>NW_020824802.1:0-1200000 GCF_003285875.2 Drosophila novamexicana | reverse complement strand
ATTAAAACACGAACTAAAGCTAAAGACAAATGCAAAACATAATTCTACTTAGCAAAGTCAAATGCGTCGCGCCATCGGACCACAGTCGGCATGCCGACTCAGCATTCTCAGCGTCGCAGCACACCAGCAAAGAAGTGTCATGCGATCGCTGCTGATTGTTGCCAGTGCAGAGCACTGAACTCACAATTTGGCGTGTCAGCATCATTCATGTGTTGTTGCTTAGTTGCTATAGTATTACTGTGTTAACTGCTGATTCGAGCATTTGCTATTGCAAGGATGGTAAGCGCTATGAAGGTGAACCTGTAATTTGATTAAGCGGTGAAATTGTGGTGCTTTGTCTTGGGGAACTTATTTCCTAACTAAATATAAGGTAAAACTATTTTAGGTTGTCCTTGTGGACCACCCTCCCCTTAATTAAGACAGACGTTCCTAGGTCTGATTGTATTTCCTGTCTGGTGCAGAGAGGAGTTAGCTTGTTTCCTAACCTCTTGTTGTTTTTGAGGAATACTTCCTCTCCTACCTTAAATACACGGTTTTTCCTATTTACGTTACACCTTTCTATGGTGTTTCGTTGGGCTTTTGCCAGTTTGGAGGTAATACCTGAACTGAGCTTTTCGGTTCCCTCATGAAGAATTTCAACAGGTTTTTCGCAAATGACCGAGTGTAGCGATTTATTGTATTCTACTGTTGCTCTCAGTATTAGTTCGATCGTGTCCTCGATTTTTTTGTCAATCTTTAGGCACCTAGCGATCTCAACTAACGTACTGTGGAATCGTTCCACTTGGCCATTTGATGAACTGTGTAAAGGCGGAGCGTTTACAATATCGATGTTATATTGGTTTTTCAACATGGACGTAATGGTCTCTGAGTTGAATGAAGGTTCATTATCGCAATATATTGTTTTAATGTTAGGAAACATATTCACAATTTGCAACAGGGGACCCTTAATGGCCACAATTGTTCTTGATGGTACTGGTTGTACTAAGGCGAATTTGGAAAACTTGTCGATGCAAGTCAAAAATTGTTTTTTGTCGGTTGAGAATATGTATATGTGCAACATTTCGCCGGCGTATTGTGGGATCGGAGTTTCGCCAAGCTGCTGTTTCTTGGGATGTCTGTCATATTTTGCTTGCGTGCAAACTTTGCAGTTTGAGACTACTTCTTGGGCTAATCTGCTCATGTTCGGAAAGTAGTAGTCACGCAAGATTTGTTTGACATTTTCTTGGGCTGCTCTGTGCGCCCTGTTGTGCTCGCTATTTATTATTTCCAACTGATCGCTTTTACCCGTTATGTCTTGTACGAGATTTTTACAAAACCGGAATTTTGTAGAAGGCAAATGGGCAATCAGTTCGTGTTGGAAACTTGCTAATGTGGGAAGGTTGCAATGGAGCGCGTTCACAACCTCCGTATTTACAACTTTCTTGAGGGTTTCTAAAATGCTGCTCTTAGCAGTAAAATTTATCAAGTGGCGAGTTTTGTTGCGGAATAAAACTATGATGCGTTTCAATGGGAAACGCGCTTCTTCCAGAACGATCTGGTTTCTGAAGCAGTTTAACGGTTTGTCCGTGGCCTCGACCGTGTAGGTCAGTGAAATTTCGCTGTGAACGGTTGCAGCGTCCGATTGGGGCTCATTTTGTAGGGCATTGAGATTTTGTCTAGACAATGCATCTGCTACAGAATTTTCTTTGCCAGGCTTGTAGCAAACTTTGGCGTTGTATTGGTCGATGTAGGCTTTCCATCTTTTTATTTTGGCATTGGTATTTTTGTCTGCTACTGCAAAGGTGAGAGGCTGGTGGTCAGTGAAAATGTTAATTTCTGTGGAGCCGTATAGGTAGTTTTGCAATTTACCTAAAGCCCACATGATAGCTAGCAACTCCCTTTCGTTGGTTGCGTAGTTCAGTTCTGGACTTTTTAGGGTACGAGAAATCATGCTAATGGGTCTGCCTTCTTGGGATAGGACTGCGCCGATTCCGTTTGCTGAGGCATCAGTGGTTAGGTCAAAAGCTTTTTTGAAATCTGGGTACATCAAAATTACGTCTTCTGACGCCAAGATGTTGCGCAGGCGTTGAAACGCGTTGCGCTGGGTTTCGTTGAACTCGACTGCTATTTTCTTTGACCTATGCTTACTCACCGAACCATTTTCTCCTTTTAGAATGTCGCTTATTGGGCGAGCTATGGATGCAAAGTCTTTTATGAAGACTCTGTAATAGCTTGCCAGACTCAGGAAAGATCTGACACTGTAGACGCTTTTGGGTTCGGGGTACTCTTGAATAGCCTTGACCTTCTTTGGGTCGGATTTGGTGCCGTCTTTGCTTACGATGAAACCAAGATACTCTACGCTTTCTTTAAAAAAGTTGGTTTTCTCCTGGCTCACCCTCATATTGGCTTCAATCAGGCACTTGAGTACTGTGTCAATGTGCCTGACATGGTCTACTTCGTTTTTTGAGAAAACTATGACATCGTCTACGTAGACGTAACAAATTTTCCCAATATGTTCCCTTAGAACATCATCGATTGCCCTTTGGAAGATGCTGCCCGCATTCTTAAGACCAAATGGCAGTCGGCAGAATTCATATTTGCCACCGCAAACAGAGAATGCTGTTTTTTCGCGGTCATGTTCTGCAAGGTATATTTGGTGATACCCTGACTTTAGATCAAGGGTAGTGCAGTATTTAGCGTTTCCCAGGTTCGCTAGAATCATGGGAATGCTGGGCATCGGGTAACGGTCAGGTATAGTCTTCTCGTTCAGTTTCCTGAAGTCGATGACTAATCTTTTGTTTGCGTTGCCATGGCGTCTGTGCCTTTTTTGTCAACAACCCACGTTGGGCTGTTGTAGGGCGACCTTGATGGTCTAATGATGCCGTCTTTTAGTAGTTGCTTGACCTCATTATTTATGAAGTCGGACACGCCCATTAGACTTGGGTAACTTCTGGCATATATTGGCTCGTTGTCAATCGTACGGATTGTGGCGGTGACAGAGGTGTTGAAAGGGAGTGCTTCTTCCGTTGTTGAAAAGGCCTCTTTCCTCTTAAGTATCATGTTCCTGAACTCTTTTTTGATAGAGATAGGAGCTACGATGTCGTTTACATCGGTGAAATTTACATCAGTGCACTTCTGGTATTGAATTTCTTCAGAAATGCCCTGATACTCTAGTAGACTCTTTGCAAGGTTCAACTGTACCCCGGCTTGTGTTAACAAGTCAAATCCAATAATGGCATCGAACGAACTAAGTGTGTCTTATAGAAAAAAGGGGGAAGTGTGATTAAAAATGTTTATCAGGCATTTTTCCTTTATTTCAGTGGACCCGTGGATCGAATTCACCGAGAAGGGTTTGGCGACCGGCAATATGGTTTTCAGCTCCTTTACGGGCTTAACATAGTTTTTTGCCGTGCCAGTATCGATTAGCATTTTTAATGTTCTCCCAGCTAACCGTCGTTCGATGAACGGTAACCGGGAGTGTTCCCTAAAAAATGGACAGAGTCGGCTTGATCGTACTCTTCCTCGCTGTCAATTTCTTCGACAGCAGCCTTTGCGGCTTTTTCGTATGCTACCTTTTGTTCTTCGGAATCCGTTTGAACAATGTTGTTAAGACGTTGCCGTCTCGGACCTGACGAGAGGAGTTCCTCCTCTTAGTAGCGTTTGACTTATTTGGTTGGTTCTGGTTGTATTCAGTACGCTGCCTAAATTTGGAAGAAGAATCTACCTCCATCGGTTGTGGAGCTGGCTCTTGGCTTTCTTTATTAGGTTGCTCCTTTGGAGCATTTTTCTTGTGCTTGTAATGGGAGTTTCTATCTTGACCGTGGTCTTCCTTGTAGTTTTTATTCTGTTTACCATATGGTTTGTGTTTGCCGTTTTCAGCTGTTTGGGATCGTTCCTCAACAACTTTAGCATAGGAGTTTCCAAACATGCTTCTCTCAATGCTGGCTTCTGTTTCTATGGCGAGGGCTAGCGCAGAGGGTAAGTCTTTGGGTTGCGCTGGGAATACGACAGCTCTGAGCTGTTTCCTCAAGCCTGATATGAAGGAGTGCAAGGCATCGGCTCTAACTTCAACGTTAAGCAAATCAGCGCCTTCTTGTTCGTGTGACATAACAATTTTATTAGTTACCAGAGTTAGTCTCTTTTCGACCTCATCATAGTACTGCATAAGTGTCATTTCACCCTGTCTGACCATGTCTAAGTTTTGCCTCAGTAGGCGTAAGGATGTTCGGTCGGCATAGGTGCAATCTAGTCTAGCCAGGATGGCGTCGAAATTTAGCACCGTGTTGTAGGAGATAAGTAAGGCTCCAGCAGGTCCTGTGACCTTGTTCCTAAGAAGAAGAAACTTCTTTAATACAAGTAATATATATATATATATATATATATATATATAAGAGCATGGTATGTACATATTCCGTGTAGGAAAAGACACCTTAACTAAGATTATCTCAGCGTCAGTAGGCGTACTAAAACAGATACGTTCTGACTGGAGAGTGGCTTTAACGGCAATTAACACCCCACCATCTCGAGTCGGCCGATCATTTCTATACAAAATAAAGTTATTAGATAAAATCTCAAAATCAGATATGGTTGAGTTTAACCATGTTTCTGAAAATGCTATTATACCCGAATCGAAGGAAGTACTGGCCATGATAAGATTTTTAAGCTTTGAAATGAGACCTCTAACATTCTGATAATGAATAAAGATTTGGTTAGAAGATGAAGCTAGTTTTTTGGGGAACAAATGGTACCCTGTATTGAAGGGACTGAGGGTCACAGGGTGGTTACGCTTTTTAGGCTTGAACTCGTGAACAATCATGTGTGGAGGCCAGAATTTGGGATCACAAATGATTGGGAACATATCATGTGAAACATTTATTTTGAATGATTATATTTCACGAGGGGTGGAAAAAATAAATTTGGTTATTGACACGCTAGTAAGATTTGCTAGCAATATATGCTGCCAATGACTCAGAAGTGGTGTCCGACGAAAGTCGAGACACAAAAACCTGCCTATGAGGGGCAACTACCATTAGAATAGGCGCTGACGGGGCTGTAGGTAATACAGGAGTTTGGGGAGCTAAAGAGGCACAATGATTGTTTTTAACAATCTGGGCAAGATTGCGCGAAGGTCTAACTTTGCGGTCAGAAGCTGACGAGGCTGAGGCAGTTTGATTAACTGGGACAGGATCAGGTACGGGCTCTACTAGGACTACTACTGTGGTTGAAATAGGGGTAATTGGACAGTCGCTTGGAGAAGACGATAAGGACGACATTGAAGATACATCCAAGTTGCTAGGAAGGGACAAGAAAGGCGAAGGTGTCTGAACAGACGTAGAGGGCAATTGCAAAAGCTGAGGCTCCAACCGGCGATTGGTTGGGGACTCGAATTTATATTTGCCAAGCAACTCGAAACTCGAGTCAAAATTACTCAAGAGCTGCTTAGCCACATTATTCAATTTTAAGAATTGATTTCTCACAGAATTATACATTATGGAGAAATTAATTTGCTTGTCGTTGTATTCTGCGCACGACCAATGCAAGCCGCCGCAGCCCTTCTTGGCAATTGCAGCGATCTTGTCGCAATCACGCCCAGTGAGACCTGCACATTTAGCATGCATCATATTCTCACACAGGCAGCAATTAACAAATTGCTGCAGTGCAGAATCATCAGCCTGCTTGAACGTGCACGGTTTCTTACAGCACGACGAAATTATTAAATGCGTATGCAAGTTGCGAGAGCGCAAAGCAAAACGAAAACGGTGCACAAGGTAGAACAAGTAAACACTCAAAAGAAACAATTATTCGTACACAAACAAATTGTTTGGAGCGAAAAGCAATAGAAAAAAATTTGCGAGAGCGCGATGCACAACCAGAAAGTATGCAGCGAACACACGCACTAACAAGTGTATGCACAGGGGAGCACCAAAGCAAAAGAATCAAAACGGGCAATAACAACAACACGGAACTGACGCTACGTTTTATAAATGCAATAATTAACAGACTTACGCTGCACAACAGATAACACTTTGCACAATTTATGAAAGCTTTTTAAATACAGCACTGAAAAATGCAAAAACAGTTTGTCAAGTAATTGTTTGCAATATGAAAAACAGCACACAAATTCATTTTTAAACTTATATTTTACCGATTTAAGCTATTTCTTCTTAATTTTTTTTGCATATAATTATTATTCTAAGTATTCTTCATAGATATAAGGCACAAACATAACAAAATTCAAAATGCAAATGTAAAAAAAACAGACAAAACTAAAATGAGGCAATTTTTGCGCTGTCAATTAATTCTTTGCAAAATGCAAACACAATTCGAAATAGAGCCCAAGCAACCTAACGGTACTCCAAATTCGAAGAAATTTGAATGCGTGAGTCATTGATATGCAGTGTGCGAACCTTCTAAGCGATTTTGCGTTTTTAACAGATTACATCTTGCCTAATTTAGAGCTTTTTGCAATTCCTGGTCAACGAGTTAATGAAAATCTAATTCAATTAGTTTATTTCCACTACCACAAGGGGAAATCTGCTAAAGAGTTGGCGGAAATGTTCGCAATTAAGTTAAGAACTATTTATAATATTATTAACCGCGCCGAAAAAGAAAACAGATTGGAATTAAAGCACTCCGGAGGCAGACCAGCGAAGCTCACTAGACGCGATCATGCAAAAATTTTAAAACAGATCAACGATCAACCTCAAACTAGCCTCCGACAATTGGCATCGGACTTAAGAAATGACTGCAATAAGACAGTGAGCCACGAGACAGTTCGAAAAGTCTTAAAAGTGCATAAATACTCCTCGCAAATAGCTAGGAAGAAGCCAATACTGTCCGCAGTAAATATTCAGAGGCGGCTTAATTTTTCAATTGCCAATGTTAACAAGCCCGCGGAGTACTGGGATGACGTTATTTTTTGTGACGAGACAAAAAAAATGTTATATTATCATGACGGACCCAGCAAAGTTTGAAGAAAGCCAAATGCAGCTCTGGAACCGAAGAATATAATACCAACAGTAAAGTTTGGCAAGCTTTCGGTAATGGTGTGGGGCTGCATATCGTCGAAAGGTGTTGGTGAGCTGCGCATTTTCAATGGTGTGATGACGAAAGAGTTTTACTTGGACATTCTAAAGAATGAATTGTCAAGGAGCGCAATAAAGTTTGGCTTCGAAGATCCTCAAAACCCCAATAAACAGAGGTACAAGCTTTATCAGGACAACGACCCCAAACACAAATCGTTTTTGTGCAGGACTTGGCTACTGTATAATTGCAGGAAAGTCAATGACACCCCTGCCCAGAGTCCTGTCTTAAACCCAATTGAAAATTTGTGGGCTTTCCTAAAGAAGCGCGTAGGGAAACGGAGCCCAACTAATAAAAACGCTCTCATCAAGGCCATTCAAGAAGAATGGATGAAAATACCCGAAATCTATGACCTAAATAACCTTATTCATTCAATGTCACGTCGTCTGCGGGCTGTAATGGATGCCAATGGCCAATATACCAAATATTAGTACCACCATAGGTATAGTTTCCTAAATTTTATACCTATCTTTCGTTTTATACCTATAGCCACCTCCCCACTACCACACCAGAGCTATAAATCAAGTCAAAAGCCCAACTTTTGCCAACCAATTTAAGCCCCAATTTAAATGCAAGTGACTTTTTGAGAATACAAAAATATTCTATGGTACATTAAGATACACTGTACAAAATTTCATTAAGATCGAGTTTGTTGCCGATAATCGATAACTTACTCCGTTTCTAAACAATCGATAAAAATCGATATCGAGATCCTGTTTTTTGAGCGAATTGGGTAAATATTCAGAGCTAGAGCCAACAAACATGATATGTTTATTCTAGAATATTATATATATAACAAGTATCTTTTATTTTGTACATATCGCCACCTCCCGCTACCACCGCAAACCCATAAATCAAGTTAATAACCCAACACATATTTAAGCCACAATTTAAGCCACAATTTTAATGCAATTGATTTTTTCAGAATACACAAATATTCTATGGTACAATTAGATATATTGTGGAAAATATCATTACGATCGGTTAAGAAAAAACTAAAGTTATGTTTTACTACGCTGTAGTGTGTATATGCCTCAAAAGAGCACCCTATATACAAATATAAAGTATGCGGCACTTTGTAGCATACAATAACAATTATACATTAAACAAGCCCAGAGCCACTTTATATATTGGCTCTGGCTCATATTACGCAGCGCAGTTCACTAGCCTCTCTAGCTGACTGTTTATGCTTACGCTGCATCTCCGTCTGAGCGCATTCCACGAGCAACATATATGCTCACTAACACAGGCATATGCAAGCTACTCACTCTCCCTCTCTTTGTAGCTGTTAACCAATAACAGCATAAGTATATCCATAGGCTAAGCGAAATACTTTACTTTTGAATAAAGACATTCTCAAAACCCAAGTCAACCAGCACTAACGTGCTTTGTAAAATCTTTATTGAAAACCAATTATTACATGGCGACCGTGACTTGGTCACGCATCCCTGCCTGGAGGCAGTAGACCAAGTGAAAAAGGAACTTCATGGCCAACAAAGAGGCCATGTATAATATACAATTTGAAAAGGAAGTTCATGGCCAACAAAGAAGCCATCTATAATATCCAAGTGGAAAAGGAACTTCATGATCAACGAGAGGCCATCTATAACAACTGCCGTCGTAACTTGGACATTGAGCATCCCGTATTCTGAGTGAGTAGAGAGTGAGTGTTATGGTTCATAAACGCGGTGGCTTAAAACATAAAATTAATAATAGAAAAGCGCACCTAAGGTGGCTGCTATACACAAAACAGCCAACACCCGCATGGTCGACAGCTCAGAAGTTACAAAATGAGCTCGAATATCTGCAAAATGAAATTAAGCAGAGAAAACCAAATACCACTACTCACTCAAATATAAAAGCTCTAATAAACCAAAAAACTTATAAAGTTACACCCATTGCCGCAACCAGCCTGAAAAAAAAAACGAATGTGCCCACAGGATTGCGAAGGCCCACTCGACAGCCCCTTCTGCGAATATACGTGCAGACACTGCACAGCCGGCACCTCTAAACATTATATTACATCCAACAAATAAACACCAGCACCGGTACCGCCAGCGCAACAAGCTGTGCCATCGAAATAAGAGCGATAGGCACACCGCCACTTGCGCATACGAGGGAGCATCAGCGTGCCACATCCGGCGACGCCAGCTGATGCAACGATGAACAACAGTTGCAGCTATATCCTTAATTACTTTTAATTAAATACAAACAATTTTTTGGGAAAATTGAGCGGAAACACCTCCGCCCGATTAGCAGCATAGCCCGTAAAGCTATGCGAAATGCTAGGTAGTATTTTGTGTTATAAGCAATATTGAAACCTTGAATCTAAAAACATTACATATTGAGAAAACATTGGCATTTAAAACTAAAAACACTACATGTCACATAAAAACATGATATGAATTTAAAAACATTATATCAATTTTTGTAAGAAGTTTTAATTAAAATGGGTTCGAACGAATCCAAGGTTGAAAAATCAGCCGCAAATGTTATAAATAACGTAAAAATAATTGACCATAAAGAACATTTAGAAAATATTACTATTTTGCTGATTATAATTACTACAGTATCTCTTGTATCACTAGCATTGAAAGTGTATGCAATGCATACAAAAAAAATTAAGAAACGCTATAGCAGTAGAGCAGACGGACTAGATAAGGTATAAATATATTTGAATATGTCAGATATAGAAGTAATCATTAGGTTTACGTATAGAGATGAGCCAAACTTTCGTACTCGCGCACTAAACGTACTACGATTACATAGAGATTTTATAAAAGTGTGTGATTTTGAATACGAATACACGGACATGTTCAATACTCATATGGGTCCATTGATACATTGTTCAAAAATCGAAAAGGGAATCATACTAAGTACGCTGCCATATGTCTCAGTAAAACTAGTAACTGAAGAACACCCAATTTTGGGACCAGCAACGATACCAGCAATGGTGCGACTGCATCGATAGATATCTATTATAATAATATGGAATGGAGTATTGTTGCGCTATTGAGCTTTTTCAACAGCTTTCACAAATAGAAATAATTAACTATTTATTTTTTGTGTTCAAAATTTTTTTATATTTCTTAAAGTTATTATTATTATTTAAGAACAATAGTTTATATTTAGGCAAGCGAACCCGAATTAGTACGTGCCAATTTTAGCGAAGAGACAATTATTAGTTATAATTTTGAGTAATGCAAGTGGCCGATGCGTACCAAATGCATGAAGCGAACTGACTTAACTAACTCGATGCACAGCATCGAGGCCTTCGCATAAGTAAAGCTAGGGCAATAAAACGATCGTTACAGCGAAGAGCGGCAGCTCTATGTAAATGAATTCTTAAGAGCGAAATTTAGGCACTTGCTTTAAAGAGCGAGTATTATAAGATAAAATTAAGATGCTGCTCTTATCAGATGCGAGGTCGCTCCAGTTGTTTTGGCTGCGTAACCAGACATTCTCCCCCCGTTGGAAGGCATGGGCTTTCAACAGATTCCCTGATGGGCAATAGGCATAGCTTGTTTGCAGCTCTTCTCGTTTCTCCTGGTTTCGGAGTACGCCATTTGGAGCGCTGCTGAAGCAGTGTTAAGTATTCTTCAAGCCAGCGAGACCAAAACAGTTGTTGGAGGTACGTTACTTGTTGCCAACCATCCAGACGATTGAATTGAAGGTGCGTCACATCAGGTTCAAAGAACGATGAGCTGGGTCCACCAATCAAGAAATGAGCTGGAGTGAGCATATCTAGATCTGCTGGATCTTCTGAAAGAGGAAACAATGGCCTGGAATTAATTATCGCTGCTATGTGGCAGACTAGGGTGCGAAACTCTTCGAAGTTGAGAACACAAGATTCAACAGCATGATAAAAATGATGTTTCGCTGTCTTCACTGCTGCTTCCCAAAGGCCGCCAAAATGCGGTGAAAGAGGAGGTATAAATTTCCAATCAATGGAATCAGCCATGCAAAAATTTTGCACTGACTCAATATGATTACGACTTATGAATAGACGCTTGAGATCCAGAAGCTCGTTTTTGGCGCCGACAAAGTTGGTAGCGTTATCCGACCATATCTGAGATGGCCTGCCTCGAGTCGATATAAACCTCTTAAGCGCATTCAAGAAAGAAGCTGTCGACAGATTTTTGACCAGTTCCAGGTAAACCGCTTTAGTCGCGAAGCAGACGAAGACAGCCATGTAACATTTGACTGGAGCTCTATTTCGTACGTCTGGCTTATAGAAAAATGGTCCACAATGGTCAACACCAGAGACTTCAAAGGCTCGACAAGCAGTCAAACGTTCTTTAGGCAGATCACCCATTATATGCTCTAATCGAGGCTTGGCACGAAAGCATCTCACACATTTTCCAACCACCTTGGATACGGTCTTCCTTCCACCAATCGGCCAATACTGCAACCGAATATGAGCAAGAAGTGCCCGTGGACCAGCGTGTAACTCCCGATTGTGAAACCGTGTGATGACTGAGCTTGTGGTGGGGTGGTGATACGGGAGAATTATTGGATGGCGAGAGTCGAAATCCAATGAAGAGTTTTTCAAGCGCCCATCAACTCTAAGAATTCCAAAATCATCCAAAAAAGGGTTAAGTGATGCGATACAACTGGACGGTTTAACAACTCTTCTCGATTGCAATGAATTGATCTCTTCCCACAGGTGTGCTCTCTGGACGAGCCTTAGTAAGAGTTGGGTCCCATGTTGTATATCAGACACTGTTAGTCCAGGATGCCTGCTTCTGTGTATGAATTTATAAATATATCCGAATATACGCTGCATTGTATCAAATGAGTTGACGTATTTACAAGTGACAGTTATATCAACGAAGGGAGATGACGCAATAAGGACCCTTTTTTTAAGTCCGAGTTCTGTCCTTTCTGACAAGCAAGAGGCAGGCCAGTCCAATTTGTTTTTAACTAGAAATTCTGGGCCGTTGAACCACAGTGACGATTGATCGAATTAGATCCAGTGAATACTGGGCGTAGATCCCCTCGAAAGTATATCTGCCGGGTTGAGTGAAGTAGGCACGTAACGCCATTCCATGCCATTAGTTAGCTCTTGAACTGCTGTGACGCGATTAGCCACAAACACATTGGGCTTGCAGGGCTCGGTCCTTATTCAGGAAAGGCATACAGAAGAATCCGACCAACAGTAGAATTTTCCATCGAACAGATTCATTTTAGATATCTCACGAATGAGATTAGATAATAAGACGGCACCACAGAGCTCTAGCTTTGGAACTGTGATTGTTTTCAGAGGAGCTACACGCGATTTGGAACACAACAGCTGACAGCTGGCTGATGTTCGTCGAGAAAGGACGTAGGCACAGGCCCCATATGCTTCGATGCTGGCGTCGCAGAAACCGTGAACTTCTAACTCTGCTGCAGGTATTGACACGAGACGAGGAAATTTAAGAAACTGTGCCTTCTCAAAACTGCAGCAAAGATCATGCCAAGCTGTTGCCAGTGATGATGGCAAGCTCTCGTCCCACTCAAGCTTCTCCTTCCAGATCTGCTGCATAAAGATTTTAGCCGTGGCAATTACCGGCCCTATGAGTCCAAGCGGGTCATACAAGCTAGCTATTGTCGATAGTATTGACCTTTTGAATGGGGTAAATCTCTGCTGAATGGACGAAAATGAAAACAACAATCGATCCGACGCTGAGTCCCAAGCAAGTCCAAGAGTTTTGGTGATGTCGCTACCATCATCAAACTTTAGGGAAGATTCTCTGTCCTCTACGGGCATCCCTTTCAGTACAGCAGAATTGTTTGAGCACCACTTTCGCAACTTGAAGCCCCCACTTGCCAAGATTCCGGCCGTCTGATTAAGAAGTTCCTTTGCTTCTTGAATTGAATCACCCCCTGAAATGAGGTCATCAACGTAGAAGTCACGCCGCAAAATCCGAGATCCAATTGGAAAATTGGTTTCCTCATCCATAGACAGCTGATGCATAGCACGGATAGAGAGGAATGAAGCTGGCTTTGTTCCGTATGTAACTGTATTCTGCTCTGGCGGGTCTCGCCACAGAATGCATTGGAGAAAATCATGCGGTGCTGAAACGCGTACGAAGCAATACATTTTTCGATATATCTCCTGTTAGGGCGATCGGGAAATTACGAAAGCGAAGAAGGATATGAAACAGCGAGCTTTGAATAACAGGTCCAGCCATCAATAGTTCATTTAATGAATAACCTGACGAGGTAGCTGCTGAGCCGTCAAAAACGACTCGCGATTTTGTCGTTGAACTGTCTTCTTCAAAGTCACAGTGATGAGGAAGAAAGTATTGACAAAGTCCTATAGACTCTGGAGCAACAGGCGACATATGACCAAGATCCAAATATTCCTTTAGAAAGTTTGAATATTGAATCTTCAGATCTGGACGATTTTGTAGTTTGCGTTCCAGGGTCAGGAACCGTCGAAAGGCTTGTTGGTATGACGTCCCCAGACATTCCAAACTTCGCTTGAAGGGTAAACGAACTGAATATTGGCCACTAGGCAATCTGATATGAGTCTTTACGAAATGTTCACAGATGTTTTCTTCCTTTGAAGTGGTAGGTGTACTTTCCAAGCAGGATTCTATCTCCCAAAATCTTCGAACCAATTCATCAGCACGTTCTTCAGAACTTGACTCAAGTTTGCCCGCAGTATGCTTTGCCATTAACATAGAACCACTCAAGCGCGGTCCGCCTCCAGAAACTAACCAACCAAGCCGTGTTTTTTGAAGACACGGTAGTCCTGGGAGAAGCCTTATCTGGCCGACGCTGAGAAGGTCGTAAAACAGGCTAGCTCCAAGTATCAAGTCCACGCGTTGAGGTTTAAAGAAAGACGGATCTGCAAGTTTTATGTTATCGGGAATGTTCCAATTCGTCGTGTTGATAGTAAAACTCGGTTGACTATCAGTTATGTTAGGCGCTACCAGAGCTGTAAGGCATGTTGAGTATTCAGAGACTTGAGACTGTATTGTGATAGTGACCGTGTTTCCTTCTGTTTCAAAACGAGAATCTCCTAGACCAGAGACAATGGCTGAGGACTTCTGCTTCTTTAGCTGAAGCTGTTGAGAAAGGCGCGACGTTATAGGGTGAAGCTGAGAACCAGAATCCAAAAGGGCACGACAAGGTATCAAAGTGCCGGAGCGATTTTTAACAAAGATCAAAGCCGTAGCCAAGACGACAACATCACTACCAAAATACAAGAGATGTGGAGGTAGATGGCGATGACTTAGCGAAAGAGGCATGGGCTATCGGCGATGAATTTGCAGGCTCAGTCAGCTGACCAGACGGAAATACGGAATTGTTTAAATGCAGCAGAGAATGATGTTTCGCCCCGCAGGTCCGACAGCATCCAGAGCTGTATGATCGCAATTGATGACCTTTCTTTAGGCAATTCAAGCACAATGCAACTCGTTTTGCCTCCCTAAGCCGTAATGCAGGGGTCGAATTTCCAAATCGAGAACAATTATATATACTATGACCAGGGCTGTCACAAAAGACGGGGCGTCGTGGTTAGTGGCAATAAATGACGATCTACTGGTGTTAATTGCTCTAGTTTTTTCCACCTGATGGCTAGGGGCATAGCTTGCCATAGCAAAATTTACGGTTTCCATTGTTCGGCATCTCTGCTGCAGAAACGTAGCCATATGCTCTCACGATGGTATTAAGTTGACGAACGACGAATCCTCTAGGCTTTCTTCCCATTTGGTTTGTGATATTGGGTCCAGCTTTTGTAAAATAATCTGCACAATGATGAATCCAGCGATTTGTTCGGAGTTGTCCATGCTCTTTAACGCGCGAAAATGTGCGTTGAATTGGTCGGATAACTCCCTTAGCGACACGGCCGATCCACCTGCCACCCTCTTGAGCCCCAATATCTCAAGTATGTGTGCCTGAAAAACCAAACGTCTATTATTAAACCTTTTCTCCAATAAATGGCATAATTATCCAATATGGCATAATTATCGTTTGTTATTTCCAATGATCGAATCGCGTCCAGCGCTGTATCCTTCAGGCACGAACGAAGATGCTGCAGCTTTTCGATATCTGCTAGATCAGGATGATTTTCTATGACTGTTGTGAACATAGAATAAAAGTCGGCCCACTGAACGTAGGCAACATTATTGAGGGTAGTGTTGGCGGTGCCTTAGCTCTAACTGTCTGCGAGGGCAGCACAGATTGGTCGCGAAATGTTGAGCAGGGCAATATTGAGACACGTTTCGCAATTTCACTCCGAACCGAAATTTCCATAGAAACTGCTAGCTCGTCGAAGTCCTCACGCAATTGGTTACCGATTTCATCAAAGTCTAACTCTTCGAGGCTAGTGTGAGTAATATCAAATGAGGTCTGAAGCCGCTCGATTTGCTTCAGCCTAACACTAAGACCGCACTCATCAATTGCACTAAGTGGCGAATTAGTTAGAGCATTTCGAAGTGTTTGCAAACTGTCATAAATTGAAATGGCTTTGCGCTTCAGAAAGGTCACCCTGTTTGCAGAGGGCACTGCACTAGAGGCATTATTTTCGGTTGCCATTAGAAGCGTGATAGAAAGCGCGTGCGAAACTAGCTGAGTAACTAACAACGGTGATCGCTAGTACATGCAAACCGTTCAAAAAACAATAGTTGTACAAGAGGAACTTCGGCGAACGCAAGCTATGTAATGAAACAACGGCAATAGCTTTTACATAAGTACCGCACGAATGAGCAAAGACTTTAAGCGACCGAGAGAGTAGGCAAGGCGACGGCGATAAGTATGTATGTATATAAAGTGCACAAAACTAAATGCCAGGTGGTGTCTTTTAAGATTATTGCTTTAATGTAAAGCAAATAATCTTACAACAACAAAAATAAGTATCACGTCGGGGTCACCAAAATGTTGCGCTATTGAGCTTTTTCAATAGCTTTCACAAATAGAAATAATTAACTATTTATTTTTTGTGTTCAAAATTGTTTTATATTTCTTAAAGTTACGAGAAGCAGGCAGACCCGAATTGGTCTGTGCTTATTATTTAAGAAATTAGTACGTGCCAATTTTAGCGAAGAGACAATTATAAGTTATAATTTTGAGTGATGCAAGTGGCCGATGCGTACCAAATGCATGAAGCGAACTGACTTAACTAACTCGATGCACAGCATCGAGGCCTTCGCATAAGTAAAGCTAGGGCAATAAAACGATCGTTACAGCGAAGAGCGGCAGCTCTTCTTAAGAGCGAAATTTAGGCACTTGCTTTGCAGAGCGAGTATTATAAGATAAAATTAAGATGCTCTCTTATCAGTTGCGAGGTCGCTCCAGTTGTTTTGGCTGCGTAACCAGACAAGTATATTAGTAAAAAATATCAATGACTTCAGAGACAAATTTGACAAGTCATATAAATGCATTAATAAAGGCATACCTATAAAGGTAGAAACACTTATATACCATGTACAAATATTGATTTAACAATATAAAAATATAGTACATGCAGTAGATTCCATTAAAGATAAACTAACACAAGAACATGGCAAACAATGCCTTAAAGTCATACAATCTTTAAATACAAGATTGAAAAGCATTGGCATTACACAGAATATCATAATAAACGTTCCAGAAGATCTGTTTTTACCAGTAAAGTTTGAACAAAACCAGCTGCAAGATCTGAATGAGTCGAAGCCAATTACCGATATAAATATCGATATCGACATTGACAACACAATGGCCCAAACAGCTATAAGTTTTCTCAAACTAGCCTCATCGCTCTTGCCAGAGTTTGATGGGAAGGCAGAAAACTTACAAACCTTCAAAGATGCTTTGAGTCTTATAGACTCACTAAAAGAAGATCATGAAGCAACAGCTGTCAGCCTTATAAAAACAAAACTAAAAGGCCATCCAAGAAATCTAATAAGTAATGAGCAGACAATTGCTGCAATCATTACGCAACTGTCAAATGCAGTAAAAGGAGAATCGGTAGAAGTTGTATCTGCCAAGCTACTTAATCTGCAACAGAAAAACAAAACGGCTAACCAATACACCCAAGAGGTGGAAAAACTGGTAAAGGCCCTTGAAGGCGCCTATATCAGTGAAGGTCTAAGCCAATCACTTGCAAACAAATACAGCATTACAACAGCTGTAAAAGCTATGACCCAAAATTGTTCAATTGATAAGGTAAAACTTATCATGCGGGTAGGCAAATTCACAAATATGAATGATGCCGTTTCCAAATTTGTCAATAGTTGCACGGGGATAACAGGTCAAAGTAACACTGTCCTGTATTATCGACGAGGTGCAAACAATAATAGTAGAGGAGGCCGATGTTATAATCGTGGCAGAAATTACAACCACAACAATTACAATCGTGGCGGTAACAACAACAACAAAAATAATTACAATAACCGTGGAGGAAGACGAGGCCAAAATCGAGGAAGACGCCGAGATAACTCCAACCAAGGTAATAATAACAATGTGAGAGTGGCGCAAAATGCGCCGGAAAACTTTAAGGACCTTTTAGGAAACAGCCAGTAAATGCAAAGGTTCATTCCATCAATTACAGTCATAATATATTTGTCACTTTTTATAGTCATTCATCTGAAAAAAAAACTCACATTCCTAATAGATACTGGTGCAGATATCTCACTTTTAAAAATAAATTCAAACAATTTCAAAATTCAAGAAGAAAAAATTATAAACATCCAAGGCATAGGCCAAGGTGTAATAAAATCTCAAGGAACAACTTCAATAGAACTTCAATCCACAAGATATATTATTCCACACGAATTTCATTTAGTAGATTTCGATTTTTCAATACCGTGTGATGGAATAAGAGGCATTGATTTTATTAAAAAATTCATTTGTCAATTAGATTTCAAACCAAGTGAAGACTGGCTTATAATTAGACCTCAAAATTTAAATTGTGCAATTCATGCTCCGATAACATATAGTGCTGGCAACAATACAGTTCTCTTGCCAGCCAGATCCCAAGTAATTCGAAAAATAGACATTAATACAGTAAATGATTATATATTTGTTCCTAATCAAGAAATACATAATGGAATTTATGTTGCAAATACAATAGCAGCATCCAAACATGTATACATTCACCTTCTAAAGACAACTAATTTCGACAAATTGGTCAAAGTAAACAAAATCCAATATGAAAATTTAAAAGATTACGACATTCATAGCACTAATCCAGAAAATAGAAGCGAACAAGTACTTTCAAAATTAAAGAAAAAGTCAACTAACAGAACTATGCACCAAGTATAGTGATGTGTTCGGACTGGAAACCGAACCAATAGCGACAAATAATTTCTATAAACCAACATTAAGACTTAAAGATGATGAACCCATTTATATTAAAAACTACAGAAGCCCGCATAGCCACGTTAAAGAAATTCAAAAACAAGTAGGGAAATTAATAAACGACAAAATCGTAGAACCGTCTGTATCAGAGTATAACAGCCCACTCTTGTTAGTTCCGAAAAAATCATTACCAAATTCGGAAGAAAAGAAATGGCGATTAGTAATTGACTATCGCCAAATCAACAAAAAACTACTTTCTGATAAATTCCCGCTCCCCAGAATTGATGATATTCTAGACCAACTGGGCAGAGCTAAATACTTTTCATGCCTTGACTTAATGTCATTTTTCCACCAAATTGAACTTGAAGAAAATTATATGGATGACTTAATGGTGATAGGATGTTCCGAAAAACACATGATTAAAAACTAAACTGATGTTTTTAATGTATGTAGGAATTATAACCTAAAGTTGCATCCAGAAAAATGTTCATTTTTCATGCATGAAGTGACATCTTTAGCTCACAAATGCACTGACAAAGGAGTATTGCCAGATGACAAGAAGTTTGACGTCATCAAAAATTATCCTGTCCCTCATGATGCGGACAGCGCGAGACGATTTGTAGCAATCTGCAATTATTATCGTCGATTTATAAAAAACTTCGCCGATTATCCACGGCACATAACTAGATTATGTAAAAAGAATGTTCCTTTTGAATGGTCAAGTGAATGCCAAAACGCATTCCAATACCTTAAAGAAAAGCTTGTGCACCCCATATTATTACAATATCTTGATTTTCGCAAAGAATTTTGCATTATAACAGATGCCAGTAAACAAGCTTGCGGAGCAGTTCTAACTCAGAACCGTGACGGAATTCAGCTCCCAATAACTTATGCATCTTGTTCATTTACAAAAGGGGAAAGCAATAAGAGCACAACAGAACAAGAGTTAGCGGCAATTCATTGGGCAATTACCCATTTTAGACCATATATTTATGGCAAACATTTTACTATTAAAACGGATCACAGACCATTGACATATCTTTTTTCTATGACTAATCCCAGCTCTAAATTAACTCGCATGCGGCTAGAGCTTGAAGAATACGACTTCACAGTAGAATACCTAAAGGGGAAAGATACTTTCGTAGCAGACGCACTTTCGCGTATTAATATAAAAGAACTCAAAGATATGCAACATAAAGTCCTGAAAGTCACTACCAGGCGACAAAGTAGACAAAATAAAACTGTACAGTAGAAAATTATGAACTTCTGCCAAGGCAAAGTCAAAAAAATATATCTAGGCCCAACGTACATGAAGTCATTACAAATGAAGAAGTACGAAAAGTAGTGACCTTGCGCATAACAGCATCTAAATGTTTATTTAAACATGGAAATAAAATTATCGCAAGAATTGAAGTTAGCGATTTATATACTAATGGAGCTCTCGACCTAGGTCAGTTCTTCCAAAGAGTCGAAAAAGAGGCCGGTATATTAAAAATCAGCCAACTCAAGGTGGCACCGGGCGAAAAGATCTTTGAATCAGTTTCAATAGATTCTTTTAAAAATATGGGCAATGAAATATTAAAATCATTAAGAGTAGCACTACTCCAGCCGGTGACCCAAATAAAAGATGAAAAAGAGATACAACAAATATTGTCTACATACCATGACGACCCAATTCATGGAGGTCATAGCGGCATAACAAGAACGTTAGCGAAAATAAAAAGACACTACGACTGAAAAAATATGACACGTCATATAAAAGAGTACGTACGTCAAAAATGCCAAATGTCCAAAACAAAGACGCACACAAAAACTCCTCTGACTATCACAGAAACACCTGTGAATGCATTCGATATAGTGATAGTGGATACAGTTGGTCCGCTACCCAAATCGGAAAATTGTAATGAATACATACTCACATTAATAAAAAAAATATTTAGTAGCCATTCCAATAAAAAGCAAAAGCGCAAACAATGTCGCAAAAGCAATATTCGAAAATTTTATACTCAAGTTTGGCCCAATGAAGACGTTCATCTCGGACATGGAAACAGAGTATAAAAACCAGATTTTTACTGATTTATGCAAGTATTTGAAGATCAAGAATCTCACCTCTATTGCATATCATCATCAAACATTAGGGACAATAGAACGAAGTCATCGAACTATTAATGAATACATTCGTTCATACATCTCTTCCGACAAATCTGATTGGGATGTCAGGGTTCAATATTTCACTTATTGCTTCAACACGACACCATCAGCAACGCATTTGGCAGACTACCGAAACAGTTCATAGATTTAAACAAAACTAATTACATAGATCCTATTTATAATTTAGATGACTATTCTTAGGAAATAAAGTTTAGATTAGAAAAGCCAAGGCTTATAGGAAATTAGCATATGACGAAAAAACAAAAAACTTTGAATTAAAAGTAGGAGATAAAGTACTTATAAGAAACGAAACAGGGCACAAATTAGACCCAGTATATTTAGGAACATATAGAGTTGAAAAAATAGATGATAATGATAATATAGTTATTTCCGGAAATAAGAGTAAAAAACAAACAGTTCATAAAGATAGACTACAAATTTTTAACGAATAAAGCATATAAATATTCTTAATGTTCCTTTATGAATTCACAACAAAAAAAAAAAAAAATAACATTGGCCTGATCAACCAACTGAAAAAAAAAAAAAATCAATCCTTGAGAAAAACAAATTATTATAATGAATTTACATTTTTATATTTTTATATCTTTATATTTTTAAATGTTTTCAAATAATTTTTTTTAAATTCAAGTTATTTTTATCCTTTTATTACATTTTATTATTTTATAACAAAAAAAAAAAAAAAATTATATACACAAAAAAAAAATAAAAAAAAAACTTTTTATTCAAAATAATTAGTTTCATTAAATAACTCCACATCCATAATGTTACGTTATTTCTTTAAAAAAGGAGGTGTAGTGTGTATATGCCTTAAAAGAACACCCTATATACAAATATAAAGTATACGGCACTTTGTAGCATACAATAACAATTATACATTAAACAAGCCCAGAGCCACTTTATATATTGGCTCTGGCTCATATTACGCAGCGCAGTTCACTAGCCTCTCTAGCTGACTGTTTATGCTTACGCTGCATTTCCCACGCTCCGTCTGATCGCATTCCACGAGCAACATAATATGCTCACTAACACAGGCATATGCAAGCTACTCACTCTCCCTCTCTTTGTAGCTGTTAACCAATAACAGCATAAGTATATACATGTATCCACAGGCTAAGCGAAATACTTTACTTTTGAATAAAGACATTCTCAAAACCCAAGTCAACCAGCACTAACGTGCTTTGTAAAATCTTTATTGAAAACCAAACATTACAACGCAATTGGATGAGGCAACTAGCGAAAGTTTCAATAATTTCTGTAAACATGTACACACACACATGCGCGTCTGCTTCGCATTCTATCGCTTTCCAACAGCATTGTAATTGAGACTGTTTTCTGTCCTGCTATTTTAATTCGGTTTTTCCCAATAATACTTAATTATTGTTGTGGCTGCTAAGTAAAGGCATAACAGGTGGCGGCTCTGTCGCGAGCTCTAACCCTACCGGTTAAACGTTATTTGTTCGGCTGGTGTGGCTGTTAAGTAAAGTCGTCAGCAAGTAAACGGTCAGTTGCAAGTTCGAACCCTGCCAACAGAACTTTTTTATTAATGTATCTTAATTACTGCAAAAAAGCGTTTTGCGAACTGCATTTGGTGTCGGAATAAGAGGGTTCATGGTATTGCCTAGTCGGAGCTCGCGACTAGAACCTCTTACTTGTTTTTTATTCCCCGAACCCATTAAAAATGGGTATAAGGGTATATTGTATTTGTGCGAAAGCCAAATGTATGTAACAGGCAGAAGGAAGCTACTCCGACCCCATAAAGTATACATATTCTTGATCAGCATAAATAGCCGAGTCGATCTGGCCATGTCCGTCTGTCTGTCAGTCCGTCCGTCCGTATGTATGAACACAAGGATCTCAGAACCTATAAGAACTAGACTTGAAATTTTAGATGTAGATGCTCCTAGTTCCCGCGCAGATCGAGTTTGTTTCCGATAATCGATAACTTACTCAGTTTCCAAGCAATCGATAAAAATCGATATCGACATCCTGTTTTTTTTAGCAAATTGGGTAAATAATAAGAGCTAGAGCCAACAAACATGATATGTTGCTTCTAGAATATTATAGATACTTCAAGTATTTTTCATTTCATACCTATCGCCACCTCCCCGCTACCACCCCAGAGCTATAAATCAAGTTAATAACCCAACTTTTATTGCCAACCAATTTAAACCACAATTTAAATGCAATTGTCTTTTTCAGAATACACAAATATTTTATGGTACAAGAAGATATACTGTCGAAAATTTCATAAAGATCGGTTAAGAAAACCAAAGTTATATGCAACTGCGCAATTTAATGGGGCAGCACCTTTAAGCTTTAAGCTACAGCTTTAAGAATTTCTGTATTCATGTACACACACACATTTATGCTGCTGCTTCGCATTCTAATAGCATGGTAATTGCATCTGTTTTTTGCGGTCAGTTGCGATTTCGAGCCTTGCCAAGGGAACTTTTTTTATACCCTGAACCGATTAAAAATGGGTACAAGGGTATATTGTATTTGTGCGAAATCCAAATGTATGTAACAGGCAGAAGGAAGCATTTCCGACCCCATAAAGCATATATATTCTTGATCAGCATCAATAGCCGAGTCGATCTAGCCATGTCCATCTGTCTGTCCGTCCGTCCGTCCGTATGTATGAACGCAAGGATCTCAGAAACTATAAGAGATGGAGACTTTAGATGTAGGTGCTCCTATTGCCTGCGCAGATAGAGTTTATTTCCGATAATCGATAACTTAATCCGTTTCCAAGCAATCGATAAAAAACTATATCGATATCCTGTTTTTTGGGCAATTTCGGTAAATAATAAGATAATAGCGTCACCAAACTCTACATATAGCTTCTAAAATTGAATATATATATATGCATTTGATGTTGGAAGAAGAGGGTTCAGGGTAGTCCCCAGTCGGGAGCTCCCGACTAGAACCTCTTACATGTTTTATCATAAGTTCTTAATTATTGTTGTGGCTGCTGAGTAGAGGCATAGCAAGTGGTGCGGTCTGTCGCGAGTTCGAACCCTGCCAAGGGAACTTTTTTTTTTTAAATTTATTTGGTGTTGGAATAAGAGGGTTGAGGGTATTCCCTAGTCGGGAGCTCCCGACTGGAACCTCTTACTTGTTTATTTAAATTTGTAATTAGGAACACTATTTTCTTAACTAACACCTTAGTTGGCCATTGATGCTATTAGAAAATGGTGTATTTCTATTAGGATTTAATCATATATTTTAGCATATTTCCTTTTTTCATTGTGAAGACATTCTTTTTTGTCGACAATTGATAAAATAAATAAATAAACATATTCCTAGGTATCGGTATAGTAATTATATTAATATTAATTCTATATGCAATAAAGAAAATACAAGTAAAAAGAAGATTACAAGCTGAAGTCTTCAATGGCACCATATAAAATTGTTGGAATAAATTAACGTAAATGTCACAATCCAATTTTTTTTTATACCCTTGCAGAGGGTATTATAATTTTGTCGTGAAATGTGTAACGCATAGAAGGAGACATCTCCGACCCCATGAAGCATATATATTCTTAATAAGCATCAATAACCAAGTCGATCTAGCTATATCTGTCTGTCTGTCCACCCGAAGTGTAAAACAATGAATTTATTTTAATGTTAATTGTTTTCGTCTCCTAAAGACGATTGCCGATGCTCAGCCGAAATATATCGCTGAAATACAAGTTAAAGCAAAACTGTGTTTCTTTCTGTTTTAATTAAAACTCCAGAACTAAAATGGAAAGGTCGCCAGAAACAGCATTTTTTACAAAAAGTTAAAGAAGTACAGGTAGTTATGTTGTTACGAGAGGAGAGCTCATATTATTATACCCTGAACCCATTAAAAATGGGTATAAGGGTATATTGTATTTGTGCAAAATCCAAATGTATGTAACAGGCAGAAGGAAGCATCTCCGACCCCATAAAGTATATATATTCTTGATCAGCATCAAATGCCGAGTCGATCGAGCCATGTCCGTCTTTCGGTCTGTCCGTCGGCCCGTAGGTATGAACGCAAGGATATCAGCACTTATAAGAGCTAGAGACTTGAAATCTTAGATGTAGGTACTCCTAGTGCCTGCGCACATCGAGTTTATTTATCCGATAATCGATAACTTACTCCGCTTCCAAACAATCGATAAAAATGGATCTCGAAATCCTGTTTTTGAGAAAATTGGGTAAATAATAAGAGCTAGAGTCATCAAAAGTTATATGTTTACTCCCGAGTAGAACCTCTTACTTGTTTTTTGATCCACTTAAAATGGGTCATAAGGTATAATGTATTTGTATTTCTCTGACCCCACAAAGTATATATATTCTTGATCAGCATCAACAGCCGAGTCGATCTAGCCATGTTCGTCCATATGTCCGTCTGTCCTTCTGTCCGTCCGTCCGTATGTATGAACGCAAGGATATCAGAACCTAAAAGAGCTATAGACTTGAACTTTTAGCTGTAGGTCCTACTGGTCCATGTGCAGTTTGTCTCCGAAAATCGCTAACTCCGTTTCCAAGCAATCGATAAATATTTAGAGGTAGAGTCACCAAACTTGATATTTTTTTTCTAGAATATTATATGTATTTTATACCTATCGCCACCTCCCCGCTACAACCTCATAGCTATAAATCAAGTTAATAACCCAACTTATTTTGCCAACCAATTTAAGCCACAAATTTAAATGCAATTGACTTTTTCAGAATACACAAATATTCTATAGTACAATAAGATATACTGTAGAAAATTTCATTAAGATCGGTTTTTGTTTTGTTTTTCGGTACTTTGACTGCGCTCGTGTTTGCGATGCACATTCAATGAATTTCTGTATACATGTACACACATTGTATTGTTTTGTGTGCTGCTATTTTAGTTCGTTTTTTCTCAATAACACTGAATTATAGGTGTGGCTGTTGAGTAGAGTCATTGGCAAGTGGCGCGGTATGTCGCGAGTTCGAGCGCTACCGAGGGACTATTTTTTTTGTGGTTGGTGTGGCTGTTGAGTAGAGACTGCGGCAAATAGTGCGGTTAGTTGCGAGTTCGAACCCTGCCTAAGGACCTTTTTTTTCTATTTATCTTTATAACTACAAACAAGTGCGTAGCGCGGGTTCAGGGTATCCCCTAGTCGGGAACTCCCGACTAGAATCTCTAACTTGTTTAATTTACCTTTATTACTTCAAACGAGCGCCTTGTGCGAACTACGTTTGGTGTTGGAATAAGAGGGTTCAGGGTATTCCCTAGTCGGGAGCTCCCGTCTAGTACCTATTACTTGTTATATCTTCTATTTTTATTTTAAATTCTCTCCTCGGAGCGCCTTTCTTTTTCTGCAACCTGGCGGGTAAGTCGTGATTGCACAGTTGCCTCCATAATTTATTTTTTTGACACGAGCGAGGTTTAATAATTTTTTTAATTCCTTCGTCACCACTGTCAGAGTTCGCATAAAAATAGATAAATGTACCATACGGTGTCGTGAATAAATTTAAGGCACATAAATAAAGAAAAATGCCTATATTTTTATTCTCTGAATACATTAAAAATGAGTAAAAAGGGTATTATATATTTGTGCAAATGTATGTAACAGGCAGAAGGAAGCATTTCCGGCCCGATAAAGTATACATATTCTTGACCAATAGGTACCCTTACCCGTACAACAAGCATGGAAAATAGCAATTTTGCACATGAACCGGTCAAACCCTTTAATAATATGACACAACTGCTTACTCGGAAGAGTGTGCATAAATTTTTAGGCTATTCTTTAAATTCCTCGACAAGCCGACGATGAACCTTTGCAAAATAGGTCCCTACAATAAACAGCAAATAAATATAAGATGGATATTTAATTTATATCAATTAATTGTGTATTTAGTAAAATTATATCAAATTCTTCTCATTATTCTTGACTGGTCGAACATATACATGATAGACCATTTAAATGTGTGTGCCTATTGCTACCACAGGCACACAATTGAAAAATCTCTGGCTCGCGACAAACGCCGTGATGTACTTGTGCGCACATTCACACAACACAAACATGTTTGTTTGTAGATCTCGGGAGATGCACACGAGTGCGCTTAGCAATGAGTGAGAGCGAGCACATGCATACAAACATATGTTTTTGGGGTGTAAGGATTTATAATTAGCATACATATACTAAACAAGTAAGGGGTTCTAGTCGGGAGCTCCCGACTAGGGGATACCCTGAACCCTCTTATTCCAACACCAAATTCAGCTCGCGCTACGTGCTCTTTTGCTTTAGTAGTAACAAAGATAAATTACTCTGAACCCTCTTATTCCAACACCAAATAAATTAAAAACAAGTAAAAGGTTCTAGTCGGGAGCGAGAAAGAAAGGCTATCTTCGGCACGCCGGAGATCTAATACCCTTGCAGACCCATCCTTTTCATAATGCTTATAATGCTTTGCCCGTATCTAAGAAGCCTGGGGAAAATAGTTAATACCAAGTTTGGGCAAGAGATATTGATAAACAAAATGTTTTTTCATACAACAACTTAATTTTCGACCGATCGTTCCTATGGCAGCTATATGATTTAGTGGTCCGATCCAGCTGGTTTTCACATATGTGCTGCGTGCAACAGAAATAGGGACTTCTGCAAAATTTCATTAAGATAGCTTTAAAACTGAGAGACTAGTTCGCATAGAAACAGACAGACGGACAGACGGACATGGCTCTATCGAATCGGCTGTTGATGCTGATCAAGAATATACATATATACTTTATGGGGTCGGAGATGTCTCCTTCTATGTGTTACACATTTCACGACAAAATTATAATACCCTCTGCAAGGGTATAAAAATGCAGAAACCACTAGTTGCTACCGCCTCTACTCGACAACCATGCCAACTATTCGTTCTTAAAGAAAGAAAACGACTTAAAAACATGCCGACAGCACAGAATTCAAATGATCGCACTTAAAATGCTACTTATAGAATTTACTAAAGACGCTCACGTGCATATGTATATGTATATGTATATAATGGGATCGGTGATGTGTCATTCCGCTTATTACATACATATGTATGTATGTACATACATACACTTTATGAGGTCGGAGATTTCTTCTTTTGCCTGTGACGTAATATATGTACATATATAAGATACTTACAAATTATATTCAAGGTAAAAGTTGAAATTACAATACAAATAATATAATAAATAAAAGTTGAATGCAATAAAAGAATTTACTTATGTACATACATGTAAGTTATTTAAGTGTTGTAGCAGGTAGCCGTGGGGATCCCGCGTAGCTGCTGATTGTGAATTCCAGGTCCAGCGTCGCTTCCGTGAGGAAGTCGATCCAAGGTGAACACTGATACGATTTTTATGATGATTACGTTGGAGGACTTGACTTCGTCCCCTTTGGTGATTATTGCCCTTGTGGTGCAATAATGTGATCAATAAGAACAAATGTTACGGTTATGAGCCGGAGTACGAGATAGACAACTTGTGTCTTCTTTATTAAAACACGAACTAAAGCTAAAGACAAATGCAAAACATAATTCTACTTAGCAAAGTCAAATGCGTCGCGCCATCGGACCACAGTCGGCATGCCGACTCAGCATTCTCAGCGTCGCAGCACACCAGCAAAGAAGTGTCATGCGATCGCTGCTGATTGTTGCCAGTGCAGAGCACTGAACTCACAATTTGGCGTGTCAGCATCATTCATGTGTTGTTGCTTAGTTGCTATAGTATTACTGTGTTAACTGCTGATTCGAGCATTTGCTATTGCAAGGATGGTAAGCGCTATGAAGGTGAACCTGTAATTTGATTAAGCGGTGAAATTGTGGTGCTTTGTCTTGGGGAACTTATTTCCTAACTAAATATAAGGTAAAACTATTTTAGGTTGTCCTTGTGGACCACCCTCCCCTTAATTAAGACAGACGTTCCTAGGTCTGATTGTATTTCCTGTCTGGTGCAGAGAGGAGTTAGCTTGTTTCCTAACCTCTTGTTGTTTTTGAGGAATACTTCCTCTCCTACCTTAAATACACGGTTTTTCCTATTTACGTTACACCTTTCTATGGTGTTTCGTTGGGCTTTTGCCAGTTTGGAGGTAATACCTGAACTGAGCTTTTCGGTTCCCTCATGAAGAATTTCAACAGGTTTTTCGCAAATGACCGAGTGTAGCGATTTATTGTATTCTACTGTTGCTCTCAGTATTAGTTCGATCGTGTCCTCGATTTTTTTGTCAATCTTTAGGCACCTAGCGATCTCAACTAACGTACTGTGGAATCGTTCCACTTGGCCATTTGATGAACTGTGTAAAGGCGGAGCGTTTACAATATCGATGTTATATTGGTTTTTCAACATGGACGTAATGGTCTCTGAGTTGAATGAAGGTTCATTATCGCAATATATTGTTTTAATGTTAGGAAACATATTCACAATTTGCAACAGGGGACCCTTAATGGCCACAATTGTTCTTGATGGTACTGGTTGTACTAAGGCGAATTTGGAAAACTTGTCGATGCAAGTCAAAAATTGTTTTTTGTCGGTTGAGAATATGTATATGTGCAACATTTCGCCGGCGTATTGTGGGATCGGAGTTTCGCCAAGCTGCTGTTTCTTGGGATGTCTGTCATATTTTGCTTGCGTGCAAACTTTGCAGTTTGAGACTACTTCTTGGGCTAATCTGCTCATGTTCGGAAAGTAGTAGTCACGCAAGATTTGTTTGACATTTTCTTGGGCTGCTCTGTGCGCCCTGTTGTGCTCGCTATTTATTATTTCCAACTGATCGCTTTTACCCGTTATGTCTTGTACGAGATTTTTACAAAACCGGAATTTTGTAGAAGGCAAATGGGCAATCAGTTCGTGTTGGAAACTTGCTAATGTGGGAAGGTTGCAATGGAGCGCGTTCACAACCTCCGTATTTACAACTTTCTTGAGGGTTTCTAAAATGCTGCTCTTAGCAGTAAAATTTATCAAGTGGCGAGTTTTGTTGCGGAATAAAACTATGATGCGTTTCAATGGGAAACGCGCTTCTTCCAGAACGATCTGGTTTC
Source organism: Drosophila novamexicana (assembly GCF_003285875.2). Lineage (NCBI taxonomy): Eukaryota > Metazoa > Arthropoda > Insecta > Diptera > Drosophilidae > Drosophila > Drosophila novamexicana. The sequence goes on along the minus strand of NW_020824802.1, from coordinate 1,170,480 downwards.
TGAAGCAGTTTAACGGTTTGTCCGTGGCCTCGACCGTGTAGGTCAGTGAAATTTCGCTGTGAACGGTTGCAGCGTCCGATTGGGGCTCATTTTGTAGGGCATTGAGATTTTGTCTAGACAATGCATCTGCTACAGAATTTTCTTTGCCAGGCTTGTAGCAAACTTTGGCGTTGTATTGGTCGATGTAGGCTTTCCATCTTTTTATTTTGGCATTGGTATTTTTGTCTGCTACTGCAAAGGTGAGAGGCTGGTGGTCAGTGAAAATGTTAATTTCTGTGGAGCCGTATAGGTAGTTTTGCAATTTACCTAAAGCCCACATGATAGCTAGCAACTCCCTTTCGTTGGTTGCGTAGTTCAGTTCTGGACTTTTTAGGGTACGAGAAATCATGCTAATGGGTCTGCCTTCTTGGGATAGGACTGCGCCGATTCCGTTTGCTGAGGCATCAGTGGTTAGGTCAAAAGCTTTTTTGAAATCTGGGTACATCAAAATTACGTCTTCTGACGCCAAGATGTTGCGCAGGCGTTGAAACGCGTTGCGCTGGGTTTCGTTGAACTCGACTGCTATTTTCTTTGACCTATGCTTACTCACCGAACCATTTTCTCCTTTTAGAATGTCGCTTATTGGGCGAGCTATGGATGCAAAGTCTTTTATGAAGACTCTGTAATAGCTTGCCAGACTCAGGAAAGATCTGACACTGTAGACGCTTTTGGGTTCGGGGTACTCTTGAATAGCCTTGACCTTCTTTGGGTCGGATTTGGTGCCGTCTTTGCTTACGATGAAACCAAGATACTCTACGCTTTCTTTAAAAAAGTTGGTTTTCTCCTGGCTCACCCTCATATTGGCTTCAATCAGGCACTTGAGTACTGTGTCAATGTGCCTGACATGGTCTACTTCGTTTTTTGAGAAAACTATGACATCGTCTACGTAGACGTAACAAATTTTCCCAATATGTTCCCTTAGAACATCATCGATTGCCCTTTGGAAGATGCTGCCCGCATTCTTAAGACCAAATGGCAGTCGGCAGAATTCATATTTGCCACCGCAAACAGAGAATGCTGTTTTTTCGCGGTCATGTTCTGCAAGGTATATTTGGTGATACCCTGACTTTAGATCAAGGGTAGTGCAGTATTTAGCGTTTCCCAGGTTCGCTAGAATCATGGGAATGCTGGGCATCGGGTAACGGTCAGGTATAGTCTTCTCGTTCAGTTTCCTGAAGTCGATGACTAATCTTTTGTTTGCGTTGCCATGGCGTCTGTGCCTTTTTTGTCAACAACCCACGTTGGGCTGTTGTAGGGCGACCTTGATGGTCTAATGATGCCGTCTTTTAGTAGTTGCTTGACCTCATTATTTATGAAGTCGGACACGCCCATTAGACTTGGGTAACTTCTGGCATATATTGGCTCGTTGTCAATCGTACGGATTGTGGCGGTGACAGAGGTGTTGAAAGGGAGTGCTTCTTCCGTTGTTGAAAAGGCCTCTTTCCTCTTAAGTATCATGTTCCTGAACTCTTTTTTGATAGAGATAGGAGCTACGATGTCGTTTACATCGGTGAAATTTACATCAGTGCACTTCTGGTATTGAATTTCTTCAGAAATGCCCTGATACTCTAGTAGACTCTTTGCAAGGTTCAACTGTACCCCGGCTTGTGTTAACAAGTCAAATCCAATAATGGCATCGAACGAACTAAGTGTGTCTTATAGAAAAAAGGGGGAAGTGTGATTAAAAATGTTTATCAGGCATTTTTCCTTTATTTCAGTGGACCCGTGGATCGAATTCACCGAGAAGGGTTTGGCGACCGGCAATATGGTTTTCAGCTCCTTTACGGGCTTAACATAGTTTTTTGCCGTGCCAGTATCGATTAGCATTTTTAATGTTCTCCCAGCTAACCGTCGTTCGATGAACGGTAACCGGGAGTGTTCCCTAAAAAATGGACAGAGTCGGCTTGATCGTACTCTTCCTCGCTGTCAATTTCTTCGACAGCAGCCTTTGCGGCTTTTTCGTATGCTACCTTTTGTTCTTCGGAATCCGTTTGAACAATGTTGTTAAGACGTTGCCGTCTCGGACCTGACGAGAGGAGTTCCTCCTCTTAGTAGCGTTTGACTTATTTGGTTGGTTCTGGTTGTATTCAGTACGCTGCCTAAATTTGGAAGAAGAATCTACCTCCATCGGTTGTGGAGCTGGCTCTTGGCTTTCTTTATTAGGTTGCTCCTTTGGAGCATTTTTCTTGTGCTTGTAATGGGAGTTTCTATCTTGACCGTGGTCTTCCTTGTAGTTTTTATTCTGTTTACCATATGGTTTGTGTTTGCCGTTTTCAGCTGTTTGGGATCGTTCCTCAACAACTTTAGCATAGGAGTTTCCAAACATGCTTCTCTCAATGCTGGCTTCTGTTTCTATGGCGAGGGCTAGCGCAGAGGGTAAGTCTTTGGGTTGCGCTGGGAATACGACAGCTCTGAGCTGTTTCCTCAAGCCTGATATGAAGGAGTGCAAGGCATCGGCTCTAACTTCAACGTTAAGCAAATCAGCGCCTTCTTGTTCGTGTGACATAACAATTTTATTAGTTACCAGAGTTAGTCTCTTTTCGACCTCATCATAGTACTGCATAAGTGTCATTTCACCCTGTCTGACCATGTCTAAGTTTTGCCTCAGTAGGCGTAAGGATGTTCGGTCGGCATAGGTGCAATCTAGTCTAGCCAGGATGGCGTCGAAATTTAGCACCGTGTTGTAGGAGATAAGTAAGGCTCCAGCAGGTCCTGTGACCTTGTTCCTAAGAATGGCTACTGCTTGGTAGTGTTCGCTACTACCGTCGAAGGGCTTAAAAAGTTCATACCCATCGATTGCTGCTTGTCTCCAAGCAACATATTGGTCTTGTGCACCAGAGAAGTCTGGTACTGATTTTATTATGTCGAGTTTTATGTCACATTTTACCCCAGGAACAACAGTTATCTTTTGGTAAGAGACGACTGCTGGCGTTTTCACTTGCAACCTTTGTATTTCCTGACTTATTGAATTTATCTGGGACTGTTGTTGCGACAGTGCCGATCTAACGGCATTGTCAATGAGAGCTTGAGTATGTGAAGGGTCCATTGTGTTAGCTACCTGATATTCTGGGCACCAACCAACTTGTTCTTCGCCTATACTATCGTCACTGTTGTACTCGGTCTTTATTTCCCTATAGGTGGTCCAGCTCATTTGTTAACCACGATACTTGTATGAAAACTTTTTCGCATTGGGCATATAATTGTTTTTGTAGCAGTTGTTTATTTATAATAAAACCTGCATTAAAGGTAAGGAATGGTTTTATTCTTAGTGAGGGTATGCAATGGTTTTTATTTTTAGTTAAAGTATGCAATGGTTTTTATTTTTTATTTTTGGTAAAAGTATGCAATTGTTTTTTTTTGGCAAAATGTGTATTTCTTTTCGCAACTTCACTTTTACAACACTGCTTGTCAAACGCAGAGGTAAATTTTCATCAAAAAAAAATAAAAATTGTGTTCCATTAAATTTATTATTTTCGTGAAAAATTAATAAGAAAAAAACAACATTGAGCCAAACAACATTGGGCATGGATGTTAGTGCATCCACGCCCTCTCAACCAAGAGAGCTGCGACCAGAATTCGCTAAAATGATGAGAATTGCTGGCGCTACACCTGCGGAAATTCGTGAAATGATTTCCTTAAATACTGTAAGTGCTTCAAATACTGCAATTAAGTGCAGTAGTAGCAATTTTGCAGCAACGACATGCACATTGACTACGCGTCTACCTACACTGTCACAACTTCAAGTGGAGGAGTGTGCACCATCCCAAATATTAACTACAAAAGTGTAGTTGCAGGCGCATCAGAAAATAATATCAATGAACTAGGAATGTCATCAGTGAAATCACTCAGCTGGATGACGACCAAAATAAAACGTAAGCTGCCTTCAAGCTTTCCAAAAGCAAATGGTAAAAAAGGGAGGTTAATTGCATCTCAGATATCGATGGACAGACGTCTAAAGGAGATCCCAATAAACTCAAAAAACCAATTTGCAATACTGGATAATGCAGAAAACGATGATCCTACAGAGGAGGAAATAGCCCATGCCGAGGCACTGGCAGAAGAGATGGAAGTAGAGCTGAATGCGGAAAAAGAAGCCAGAGTACCCAGATCCAGGAAGCCACCCCCCATCTTCATTGAAAATGTAAACAATGTGACCCAGATGGAGGCAGAGCTTGATGCAGTCATTGGGTCAGATAGTTATACCCTCCACGTTGGAACACAAGGAAAAGTAAGAGTTCACGTTGAAAACTCGAATTCATATCGAAGCCTAGTGCAGTTTCTCAAAGAAAATAATGCACATCACTTTACATACCAACTGAAGGAAGACAAGGCCTTCAGTCTTATCGTCCGCAATTTGGCTAGCACCACCCCTGAAGATAGCATTAAAGAGGAGTTTATGCGATATGGACACAGTGTCCTTCGTATCCACAATCCTCGCCCTCGTAAGGCCCAACAACAGGAGAACGGTGAAGCTATTGAGGAACTAATACAAAATAATTTCTTTTTCATTGATTTGGCTCGCGAGCCTAATAATAAGGATGCGCTGAAAATCAAGCAAATAGGGCGACAAAGAGTCTTGGTTGAAATACCAAAGAAAAATTTGAATGCCATCCTGTGCCACAGATGCCAAGGATTTGGACATACAAAAAACTACTGTATGAGGCCTTATACCTGTGGAAAGTGTGCTCAAAATCATCCAACAGCTCAATGCAAAGAAACCTTGGTTGAGAATCTTTGCTGTATCAACTGCGGTGGAAACCATGAGGCTTGGCATAAGGGATGCAATGTGTTCAAAGTTAGAACGCAAGAAAGAAGACCAAAAGTAAGTCTAGAATTTAAAAGTAATGTCAGTGGAAAAAAAGACCGTCAGCAACAGATTCCAGCAACCTTAGTGCGAGGAAATATTTCTTACGCCGATACTCTGCGTACTGGGCTGGAAAAGTTCAATAAAGAGACGTCAATTAGGAACCCTACCCCCAAGCACCAAGATACCCCACCCCACAAAAGTTCAAGGCTGGAGGCTGCAATAGAAGCACTCACTGTGAAAGTCGACACTCTACAAGCTATGTTTAAGGAACTTCAGGAGACGAATCAGTTCCTTAAACAAATGTGTCTGAGTCTATTGAACGCCAAAAAATGATGCACAGTTCACTATGCCTCGGATTGTGGAATGCCCGTGGTATCTCTGGGCATGTGGAGGAGCTTAAGCACTTCCTAACTGAACATAATATTGACGTGATGCTAATTACAGAGACCTGGCTTCCGACCGGTGTATCCATCTTTATTCCAGGCTACAAAATTCACAAAGCGGATCATCCTAGCGATAGAGCAAGAGGAGGAGCGGCGGTGCTTATTAAGCAGGAGATCGAATATTTCCAAAATGAACCGGTAAGGATGGAGAAATTGCAAATGGCCAGCATCCACATTGCAACTAGCAGGGGTGAATTAACCATTGCTTCGGCATATCTCCCGCCGCAACTGTCGTGGTCAGCAATGGAATTCCAGCAACTTTTCAGCGGACTAGGAAGAATGTTCCTTATAGGAGGCGATTTTAACGCCAAAAACAGATAATGGGGTTGCTTTAGAGCTAACGCAAGAGGCACCTGCTTACTGGACGCGGTGCAAAACTCAGCATCTGAAATACTAGCGACTGGGCAAGCCACTCATTTCCCGTTTGCCCAAAGTTACACGCCGAGTGCCATTGACTTCTTTATTTATAACGGACTTCACCCAGATGGCTTAAGTATAAGGCCTGAGTTTCAGCTATCCTCTGATCATATCCCACTAGTAGTTGGTTACGACTGTATTCCAAAGGGCAAAACAATTAAAGGTCGTCTGCTGCCTCCTGGAGCCAACATTGCTGCTTATCGACGAGATCTAGAGGAAACTCTAGACCTAAACTTGTTAATACTTGCACCAGAAGACATCGAAGATGTATATGCGCTATTCCTGAACAAGGTTCACTCGGCAGCCCTCATTTCTGCGCCAGTAAGCCGATCAGAAAGCTCACGACCACAAGTGAGACTTCCGCCAGCAATCCATACACTACTGCTGATTAAGAGAAGGATTATAAGGCAGTACTGTCGAACCGGAGATCCAATTGTGGACAGGATCTACCGTAGAGTGTCGAACCGTGTCAAAAAGCTGCTGCAGCTGAATGGACAAAGGGAAACCGACCGTTTTTTGGAAAATGTTTCTCCAGATGAATCCTCAAGTCACTCCCTATGGAGACTGACGAGAAGGTACAAACAGCAAGTGTCCCCCAAATTTCCGATCAGAAAGCCTGATGGATCTTGGCCCAGATCCCCAAAGGAACGGGCTGATGCATTTGCCGAAGACTTGGAGGATCGCTTCAGCCTTTTAATACAAGTTCGGCAAGCAGAAGGGTTCAACTCACACTGGAGAGCCCAGGCCAGCTAGCCCTCCCAGTTGCTCCTATCACTGCCAACGAAGTATCAGACCACATAGCAGCACTTAAGACAAGAAAAGCTCCTGGCGATGATGGCATCGACAACATAACACTAAAAGCATTGCCGGTCAGAGCAGTCCTATTTTTAGTGTTAATCTTTAATGCGGTATTGAGATTGGGGCATGTTCCAAGCCAATGGAAAAAGGCGAGAATATGCATGATCTATAAGGCTGGAATGAGCCCCTCGTCCCTAGACTCATACAGGCCTATTAGTTTGTTGCCCACGATCGGAAAACTATTCGAACGTTGTCTGCTTACGAGACTGCTGTCTTTTGACAGAATTAAAAAAAAAATTCCCCCCTTTCAGTTTGGGTTCCGAAAATCTCATGGCACACCGGAACAGCTAAATAGGGTGGTGAATTTTATCCTCGAGGGTTTCGAAGCCAAAGAGTACGTAGTGGCAGCGTACTTAGACATAAAACAAGCCTTCGACAGAGTCTGGCATGATGGACTACTCTGCAAAATTAAGCCCTTACTGCCACCTCAACTATACTTAATTGTGCAAAGTTATTTGACAAACCGGTCATTTTCGGTAGTACTCGATGGAGTTGAGTCCAACATGAAGGCCATCGGGGCTGGCGTTCCTCAAGGGAGTGTGCTAGGGCCCACGCTCTACACCCTCTTTACCTACGATATGCCCAGTGGCTCTACAATTGAAGTCGCGGATCCCCACGACCTTACAATCGCCACTTTTGCAGATGACACAGCCATCTTGTCAAGAAACGAATGTGTCTACGGAGCTACCGACGTCCTGCAGCAATATCTCCACCAATTTGAAATGTGGGCCAAGCGCTGGAATATTGGAATTAATTTAAATAAATGCGCCAATGTGACCTATGCGCTACGGAGGGACATGTGTCCGGGAGTTTTCTTGCGCGGCCAATTGGTGACGCACTTCAACAGCCACAAATACTTAGGTGTGCACCTAGACAGACGCTTGAACTTTAACAAGAACATCACAAGTGTCTCTGTAACCCTAAAAAATAGAATAGGAAAACTAAGATGGCTTCTGAGGAGTAGAAATGCGTTGTCACTGAAAAATAAAGTCACCATTTAAATATCCTGCATAGCTCCCGCCTGGCGTTATGGTATCCAGGTATATGGCATTGCTGCAAAGACCAGTCTGTCAAAAATCAGGGTGCTCCAAGCAAAAACGCTCCGATATCTGTCTGGTGCCCCCTGGTATATGAGAACCTCCGACTTGGAAAAAGACTTAGGAGTGCCGAAAGTCGGGGACATAATAAATATACAATAGATCTCCCAGATCGATTTATATAGTTGACACTGTAAATTTGTATATTAGACTTACCAGTAGAATAAGTAGATTGTAAATATTCATACAAATTTAATTTAAGTTGTTCCAGATAATAACAGAAAAATTAAAATAAAGCTAAACTTAATAAAAAAAAAAAATAAAAATTTCGCAACTTCTATTCTTGTGTGTTTTTTTCTTTGCTATTTGAATTCACTTGACAAACTTACATGTTTTTGTGTTATTGCCTATGAACTTGGTGGGTGTTAGGACGTTTGGGCGCCAGTTATTTATGTGTAGTAGCAGGTAGCCGTGGGGATCCCGCGAAGCTGCTGATTGTGAATTCCAGGTCCAGCGTCGCTTCCGTGAGGAAGTCGATCCAAGGTGAACACTGATACGATTTTTATGATGATTACGTTGGAGGACTTGACTTCGTCCCCTTTGGTGATTATTGCCCTTGTGGTGCAATAATGTGATCAATAAGAACAAATGTTACGGTTATGAGCCGGAGTACGAAATAGACAACTTGTGTCTTCTTTATTAAAAAGCGAACTAAAGCTAAAGACAAATGCAAAACATAATTCTACTTAGCAAAGTCAAATGCGTCGCGCCATCGGACCACAGTCGGCATGCCGACTCAGCATTCTCAGCGTCGCAGCACACCAGCAAAGAAGTGTCATGCGATCGCTGCTGATTGTTGCCAGTGCAGAGCACTGAACTCACAATTTGGCGTGTCAGCATCATTCATGTGTTGTTGCTTAGTTGCTATAGTATTTATGTGTTAACTTACATACATGTATACGAATGTGTTAATGTCCCGCATACCAATCGACTGTTGAGGAAAGCCGCATTTATCCTTGTTTTAGTTTTACATTTTGAAGCGGTAAAAGCCTCGGACTGCGAACAAGGACGCTATACAGTCAAACTGCTCATTCTTGGTGCTTCTATCTTGATGTTGTTAGTCTTTATGATGCGATCAAAGTTACCGCTCGTCCGCTAGCTTAAAAATACTATCGATGAGACGTGCGCAGATACATACATACATATCTATATACTTACATTAAATAAAAATACACAATAACATAAGCCTACACTTATTTATAGTGATGTTACACAGTCTACTGAACTGACAATACACATACATATGTATTTCTGAACTTTATTTTCTTTTGTTATAGAGGGAGTGCATTTCAGTTCACATAGGGCAAGCTGGAGTTCAGATTGGTAACGCTTGCTGGGAATTATATTGCCTAGAGCATGGAATTCAACCTGAAGGACATTTGCCCTCTGATAAAACAATTGTCAGCGGGGATGACTCCTTTAATACTTTTTTTAGTGAAACTAGTGCCAGAAAGCACGTACCACGTGCAGTTTTCGTTGACTTAGAGCCAACTGTTGATGAAATTCGTACTTGTACATAGCCAACAACTATGCTCGTGGTCATCATACAATAGGAAAGGAAATTGTGGATATAGTACTAGATCATATCCGTAAGCTTGCTGATCAGTGCACTGGTCTTCAGGGATTTTTAGTATTCCATTCATTCGGCGAAGGAATAGGCGCTGGGTTTACCTCATTGCTAAAAGAACGTCTATCAGTTGATTACGGAAAGAAATCAAAGCTAGAATTTTCAATTTATCCAGCGCCACAAGTACGTATAAAGCAAGCTGTTGCCTTAGACTAGAGGCAAATATTTAGATTTTTATCCAATTTAAAGAATTTTTTTCGGATTTTGGGCGAGCGTACCTAAAACTAAAATTACATACATATGTTCTTTTTTATTTTTCAAGGTTTCAACTACGGTGGTCGAGCCATACAACTCAATTTTGACCACCCACACCACCCTCGAACACTCTGACTGCGCATTCATGGTTGACAACGAAGCCATATATGACATTTACCGTCGCAATTTAGACATTGAGCGTCCCATCTATATGAACCTAAATCGTTTAATTGGTCAAATAGTTTCCTCAATAACAGCGTTGCGCTTCGACGGAGCGTTTATTGTTGATTTAACTGAGTTTCAAACCAATTTGGTTCCATATCCACGCATTCATTTTCCCCTGGCAACATATGCTCCAGTAATTTCCGTTGAAAAGCTTTTCATGCTGAAATAACAAATGCATGCTTTGAACCCGCAAATCAGATGGTCAAGTGTGATCCGAGGCATGGAAAATATATAGCATGCTGCATGCTCTATCGCGGTGATGTGATACCTAAAGATGTTAATGCAGCAATAGCTACAATCAAAACAAAACGATCAATTCAGTTCGTTGACTGGTGTCCAACTGTGTCCAACCACCCACTGTGGTGCCAGGAGGCGATCTAGCGAAAGTTCAACGCGCGGTGTGCATGTTATCTAACACCACAGCCATAGCTGAAGCCTGGGCTTCTTTGGATCATAAGTTTGATTTAATTTATGCCAAGCGTGCTTTTGTACACTGGTACGTTGGAGAAGGTATGGAAGAAGGAGAATTCTCTGAAGCTAGGGAGGATCTAGCCGCTCTTGAGAAGGATTATGAAGAGGTGGGACTTGACTCAAATGCCTATGTAGACGAAGGTGATGAGTACTGAAGAATATTGTTACGCATGCTCGGAATGACTAACTACTAAATAAAGCTCTGTAAAAAATGATGATTTTACCAAACACTTTCCATTGACATGATTTTCGATTTTACACTCCACTGAATTTTCGCAACAAAATACCACATTTTAAAATTAAATATGTACTAAAACAATCAAATAAATATTATAATAAAAGGTTTTTTAATTTTGCTTTTTTAAACTTTATAGAAATAATGAAGCATACATAGTATCAAACGAATTTCGTCCCTAAATAAATTACCATTTGATTATTGCTCTAAAATACTTTAATTTTTGGATAAAAAGTTATTAAGCCAAGTTTCAATGACTGGCAAATTCTCTTTACTCCACAGTGCTTCTTCTCTTATGTTGCGGAGAGACTTTTCAATTATGTGTTGGGCACTCCCGAATTCTCCAGAATGCTTGTCATAAAGCTCCTTTACCATGTCATAGCCTTTTTGAGTCAGAAAAAACCCGGTTGCTGAACCTATTAAATGATCCCACAAATTGGTTTTATTTTTAAATCTGAAATATAAAATATAACGTTACTTCAAACATTTTTACATAATTAATGACTACCAATTGGTACGGCGATTAGATCAAAAACCCTTTTTCAAAATACTTTTTGTTGTACCGAACTTGCAAACAACACCCAATTTATTAGACCTGTCTTTATTGTACTGATGCCAGACAATATAAACACTATGGTGAGAACCGCCCATACATGTACTTGTTGATGCGAAGTCAGTCGTCAGCCTGCCTTTACCAAAGCTGGTCGATGCAATGATATACTAAGCTGCACTTTAATAGTATCAAGATTCATCGCACCGAGTGAGCTTCATGGGCGTTTGAGACCATTTTAGTGTGCCCAGATAGAGCAACACTGCTGAGAGTGGCAGCCGAACGCCGGCGTCGAAAGCCGAACGTTCAGTATGAAGCCGCATCTCGCTCTGCGCATAACGTCGCTGCGGCTGAAACATATGTGTGTATGCATGTGCCTCGCTCTCACTTATTGCTTTGCGCACTCGTGTCCATCTCTTTCTCCCAGCATAGCTTCTCACAAAACCCCGAGATCAACAAACATGTTTGTGTTGTGCGGATGTGCGCACAAGTACATCACGGCGTTTGTCGCGAGCCAGAGGTTTTTCAATTGTGTGCCTTTTGTGCCCGTGGTAGCAAAAGGCACACACATTCAAATACTCTATCATGCATTTTTTTGTCCAGTCAGGCATAAAGAGAAGAATCTGATCTATTTTTATTAAACAAACAAATAATTGACCTGAATGAAATATATATGTATATATTTTTTTTTGTTTACTGAAGGGATCTATTTTGCTTAAAATACAAAAATATCTATGTCGTATGTCTGCCAGGGTAATTCATTGTCTGCTTGTCGAAGAATTTTAAGAAAAGACCAAATATTGACAATGTACAATGCCAATGCACACGCACACCCTTTCGAGTAAGCAGTTGTGTGATATTATTAAAGGGTTTGGCCTGTTTATGGGCAAAATTGATATTTTTCACGCTTGTTGTAATGGTAAGGGTACCTGAACGTTGGCATGTATGCAAGAGCTAGAGACTTGAAATTAGAATTAGAATTGAATTAGAAATTAGATGTAGGTCCTCCTAGTGCCTGCGCAGATCGAGTTTGTTTACGATAATCGATAACTTGCCCCGATTCCAAGTAATCGATATAAATCTATATCGAAATCCTGTTTTTTGGGAAATTTTGGTAAATAATAGGACTAGAGTCACCAAACTTGACATGTAGCTTCTAGAATAGTATATGCATGTATTTGCATTTGGTGTTGGAAGATGAGGGTTCAGGGTATACCCTAGTCGCGAGCTCCCGACTAGAACCTCTTGTTTGAAAATCAAACTGTAGCATTTTGTTGTATAGCGTTAGTTATCTGAGTATTTATATTGTCTTTGGTCATGCGCTCAAATATCCAAAGATCGGCCTATCAGCTTGAAAGTGAATCAATGAAAGCAGCAGATGAAAGCAAATTCAACCTCTGATTTCGATTTTTGTTTTGGGCTATAGCATTTGAGCTTAACCACTGCACTTTTCTAAATCATTACACTGTGATGTCATGCGCAGAACAAGCGGTGGCCATTTTAATTATATTGTAAGTATATGTACGTATTTTGCTTCACAGACGCACACTTGTACTCCTGCTCCAAAATGAGACCCACATGCCAACAACTAGTAGGATAACAATAACATATTAATAAGAAATAAAATTTGTCTTTGACTTTAGAACCAAATGTTTATATACTCTGTCTTGAGATGGGATACTTTGCTAGTCAAAAACGAAAATTGATAAAAATCTGTCAGATCTGTTAGTTGAAAGTGAGTGGAAAATATAACATGTGGCTTTGAGAGTCACAGGCATTGCATTAGTGCAGTAGTTTATATCAGACTCTGTAGCCCAATACAAAAAGGAATAGTAAGGAATGAATTTATTTTTGTCTGTGTTTTACATGCCGATTCTTTTGATTTGATTATTGCTTGTTGTTCTTTCTGTTAGAATATTTTAATTCGCCAACAATAGTGTACATTTTCTTTATAAAGAACAAAAGCGAAAAATTATGCTTTCTAGACCTTACCATCAACAACATACATATGTTGCTTGGTTAGTGGTATTATAAAATCTAACGAACCAAATTAGAAAATGTAAGAATGCATGCATATAAAAATAGGTGGATGACAAACATTAAAGCATAAATATTTTAAGCAATTTAACGTGGGCAAATGCACGGACTTACTTCTGCCGAATCGGCGTCCAATAATCAGATAAGAAATTAAATAATGTGTAATAGCCGCTGGAGCTTCCGGTTAGTGAGGAAAAAATTAAGAATTGATCATTTTCGGTGAAATTGGAATGTTCTTCAAAAATCGACAATTCTAGCAGTCGGTAGATCTTTTCGGACTGGGTGGAACAACCAGCTAGCATCTTTAATAAATAAGTTCTTTCACTCTGTATTCGTGTTTTTGGAAACTGGATCACTCGTTCAAGTCCAAATTGCCACTCATCAGTGGAACCCCACTTAAAAACAGGGCAAATATAATGATTTGGTACCCTAAAATACAAGAATGTTATTGTGTAGAAGACAGAATCGCAGATATACTGACGGATTTTCCAAATTTGGGTTGGCTGCGTTTTGCCAGACTTTGTATACATTCATAGCTTCTCTAATACATGGACGAAAACCTGATCGACACAAAAATCTTTTAGTTAATGAGCGTAAGTCTTTCTTCCAGTTATCTTCTGTTTCAATTTCAGCTCCTAATTCCTCATATAAAGGCGTTAGAAGAGCTAAAACATATTCCTGAAATAATTAACTATATTATTAATGTTTATTAAGAAAATGGTGAATACTTGCCTCAAATTTATTATGAACCTCTGACATATCAATACGCCGACCAATTTGATCAATGAATGTGAAGACCGGATTCCATATGATATGATTTCGCTCGAATTTCATAAATAGTGTCATGTTGAAGGCAGTAGCAAAACTTAAATCGCCAGCGTAAGCGAGGTTCCAAGCGTCATGTAATAGTTTTGCCCTAAAAATGTTGCAAGTTTCAGTACAAATCGCCAAACAATTATATTTGATATACATATGTACATACATATCACTAAAGGAAACATATACATTGAGAAGGTAAGAAACTGGTGTTTCATAAATAGTGGGCTTAATAACATAAAAAATTGTATTAAAAAACAACATGAATAGAATGGACAATTAAGAATGTGTTATGGGAGTGACCGAATAGAGGATACTATAAGCTTTCTTCAACCTACGCCAATTTTAGCTCTCGCCAGGGGCTCACACATTATTTATTAACTATTTAATAAATAAAGAGTTATACTTATAAAGCAAGCTAGATAAAAACAAGTTAGAGACTTTTGTCGGGAGTTCCCGATTAGGTGATAACCTGAACCCTCTTCTACCAGCATCAAATACTTTTCCTTTAGATGTAATAAAATTAAATTTAAAAAAATAAAAGATTGCCTCAATTTGACACGAGTACGTAACCAACCGAACTGCCAGCCAACCCCTGCAAAACCGGCTAGAGGCTCTAGTCGGGAGTTCCCGACTAGGGGATACTCTGAACCCTATTCTACCAAAACCATGTGAAGCTTTAGCAGCAATAACAAGTAAGAGATTCTAGTCGGGAGCTCCCGACTAGGGTATACCCTGAACCCTCTTCTTCCAACATCAAATGTATATATATATTTTATTTAGAAGCAGCAATAACAAGTAAGAGGTTCTAGTCGGGAGCTCCCGACTAGGGTATACCCTGAACCCTCTTCTTCCAACATCAAATGTATATATATATTCTATTTTAGAAGCTATATGCCAAGTTTGGTATTTACCAAGATTGTCCAAAAAACAGGATATCGATATCGATTTTTATCGATTGCTTGGAAACGGAGTAAGTTATCGATTATCGGAAACAAACCCTATCTGCGCGGGAACTAGGAGCATCTACATCTAAAATTTCAAGTCTAGCTCTTATAGGTTCTGAGATCCTTGCGTTCATACATACGGACTGACGGACGGACAGACAGACGGACATGGCTAGATCAACTCGGCTATTTATGCTGATCAAGAATATATATACTTTATGGGGTCGGAGATGGTTCCTCCTGCCTGTTACATACATTTTGGCAAATACAATATACCCTTATACCCATTTTTAATGGGCTACAAAAAAATTAATAGTTCGCTCTATAGGACTCGAACAGCGCACTACTTGCCGCCAAGCTCTCTCAACAGGCATACCAACAATTCATTGTAAAACAAAAACAAATTATCGTAGATCGTAGAATATAGAATATTCGCATGGTCGCAAATGTAATAAGAATTTTTTGGTTAAAATTGGTGGCTCTTTCTAATTTATTTACTTTTTGATTTATGGTGGTTGGGCTGACGGTTCTGATTCTTATTTTGGGCCTACGCTGCATTTCTTGGCAGCATCGACAGCTTTGCTGTCGGAATTTTGTGGTTTAGCTAAAGAATTTGCATTCTTTGTGTTTTATTCTTAATTGGAAAAAAGGGTATAAAAAAATTCCCTTGGCAGGGCTCGAATTTGCAACTGACCGCATTACTTACTGTCGACTCTACTCAACAGCCACACCAGCAAAAAAAAACAAATAACAATACTTTCCCCGGTAGGGCTTGAAGAACTCGCGACAGACCGCACCACTTGCTATGCCTCTACTCAGCAGCCACACCAACAATTAAGTACTTATGATAAAAAAGGAACTAAAATAACATTACAAATAAAGATGCAATTACCATGCTATTAGAATGCGAAGCAGACGCGCATGAATGTGTGTGTGTACATGTATACAGAAATTCTTAAAGCTGCTGCCCCATTCAATTGCGCAGTTGCGTATAACTTTGGTTTTTCTTAACCGATCTTTATGAAATTTTCTGCAGTATATCTGATTGTACCATAGAGTATTTGTGTATTCTGAAAAAATCAATTGCATTTAAATTGTGGTTTAAATTAGTTGGCACTAAAAGTTGGGTTATTAACTTGATTTATAGCTCTGCGGTGGTAGCGGGGAGGTGGCGATAGGTATGAAATGAAAGATACTTGAAATATCTATAATATTCTAGAAGCAACATATCATGTTTAATGGCTCTACCTCTTATTATGTACCCGATTTGCTAAAAAAAACAGGATGTCGATATCGATTTTTATCGATTGCTTGGAAACGGAGTAAGTTATCAAATTATCGGAAACAAACTCGATCTGCGCGGGAACTAGGAGCATCTACATCTAAAATTTCTCTAGCTCTTATAGCTTCTGAGATCCTTTGGCTCATACATACGGACGGACGGATGGACGGACGGACAGACAGACGGACATGGCTAGGTCGACTCGGCTATTGATGCTGATCAAGAATATATATACTTTATGGGATCGGAGATGCTTCCTTCTGCCTGTTACATACATTTGGATTTTGCACAAATACAATATACCCTTATTCCCATTTTTAATGGGTTCAGGGTATAATAATATAAAGGAAAACATAGAACTTTCCACAAAAAAAAAAATACACACACACAATTATAGGCGTTGCTCAAAAAAATTATTTCATATCGCCAAAATCATGTCGCCACATATGAATCTGTAAAAATGCGCATCGTAGAAATAAGAAGGAAAAAGAAAAAGTAACTAAAAACAACGGAAAAACATTTATTTGAACGGATAGCATTATTGTTTTTCCGGTCAGCCGGGGTCTCTGTGGTTAATTAATGATTCGATTTTCTCAGTATGTGTTGCTCAATCAGAGACGCAGCGCTTTTCGTAGCATTGATAGCTCCAACCGATGTTGGTAATCAGAGAAAAGCCCCTCTGAGAAACTATTTCTTGCAAAAAATTAGTGAGTAATCTCTCAAACGTACGTAACGTGACGACAAACTGCGTACAGAAATTGCGAAAGATACAACAGGAAATTATACTGACCGTTTGTTAGTGACGCGAGCGCACATTGTATTATTCGCAAATTCTATGCGCAGTGGTCCAGTCGATGCTGTGCTGGGCTCTCTCGAAACAGTTTTAAGCCTTGAAACCATCATTGCCCGCCTCGATTTTACCTACAAAGATAAGCACCCCATCCATGGCGAGAAATCTAGGGAGGATGCACTACGGGTATAGTGTGTGCGTAGTGTTTGCCAAGTCCCTATGGATTGCCGCTTGTCTTGTACGGCCCTAGACGTTGAGATACTAGCTAAGGAAATATACCGACGTATAGAGGATTTCAGGGGTCGTGCAAATCTTGCTGTTGCTGCTTAAATACCTCGGATGGAGCGTGGATTCTTTCCCTTGTCACACTATACTGACACCATAAAAGTAATAAATAAGTTCACTTTCTGTAGTTATTACAAAAGGGCCAAAGGATGAATATGTATGCTCCACTTAAACGAAATAATACCCTGTTCTCTACGTACCCTACCTTGGCGGCACCTAAAAGCTGTCTTAGGCTCAAGATCACTTTTGTTCTAATAGTTATGCATGAACGTGTTCATGTCAAACTGGCGACAAAGCTGTCAAAAAGATTAAACGTTTATATTAAAATAACATCTGATAAAGTATTCATTTATTTCAATGCAAAATCTTATAACTAACCGTGACTTCATATCATTATCAATTGAATATAACAAAATAACAAAAAACAAAAAGAAGGCATATCTTCGGCACGCCGAAGATTTAATGCCCTTGCCGACCCAAGCTTTTCATAATGCTCATAGTGCTTTGCCAGTATGAAAGAAGGACAGGGTAAATTGGTAATGCCGACTATGGTTAAGATATCTTGAAAGACAGAAAGTTTTTCATAGAACTTAATTTTAGACCATATGATATAGATATAGGCCGATGTTGTTAGGATTTTGCATACGTATATAAGGAGCACAGACAAACTAATAGAAGCTGACTTTGGTTAAGATATCTTTTCGACCGATCGTTCCTATGACAGCTATATCAAATAGTGGCCCGATGTAAATAAGATTTTGCTTAGGGATCGCAGTGAGACCTTTAAATGTCGAGTTTGGTAAAGATATCTAGAAGAACAAACAAGTTTTTCATACATCAACTTAATTTTCGACCGATCGTTCCTATGGCAGCTAGATGATATAGTTTTCCGATGTTTTGCATATATATGGAAAGCATAGTTGAACTAATAAAAACTGAGTTTGGTCAATTTTTCTTGATAAACAAAATACTTTTCATATAAGAACATACTTTTCGACCGATCGTTCCTATGGCAGTGGTATGATATAGTGCTCCGATCCAGCTTGTTCCGACATATGTACTGCGTGTAACAGAAAGAAAGACTTCTGCAAAGTTTCATGACGATAGCTTTTAAGTGAGAGATTTAAACTGATCAAGAATATATGTACTTTATGGGGTCGGAGGAGTCTCTCTCACATTTCACGATAACATTTTAATACCCTCTGCAAGGGTATAAAAAGGAAGCCATTAATTTCGCTTAGATTTTCAACGCAGTGTGTATGAACCTTGTAAACCATCACGGAGCACTCCGAGCTGTTCTGGGTCTTTGAGTGTACTTGAAAATCAACAGCGGCTTCAGCGCCAATGCAGTAAATAGTAGCGCCGAATCGAGAAGAGCTCTATATTATCTTGCGTCTTCTATTTTAATGTCAGTGTGAAAGATAGCTGCAACTTACTCTTCCGGAATGCTTGCATTCGTAAAGTTTATCGTTTGGCTGGTTTGTGTCGCTCGCACTGCGCTAATCTGACATAAAAAAGTAGGTATAGTTTGCTAGTGGGAAACACCCCTTATTAAGACTCGCTGTGGCATCATGTTTCGTTAGGCCTGCAGTAACGGCCTGCTCAGGAATATTTTGTTTTACTTGGTTGGATGCGACAGCACAAGACAGTGGTCATAGCGAAGATCGAATCTACTGTACACTATACTCATTATACTTTTATGCTGTATTGCAGATATTTCCAATTGCTCATCTAATTCTGAGATAAAGGGACGGTGGGATCTAACGGCTTGAGATTTGCTTTGCTTACCAAATTGCTCGTGAGTCCGAATTTTATTCCGCAGTCGCGCTAGGCTGTCTATATTTAAATTCACCAGCTTATAGCGAAGCGTTGGCTTGGAACTCTGCGCCAAAAGATGTTCTAAGGATTCTTCATTTATGGGATTGCGTAGACGACTAACGAGTTATTCAACCTCGAATTGAAATTCTTCAAAAGCCTCCCCATCTCCTTGCCGTCTAGCGTTTATGGCTTCCCAGATATCTACATCAGTTTCTACTACATATTATAAAACTTTTTTCAAAATTCCTAGCAAAAAATATTCCACGTAAAATTTGAATTGCTACGTTGGTTTTGCCTCCAAGAAGCAAGTGAAAATGGTCGCACAAAAGACTGTGGATCCCATACAAATTTTGCTTTGCCATAGAGCCGACGCGGTATAAAAAATCTTTGGTAGATAATACGTATCTGGCTGCGTCAAACTTTACACACCAGTTCTAAATTATATTCGACACCTTTTGAAGGTGTCGTTTTGTTAAGCAATCCTAATACATTGATAGTGGAGTTTGTGTTTGCACGGCGAGCCTGCCGTTAAATCAATATGCCCTAAGGGCTCGTGACAGGCCCCGCAAAAGGGGTCTTGTTGCGTTCAGGCTTCAATAATGTCTTCGTCACTGTGTGTAACAGGCATGGTTGGAATTTAATTTACAAAGTTTCGAATCTTTTCATGGAGTTATGGTTCATCGCTTTCCAACTGAAAACTAACTGTACATAGCAATTATTATTGGTTTTTATCTCTTTAACATCATCAACTGTATCCTATTGGTTTCTATGGGTCCACATCTGATCTTCTCTGATTTATAAAGATCAAGCTCCCAAAACTAGTCGCAAGCGCGTCCGAATAAAACCTCAAAAAGGTCGGTTGCTGATTCTGTATGAGGACCGTTGAAATTTTAAAAAATATGGCCACTGTAACGTCTTGCGTTGGTCGACTAAATATTCATATTTGAATGCTGTTTGCGCACTGGGAGATACATTCTAGTCATTCAAACCAGTCTGAGGCTGAGTTGTAATCGCATATCCACGGACGGTTATCTGGGCTCGATATCATCGAATCAAAAACATGTTGTTTCATGTATATAAAACCTTGCCAATTAATTGGATGAGTTTACCAGAGCATGTTGCATGATTGACCACCGTGTAATAATGAGTCAATCTTTGGACCTAAATTTGTTGTTGGCTTGTCGGGCCTACGTTTGGCAGCAATTACTTTATGTAGTGCGTGCGTAGTGTTTGCCTAGTCCCTGTGGATTGCCGCTTGTCTTGTAAGGCCCTAGATGTTGAGATAGGGGTACCACTAGCTAAGGAAATCTACTGGCGTATAGAGCATTGCGGGGGTCGTCCACATTTTCCTTTTGCTGTTTAAGCTTGTCGGATGGAGCGTGGATTCTTTCCCTTGTTCTATACGAACACCATAAATGTAATAAATACGAGCACTTTCTGTAGTTATTATGAAATGGCTAACGTATGAATCTGTATGTTCCACTTGAACGAATTGATAACTGTCAAGCTGATAATAAGGAATTACCGAGGTAGCGAAGGTGTCAATAGTATCCTGTTCTCTACCTACTCTACCTTGGCGGCACCTATAAGCTGTCTTAGACCGCCCCCATTTCAAGATCACTTTCTTTCTAATCGTTAGGCATGATAGTGTTCATGTCGTACTGGCGACGAAGCCGTTAAAAAGATTAAACGTTTATATTAAATTAACTTCTGACAAAGAATTAATTTAATTCATTGCAAAATCTTGTAACTAGCCGTGACTTCATATCAATATCAATTGTTCATAGCTACTAACCAAACAACACATAAACTGGACATCTAGTGTAAATTGCTGGGGCCACGCATTTCATAATAAATAAGGGAAGAAATGCCACCGATTTTTGAGAAAAATTGAATTTGTGGGCATATTTGCTTGTGCGGACACATACACACACAAACAATTAAAGGGGTAGATAGTCATAAAAAAGGACACTGAGAGTAAGCCAAATCAGTTTACTGTAGTGGGAGCGAGATAAAAAATTCTTAAATGCGAAAAGAAACAATAGCTGTATTGCCATAATTTTAATATGCTCGCAAACAGTCATACGAATTACAAAAGATGCGTGTACTTGTCAGGCAATTATTGACTTACTTATGTACATTCCCTTTATTGCTCGTTGGGACCATAGATGCAAAAGCTCAGTGCTGTAGATCCGTATTAAAATATATATGAGTTGAAATTCATTCGATTATGCGACAAGCTATAGCAGATTGGGCTTTTCTCCTTTAGGGATTTTTACAAAAAGAAAACGGACGGAAAATGGATCGAGAATTTAAATGTAAAGTAAACTCCAAAGGTAACGGCTGTGTGCCGTTTGGAGCAGCGATCGCTGGGTTCACTGCGTTTACATGAGCTTATGAATGGCGATTGCAAATGCTAACCCGTGTTGGTACTCTGGCGGCTGCGCAGGAGGTTAAGCTGGTGGCGACGGTTCAGGTTTTCCTGCCAATGGCTTCATTTAGCGCTTATAAGCAACACGTTTTTTGTTCAAAGTGCACGAACAGCTATGTAAATCTCTTGCTCTTTCAAATAAGGGGTATCGTGGGATTAGGCGGTTGCGGACGGACTCATCCGTAATGTGCAAGCACACGAAGGGGGCAGCCCGATAGCGCTTGCAGAAGCAGACCGGTCGCGTGATTTAATGTTCACCGCTGTAATGCGAATATCGGTAAGCTTCAATATCACTCATATTCACAACCCCATATCACCTTTCACAATTTATCCGGCAAGCCACTCAATACCTCTCTAATTTGGAGTCGATCACTTTGTGGCTGTCTCGTGAAAAATTGAGTTTTGGCTTTTACAGAAGAACGGGGTCCTACATACCAGCCACGAGTTTAGAATACTGTTTTAAACTCCTAAATTGTGCAGTTTCTAATCGATACTTCTACCTTCTCTGACGAGGCGACGAGGCTTCGCCAAATTCTTTATGGGTAGCGTAGTCGACTGTTCTAGAAGTATAGGGCAGACACACGGACCGTTGAAGCGAAGACAACTGTAAGCTGGTGTGATTCTTTCGTCTGTTTTGCGTTGCTTGCAGGTTTGTGCAAGTGAAAGTAAGTATGTGAAAGTAAAAATAGTATGAGAGCGCGTGTATATGCTGGTATATTGAATTCGCCGCAAAAGGAAACGAATTCGCCTGATAATTTGTCGCTTAACAAGAAATGGTATTCGAACAGAAACCAACTTGGCCATTGGTCCCTACACGGGATCATCGGCTTTGACTTGCTAACGTAAGTAGGGGCTGACCTTTGTTTGAAAAATAACGTAATAACATTTGGCTCGGTCTCGGAGATGATTCAGTATCATAAGTGTTTTAATGTGAATTACACTAAGATTTGAAACATGTCAATACGCTTGAGAATGAACCCGAATGCGATGCTGTTATAATAGACAGCAATATACCCCCGACGAACAACATCGAGTCGATAGACAAGCCTGTAAGTTGCTTTAGTCATCATCAGGTTATTCTAGATAAAGCGCGGTTTCTATTAAAGAGAATGGATTTTGTTCGGCGAAAAAGCTCGTCACACTATTATTTTAGCAATACAAAAATTCATTGACGAGGAAATTAAATCCATTGTTAGCCCAAAAGTTGTGAACTTAACTCATTGCGACTTCCTTAATCTTTTCCGCAGTCATTTGTAAAGGTATTGTAAACAAACGATCAATTATAACAAAAACTTTGTTGTAGAGAATTAGGTGATTCTATAAGTCAGGAGATACGAGCTTTAGTAATACAAATGCAAAAGCTAAAGCTAAACATGAGAATTCTTTGGGTACGTTATTCTTTACATAGATTTTTTGACATACTTCTTGATAATACATTTGTATTTTGTGTTGTAATCTCGTTAGAACTATTTTTCAACCCAACGTTGGTATTTGAACTTTGTTCATTTGTATCCTTATAACTTATTTGGGAATGTTGGTTAATTATTACTCTTTTACTTTCATCCATGGCTTTATGGTGTGGGCTGCGGACATTCCCTTATATGGCTTCTGTGATTGTTGAAAATTTTGAAAACTTTGACGCAGTGCGAATAAAGAATAAATAAATAAAACCAAAGCTGCAACGTAGGCGCCTCTGCAGTTAGCTAACCAGCTAATCAGCTAATAAATAACAGGTTATTTTTTCTTAGTTGAAAACAAGAAAATATAGATTTCTGGAAAACAATGTCTGTCTTTTGAGAGGAGCGCACGTAATCGTTCCTTCTCCTCGTGGGCCAGTTATAAGTGCGATGTTGTAAGGCGTGCGCGCGCACGCGGCCACCACCTCATTATAGCAGCCCGTCTCCAGTTGTTGCATCACAAATATAGAGAAACTTTGCTAGAAACTCTTATCGAAAAATGGTTAGCTTAGTAGAGAAAAGCCGTCAATGCCCAGAAATCGGTCCACGTGACATATTCATTAAGGCAAGAAAACTGTAGTAACTAGTAGCATTTAATGCCTCCACTATATCTGTCTATGACCGCAATAACTATTATAAGTGCGCCTTAACATAGAAGAAACCTTAAAATACATAAAGCTTTAAACTTACCCTTTGTTAGAATTGAAATATATATATGTGCTGTGTATAATGTGTATTTCTGTCAGTAGAACGCGTACTATTTAAACGGTCATGTTTCTGCCACGGTTACTGAAAAATGGAAGTTAGATGAACAAAAACAAGGTGGAGCAGCAATACAATTTTCCGAAGTTCAAGCCATCGCCTCCAGCCGAATCCAAGAAGATGCCGCTAAGGCGCTAAGGATCACATCCGCAGCCGCTCTTTCGCCCCTTCTAATTGGATTGTGGGTGTGGGTGGAGAGCGAGCTGCAGGATAAATTTCTCGAAACATTGAAGGAGGGTGGCGGACCGGCACCTTTTTTCTTGGAGGGTAGATGACACCTGGGCAGAATAAGGTCGATAGCCTTTGACGCCATTAACTAAGGCTTATAAGAAAGTGGTGGCCTGAAAGCTAGATGAAGGGCTACAACTGTTGTGACGTGCCGAGTAAGCCACGCCCTCGATTGTGGGTTTCAGTGAAGCCCGATCATTCCGAAAAGATTCTTAAACTCTTTCAAGTGTGCAAAACATACTTTAATACGGATTACGAACGAGTGGGCAAAGTAGAGGAGACGGAGGTCGTCCCTGTATGCTATTATCTTAAATAACGAGTCCGCAGAGGCCCTGGCCAAGTCGGGCAGTGCAATCAGGTATGGCTTTTAGAATGTAATCCCCGAGTTTACCGCTTCAGCTCGAAGATATCAAGACCCGCACTGATGACGAAGTCAATTTTACGCTAGTGAAGGGCTTACCTCAGTATGTCTCTAAGACTTCCTCAAATTAATCTCAGGCACTGCAAAGCAGCAGCTCTTGTGCTCCGGCTAAGCTAGGGTGGAGCCGATATAAATATAATTGATATAAATTGGTTGGTTCATTCAGGACTTTTGTGTTTGCGATGGCAAGGTTCCTGGGAAAGGGTATATACGTAGGGTATATACGTAGTTTAGCGACCAGACGGTTATCGAGGTCCCTTCGGCTAAAAGAATTTCACCCAACTACTTCATGCAGGGAATATCGCCATCATATATATTCCTTTTCTATCAGATTTTCTAGTTTGTTAGCCGAGGTACCCCGCATGGCAGTGTTCTCTTATCTCTCTTAGGGTACGTTGCGGTCAACGTACGCTTCATGGAAGATGGAGGCAAGGGCATGTTTGCATATGCTGAGGACGCTGCTGTCACATTTTCGGGTAAACACTTTAACCTACACAACCGCGTGGAAGTCGGGGTGCATTTCAGCTTGCCACTTCCTCATATGGGTCGCAGGTTATACGACCTGGAAAACCTGGGATTCTCTTCCATACGATAGAAAGAATACCCGTATGCAAATACCCCGTTGCAATCTCCTAATAAGAGTTCTTACTTGTGGTCAGTCGATGACAGTTGCTGGTCGGCCCGTAAACTTGGATAACTCTGGGAAGCGCTCGTAAGAGCTATGTCGGCTAGATAAGAGCAGCTGAGCAACAGTAGTCTGAGACATTACGGGTCACTGGCTGCTAGGCACCTTTGCCGCTTGACTCCTGGTCCCCATAGTAATTCTATAAAAGTGCCACAGTGAGAAACAGAAATGACTATATCACACTTCTGGACAGTTATCCAGCTTCAAGTAAAACAAGAATCCGTCTACTTGATTCATATTTTCTGTCGGATATATCATCTCTCCAAAGATAGAAACTACCTCTTTTTGACTTGATTCGAACTTCTGAGTGGAGCTACTTGCCAATGTTTCATTGATTCTTTGGCAATCGAGAAGTTAACTACGGCATTTTAATTGAAAAATTTTGGTTTTAGTAAATCTAGGGAAAACTTCCCAAGGTGATCAAATATAATATTGCTGATTTTTCTACCTGTGGGGTAATCGAGTTTGTCGTGAGCATTGGTTAAGATGGGTTATGCTTAGCAGCAGATATTAATATGGCTACCATGGATGCAAGTTGGGACTGATCAAAAACTTTTTAAAAATTTCGCAATTTCAAAGGCAAACATTCATGAAGGCACATACGATAGACCATAGATACAAAAGATATTGACTCAATCGTAGCTGCATTCAACCTTGCCACCGCCTCATACATCATAACCATACCAACATTTCATTTACACGGAGCCTGGTATACGATACAATTAAATTTCTTTTTGTGTATGCATATATGTATATTTATTTATTTTTTTTTATTTGTGCGCTGGAATCGATCAGTTCCTTCTGATCTCTACCAAGCGAATAGTTATTAATATAGTATAGTTACTATGTGGTAACTTGTATGATATTTACATGGATCTTATTTACAATGATGATGTTTAAGGAATACGTCTTGTAGGTAGGTCGTCGGGATGTAGCCTTCGGAGGAGCCTCACTGTGGAGGGGTCAGCCAGGACCCAGGCGGCCGCGTTAGGGTGCTGTAGCAGCTTGTCAGCGTATTGGCTGCTGAACAAGTTTAATTGGTCTCCGATCTTTGTTAGGCGTTCGATGACGTCGGTTGTCACGTACCATGGCAGGCCGGCAACCTTTCGTTCAGCCTTGGCTTGGACCTTGGCTTGCGGTGCAGCTGGTGTGCTGACGCCGTGCCCTAAACTTGGATGGCATATGTCCAGATAGGCGTAATCATCCTTTTCACGAGCAGTGCCTTCGTGGAAACATGAAGCTTACTTTGAGGCTTTAGTAGCCAGTCGAGTTTTTTAAGCCTTCTAAAGCATTTTGTTCTCGTTGCTGTTATGTGGGATCCCCATATGAGCCTTCGGTCCAAGTGAACGCCTAAGTAGCAAAATGAGCTGGTGTGCTCAATGGTTCCTCCATCGAACTGAAGCCCCTGGCAGCTGTCTGGGCGCAGCGTGAATGTGACGCACGCGGTGGAACAGTTTATGGCGACGTTGCATTTGGCTGTCCTAGTTTTGATTTTCAGCAGCCAGTTCTGAACTGCATTTGTTGCAGCTTGCAGATATTCGTGCAAGGCTAGAAAGGCGGTATCATCCGCGTATGTTGCCACCAGCAGTCTCGCAGGGCTGAAGGTTGAACTGCGTTGTCCTCGTATGGGGAGGTCGGCCGTATACAGCGTGTACAGCACCGGGCCGAGGACGCTGCCTTGATGCCTTTGACACGCGAGCTTTGGTCTTTGACGGCCACGTAGAAGGTTAGCCCGGGACCAGGCGCGTGACCTCATCGAGCTCCATAAGTCGACTTAGTAGGAGTCACTCCAAGACTTTGGAAAGCGTCGGCAGCAAGCTTTTTGGGCGGAAGGATTCCAGCTGAGTTAGCGGCTTAGCGGGTTTGGCGATCATAGTAATATTCGCGCATTTCCACTGCTTCGGAAAGTGACCAAGCCTGAGCATTGAATTAAAAATTAACGCTAGCGCCATGATGCCCTTCGCTTTGGCTGCTCTGTTGTTAATTTCGTCTCGTCCATGGGTCTTCTTCAGCTCGAGCGCTTTCAGCTGGGAGAGCCATCTGCAGTGGCGTAAAAGTCACTTCCAGGTGGTCAGCAAATGCTTTGGCCTTTTCCTCGTCCGATCGGAGCCAGAGACCAGAACTATTCCTGATCGGGGAGGTATAAATTGGTTGCCTTTTAATGTTTCTGGTCAGTTACCACAATGAGAAGGTGCTGTTGCCGTCATGCCCTGCTGTTTCAAGAAGGCTATCAAGGTTTTCCCTTCGGGTCCTAGCCAGCAATCGTCGAAGCCGGTTGGACGTGCTGACCATTTTCGCCTTGGCAGACGCCTTTTGTTGGCGAGGAGACTCCTGGCTTCTGGGCTTAGCAGAGAGCTTCTAAACGTAAGAGGGCGAGGTGGAGTTTGCGGGGCTGCACGTCTGGCAGATCCAATTATTTTAGCTGTCAGGTGGTCGACGTAACTCTCCAGTTCGCTTGACGTATTGACCCACGACGACCCACTTAGGTGTCTCCTCTAGCTCAAAGAGAAGTGGAAGGTGATCTGAGGTCAGGTGCAAAAGGCTTCTTATGCTCAGCTGTTCCTGTCTGAATCCCTTGTAGAGCCCGAAGTCGAGTGCACTTGGTGTTGCAGTAGCTCTATATGGGTAGCATGTTGCCTCACCAGTGGCTATAACTTCGATGCCTTCGGCCTCAATGATAGAGAAGAGCGTTCTCCCTCAGGAGCACATCCGGTAGTTTCCCCACCAGCGATGTTTCGCGTTCCAGTGTCCCCCTGCCAGGAATTTTGGGCCCAGCTGGTCGAAAAGGGTTTGGAAGTATGCCTCAGAAACTCCCAACGACGGAGGCAGTAGACAGAGCCGAAGTTGAAGTCGCCTCTGCAGGATCGGAGTCGCATAACAGCGGCTTGCATATGTCAGTGGCAGGACGACTCAAGTGAATGGTGGGACAAGGACGACCTGATCAGTATAGCTGCTCCTCCATGTTGACTGTTATCTGGATGGTTGGCGGTGAGGAGAGTGTAGCCTGGCACTTTGAGGGTGATACGGGAGCAGAAATGAGTCTCCGTTAGAAGAAACACATCAATGTGGTGGAGCTCGATGAAGGCTGCGATCTCGTTCGCTTTCGAAAAGACTCCGTTGGCGTTCCACAGTGCTATCCTTATTGAAATAATTTTAGAGTCTGTTATTTTTTGCGCTTAGCATAGTGATTACCGTTAATAGAAGGGTCTCTACAAGGGATATAACTTTGTCGAGTTGGCTGAGTTGGGGCTGTTGTCAGCAGCTGTTTGGGATCGACTGGGAACGCTGCCCGTGTTCTTTCTGCGCGACGAAGAGCGAGCTCAATGCTCGGCGGGCTGGCTACCGCGTAGGACGCTGGCAAACAATTGTTGGCCGGGAGCGAATCTGGGGACTGGAGGAGCTGTTGGGGAGCGATGGTCTCTAGAGCGGCTTTCGTCTCTGCCATTTGCCTTGTGCTGGTTATATGCTTGGATGCGTACTGCAGGTACTTCTTGCAGCCCTTGAAGTTGGCTGCGTGTGATTCGCCACAGTGGTAGCAACACCGATCCTCGTCCTTGCCAAGTGTACACTCGATTGTGGGATGGTTGTCCCCACACTCCTTGCACACATAGTATCTCGAGCAGTAGGCCTTGGTGTGCCCATATTCTTGGCATCTTTTGCACTGGACTGGGCCAGATGTCTTGCGAGGCTTCTCCCACGAAACTTTGTATCTGCATAACACATTATTAGAACCGATTTGGCTGTTGTTGTCCGCCTTCCTCAGATCAACGAATCTCATGTTGAGTGATTCGTTGTTAGCTCTGCTACGCGGAGTGTATAAGCGGACAACTTGGTGCCCCTTGACTGCCAGTTGCGCAGAGATGTCTTCGGATGGGACGGATGGGTGAATGTTTCTCAGCACTACGTGGTATGGTAAGTCCTCTGTCAGTTGGTGGTGGTAGAACATGCAGCCGTTCTCGCGAAGGTGCCTTGCCAGCGCTCTGTAGTCGTCCGAGTTGCCGCACTGGACTTTGCAGTCACCGGAGTTAAGCGCTCTCACGGTGTACGTTTCTGCGCCTAGGATGTTGTCTAGTTCCTTGCAGATAGTAGCGGAACTAACGATATCTGGCAACATTATTCTGGGCAGGTGCGTGGCACGCTTCGGATTAGTCGTTTGTTGCCTGCTGGCCCTAGCGCGTGCTGCGTGCGAGATGGATGGCTTATCGTCTAAGTCATCATCGACACCATTAGTGGCTTCATTGTTGTCAGTTGCCTCTAATTCCATGTCGCTCTCCTCTTCCTCGCAGATGGCCGAGAACCGATTTTGGCTTCCTTTTTGGGCTTCGGAGATGCTCGCCTTCTTGCGCACAATACTGGGCGAGAGTGTACCACCTTCTCTTTTTTTGGCGACCCCCACTCCGGGCTTGAACTTGGTCTATTGGTACTTGACCTTGGTCGTGGGGGGGTGTTTGCTGAAAATGGCATGGAGGTCCGGGGTTTCAGCAGGATTCGGTACAATGAGATATGGGGTAGTGGAGCTTTGGGAGCTGAAGCCATGTGCGAGGGACGATGTTACCGTAGTCGTTCCTAGGGAGCAGGCAGTTGTGGTGATGCAAGTCGTAGTAGGCAGCGTAGTACCCCAGTACAGAGTGATATAAGCCGGTAGAACGTTTTCTACAGGGATATATATGGGGAACGCCGGGTAGTCTGGGATAGGTTTA
The DNA here is from genome assembly GCF_003285875.2 of Drosophila novamexicana. Lineage (NCBI taxonomy): Eukaryota > Metazoa > Arthropoda > Insecta > Diptera > Drosophilidae > Drosophila > Drosophila novamexicana. Next base: position 1,140,857 of record NW_020824802.1, on the reverse strand, counting down.
TTAGGGTTTGACGCCTTTAGGTTGATTATTATTTTTTTGGTTTTTATTTCAAAGTCTAAGCACTTAATTACAAGAATCTCCAGTATTTTTGTAAAAAGTGACTTTGGTTAACGGGGAGCGAAACGGTGACCGGAAAGTGTCAGCACTGTCACGTGCAGTGAATGACTTGCCAACACTGGTTGTGCTCCGATTGGCTGGTGCTTTTGCTTGTGTTGGTGAGACTTGGCAAAAACTCTCTCACAAAAGCTCTGCTCACTCAAACACACACACACACTACGGCTGAATTCGGCGATCAGCTGAGCGCAGTTTGAGCTTAGCTAGAGCTTACTCTCTTACGCTCGCACGCGGTTTTACTTTTGTAGAAAAGAACAAATATTAATGTTTATATGTGGCACTTTGGCTGCCAAAGGCAGCACTTCTGGTTTTTCGCGCACTACTGGCGCGATTTCTTTGATGCTGATCAAAAATATACACACGTTATGCGGTCGGATATGCTTCCTTCTGTCTATTTCCCTGAACAAAAGACAATATAAACAGTAAGATGAGTAACGCCATACAACGTTACTATGCATTTTTGAATATTGATTTTTTGGACATTGAGAGCAAAAACTAAATATGTATCACTGCGCTCCCAAAGCGCAAATAAATGTTCTCAGTTTTCTATTATGAACTATCTCAAATTTGTGTTGACATATAGATGCATGTTTTGTACTGGGTTGGCTTCGTAAAAATATGTATTTTGAGGTCGATGCAAATATTTATATAATTTCTTTAAATTAAATTCATAATATTTTTATTTTTCCATTAAAAAAATAAAAGATTGCTATATAAATACAAATCAAATATTAAATTATATAAATAAATATGAATTTGGACCCAATATTTAGTTAGCGGCGACTTTGTACTTTATAATTCTAATAAAAAATAATTAAATAAAAAAAAAAAAAATAAAAAAATTAATTAATTAATTTAATTTAATTAATATGATGCAACATACTGCATCCTCACGTCCAACCGACCGAGATGCGCAGTCGTGTAACGTGCGACATGAAACGCAAAGTAAATATGAAAAAAAAATATAAAAAAAAGGATACAAGCTACCAGTATGTGTACAAATAAAATTAGAAATGAAAATAAGACTATCTACTTGCTAAGTAGTTTAGAATAGAAGACTTTATACGAGAAAGAGAAGACTCCGAGCAAAATACTCTGTAATGCTTATTATAGTCATCACAGAGGACCCTGAACAGTTCATGCAAAGCATAATTAGTTAAGCAAAATTGAAGCGAAAAGGGTGCAAAATTACGTGTTAGTCTAGTAGGGATAGAGAAACTTAATTCGCTGGTCAACACAGAAGAGTCGATTTCACCAGTAATTAATTTATGAATAAATATTACACCCAGCACGATTAAACGAAGAAGGATGGGTTATCATCAGAAGTCTGCTGGAGTATGACAGTAACCGTACACGAGAATCCCAATTTAAGCCACGAAGGACAAACAAAAAGAATTTTTTCTTAACGGATTCAATTCTGTATTGACGGATAGCATATTGTGGTGACCAGATACATGAGGCATACTCAAGAATAGGTCGCATTCTTTTCTTAATCCCATCAATTACAAGCGAAGTAAACTCAAGAAGGTTAGTGGTTGTAAATCTGCTCTTTACGAACCGATGCTGGGAAGGTAAAATAATAGAAGTACATAAATGTTGCAGTTGAGATTTTATGATTCTCTCAAAAGCTTTAGGTATAGCGGATAACTTGGAAATACGTCTATAGTTTTCGACCTTTGACTTACCTCCTTTCTTATGGGGAGGGATAATGTATTAGTCCTTCCAAATGTTTGGAAAAAATGAAGTGTTTTCGGACAATTTAGAAAGTGTAAAAACAGGTTTACATAATGCTGGAGCGCAGTACCTAAGCACACAAGCAGGAACACCATCAGGCCTAAAATCGAACTTTCCATAATAATGGAATATAAGATGCAGTTTGACCTGTGGAACTGATAAGGATAAGGCTGATTTTTATTATACCTAGAGGAGTAGGTAGTTTGAAAAAAGTTTGCGAACAGATATATGTCTTTCGTTAAGGAATTTACAAAGTTATAAAATTGTTTGGGATTATGTGAAAATTGGAGGTGACAACGGCGAAGGTAATCCTTATAGCAGATGGAATTTTGAGTGGAAAAATTTGATCGGGCAGATCAAATCAGAGTGATTCCCGATTTCGTAAACTTTTTGTAACACCTCGACTTCACATTTTTTAATCTCATAAGTTTACTTGAGAACCAGGGTGGCCGATCAGGTGATCAAGAGGAACGCAGACATAACAAATCGAGTACAAGGTATCATAAAATAGTTTAATGGCAACATCAATGTGTGCACAATTGTACAGTTGGGACCCTTTCCAGAGTTGGATGAAAAGGATCTTCAGGAAGCGTAAGCGGATTGAACCTGTACACAACACTCTTGAACGAATCCAACATGAAAATAAGATCATGAATTTTTCATGAATTGCGCCATTAATTACCATCAATAAATTCGTTTGACGGCAACAGAAAGAATGAGTCTGATGGCGATGACCACTCGGCATCTGAAAAATTAAAGTCCCCAAAAACTACTATCAGAAAGTAGGGAGGAGATATATTTAATAGCATTTAGATGGGTTTGATAGGTGGACAAGTTAGATAGAGGAAGTATACAGAAATTTTTGGAATTTAAAGCCCCGCCCAATTGCGCAGTATAACATAACTTTGGTTTTTTTTTTAACCGATCTTAATGCAATATTCTACAGTTTATCTTATTGTACCATAGAATATTTGTGTATTCTCAAAATGCTTTAGTTTTTTTAAACTTATTTTTAATGGGTTCCGGGTATAAAAACAACAGAAAACAAAAATAAAATAAGAAAGAAGCCTATCTTCGGCACGCCAAAGATACAATAACCTTGCAGACCGAACTTTTTATAACTCTCATAATGCTCAGGGAAAAAAGTTAATGCTGAAAATGGTTAAGGTACCTTCAAAGCCAAAAAGTTGATCATAGAAGAAACTCATTTTCGACCGATCGTTCCCATGTCTGCTATATGATATAGTGTTTTGATGTAAATACGATTATCCGTAAATATAGGGAGCATAGCGAAAGTAATAAATGCCGAGTTTGGTCAAGATATCTTGCTAAACAAAAAATTTGTTCATATAAAGTATTGATCAGCTTCAATAGCCGAGTCGATCTAGCCATATCCGTCTGTCTGTCCGTCCATCCGTCTATCCGTATGTATGAACGCAAGGATCTCAGAACCTATAAGAGCTAGCGACATGAAATTGGCTGTACGTTCTCATAGGCCAGTCTCATAGTAGTTGTAGATCGAGTTTGTTTCCAATATTCGATAACTTGCACCATTTCCAAGTAATCGATCAAAATAGATATCGATATTCAGTTTTTTGAGCAATTTTGGTAAATAATTAGAGCTAGAGTCATCAACCTTGATGGGATCTAGAATAGTATATATATCAAGTATCTTTCATTTTATGGCTACCCTGCTACTATTACTAATCAAGTTAATAAACCAATTTTTACAGCCCACCAATATATAGTAATCCATTGTACCTCGCATCAGCGGCAGCAATCGCAAATTTCAAGAATTGCTTTATAAATGTACACACAGATTCATGCGTGTCTGCTCTGAATTCTATCAACAGCATTGCAATTGCGATTGTATTGTTTTAGACTTAATTTTTGGTGTGGCTGTTGAGTAGAGTCGGCAGCAAGTAATGCGGTAAGTGGCGAGTTAGAACCCTGCCAATAAAACCGTTTTTTGTTTAATTGTTTATTGTGAGTGTGTAGGGATGCCGGTGTAGGGGTTGATTTAAACTATTTTATATTTGTTTATTCTACTAATTCTATACATATATCGTTGTTCACTAAGTAATTTCGTGTTTTGTTAGTGCAATTTAAACATGTCTAAAACATTTTATGCAATTATATTTTCTCCACTTTGATCCAATACCTTTGCCATCTTTCGGGCAAGAGATTGATTCCACGCTCTAAAAATTGTTGATCCTTGCTGGCAAACAACTGGTCCAAGTGGTTTTTGGCGTCCTGATTTGAGGTGAAGGTTCATCCAAAAAATTTTGCAGAGACAGGAACAAGTAAAAGCCCGAAGGTGCCAAGTCTGGAGAATATTGAGGGTGTGGTAGCACATCCCATTCAATCTGCAAAAGCTTTTGGCGAGTCATCAAACTTGTATGAGGTCTCACATATCCTGGTGGAACACTGCACTTTTTCTATTGATCAATTCTGGCCTCTTCTGTTTAAGTGCATCACTCAATTTGTCCAGCGGTTCTCACCATAAACTTTAGAATTAATCCTGGTATTGTCGAGCAAAAGCTCAAAATAAACGATGTAACAATGCGCTTCAAAATGGATAATTTTTTTGACGTTTGATAAGCAAATCACAGTCGTTAATACGACGAAGAAAATTTCGTTCTGTAAGAACATGAGGAGCCCATATGTCAAGCCTCGATATTAATCCTTGACGTTTCATGTGCTTCTGAACGGTCGTGATAGACTAATTTAAACTTTCAGCAATTTCTCGAGTTAATTTTCGACGATTTGCATCGTCCAACGACTTTATTTTACCCACATCGGTTTCAAGAGGCCTTCCAGGACGTGGACGATATTTGCAAGCCAATTTTGGCATTGGCGCTCGGTCAACACATATTCTCCGTACACAGCACATAATTTTCCCCTTGCATGTACTGCACTACTGCACTATTGCACAAAATGTAACATTTTTTTAATAAAAGCTTAACTATATTAGCTGTTCAAATATACAACGGTAACGTAGTTAAGTGTGAAGTCCCAATATATTTATGTAGGTTTGCTTATTGTTATTATATAAATGTATAAATTATGTTTCTTATGTGTCTCGAATTATAGAAATTGTACTGGTTTACTTATTACAATTTTTATTGGTCGGAAATTTAAAAAGGTGCGCATAGCACCGCCTTTGAACGCAACTCAAATTGACAGTATCGTATGGTATTCACGCAAAAAGTTAGACCCAAACGCTGCAACTTTATTTAAAATGATTTGTTTGGGTTTGCCGAAAAATATTGTTGGCTCTTGTGCTTTTCGTGGGATATAACCAAACAAAGCCTTTATAAATAGTCTTAGGTCCTAAAAGTAGAGCGTTCTCAGTTGAGAGTGATAGACGTGTTTAATTGTGCTCCACGATTTTTATATATTTTTGCGCTTTAGGCATGTTTTTTATTTCAAAATGTTGTGATTTTTTAACCTGAACCCATTAAAAATGAGTAAAAGGAGTATGTTGTTTTTGTGCAAAATGTAAATGTATGTAACAGGCTGAAGAAAGAATCTCCGACCTTATAAAGTATATATATTATTGATCCGCATGAATAGCCGAGTCAATCTAGCCATGTCCGTCTGTCTGTCCGTCCGTATGTATAAAGAATATCAGAACCTATACGAACTAGAGACTTGAAATTTTAGATGTATGTCCGCCTAGTGTTCACGCAGATCGAGTTTATTTCCGATAATCGATCACTTACTCCGTTTCGAAGCAATCGATAAAAATAGATATCGACATCCTGTTTTTTGAGCAAATTGGGTAAATAATAAGAGCTAGAGTCACCAAACATGAAATGTTGCTTCTAGTATATTATGTATATATCAAGTATCTTTCATTTTATACCTATCGCCACCTCCCCGCTACCACCACAAATCTATAAATCAAAATTTCATTACGATCGGTTAAGAAAAAACAAAAGTTATGCTTTACTGAGCAATCGGATGGGGCAGCTAGCGTGTAGTGTGTATATGCCTTAAAAGAACACCCTATATACAAATATAAAGTATGCGGCACTTTGTCGCATACAATAACAATTATACATTAAACAAGCCCAGAGCCACTGTATATATTGGATCTGTCTCATATTGAGCAGCGCAATTCGCTAGCCTCTCTAGCTGACCGTTTATGCTTACGCTGTAATGCCAATGACGCCTGCGAAATCATTGAGCTTTGCAAAATTAAAAATAGGAATTTGTATAGAATAGATGCGTAAGGCAGTTTTGTTTAATTCTTGTATGCCTGTGAATTGATTTTACTTGAAACGATGTATCGACAGGCACAAAGTAGACCAGCCCTGGCAATGGTTTAATTATATTTTTGGAAGCCCCACTGTCTAACAACAATCTTATTGTTTTCCCTGCGTCAGTTTGAGCAGGGACTCTCCCCTAAAAAATTGCATGAATGTGCACCGGGAAAATCTTCATCGACCGCTGAAGCCACTGATTGAGCCCTGATCTCATAGCTGTGATCACTTATCTGCTCTTGAGTTGTGCGATTCATTCTTTATTGGCCCCGCAAAGACTGGTCCTCTGAACCTTAGTTACGAAGAGTCTACTTCCATTGGCTCTGAGCTCAGATTCTGTTGTGTTTGGACAATGAATCAATCTGTTTGATTCGTTGCTATACTGATAATTTTTGTCACCCTGACCTTTGAATTATAAATTTGCTTTTTTTTTTTGGTTGGGCGTTCTGCATATGCCGCTGAGCGTTTCCTGTCAAATCATTTTGAGAGATATTTTGTCGCCACCCTTGGCAGCGCAGGCTCTTAGGTTTTTCTAATTTGTCTTCTATATGTCTGGCATAATTTCCCGAAAACATATAGCGGTCATTGCTTGCTTCTGCCTCTCGGGCCAAATCCAAGGTAGTTGGCAGATCCCGCGGTTAGGCGGGACACAACCACAAGGCCAGACACAAAAGGATGTCTGAACTTTCTAATAACTCGAATCCAAGCGGGTAATAATTGCATTAAAATTCAACACAGTGTTGAAAGATGCTATTGTTTCGTCTGCCGGTCACCCAATCTTGTTGCGAATGATTCTTACACTGTGCACTTGTTCTTGCATTACTCTTTGTTTCCTATTCAACATTTTAAGGTTGATTTTGACATTCTCGTGCTGGTTGTTTAGTATTGTCACAGAGTTGGCTGGTGACATTTTATACCCTGAATTTGATTTTGGAAGAAGGGTATCCCCTAGTCGGGAGCTCCCGACTAGAACCTCTTACTTGTTGTTATTTTTTTTTTGTGTCGAGGTGCGGTTTGACGACTTTTCAACCTTATATCGATTTAAATCCGTTGTTGAGCTGTATTTTACAAACTGCGTTATAGGGTTTAATTGATTAACTTTATAAGGCGTCAAATCTAGTCACATGAATTAAATTAACATGACTTAAACCTATCCAACGAAGTCAATGGTTAGAGGAAGCTGTCCCGAAAGAACTCTCACTTAGCTTGGTCGCTCAGCGCGCGCATGCAAGGATCATGCTAACTTACTATTAAACTAAGAGGAACTAACTTAATCCTACGCGTATCAGATAAATTATCACAAATATCTCTGAAAACGTTTTTGAAGTCGATGGTAAAGAAAAACGTTCATACAAATTTTTTTGACTTGGGTGGAATTTCCAAATCGGTGAAATCGCTTAAAGATCTTTGAAAATACCCTATCGTCTATCGGATAATAAAAACAAGTACGAGGTTCTAGTCGGGAGCTCCCGACTAGGGGATAGCCTGAACTCTCTTCTTCCAACAGCAAATGCATATATATATATTCTATTTTAGAAGCTATATGTCAAGTTTGGTGACTCTAGCTCTTATTATTTACCAAAATTACCCAAAAAACGGGATATCGATATAGATTTTTATCGATTGCCTGGAAACGGAGTAAGTTATCGATTGTCGGAAACAAACTCGATCTGCGCGGGAACTAGGAGCACATACATCTAAAATTTCAAGTCTCTAGCTCTTATAGGTTCTGAGATCCTTGCGTTCATACATACGGACGGACGGACGGACGGACGGACGGACGGACGGACGGATGGACGGACGGACAGACAGACGGACATGGCTAAATCGACTCGGCTTTTGATGCTGATCAAGAATATATATACTTTATGGGTTCGGAGATGCTTCCTTCTGCCTGTTACATACATTTGGATTTTGCACAAATACAATATACCCTTGTACCCATTTTTAATGGGTTCAGGGTATAAAAATCAAATAGTAATTTTTTGAGATTTTTCCACACTTGCGCGAGGAAATTCATAAAATGCAATTCCTTTGTATAAGTTAGATACTTTGAGATTTTTAATTAAGAGTCAAAAAATGTCATCACAGGCAGGAATATTTACGTTACTTAGTGTAGATAGTTTACTTAAGTCTTTAAGTTAATGATTTCTTTTAAGGCTCACCTTGTATATGTCGGTACTACGGTGCGCCCAATCTCAGTTTGCAAAAATGTTGAGAGCATTTTCCAATTTAATTCGTCGTAATTAACTGGAAATGGACCTATTTCTTCCTGGTTTATAATAATAAATTGATCATTTCCTGGCATATTATTGATATTTATTTGCTGAGTCTTTTCCATCCACACATAAGGACTGCTATTAGAGAAATTAAGTGTATCTTGTCGATTAATAATAATTGGAATCCACCAAAGCATTTTGTCCTGCTCTGGTACATCATGTGGTCTTTCTCTAAGATACACTTTTTGTTGTATAGTCGCAGTATTAGTTTCATAATCCCTGTGGACAGTAATGACTGGTAGGCGATGATAGGCAAGCCATGTACCGACAATATCAGTCAGTCTGTATTGGCTTTTTAGCGTTCCATCCTTTAGCGCCTGCGCCGTTAACGCACTCCAAAGATCATCTCCAACAAAAGTTTTATACTGATAATCTTCAATAAACTTTTTCAATCCTTTTTGAAACGTGTCTTTTCCCAAGGTAAAGTTAAGCATGCGTATAACAAGTTCGGTTTTGTAAGAAATTGTCTCTTGCTTCATTGCAGTAATACGTGAATGTGGATATCTTTTACTGAATTCATAGTATAATGAATAAAGGGTAGTCATTGGATATTTGCCATTGAACTCGACTCCTCCATCTAACTGTATATTTAGTTTATTTAAAATGCCTAATCTTTATTTAGTAAACATCATAACTTACCGTTATAACAGTTTCTGATGCTAAAAAACTTGCCAGCGCTTTATTAAGATGAGCATCAGTCCACCATTCAGGAGTCACCCACGAACCAATCCATTGATATATAAGCTCCTGTGCTATGTCATAGTAACGATTTTGTATAATAACGCTTTCTCTGTTGAAATATGGTTGTTAAAAAAAATTTGCATTTCGATGCTTAAAATGGATCTTACTTAAACAACAACAAACCCCAATTATCCACCGGACGCACTATTGGCAGCTCAGGTATGACAACCACATCAATTTTAGACATAGGTAGAGATATTCCAAAATAATTTTGAATAGTTTTATAAGCAAGTAAAGCATTTTTTGAAATGTGCTAAAATAAACGTAAAATAAAACATTCAAAAATTTTGTAGACGGATGTACAGTGGAAATGTAAGCAAGTAAGAGGTTCTAGTCGGGAGCTCCCGACTAAGGAATACCCTGAACCCTACTATTCCAACACCAAATAAATTAAAAAAAAAAAACAAGTAAGAGGTTCTAGTCGGGAGCTCCCGACTAAGGGATACCCTGAACCTTCTTCTTCCAACATCAAATGCATATATATATTTTATTTTAGAAGCTGTATGTCAAGTTTGGTGACTCTAGCTCTTATTGTTTACCAAAATTGCCCAAAAAACAGGATATCGATATCGATTTTTATCGATTGCCTGGAAACGGAGTATGTTATCTATTATCGGAAACAAACTCGATCTGCGCGGGCACTAGGAGCACCTACATCTAATTTCAAGTCTCTAGCTCTTATATGTAGGTTCTGAGATCCTTGCGTTCATACATACGGACAGACGGACAGACAGACAGACTGACAAGGCTAGATCGACTCGGCTATTGATGCTGATCAAGAATATATACACTTTATGGGTTCGAAGATGCTTCCTTCTGCCTGTTACATACATTTCGATTTCGCACAAATACAATATACCCTTATACTCATTTTTAATGGGTTTAGGGTATAAACAAGTTCCTTTGGCAGGGCTCGAACTCGCAACTGACCGAATTACTTGCTGTCGACTCTACTCAACAGTCACACCAGCAAAAAAAAAAGACTTTCCCAGGAAGGGCTCGAACTTGCGACAGACTGTACCACTTGCAATGCCTCTACTCAGCAGCCACACCAGTAATTAAGTATTATTGCGAAATAGCATTACAGAAAAAAGTCGCAATTACAATGCTGTAAAAATGTGATAGAATGCGAAGCAGACGCGCATTTATGTGTGTGTGTACATGTATACAGAAATTCTTGATGATTTCGCTAGCTGTGCCAGCTAATTACGCAGTTACATATAACTTTGGTTTTTTCTTAACCGATCTTAATGAAATTTTCTACAGTATATCTTATTGTACCATAGAATATTAATGTATTCTCAACAAGTCAATTGCATTAAAATTGTGGCTTAAATTGTTTGGCAATACAAGTTGGGTTATTAACTTGATTTATTGGTTTGCAGTGGTAGCAGGGAGGAGGCGATGGTTATATAATGAAAGGTACTTGACATATAATATTCTAGAAGCAACACATCATGTTTGGTTTCTCTAGCTCTTATTATTTACCCAATTTGCTCAAAAAACAGGATGGCGATATCTATTTTTTCGATTTATCATATATATGCAAAATCTTATTAAGGTCGGACCACTATATCATATAGCTGCCATAGGTACCATCGGTCGAAAATTAAATTGTTGTATCAAAAACATTTTGTTTATCAAGATATCTTGACCTAACTCGGCATTTATTGTTTTACTATACTCCTCATATGTATGGAAAATCCTATTAAGATCGAACCACTATATCATATAGCTGTCATAGGAACGATCGGTCGAAAAGTAGATTCTTGTATGAAAAACATTGTGTTTATCAAGATATCTTGACCTAACTCGGCATTTATTGTTTTACTATACTCCTCATATATATGCAAAATCATATTAAGATCGGACCACTATATCATATAGCTGCCATAGGAACGATCGGTCGAAAATTAAGTTGTATAAAAAAACATTTAGTTTTTAACATATCTTGACCAAACTCGACATTTAATAGTTTTACTATACTCCTCATATATATGCAAAATCCTATTAAGACCGGACCACTAAGTCATATAGCTGCCATTGAAACGATCGGTCGAAAATTAAGTTGTATAAAATAACATTTTGTTTTTTAATATATGTTGACCAAACTAGGCATTTATTAGTTTTACTATACTCCTCATATATATGCAAAATCCTATTAAGATCGGACCACTATATCATATAGCTGCCATAGGAACGATCGGTCGACAATTAAGTTGTAAGAAAAAATATTATGTTTTTTTAAGATATCTTGACCAAACTCGGCATTTATTAGTTTTACTATACTTCTCATATAAATGCAAATTCTATTAAGATCGGACCACCATATCATATCGCTGCCATAGGAACAATCGGTCGAAAAATAGGTTGTATAAAAAAACATTTTGTTTTTTAAGATATCTTGACCAAACTCGGCATTTATTATTTTTACTAAGCACCTCACATATAAGCAGAATCCTATTAAGACCGGACCACTATATCATATAGCTGCCATAGGAACGATCGGTCGAAAATTAAGTTGTATAAAAAAACATTTAGTTTTTAACATATCTTGACCAAACTCGACATTTAATAGTTTTACTATACTCCTCATATATATGCAAAATCCTATTAAGACCGGACCACTAAGTCATATAGCTGCCATTGAAACGATCGGTCGAAAATTAAGTTGTATAAAATAACATTTTGTTTTTTAATATATCTTGACTAAACTAGGCATTTATTAGTTTTACAATACTCCTCATATATATGCAAAATCCTATTATGATCGGACCACTATATCATATAGCTGCCATAGGAACGATCGGTCGAAAATTAAGATGTAAGAGAAAACAATTTGTTTTTTAAGATATCTTGACCAAACTCGGCATTTATTAGTTTTACTATACACCTCATATATGTGCCAAACCCTATTAAGATCGGACCACTATATCATATAGCTGCCATAGGAACGATCGGTCGAAAATTAAGTTGTTAAATGAAAAAAACTTTTGTTCATCAAGATATCTTGACCAAACTCGGCATTTATTGTTTTACTATATTCCTCATATATATGCCAAATCCTATTAAGATCGGACCACTATATCATATAGCTGCCTTAGGGACGATCGGTCGAAAAGTAGATTCTTGTATGAAAAACATTGTGTTGTTCAAGAAATCTTGACCAAACTCGACATTTAATAGGTTTACTATACTCCTCATATATATGCAAAATCCTAGTAAGATCGAACTACTATATCATATAGCTGCCATAGGTATGATCGGGCGAAAATTAAATTGTTGTATCAAAAAACCTTTTGTTTATCAAGATATCTTGACCAATCTCGGCATTTATTGTTTTACTATACTCCTCATATATATGCAAAATCCTATTAAGATCGGACCACTATATCATATAGCTGCCATAAGAACGATTGGTCGAAAATTAAGTTCTTGTATCAAAAAACATTTTGTTTATCAAGATATCTTGACCTAACTCGGCATTTATTGTTTTACTATACTCCTCATATATATGCAAAATCCTATTAAGATCGGACCACTATATCATATAGCTGCCATAGGAACGATCGGTCGAAAATTAAGATGTATAAAAAAACATTTTTTTTTTTAATATATCTTGAACAAACTAGGCTTTTATTAGTTTTACTATATCCCTCATATATGCAAAATGCTATTAAGATCGGACCACTATATCATATAGTTGCCATAGGAATGATCGGTCGAAAAATTATGTTGTTGTGTAAAAAAACATTTTGGTTTTTAAGATATTTTGATCAAACTCGGCATTTATTAGTTTTACTATACTCCTCATATATATGCAAGAACCTATTAAGATCGGACCACTATGTCATATAGCTGGCATAAGAACGATTGGTCGAAAATTAAGTTGTATAAAAAAACATTTTGGTTTTTAATATATCTTGACCAAACTAGGCATTTATTAGTTTTACTATACTCCTTATATATATGCAAAATCCTATTAAGATCGGACCACTATGTCATATAGCTGGCATAAGAACGATTAGTCGAAAATTAAGTTGTTGTATCAAAAAACATTTTATTTATCAAGATATCTTGACCTAACTAGGCATTTATTGTTTTACTTCACTCCTCATACAAATGCAAATTTTATTAAGATCGGACCACTATATCATATAGCTGCCATAGGAACGATCGGGCGAAAAGTAGATTCTTGTATGAAAAACATTGTGTTGTTCAAGAAATCTTGACCAAACTCGACATTTAATAGTTTTACTATACTCCTCATATATATGCAAAATCCTATTATGACCGGACCACTATATTATATAGCTACCAAAGGAACGATCGGTCGACAATTAAGTTGTAAGAGAAATCAATTTGTTTTTAAGATATCTTGATCAAACTCGCCATTCATCAGTTTTACTATGCTCGGACCACTATATCATATAGCTGCCATAGGAATGATCGGTCGAAATTTAAGTTGTTACATCAAAAAACATTTTGTTTATCAAGAAATCTTGACCAAACTCGACATTTAATAGTTTTACTATACTCCTCTTATATATGCAAAATCCTATTAAGACCGGACCACTATATTATATAGCTGCCATATGACCGATCGGTCGAAAATTAAGTTGTATAAAAAAACATTTTGTTTTTTAATATAGCTTGACCAAACTAGGATTTTATTAGTTTTACTATACCCCTCATATGTATGCAAAATCCTATTAAGATCGGACCACTATATCATACTTATAACTGCCATAGGAGCGATCGGTCGAAAATTTAGTTGTATGAAAAAACATTTTGCTTATCAAGATATCTTGACCTAACTCGGCATTTTTTAGTTTTACTATACTCCTCGTATATACGCCAAATCCGATTAAGATCGGACCACTATATCATATAGCTGCCATAGGAACGATCGGTCGAAAATTAAGTTGTTGTATCAAAAAACATCTTGTTTATCAAGATATCTTGACCTAACTCGGCATTTATTGTTTTACTATACTTCTCATATATATGCAAAATCCTATTAAGATCGGACCACTAAATCATATAGCTGCCCAAGGAACAATCGGTCGAATATTAGGTTGTATAAAAAAACATTTTGTTTTTTAATATATCTTGACCTAAATCGACATATAATAGTCTTACTATACTCTTCATATATATTAAAAATCCTATTAAGATCGAACTACTATATCATATAGCTGCCATAGGAACGATCGGTCGACAATTAAGTTGTATAAAAAAACATTTTATTTTTTAATATATCTTGACCAAACTAGGCATTTATTAGTTTAACTATGCTCCTCATATATGTGCCAAACTCTATTAAGATCGGACCACTATATCATATAGCTGCCATAGGAACGATCGGTCGAAAATTAAGTTGTTGTATGAAAAACATTGTGTTGTTCAAGAAATCTTGACCTAAATCGGCATTTATTGTTTTACTATACTCCTCATATATATGCAAAATCCCTTTAAGATCGGACCACTATATCATATAGCTGCCCAAGGAACAATCGGTCGAAAATTAAGTTGTATAAAAAAACATTTTGTTTTTTAATATATCTTGACCAAAATCGACATATAATAGTTTTACTATACTCCTCATATATATTCAAAATCCTATTAAGATCGAACTACTATATCATATAGCTGCCATAGGATTGATCGGTCGAAAATTAAGTTGTTACATCAAAAAACATTTTGTTTATCAAGATATCTTGACCATACTCGGCATTTATTAGTTTTACTATACTCCTCATATATATGCAAAATCCTATTAAGATCGAACTACTATATCATATAGCTGCCATAGGTACCATCGGTCGAAAATTAAGTTGTTACATCAAAAAACATTTTGTTTATCGAGATATCTTGACCAAACTCGGCATTTATTGTTTTACTATACTCCCTATATGTATGGAAAATTCTATTAAGATCGGACCACTATATCATATAGCTGCCATAGCAACGATCGGTCGAAAAGTAGATTCTTGTATGAAAAACATTGTGTTGTTCAAGAAATCTTGACCAAACTCGGCATTTATTGTTTTATTTCACTCCTCATACAAATGCAAATTTTATTAAGATCGGACCACTATATCATATAGCTGCCATAGGAACGATCGGGCGAAAAGTAGATTCTTGTATGAAAAACATTGTGTTGTTCAAGAAATCTTGACCAAACTCGACATTTAATAGTTTTACTATACTCCTCATATATATGCAAAATCCTATTATGACCGGACCACTATATTATATAGCTACCAAAGGAACGATCGGTCGACAATTAAGTTGTAAGAGAAATCAATTTGTTTTTAAGATATCTAGACCAAACTCGGCATTTATTAGTTTTACTATACTCCTCATAATAAAA
Organism: Drosophila novamexicana; assembly: GCF_003285875.2. Classification (NCBI taxonomy): domain Eukaryota; kingdom Metazoa; phylum Arthropoda; class Insecta; order Diptera; family Drosophilidae; genus Drosophila; species Drosophila novamexicana. Next base: position 1,125,345 of record NW_020824802.1, on the reverse strand, counting down.
GTTAAATCCTATTAAGATCGGACCACTATATCATACTTATAACTGCCATAGGAGCGATCGGTCGAAAATTTAGTTGTATGAAAAAACATTTTGCTTATCAAGATATCTTGATCTAACTCGGCATTTTTTAGTTTTACTATACTCCTCGTATATACGCCAAATCCGATTAAGATCGGACCACTATATCATATAGCAGCCATAGGAACGATCGGTCGAAAATTAAGTTGTTGTATCAAAAAACATCTTGTTTATCAAGATATCTTGACCTAACTCGGCATTTATTGTTTTACTATACTTCTCATATATATGCAAAATCCTATTAAGATCGGACCACTAAATCATATAGCTGCCCAAGGAACAATCGGTCGAATATTAGGTTGTATAAAAAAACATTTTGTTTTTTAATATATCTTGACCTAAATCGACATATAATAGTCTTACTATACTCTTCATATATATTAAAAATCCTATTAAGATCGAACTACTATATCATATAGCTGCCATAGGAACGATCGGTCGACAATTAAGTTGTATAAAAAAACATTTTATTTTTTAATATATCTTGACCAAACTAGGCATTTATTAGTTTAACTATGCTCCTCATATATGTGCCAAACTCTATTAAGATCGGACCACTATATCATATAGCTGCCATAGGAACGATCGGTCGAAAATTAAGTTGTTGTATGAAAAACATTGTGTTGTTCAAGAAATCTTGACCTAAATCGGCATTTATTGTTTTACTATACTCCTCATATATATGCAAAATCCCTTTAAGATCGGACCACTATATCATATAGCTGCCCAAGGAACAATCGGTCGAAAATTAAGTTGTATAAAAAAACATTTTGTTTTTTAATATATCTTGACCAAAATCGACATATAATAGTTTTACTATACTCCTCATATATATTCAAAATCCTATTAAGATCGAACTACTATATCATATAGCTGCCATAGGATTGATCGGTCGAAAATTAAGTTGTTACATCAAAAAACATTTTGTTTATCAAGATATCTTGACCATACTCGGCATTTATTAGTTTTACTATACTCCTCATATATATGCAAAATCCTATTAAGATCGAACTACTATATCATATAGCTGCCATAGGTACCATCGGTCGAAAATTAAGTTGTTACATCAAAAAACATTTTGTTTATCGAGATATCTTGACCAAACTCGGCATTTATTGTTTTACTATACTCCCTATATGTATGGAAAATTCTATTAAGATCGGACCACTATATCATATAGCTGCCATAGCAACGATCGGTCGAAAAGTAGATTCTTGTATGAAAAACATTGTGTTGTTCAAGAAATCTTGACCAAACTCGGCATTTATTGTTTTATTTCACTCCTCATACAAATGCAAATTTTATTAAGATCGGACCACTATATCATATAGCTGCCATAGGAACGATCGGGCGAAAAGTAGATTCTTGTATGAAAAACATTGTGTTGTTCAAGAAATCTTGACCAAACTCGACATTTAATAGTTTTACTATACTCCTCATATATATGCAAAATCCTATTATGACCGGACCACTATATTATATAGCTACCAAAGGAACGATCGGTCGACAATTAAGTTGTAAGAGAAATCAATTTGTTTTTAAGATATCTAGACCAAACTCGGCATTTATTAGTTTTACTATACTCCTCATAATAAAAGTTAAATCCTATTAAGATCGGACCACTATATCATACTTATAACTGCCATAGGAGCGATCGGTCGAAAATTTAGTTGTATGAAAAAACATTTTGCTTATCAAGATATCTTGATCTAACTCGGCATTTTTTAGTTTTACTATACTCCTCGTATATACGCCAAATCCGATTAAGATCGGACCACTATATCATATAGCAGCCATAGGAACGATCGGTCGAAAATTAAGTTGTTGTATCAAAAAACATCTTGTTTATCAAGATATCTTGACCTAACTCGGCATTTATTGTTTAACTATACTCCTCATATATATGCAAAATCCTATTAAGATCGGACCACTAAATCATATTGCTGCCCAAGGAACAATCGTACGAAAATTAGGTTGTATAAAAAAACATTTTGTTTTTTAATATATCTTGACCTAAATCGACATATAATAGTCTTACTATACTCTTCATATATATTAAAAATCCTATTAAGATCGAACTACTATATCATATAGCTGCCATAGGAACGATCGGTCGACAATTAAGTTGTATAAAAAAACGTTTTATTTTTTAATATATCTTGACCAAACTAGGCATTTATTAGTTTAACTATGCTCCTCATATATGTGCCAAACTCTATTAAGATCGGACCACTATATCATATAGCTGCCATAGGAACGATCGGTCGAAAATTAAGTTGTTGTATGAAAAACATTGTGTTGTTCAAGAAATCTTGACCTAAATCGGCATTTATTGTTTTACTATACTCCTCATATATATGCAAAATCCCATTAAGATCGGACCACTATATCATATAGCTGCCCAAGGAACAATCGGTCGAAAATTAAGTTGTATAAAAAAACATTTTGTTTTTTAATATATCTTGACCAAAATCGACATATAATAGTTTTACTATACTCCTCATATATATTCAAAATCCTATTAAGATCGAACTACTATATCATATAGCTGCCATAGGATTGATCGGTCGAAAATTAAGTTGTTACATCAAAAAACATTTTGTTTATCAAGATATCTTGACCATACTCGGCATTTATTAGTTTTACTATACTCCTCATATATATGCAAAATCCTATTAAGATCGAACTACTATATCATATAGCTGCCATAGGTACCATCGGTCGAAAATTAAGTTGTTACATCAAAAAACATTTTGTTTATCGAGATATCTTGACCAAACTCGGCATTTATTGTTTTACTATACTCCCTATATGTATGGAAAATTATATTAAGATCGGACCACTATATCATATAGCTGCCATAGCAACGATCGGTCGAAAAGTAGATTCTTGTATGAAAAACATTGTGTTGTTCAAGAAATCTTGACCAAGCTCGGCATTTATTAGTTTTACTATAGTCCCCATATATATGCAATATCCTATTAAGACCGAACCATTATATCATATAGCTGCCATAGGAACAATCGGTCGAAAACTAAGTTGTATAAAAAAACATTTTGTTTTCAATATATCTTGACCAAAATCGACATATAATAGTTTTACTATACTCCTCATATATATTCAAAATCCTATTAAGATCGAACTACTATATCATATAGCTGCTATAGGAACGATCGGTCGACAATTAAGTTGTATAAAAAAACATTTTATTTTTTAATATATCTTGACCAAACTAGGCATTTATAAGTTTTACTATACTCCTCATATATATGCAAAATCCTATTAAGACCGAACCACTATATTATATAGCTGCCATAGGAACGATCGGTCGAAAATTAAGTTGTATAAAAAAAACATTTTATTTTTTAATATATCTTGACGAAACTAGGCATTTATTAGTTTTACTATACTCCTCATATATATGCAAGAACCTATTAAGATCGGACCACTATGTCATATAGCTGGCATAAGAACGATTGGTCGAAAATTAAGTTGTATAAAAAAACATTTTGGTTTTTAATATATCTTGACCAAACTAGGCATTTATTAGTTTTACTATACTCCTTATATATATGCAAAATCCTATTAAGATCGGACCACTATGTCATATAGCTGGCATAAGAACGATTAGTCGAAAATTAAGTTGTTGTATCAAAAAACATTTTATTTATCAAGATATCTTGACCTAACTAGGCATTTATTGTTTTACTTCACTCCTCATACAAATGCAAATTTTATTAAGATCGGACCACTATATCATATAGCTGCCATAGGAACGATCGGGCGAAAAGTAGATTCTTGTATGAAAAACATTGTGTTGTTCAAGAAATCTTGACCAAACTCGACATTTAATAGTTTTACTATACTCCTCATATATATGCAAAATCCTATTATGACCGGACCACTATATTATATAGCTACCAAAGGAACGATCGGTCGACAATTAAGTTGTAAGAGAAATCAATTTGTTTTTAAGATATCTTGATCAAACTCGCCATTCATCAGTTTTACTATGCTCGGACCACTATATCATATAGCTGCCATAGGAATGATCGGTCGAAATTTAAGTTGTTACATCAAAAAACATTTTGTTTATCAAGAAATCTTGACCAAACTCGACATTTAATAGTTTTACTATACTCCTCTTATATATGCAAAATCCTATTAAGACCGGACCACTATATTATATAGCTGCCATATGACCGATCGGTCGAAAATTAAGTTGTATAAAAAAACATTTTGTTTTTTAATATAGCTTGACCAAACTAGGATTTTATTAGTTTTACTATACCCTTCATATGTATGCAAAATCCTATTAAGATCGGACCACTATATCATACTTATAACTGCCATAGGAGCGATCGGTCGAAAATTTAGTTGTATGAAAAAACATTTTGCTTATCAAGATATCTTGACCTAACTCGGCATTTTTTAGTTTTACTATACTCCTCGTATATACGCCAAATCCGATTAAGATCGGACCACTATATCATATAGCTGCCGTAGGAACGATCGGTCGAAAATTAAGTTGTTGTATCAAAAAACATCTTGTTTATCAAGATATCTTGACCTAACTCGGCATTTATTGTTTTACTATACTTCTCATATATATGCAAAATCCTATTAAGATCGGACCACTAAATCATATAGCTGCCCAAGGAACAATCGGTCGAATATTAGGTTGTATAAAAAAACATTTTGTTTTTTAATATATCTTGACCTAAATCGACATATAATAGTCTTACTATACTCTTCATATATATTAAAAATCCTATTAAGATCGAACTACTATATCATATAGCTGCCATAGGAACGATCGGTCGACAATTAAGTTGTATAAAAAAACATTTTATTTTTTAATATATCTTGACCAAACTAGGCATTTATTAGTTTAACTATGCTCCTCATATATGTGCCAAACTCTATTAAGATCGGACCACTATATCATATAGCTGCCATAGGAACGATCGGTCGAAAATTAAGTTGTTGTATGAAAAACATTGTGTTGTTCAAGAAATCTTGACCTAAATCGGCATTTATTGTTTTACTATACTCCTCATATATATGCAAAATCCCTTTAAGATCGGACCACTATATCATATAGCTGCCCAAGGAACAATCGGTCGAAAATTAAGTTGTATAAAAAAACATTTTGTTTTTTAATATATCTTGACCAAAATCGACATATAATAGTTTTACTATACTCCTCATATATATTCAAAATCCTATTAAGATCGAACTACTATATCATATAGCTGCCATAGGATTGATCGGTCGAAAATTAAGTTGTTACATCAAAAAACATTTTGTTTATCAAGATATCTTGACCATACTCGGCATTTATTAGTTTTACTATACTCCTCATATATATGCAAAATCCTATTAAGATCGAACTACTATATCATATAGCTGCCATAGGTACCATCGGTCGAAAATTAAGTTGTTACATCAAAAAACATTTTGTTTATCGAGATATCTTGACCAAACTCGGCATTTATTGTTTTACTATACTCCCTATATGTATGGAAAATTCTATTAAGATCGGACCACTATATCATATAGCTGCCATAGCAACGATCGGTCGAAAAGTAGATTCTTGTATGAAAAACATTGTGTTGTTCAAGAAATCTTGACCAAACTCGGCATTTATTGTTTTATTTCACTCCTCATACAAATGCAAATTTTATTAAGATCGGACCACTATATCATATAGCTGCCATAGGAACGATCGGGCGAAAAGTAGATTCTTGTATGAAAAACATTGTGTTGTTCAAGAAATCTTGACCAAACTCGACATTTAATAGTTTTACTATACTCCTCATATATATGCAAAATCCTATTATGACCGGACCACTATATTATATAGCTACCAAAGGAACGATCGGTCGACAATAAAGTTGTAAGAGAAATCAATTTGTTTTTAAGATATCTAGACCAAACTCGGCATTTATTAGTTTTACTATACTCCTCATAATAAAAGTTAAATCCTATTAAGATCGGACCACTATATCATACTTATAACTGCCATAGGAGCGATCGGTCGAAAATTTAGTTGTATGAAAAAACATTTTGCTTATCAAGATATCTTGATCTAACTCGGCATTTTTTAGTTTTACTATACTCCTCGTATATACGCCAAATCCGATTAAGATCGGACCACTATATCATATAGCAGCCATAGGAACGATCGGTCGAAAATTAAGTTGTTGTATCAAAAAACATCTTGTTTATCAAGATATCTTGACCTAACTCGGCATTTATTGTTTAACTATACTCCTCATATATATGCAAAATCCTATTAAGATCGGACCACTAAATCATATTGCTGCCCAAGGAACAATCGGTCGAAAATTAGGTTGTATAAAAAAACATTTTGTTTTTTAATATATCTTGACCTAAATCGACATATAATAGTCTTACTATACTCTTCATATATATTAAAAATCCTATTAAGATCGAACTACTATATCATATAGCTGCCATAGGAACGATCGGTCGACAATTAAGTTGTATAAAAAAACGTTTTATTTTTTAATATATCTTGACCAAACTAGGCATTTATTAGTTTAACTATGCTCCTCATATATGTGCCAAACTCTATTAAGATCGGACCACTATATCATATAGCTGCCATAGGAACGATCGGTCGAAAATTAAGTTGTTGTATGAAAAACATTGTGTTGTTCAAGAAATCTTGACCTAAATCGGCATTTATTGTTTTACTATACTCCTCATATATATGCAAAATCCCATTAAGATCGGACCACTATATCATATAGCTGCCCAAGGAACAATCGGTCGAAAATTAAGTTGTATAAAAAAACATTTTGTTTTTTAATATATCTTGACCAAAATCGACATATAATAGTTTTACTATACTCCTCATATATATTCAAAATCCTATTAAGATCGAACAACTATATCATATAGCTGCCATAGGATTGATCGGTCGAAAATTAAGTTGTTACATCAAAAAACATTTTGTTTATCAAGATATCTTTACCATACTCGGCATTTATTAGTTTTACTATACTCCTCATATATATGCAAAATCCTATTAAGATCGAACTACTATATCATATAGCTGCCATAGGTACCATCGGTCGAAAATTAAGTTGTTACATCAAAAAACATTTTGTTTATCGAGATATCTTGACCAAACTCGGCATTTATTGTTTTACTATACTCCCTATATGTATGGAAAATTATATTAAGATCGGACCACTATATCATATAGCTTCCATAGCAACGATCGGTCGAAAAGTAGATTCTTGTATGAAAAACATTGTGTTGTTCAAGAAATCTTGACCAAACTCGGCATTTATTAGTTTTACTATAGTCCCCATATATATGCAATATCCTATTAAGACCGAACCATTATATCATATAGCTGCCATAGGAACAATCGGTCGAAAACTAAGTTGTATAAAAAAACATTTTGTTTTTAATATATCTTGACCAAAATCGACATATAATAGTTTTACTATACTCCTCATATATATTCAAAATCCTATTAAGATCGAACTACTATATCATATAGCTGCTATAGGAACGATCGGTCGACAATTAAGTTGTATAAAAAAACATTTTATTTTTTAATATATCTTGACCAAACTAGGCATTTATAAGTTTTACTATACTCCTCATATATATGCAAAATCCTATTAAGACCGAACCACTATATTATATAGCTGCCATAGGAACGATCGGTCGAAAATTAAGTTGTATAAAAAAAACATTTTATTTTTTAATATATCTTGACGAAACTAGGCATTTATTAGTTTAACTATACACCTCATATATGTGCAAAATCCTATTATGATCGGACCACTATATCATATAGCTGCCATAGGTACGATCAGTCGAAAATTAAGTTGTAACATCAAAAAAGATTTTTTTTATCAAGATATCTTGATCAAGCTCGCCATTCATTAGTTTTACTAAACTCCTCATATATATGCAATATCTTATTAAGATCGGACCACTATATCATATGCTGCCATAGGAACGATCGGTCGAAAATTAAGTTGTTGTATGAAAACACATTATTTTACTATACTCCTCATATATATGCAAAATCCTTTTAAGATCGAACTACTATATCATATAGCTGCCATAGGATTGATCGGTCGAAAATTAAGTTGTTACATCAAAAAACATTTTGTTTATCAAGAAATCTTGACCAAACTCGACATTTAATAGTTTTACTATACTCCTCTTATAGATGCAAAATCCTATTAAGACCGGACCACTATATCAAGATATCTTGACCTAACTCGGCATTTATTGTTTTACTATACTCCTCATATATTTGCAAAATCCTATTAAGATCGAACTACTATATCATATAGCTGCCATAGGAACGATCAGTCGAAAATTAAATTGTTGTATAAAATAACATTTTGTTTTTTTAAGATATCTGGACCAAACTAGGCATTTATTAGTTTTACTATACTCCTCATATAAATGCAAATTCTATTGAGATCGGACCACTATATCATATAGCTGCCATAGGAACGATCGGTCGAAAATTAAGTTGTTACATCAAAAAACATTTTGTTTATCAAGATATCTTGATCAAGCTCGCCATTCATTAGTTTTACTAAACTCCTCATATATATGCAATATCTTATTAAGATCGGACCACTATATCATATAGCTGCCATAGGAATGATCGGTCGAAAATTAAGGTGTTACATTAAAAAACATTTTGTTTATCAAGGAATCTTGACCAAACTCGACATTTATTAGTTTTACTATACTCCTCATATATATGCGAAATTCTATTAAGATCGGACCACTATATCATATAGCTGCCATAGGAACGATCGGTCGAAAATTAAATTGTTGTATAAAATAACATTTTGTTTTTTTAAGATATCTTGACCAAACTAGGCATTTATTAGTTTTACTATACTCCTCATATAAATGCAAATTCTATTGAGATCGGACCACTATATCATATAGCTGCCATAGGAACGATCGGTCGAAAATTAAGTTATTGTATCAAAAAACATTTTGTTTATCAAGATATCTTGACCTAACTCGGCATTTATTGTTTTACTATACTCCTCATATATATGCAAAATCCTATTAGGATCGGACCACTATATCATATAGCTGCCATAGGAGCGATCGGTCGAAAACGAGGTTTTTGATTACAAACCCTTTTTTGTTTATCAAGATATCTTGACTAAACTCGGCATTAACTATTTTCCCTGTGCTTCTTAGATACGGGCAAAGCACTATAAGCGCAAGAAAAGGTTGGGTCTGCAAGGGTATTAGATCTTCGGCGTGCCGGAGATAGCCTTACTTTCTCGATTGATTATCAAGATATCTTGACCAAACTCGGCATTAACTATTTTCCCTGTGTTTCTTGGTTACGGGCAAAGCACTATAAGCATTATGAAAAGGTTGGGTCTGCAAGAATATTAGATCTTCGCGTACCGAAGAAAGCCTTTGACTCTCGTTTAACTTTGAAATCGGCCGCATCTCCTTTATCCGTCGGCGTCAGTCGATTGGGTAAAGTACAGCGACAACATTTATTATATGCTGCCCGGATTTTGTTGCTGTGCTCAGTGTCATTGCAAATTGCTATTTGCCTGGAGTTGCTGACATACTCCTCATCGGCTGCTGAAGAAGGGAAAGTACGTCACCCATGGAGTAGGACGATCTGGTATAGTTTGCCCGTTTAAAGCTTACCCAAGGTGTATTTCACTGAATTGTCCACCTTTGAAGAGCTACAATTCGTGTACAACGAGGGGTAGAGAATTACGAATTCTAACCTTATATACATATTATCTAACGATTTAAAATACTGCACACTGCATGACGCATGGTGTAAACTGACATGACAGAAGCTTTACCTGATCTCCAGATGCCACAAATACACGCATTTTGTAATGCAAAGCATGGCTGCCTATAGTCTTGCCTATAGTGTTCGATTCGCCATATTTGTATAAAGTCCAGAGTGGCCCCTTTGAAATCTATAACCATCCACTTTTCTACTGGCTGATCTCCTCTTAAACGTTTTATAAGTATGAAAATTCCATGCAAGTAAATGCACTATTACGTGTTTGTGAAACATCATTAAACTAGTATGTTTTTGTAACCAACGGGGCATTACAAATTCCTGAGCTCAGTGCGCGATTGACTTGGCATCATGAGCCACGAAGTTAGAAACTTGGTCTTGGTATAAACTTATATGTAAGAAGCATTGTGTAACTACCCAGCGGACCAACCTATCGCAAATAATATCGTAAAATGGTTTTACCCTTGCAGAGGGTACTATAATTTTGTCGTGAAATGTGTAACGCATACAAGGAGACATCTCCGACCCCATAAAGTATATATATTCTTGATCAGCCTCAACAGATATAGCCATGTCCGTCTGATCGTCTGGCCGTCTGTCTGTTTCTATGCGGACTAGTCTCTAAGTTTTAAAGCTATCTTAATGAAACTTTGCAGATGTACCTTTTTCTGTTGCACGCAGATACGCACATATGTCAAAACCAGCTGGATCGGACCACTATATCAAATAGCTGCCATTGGAACGATCGGTCGAAAATTAAGTTGCTGTATGAAAAAACATTTTGTTTTCCAAGATATCTTGACCAAACTCGGCATTTATTAGTTTTACTATACTAATCATATAAAGGCAAAATCCTATTAATATCGGACAACATATAGCTGCCGTAAGAACGATCGGTCGAAAATTAACATTATGTTTATCAAGATATCTTGATCAAACTCGCCATTCATTAGTTTTACTATACTCGGACCACTATATCATATAGCTGCCATAGGAATGATCGGTCGAAATTTAAGTTGTTACATCAAAAAACATTTTGTTTATCAAGAAATCTTGACCAAACTCGACATTTAATAGTTTTACTATACTCCTCTTATATATGCAAAATCCTATTAAGACCGGACCACTATATTATATAGCTGCCATATGACCGATCGGTCGAAAATTAAGTTGTATAAAAAAACATTTTGTTTTTTAATATAGCTTGACCAAACTAGGATTTTATTAGTTTTACTATACCCCTCATATGTATGCAAAATCCTATTAAGATCGGACCACTATATCATACTTATAACTGCCATAGGAGCGATCGGTCGAAAATTTAGTTGTATGAAAAAACATTTTGTTTATCAAGATATCTTGACCTAACTCGGCATTAATTAGTTTTACTATACTCCTCATATAAATGCAAAATCCATTAAGATCGGACCACTATATCATATAGCTACCATAGGAACGATCGGTCGAAAATTAAGTTGTTACATCAAAAAACATTTTGTTTATCAAGAAATCTTGACCAAACTCGACATATTTTAGTTTTATCATACTCCTCATATATATGCAAAATTCTATTAAGATCGGACCACTATATCATATAGCTGCCATAGGAACGATCGGTCGAAAATTAAATTGTTGTATAAAATAACATTTTGTTTTTTTAAAATATCTTGACCAAACTCGGCATTTATTAGTTTTACTATACTCCTCATATAAATGCAAGTTCTATTGAGATCGGACCACTATATCTTATAACTGCCATAGGAACGATCGGTCGAAAATTAAGTTGTTGTATCAAAAAACATTTTGTTTATCAAGATATGTTGACCTAACTCGGCATTTATTGTTTTACTATACTCCTCATATATATGCAAATTCCCATTAAGATCGGACCACTATATCATATAGCTGCCATAGGAACGATCGGTCGAAAATTAAGTTGTTGTATCAAAAAACATTTTGTTTATCAAGATATCTTGACCATACTCGGCATTTATTAGTTTTACTATACTACCCATATATATGCAAAATTCTATTAAGATCGAACTACTATATCATATAGCTGCCATAGGTACCATCGGTCGAAAATTAAGTTGTTACATCAAAAAACATTTTGTTTATCGAGATATCTTGACCAAACTCGGCATTTATTGTTTTACTATACTCCCTATATGTATGGAAAATTCTATTAAGATCGGAGCACTATATCATATAGCTGCCATAGGAACGATCGGTCGAAAAGTAGATTCTTGTATGAAAAACATTGTGTTGATCAAGAAATCTTGACCAAACTCGGCATTTATTAGTTTTACTATAGTCCCCATATATATGCAAAATCCTATTAAGACCGAACCACTATATCATATATGATATGCCATAGGAACGATCGGTCGAAAATTAAGTTGTTGTATCAAAAAACATTTTGTTTATCAAGATATCTTGACCATACTCGGCATTTATTAGTTTTACTATACTCCTCATATATATGCAAGATCCTATTAAGATCGAATTACTATATCATATAGCTGCCATAGGAACGATCGAACGAAAAGTAGATTCTTGTATGAAAAACATTGTGTTGTTCAAGAAATCTTGACCAAACTCGGCATTTATTAGTTTTACTATACTCCTCATATATATGCAAAATCCTATTAAGATCGAACTACTATATCATATAGCTGCCATAGGTACGATCGGTCGAAAATTTAATTGTTACATCAAAAAACATTTTGTTTATCGAGATATCTTGACCAAACTCGGCATTTATTGTTTTACTATACTCCCTATATGTATGGAAAATTCTATTAAGATCGGACCACTATATCATATAGCTGCCATAGGAACGATCGGTCGAAAAGTAGATTCTTGTATGAAAAACATTGTGTAGTTCAAGAAATCTTGACCAAACTCGGCATTTATTAGTTTTACTATACTCCTCATATATATGCAAAATCCTATTAAGATCGAACTACTATATCATATAGCTGCCATAGGTACGATCGGTCGAAAATTAAGTTGTTACATCAAAAAACATTTTGTTTATCAAGATATCTTGACCAAACTCGGCATTTATTTGTTTTACTATGCTCCTCAAATATGTGCCAAACCCTATAAGATCGGACCACTATATCATATAGCTGACATAGGAACGATCGGTCGAAAATTAAATTGTTGTATAAAATAACATTTTGTTTTTTAAGATATCTTGACCAAACTAGGCATTTATTAGTTTTACTATACTCCTCATATAAATGCAAATTCTATTGAGATCGGACCACTATATCATATAGCTGCCATAGGAACGATCGGTCGAAAATTAAGTTATTGTATCAAAAAACATTTTGTTTATCAAGATATCTTGACCTAACTCGGCATTTATTGTTTTACTATACTCCTCATATATATGCAAAATCCTATTAGGATCGGACCACTATATCATATAGCTGCCATAGGAGCGATCGGTCGAAAACGAGGTTTTTGATTACAAACCCTTTTTTGTTTATCAAGATATCTTGACTAAACTCGGCATTAACTATTTTCCCTGTGCTTCTTAGATACGGGCAAAGCACTATAAGCGCAAGAAAAGGTTGGGTCTGCAAGAATATTAGATCTTCGGCGTGCCGAAGAAAGCCTTTGACTCTCGTTTAACGTTGAAATCGGCCGCATCTCCTTTATCCGTCGGCGTCAGTCGATTGGGTAAAGTACAGCGACAACATTTATTATATGCTGCCCGGATTTTGTTGCTGTGCTCAGTGTCATTGCAAATTGCTATTTGCCTGGAGTTGCTGACATACTCTTCATCGGCTGCTGAAGAAGGGAAACTACGTCACCCATGGAGTAGGACGATCAGGTATAGTTTGCCCGGTTAAAGCTTACCCAAGGTGTATTTCACTGAATTGTCCACCTTTGAAGAGCTACAATTCGTGTACAACGAGGGGTAGAGAATTACGAATTCTAACCAAGTAATTACCTTATATACATATTATCTAACGATTTAAAATACTGCACACTGCATGACGCATGGTGTAAACTGACATGACAGAAGCTTTACCTGATCTCCAGATGCCACAAATACACGCATTTTGTAATGCAAAGCATGGCTGCCTATAGTCTTGCCTATAGTGTTCGATTCGCCATATTTGTATAAAGTCCAGAGTGGCCCCTTTGAAATCTATAACCATCCACTTTTCTACTGGCTGATCTCCTCTTAAACGTTTTATAAGTATGAAAATTCCATGCAAGTAAATGCACTATTACGTGTTTGTGAAACATCATTAAACTAGTATGATTTTGTAACCAACGGGGCATTACAAATTCCTGCGCTCAGTGCGCGATTGACTTGGCATCATGAGCCACGAAGTTAGAAACTTGGTCTTGGTATGAGCCTATATGTAAGAAGCATTGTGTAACTACCCAGCGGACCAACCTATCGCAAATAATATCGTAAAATGGTTTTACCCTTGCAGAGGGTACTATAATTTTGTAGTGAAATGTGTAACGCATACAAGGAGACATCTCCGACCCCATAAAGTATATATATTCTTGATCAGCCTCAACAGATATAGCCATGTCCGTCTGATCGTCTGGCCGTCTGTCTGTTTCTATGCGGACTAGTCTCTAAGTTTTAAAGCTATCTTAATGAAACTTTGCAGATGTACCTTTTTCTGTTGCACGCAGATACGCACATATGTCAAAACCAGCTGGATCGGACCACTATATCAAATAGCTGCCATTGGAACGATCGGTCGAAAATTAAGTTGCTGTATGAAAAAACATTTTGTTTTCCAAGATATCTTGACCAAACTCGGCATTTATTAGTTTTACTATACTAATCATATAAAGGCAAAATCCTATTAATATCGGACAACATATAGCTGCCGTAAGAACGATCGGTCGAAAATTAACATTATGTTTATCAAGATATCTTGATCAAACTCGCCATTCATCAGTTTTACTATGCTCGGACCACTATATCATATAGCTGCCATAGGAATGATCGGTCGAAATTTAAGTTGTTACATCAAAAAACATTTTGTTTATCAAGAAATCTTGACCAAACTCGACATTTAATAGTTTTACTATACTCCTCTTATATATGCAAAATCCTATTAAGACCGGACCACTATATTATATAGCTGCCATATGACCGATCGGTCGAAAATTAAGTTGTATAAAAAAACATTTTGTTTTTTAATATAGCTTGACCAAACTAGGATTTTATTAGTTTTACTATACCCCTCATATGTATGCAAAATCCTATTAAGATCGGACCACTATATCATACTTATAACTGCCATAGGAGCGATCGGTCGAAAATTTAGTTGTATGAAAAAAAATTTTGTTTATCAAGATATCTTGACCATACTCGGCATTTATTAGTTTCACTATACTCCTCATATATATGCAAGATCCTATTAAGATCGAATTACTATATCATATAGCTGCCATAGGAACGATCGGTCGAAAAGTAGATTCTTGTATGAAAAACATTGTGTTGTTCAAGAAATCTTGACCAAACTCGGCATTTATTAGTTTTACTATACTCCTCATATATATGCAAAATCCTATTAAGATCGAACTACTATATCATATAGCTGCCATAGGTACGATCGGTCGAAAATTAAGTTGTTACATCAAAAAACATTTTGTTTATCGAGATATCTTGACCAAACTCGGCATTTATTGTTTTACTATACTCCCTATATATATGGAAAATTCTATTAAGATCGGACCACTATATCATATAGCTGCCATAGGAACGATCGGCCGAAAATTAAGTTGTTGTATGAAAAAACATTATTTTACTATACTCCTCATATATATGCAAAATCCTTTTAAGATCGAACTACTATATCATATAGCTGCCATAGGATTGATCGGTCGAAAATTAAGTTGTTACATCAAAAAACATTTTGTTTATCAAGAAATCTTGACCAAACTCGACATTTAATAGTTTTACTATACTCATCTTATAGATGCAAAATCCTATTAAGACCGGACCACTATATCAAGATATCTTGACCTAACTCGGCATTAATTGTTTTACTATACTCCTCATATATTTGCAAAATCCTATTAAGATCGGACCACTATATCATATAGCTGCCATAGGAACGATCGGTCGAAAATTTTGTTTTTTTAAGATATCTTGACCAAGCTCGACATATTTTAGTTTTATCATACTCCTCATATATATGCAAAATTCTATTAAGATCGGACCACTATATCATATAGCTGCCATAGGAACGATCGGTCGAAAATTAAATTGTTGTATAAAATAACATTATGTTTTTTTAAGATATCTTGACCAAACTCGGCATTTATTAGTTTTACTATACTCCTCATATAAATGCAAGTTCTATTGAGATCGGACCACTATATCTTATAACTGCCATAGGAACGATCGGTCGAAAATTAAGTTGTTGTATCAAAAAACATTTTGTTTATCAAGATATGTTGACCTTACTCGGCATTTATTGTTTTACTATACTCCTCATATATATGCAAAATCCCATTAAGATCGGACCACTATATCATATAGCTGCCATAGGAACGATCGGTCGAAAATTAAGTTGTTGTATCAAAAAACATTTTGTTTATCAAGATATGTTGACCATACTCGGCATTTATAAGTTTTACTATACTCCTCATATATATGCAAAATTCTATTAAGATCGAACTACTATATCATATAGCTGCCATAGGTACCATCGGTCGAAAATTAAGTTGTTACATCAAAAAACATTTTGTTTATCGAGATATCTTGACCAAACTCGGCATTTATTGTTTTACTATACTCCCGATATGTATGGAAAATTCTATTAAGATCGGACCACTATATCATATAGCTGCCATAGGAACGATCGGTCGAAAAGTAGATTCTTGTATGAAAAACATTGTGTTGATCAAGAAATCTTGACCAAACTCGGCATTTATTAGTTTTACTATAGTCCCCATATATATGCAAAATCCTATTAAGACCGAACCACTATATCATATATGATATGCCATAGGAACGATCGGTCGAAAATTAAGTTGTTGTATCAAAAAACATTTTGTTTATCAAGATATCTTGACCATACTCGGCATTTATTAGTTTTACTATACTCCTCATATATATGCAAGATCCTATTAAGATCGAATTACTATATCATATAGCTGCCATAGGAACGATCGGTCGAAAAGTAGATTCTTGTATGAAAAACATTGTGTTGTTCAAGAAATCTTGACCAAACTCGGCATTTATTAGTTTTACTATACTCCTCATATATATGCAAAATCCTATTAAGATCGAACTACTATATCATATAGCTGCCATAGGTACGATCGGTCGAAAATTAAGTTGTTACATCAAAAAACATTTTGTTTATCGAGATATCTTGACCAAACTCGGCATTTATTGTTTTACTATACTCCCTATATGTATGGAAAATTCTATTAAGATCGGACCACTATATCATATAGCTGCCATAGGAACGATCGGTCGAAAAGTAGATTCTTGTATGAAAAACATTGTGTTGTTCAAGAAATCTTGACCAAACTCGGCATTTATTAGTTTTACTATACTCCTCATATATATGCAAAATCCTATTAAGATCGAACTACTATATCATATAGCTGCCATAGGTACGATCGGTCGAAAATTAAGTTGTTACATCAAAAAACATTTTGTTTATCAAGATATCTTGACCAAACTCGGCATTTATTAGTTTTACTATGCTCCTCAAATATGTGCCAAACCCTATAAGATCGGACCACTATATCATATAGCTGCCATAGGAACGATCGGTCGAAAATTAAATTGTTGTATAAAATAACATTTTGTTTTTTTAAGATATCTTGACCAAACTAGGCATTTATTAGTTTTACTATACTCCTCATATAAATGCAAATTCTATTGAGATCGGACCACTATATCATATAGCTGCCATAGGAACGATCGGTCGAAAATTAAGTTATTGTATCAAAAAACATTTTGTTTATCAAGATATCTTGACCTAACTCGGCATTTATTGTTTTACTATACTCCTCATATATATGCAAAATCCTATTAGGATCGGACCACTATATCATATAGCTGCCATAGGAGCGATCGGTCGAAAACGAGGTTTTTGATTACAAACCCTTTTTTGTTTATCAAGATATCTTGACTAAACTCGGCATTAACTATTTTCCCTGTGCTTCTTAGATACGGGCAAAGCACTATAAGCGCAAGAAAAGGTTGGGTCTGCAAGGGTATTAGATCTTCGGCGTGCCGGAGATAGCCTTACTTTCCCGATTGATTATCAAGATATCTTGACCAAACTCGGCATTAACTATTTTCCCTGTGTTTCTTGGTTACGGGCAAAGCACTATAAGCATTATGAAAAGGTTGGGTCTGCAAGAATATTAGATCTTCGGCGTGCCGAAGAAAGCCTTTGACTCTCGTTTAACGTTGAAATCGGCCGCATCTCCTTTATCCGTCGGCGTCAGTCGATTGGGTAAAGTACAGCGACAACATTTATTATATGCTGCCCGGATTTTGTTGCTGTGCTCAGTGTCATTGCAAATTGCTATTTGCCTGGAGTTGCTGACATACTCTTCATCGGCTGCTGAAGAAGGGAAACTACGTCACCCATGGAGTAGGACGATCAGGTATAGTTTGCCCGGTTAAAGCTTACCCAAGGTGTATTTCACTGAATTGTCCACCTTTGAAGAGCTACAATTCGTGTACAACGAGGGGTAGAGAATTACGAATTCTAACCAAGTAATTACCTTATATACATATTATCTAACGATTTAAAATACTGCACACTGCATGACGCATGGTGTAAACTGACATGACAGAAGCTTTACCTGATCTTCAGATGCCACAAATACACGCATTTTGTAATGCAAAGCATGGCTGCCTATAGTCTTGCCTATAGTGTTCGATTCGCCATATTTGTATAAAGTCCAGAGTGGCCCCTTTGAAATCTATAACCATCCACTTTTCTACTGGCTGATCTCCTCTTAAACGTTTTATAAGTATGAAAATTCCATGCAAGTAAATGCACTATTACGTGTTTGTGAAACATCATTAAACTAGTATGTTTTTGTAACCAACGGGGCATTACAAATTCCTGCGCTCAGTGCGCGATTGACTTGGCATCATGAGCCACGAAGTTAGAAACTTGGTCTTGGTATGAGCCTATATGTAAGAAGCATTGTGTAACTACCCAGCGGACCAACCTATCGCAAATAATATCTTAAAATGGTTTTACCCTTGCAGAGGGTACTATAATTTTGTCGTGAAATGTGTAACGCATACAAGGAGACATCTCCGACCCCATAAAGTATATATATTCTTTATCAGCCTCAACAGATATAGCCATGTCCGTCTGATCGTCTGGCCGTCTGTCTGTTTCTATGCGGACTAGTCTCTAAGTTTTAAAGCTATCTTAATGAAACTTTGCAGATGTACCTTTTTCTGTTGCACGCAGATACGCACATATGTCAAAACCAGCTGGATCGGACCACTATATCATATAGCTGCCATTGGAACGATCGGTCGAAAATTAAGTTGCTGTATGAAAAAACATTTTGTTTTCCAAGATATCTTGACCAAACTCGGCATTTATTAGTTTTACTATACTAATCATATAAAGGCAAAATCCTATTAAGATCGGACAACATATAGCTGCCATAGGAACGATCGGTCGAAAATTAAGTTGTTACATCAAAAAACATTTTGTTTATCAAGATATCTTGACCAAACTCGGCATTTATTAGTTTTACTATGCTCCTCAAATATGTGCCAAACCCTATTAAGATCGAACCACTATATCATATAGCTGCCATAGGAACGATCGGTCGAAAATTAAGTTGTTACATCAAAAAACATTTTGTTTATCAAGATATCTTGACCAAACTCGGCATTTATTAGTTTTACTATGCTCCTCAAATATGTGCCAAACCCTATTAAGATCGAACCACTATATCATATAGCTGCCATATGACCGATCGGTCGAAAATTAAGTTGTATAAAAAACATTATGTTTTTTAATATATCTTGACCAAACTAGGCTTTTATTAGTTTTACAATACTCCTCATATATATGCATGAACCTATTAAGATCGGAAAACTATATCATATAGCTGCCATAGGAACGATCGGTCGAAAATTAAGTTGTTTTATGAAAAAACATTTTGTTTATCAAGATATCTTGACCTTACTAGGGATTTATTGTTTTACTATACTCCTCATATATATGCAAAACCCTATTAAGATCGGACCACTTTATCATATAGCTGCCATAGGAACGATCGGTCGAAAATTAAGTTGTATAAAATAACATTCTGTTATTTTTTTAAGATATCTTGACCAAACTAGGTATTTATTAGATTTTCTATACTCCTCTTATAAATGCAAATTCTATTAAGATCGGACCACTATATCATATAGCTGCCATAGGAAGGATCAGTCGAAAATTAAATAGGAACGATCGGTCGAAAATTAAGTTGTTTTATGAAAAAACATTTTGTTTATCAAGATATCTTGACCTTACTAGGAATTTATTGTTTTACTATACTCCTCATATATATGCAAAATCCTATTAAGATCGAACTACTATATCATATAGGAGCCATAGGATTGATCGGTCGAAAATTAAGTTGTTACATCAAAAAACATTTTGTTTATCAAGAAATCTTGACCAAACTCGACATTTATTAGTTTTACTATACTCCTCATATATATGCAAAATTCTATTAAGATCGGACCACTACATCATATAGCTGCCATATGACCGATCGGTCGAAAATTAAGTTGTATAAAAAAACATTTTGTTTTTTAATATATCTTGACCAAACTAGGCTTTTATAAGTTTTACTATACTCCTCATTTGTATGCAAAATCCTATTAAGATCGGACCACTATATCATACTTATAACTGCCATAGGAGCGATCGGTCGAAAATTTAGTTGTATGAAAAAACATTTTGCTTATCAAGATATCTTGACCTAACTCGGCATTAATTAGTTTTACTATACTCCTCATATAAATGCAAAATCCATTAAGATCGGACCACTATATGATATAGCTGCCATGGGAGCGATCGGTCGAAAATTAAGTTGTTACATCAAAAAACATTTTGTTTATCAAGATATCTTGACCAAACGCGGCATTTATTAGTTTTACTATGCTCCTCAAATATGTGCCAAACCCTATTAAGATCGGACCACTATATCATATAGCTGTCATTGGAACGATCGGTCGAAAATTAAGTTGCTGTATGAAAAAACATTTTGTTTTCCAAGATATCTTGACCAAAGTCGGCATTTATTAGTTTTACTATACTAATCATATAAAGGCAAAATCCTATTAAGATCGGACAACATATAGCTGCCGTTAGAACGATCGATCGAAAATTAACATTATGTTTATCAAGATATCTTGATCAAACTCGCCATTCATTAGTTTTACTATGCTCCTCATTTATATGCAATATCCTATTAAGATCGGACCACTATATCATATAGCTGCTATAGGAACGATCGGTCGAAAATTAAGTTGTTACATCAAAAACATTTTGTTTATCAAGATATCTTGACCAAAATCGGCATTTATTAGTTTTACTATGCTCCTCAAATATGTGCCAAGCCCTATTAAGATCGGACCACTATATTATATAGCTGCCATAGGAACGATCGGTCGAAAATTAAGTTGTTGTATGAAAACACATTTTGTTTATCAAGATATCTTGACCTAACTCGGCATTTATTGATTTACTACACTCCCCATATATATGCAAAATCCTATTAAGATCGAACTACTATATCATATAGCTGCCATAGGATTGATCGGTTGAAAATTAAGTTGTTACATCAAAAAACATTTTATTTATCAAGAAATCTTGACCAAACTCGGCATTTAATAGTTTTACTGTACTCCTCTTATATATGCAAAATCCTATTAAGACCGGACCACTATATTATATAGCTGCCATATGACCGATCGGTCGAAAATTAAGTTGTATAAAAAAACATTTTGTTTTTTAATATATCTTGACCAAACTAGGCTTTTGTTAGTTTTACTATACGCCTCTTATATATGCAAAATCCTATTAAGACCGGACCACTATATTATATAGCTGCCATAGGACCGATCGGTCAAAAAATTAAGTTGTATAAAAAAACATTTTCTTTTTTAATATATCTTCACCAAGCTAGGGTTTTATTAGTTTTACTATACTCCTCATATGTATGCAAAATCCTATTAAGATCGGATCACTATATCATATAACTGCCATAGGAGCGATCGGTCAAAAATTAAGTTGTATGAAAAAACATTTTGTTTATCAAGATATCTTGACCTAATTCGGCATTTATTGTTTTACTTTACTCCACATATGTATGGAAAATCCTATACAGATCGGACCACTATATCATATAGCTGCCATAGGAACGATCGGTCGAAAATTAAGTTGTTACATCAAAAACATTTTGTTTATCAAGATATCTTGACCAAAATCGGCATTTATTAGTTTTACTATGCTCCTCAAATATGTGCCAAGCCCTATTAAGATCGGACCACTATATTATATAGCTGCCATAGGAACGATCGGTCGAAAATTAAGTTGTTGTATAAAAACACATTTTGTTTATCAAGATATCTTGACCAAAATCGGCATTTATTAGTTTTACTATGCTCCTCAAATATGTGCCAAGCCCTATTAAGATCGGACCACTATATTATATAGCTGCCATAGGACCGATCGGTCAAAAAATTAAGTTGTATAAAAAAACATTTTCTTTTTTAATATATCTTCACCAAGCTAGGGTTTTATTAGTTTTACTATACTCCTCATATGTATGCAAAATCCTATTAAGATCGGATCACTATATTATATAACTGCCATAGGAGCGATCGGTCAAAAATTAAGTTGTATGAAAAAACATTTTGTTTATCAAGATATCTTGACCTAACTCGGCATTTATTGTTTTACTTTACTCCTCATATGTATGCAAAATCCTATTAAGATCGGATCACTATATTATATAACTGCCATAGGAGCGATCGGTCAAAAATTAAGTTGTATGAAAAAACATTTTGTTTATCAAGATATCTTGACCTAATTCGGCATTTATTGTTTTACTTTACTCCACATATGTATGGAAAATCCTATACAGATCGGACCACTATATCATATAGCTGCCATAGGAACGATCGGTCGAAAATTAAGTTGTTACATCAAAAACATTTTGTTTATCAAGATATCTTGACCAAAATCGGCATTTATTAGTTTTACTATGCTCCTCAAATATGTGCCAAGCCCTATTAAGATCGGACCACTATATTATATAGCTGCCATAGGAACGATCGGTCGAAAATTAAGTTGTTGTATAAAAACACATTTTGTTTATCAAGATATCTTGACCAAAATCGGCATTTATTAGTTTTACTATGCTCCTCAAATATGTGCCAAGCCCTATTAAGATCGGACCACTATATTATATAGCTGCCATAGGACCGATCGGTCAAAAAATTAAGTTGTATAAAAAAACATTTTCTTTTTTAATATATCTTCACCAAGCTAGGGTTTTATTAGTTTTACTATACTCCTCATATGTATGCAAAATCCTATTAAGATCGGATCACTATATCATATAACTGCCATAGGAGCGATCGGTCAAAAATTAAGTTGTATGAAAAAACATTTTGTTTATCAAGATATCTTGACCTAATTCGGCATTTATTGTTTTACTTTACTCCACATATGTATGGAAAATCCTATACAGATCGGACCACTATATCATATAGCTGCCATAGGAACGATCGGTCGAAAATTAAGTTGTTACATCAAAAACATTTTGTTTATCAAGATATCTTGACCAAAATCGGCATTTATTAGTTTTACTATGCTCCTCAAATATGTGCCAAGCCCTATTAAGATCGGACCACTATATTATATAGCTGCCATAGGAACGATCGGTCGAAAATTAAGTTGTTGTATAAAAACACATTTTGTTTATCAAGATATCTTGACCTAACTCGGCATTTATTGTTTTACTTTACTCCTCATATGTATGTAAAATCCTATTAAGATCGGACCACTATATCATATAGCTGCCATAGGAACGATCCGTCGAAAAAAAAAGTTGTTGTATGAAAACACATTTTATTTATCAAGAAATCTTGACCAAACTCGACATTTAATAGTTTTACTGTACGCCTCTTATATATGCAAAATCCTATTAAGACCGGACCACTATATTATATAGCTGCCATATGACCGATCGGTCGAAAATTAAGTTGTATAAAAAAACATTTTGTTTTTTAATATATCTTGACCAAACTAGGTTTTTTTTAGTTTTACTATACTCCTCATTTGTATGCAAAATCCTATTAAGATCGGACCACTATATCATACTTATAACTGCCATAGGAGCGATCGGTCGAAAATTTAGTTGTATGAAAAAACATTTTGTTTATCAAGGTATCTTGACCTAACTCGGCATTAATTAGTTTTACTATACTCCCCATATATATGCAAAATTCTATTAAGATCGAACTACTATATCATATAGCTGCCATAGGATTGATCGGTCGAAAATTAAGTTGTTACATCAAAAAACATTTCGTTTATCAAGAAATCTTGACCAAACTCGACATTTAATAGTTTTACTATACTCCTCTTATATATGCAAAATCCTATTAAGACCGGACCACTATATTATATAGCTGCCATAGGACCGATCGGTCGAAAATTAAGTTGTATAAAAAAACATTTTCTTTTTTAATATATCTTGACCAAGCTAGGGTTTTATTAGTTTTACTATACTCCTCATATGTATGCAAAATCCTATTAAGATCGGATCACTATATCATATAACTGCCATAGGAACGATCGGTCGAAAATTAAGTTGTTACATCAAAAACATTTTGTTTATCAAGATATCTTGACCAAAATCGGCATTTATTAGATTTGCTATGCTCCTCAAATATGTGCCAAACCCTATTAAGATCGGACCACTATATTATATAGCTGCCATAGGAACGATCGGTCGAAAATTAAGTTGTTGTATGAAAACACATTTTGTTTATCAAAATATCTTGACCTAACTCGGCATTTATTGATTTACTACACTCCCCATATATATGCAAAATCCTATTAAGATCGAACTACTATATCATATAGCTGCCATAGGATTGATCGGTTGAAAATTAAGTTGTTACATCAAAAAACATTTTATTTATCAAGAAATCTTGACCAAACTCGGCATTTAATAGTTTTACTGTACTCCTCTTATATATGCAAAATCCTATTAAGACCGATCGGTCGAAAATTAAGTTGTATAAAAAAACATTTTGTTTTTTAATATATCTTGACCAAACTAGGCTTTTTTTAGTTTTACTATACGCCTCTTATATATGCAAAATCCTATTAAGACCGGACCACTATATTATATAGCTGCCATAGGACCGATCGGTCAAAAAATTAAGTTGTATAAAAAAACATTTTCTTTTTTAATATATCTTCACCAAGGTAGGGTTTTATTAGTTTTACTATACTCCTCATATGTATGCAAAATCCTATTAAGATCGGATCACTATATCATATAACTGCCATAGGAGCGATCGGTCAAAAATTAAGTTGTATGAAAAAACATTTTGTTTATCAAGATATCTTGACCTAACTCGGCATTTATTGTTTTACTTTACTCCACATATGTATGTAAAATCCTATTAAGATCGAACTACTATATCATATAGCTGCCATAGGATTGATCGGTTGAAAATTAAGTTGTTACATCAAAAAATATTTCTTTTATCAAGAAATCTTGACCAAAATCGGCATTTATTAGTTTTACTATGCTCCTCAAATATGTGCCAAGGCCTATTAAGATCGGACCACTATATTATATAGCTGCCATAGGAACGATCGGTCGAAAATTAAGTTGTTGTATGAAAACACATTTTGTTTATCAAGATATCTTGACCAAACTCGACATTTAATAGTTTTACTGTACTCCTCTTATATATGCAAAATCCTATTAAGACCGGACCACTATATTATATAGCTGCCATATGACCGATCGGTCGAAAATTAAGTTGTATAAAAAAACATTTTGTTTTTTAATATATCTTGACCAAACTAGGCTTTTTTTAGTTTTACTATACTCCTCATATGTATGCAAAATCCTATTAAGATCGGACCACTATATCATACTTATAACTGCCATAGAAGCGATCGGTCGAAAATTTAGTTGTATGAAAAAACATTTTGTTTATCAAGATATCTTGACCTAACTCGGCATTAATTAGTTTTACTATACTCCCCATATATATGCAAAATTCTATTAAGATCGAACTACTATATCATATAGCTGCCATAGGATTGATCGGTCGAAAATTAAGTTGTTACATCAAAAAACATTTCGTTTATCAAGAAATCTTGACCAAACTCGACATTTAATAGTTTTCCTATACTCCTCTTATATATGCAAAATCCTATTAAGACCGGACCACTATATTATATAGCTGCCATAGGACCGATCGGTCGAAAATTAAGTTGTATAAAAAAACATTTTCTTTTTTAATATATCTTGACCAAGCTAGGGTTTTATTAGTTTTACTATACTCCTCATATGTATGCAAAATCCTATTAAGATCGGATCACTATATCATATAACTGCCATAGGAGCGATCGGTCGAAAATTAAGTTGTATGAAAAAACATTTTGTTTATCAAGATATCTTGACCTAACTCGGCATTTATTGTTTTACTTTACTCCACATATGTATGGAAAATCCTATTAAGATCGGACCACTATATCATATAGCTGCCATAGGAACGATCGGTCGAAAATTAAGTTGTTACATCAAAAACATTTTGTTTATCAAGATATCTTGACCAAAATCGGCATTTATTAGTTTTACTATGCTCCTCAAATATGTGCCAAGCCCTATTAAGATCGGACCACTATATTATATAGCTGCCATAAGAACGATCGGTCGAAAATTAAGTTGTTGTATGAAAACACATTTTGTTTATCAAGATATCTTGACCTAACTCGGCATTTATTGTTTTACTTTACTCCTCATATGTATGTAAAATCCTATTAAGATCGGACCACTATATCATATAGCTGCCATAGAAACGATCGGTCGAAAAAAAAAGTTGTTGTATGAAAACACATTTTATTTATCAAGAAATCTTGACCAAACTCGACATTTAATAGTTTTACTGTACTCCTCTTATATATGCAAAATCCTATTAAGACCGGACCACTATATTATATAGCTGCCATATGACCGATCGGTCGAAAATTAAGTTGTATAAAAAAACATTTTGTTTTTTAAAATATCTTGACCAAACTAGGCTTTTTTTAGTTTTACTATACTCCTCATATGTATGCAAAATCCTATTAAGGTCGGACCACTATATCATACTTATAACTGCCATAGGAGCGATCGGTCGAAAATTTAGTTGTATGAAAAAACATATTGTTTATCAAGATATCTTGACCTAACTCGGAATTAATTAGTTTTACTATACTCCTCATATAAATGCAAAATCCATTAAGATCGGGCCACTATATCATATTGCTGCCATAGGAACGATCAGTCGAAAATTAAGTTGTTACATCAAAAAACATTTTGTTTATCAAGATATCTTGACCAAACTCGGCATTTATTAGTTTTACTATGCTCCTCAAATATGTGCCAAACCCTATTAAGATCGGACCACTATATCATATAGCTGCCATAGGAACGATCGGTCGAAAATTAAGTTGTTGTATGAAAACACATTTTGTTTATCAAGATATCTTGACCTAACTCGGCATTTATTGTTTTACTATGCTCCCCACATATATGCAAAATCCTATTAAGATCGAACTACTATATCATATAGCTGCCATAGGATTGATCGGTCGAAAATTAAGTTGTTACATCAAAAAACATTTTCTTTATCTAGAAATCTCGACCAAACCCGACATTTAATAGTTTTACTGTACTCCTCTTATATATGCAAAATCCTATTAAGACCGGACCACTATATCATATAGCTGCCATAGGTTCGATCGGTCGAAAATTAAATTGTTGTATAAAATAACATTTTGTTTTTTTTTAAGAAATCTTGACCAAACTAGGCATTTATTAGTTTTACTATTCTCCTCATAAAAATGCAAATTCTATTAAGATCGGACCACTATATCATATAGCTGCCATAGGAACGATCGGTCGAAAATTAAATTGTTGTTTAAAAAAACAATTTGTTTTTTAATATATCTTGACCAAACTAGGGTTTTATTAGTTTTACTATACTCCTCATATGTATGCAAAATCCTATTAAGATCGGATCACTATATCATATAACTGCCATAGGAGCGATCGGTCGAAAATTAAGTTGTATGAAAAAACATTTTGTTTATCAAGATATCTTGACCTAACTCGGCATTTATTGTTTTACTTTACTCCTCATATGTATGGAAAATCCTATTAAGATCGGACCACTATATCATATAGCTGCCATAGGATTGATCGGTCGAAAATTAAGTTGTTACATCAAAAAAAATTTTATTTAACAAGAAATCTTGACCAAACTCGACATTTAATAGTTTTACTGTACTCCTCTTATATATGCAAAATCCTATTAAGACCGGACCACTATATTATATAGCAGCCATATGACCGATCGGTCGAAAATTAAGTTGTATAAAAAAACATTTTGTTTTTTAATATATCTTGACCAAACTAGGCTTCTTTTAGTTTTACTATACTCCTCATATGTATGCAAAATCCTATTAAGATCGGACCACTATATCATATAGCTGCCATAGGAACGATCGGTCGAAAATTAAGTTGTTACATCGAAAACATTTTGTTTATCAAGATATCTTGACCAAAATCGGCATTTATTAGATTTGCTTTGCTCCTCAAATATGTGCCAAACCCTATTAAGATCGGACCACTATATTATATAGCTGCCATAGGAACGATCGGTCGAAAATTAAGTTGTTGTATGAAAACACATTTTGTTTATCAAGATATCTTGACCTAACTCGGCATTTATTGATTTACTATACTCCCCATATATATGCAAAATCCTATTAAGATCGAACTACTATATCATATAGCTGCCATAGGATTGATCGGTCGAAAATTAAGTTGTTACATCAAAAAAAATTTTATTTAACAAGAAATCTTGACCAAACTCGACATTTAATAGTTTTACTGTACTCCTCTTATATATGCAAAATCCTATTAAGACCGGACCACTATATTATATAGCAGCCATATGACCGATCGGTCGAAAATTAAGTTGTATAAAAAAACATTTTGTTTTTTAATATATCTTGACCAAACTAGGCTTCTTTTAGTTTTACTATACTCCTCATATGTATGCAAAATCCTATTAAGATCGGACCACTATATCATATAGCTGCCATAGGAACGATCGGTCGAAAATTAAGTTGTTACATCAAAAACATTTTGTTTATCAAGATATCTTGACCAAAATCGGCATTTATTAGATTTGCTATGCTCCTCAAATATGTGCCAAACCCTATTAAGATCGGACCACTATATTATATAGCTGCCATAGGAACGATCGGTCGAAAATTAAGTTGTTGTATGAAAACACATTTTGTTTATCAAGATATCTTGACCTAACTCGGCATTTATTGATTTACTACACTCCCCATATATATGCAAAATCCTATTAAGATCGAACTACTATATCATATAGCTGCCATAGGATTGATCGGTTGAAAATTAAGTTGTTACATCAAAAAACATTTTATTTATCAAGAAATTTTGACCAAACTCGGCATTTAATAGTTTTACTGTACTCCTTTTATATATGCAAAATCCTATTAAGACCGATCGGTCGAAAATTAAGTTGTATAAAAAAACATTTTGTTTTTTAATATATCTTGACCAAACTAGGCTTTTTTTAGTTTTACTATACGCCTCTTATATATGCAAAATCCTATTAAGACCGGACCACTATATTATATAGCTGCCATAGGACCGATCGGTCAAAAAATTAAGTTGTATACAAAAACATTTTCTTTTTTAATATATCTTCACCAAGGTAGGGTTTTATTAGTTTTACTATACTCCTCATATGTATGCAAAATCCTATTAAGATCGGATCACTATATCATATAACTGCCATAGGAGCGATCGGTCAAAAATTAAGTTGTATGAAAAAACATTTTGTTTATCAAGATATCTTGACCTAACTCGGCATTTATTGTTTTACTTTACTCCACATATGTATGGAAAATCCTGTTAAGATCGGACCACTATATCATATAGCTGCCATAGGAACGATCGGTCGAAAATTAAGTTGTTACATCAAAAACATTTTGTTTATCAAGATATCTTGACCAAAATCGGCATTTATTAGTTTTACTATGCTCCTCAAATATGTGCCAAGCCCTATTAAGATCGGACCACTATATTATATAGCTGCCATAGGAACGATCGGTCGAAAATTAAGTTGTTGTATGAAAACACATTTTGTTTATCAAGATATCTTGACCTAACTCGGCATTTATTGTTTTACTTTACTCCTCATATGTATGTAAAATCCTATTAAGATCGGACCACTATATCATATAGCTACCATAGAAACGATCGGTCGAAAATAAAAATTGTTGTATGAAAACACATTTTATTTATCAAGAAATCTTGACCAAACTCGACATTTAATAGTTTTACTGTACTCCTCTTATATATGCAAAATCCTATTAAGACCGGACCACTATATTATATAGCTGCCATATGACCGATCGGTCGAAAATTAAGTTGTATAAAAAAACATTTTGTTTTTTAATATATCTTGACCAAACTAGGCTTTTTTTAGTTTTACTATACTCCTCATATGTATGCAAAATCCTATTAAGGTCGGACCACTATATCATACTTATAACTGCCATAGGAGCGATCGGTCGAAAATTTAGTTGTATGAAAAAACATATTGTTTATCAAGATATCTTGACCTAACTCGGCATTAATTAGTTTTACTATACTCCTCATATAAATGCAAAATCCATTAAGATCGGGCCACTATATCATATTGCTGCCATAGGAACGATCAGTCGAAAATTAAGTTGTTACATCAAAAAACATTTTGTTTATCAAGATATCTTGACCAAACTCGGCATTTATTAGTTTTACTATGCTCCTCAAATATGTGCCAAACCCTATTAAGATCGGACCACTATATCATATAGCTGCCATAGGAACGATCGGTCGAAAATTAAGTTGTTGTATGAAAACACATTTTGTTTATCAAGATATCTTGACCTAACTCGGCATTTATTGTTTTACTATGCTCCCCACATATATGCAAAATCCTATTAAGATCGAACTACTATATCATATAGCTGCCATAGGATTGATCGGTCGAAAATTAAGTTGTTACATCAAAAAACATTTTGTTTATCTAGAAATCTTGACCAAACCCGACATTTAATAGTTTTACTGTACTCCTCTTATATATGCAAAATCCTATTAAGACCGGACCACTATATCATATAGCTGTCATAGGTTCGATCGGTCGAAAATTAAATTCTTGTATAAAATAACATTTTGTTTTTTTTTAAGAAATCTTGACCAAACTAGGCATTTATTAGTTTTACTATTCTCCTCATAAAAATGCAAATTCTATTAAGATCGGACCACTATATCATATAGCTGCCATAGGAACGATCGGTCGAAAATTAAATTGTTGTTTAAAAAAACAATTTGTTTTTTAAGATATCTTGATCAAACTCAGCATTTATAAGTTTTACTATACTCCTCATATATATGCATGAACCTATTAAGATCGGACCACTATATCATATAGCTGCCATAGGATTGATCGATCGAAAATTAAGTTGTTACATCAAAAAACATTTTGTTTATCAAGAAATGTTGACCAAACTCGACATTTATTAGTTTTACTATACTCCTCATATATATGCAAACTTCTATTAAGATCGGACCACTACATCATATAGCTGCCATAGGAACGATCGGTCGAAAATTAAAATATTGTCAAGATATCTTGACCTACTTCGGCATTTATTGCTTTACTATGCTCCCCATATATATGCAAAATCCTATTAAGATCGAACTACTATATCATATAGCTGCCATAGGATTGATCGGTCGAAAATTAAGTTGTTACATCAAAAAACATTTCGTTTATCAAGAAATCTTGACCAAACTCGACATTTAATAGTTTCACTATACTCCTCTTATATATGCAAAATCCTATTAAGACCGGACCACTATATTATATAGCGGCCATAGGACCGATCGGTCGAAAATTAAGTTGTATAAAAAAACAATTTCTTTTTTAATATATCTCAAACAAACTAGGGTTTTATTAGTTTTACTATACTCCTCATATGTATGCAAAATCCTATTAAGATCGGACCACTATATCATACTTATAACTGCCATAGGAGCGATCGGTCGAAAATTTAGTTGTATGAAAAAACATTTTGTTTATCAAGATATCTTGACCTAACTCGGCATTAATTAGTTTTACTATACTCCTCACATGTATGCAAAATCCATTAAGATCGGACCACTATATCATATTGCTGCCATAGGAACGATCGGTCGAAAATTAAGTTGTTACATCAAAAAACATTTTGTTTATCAAGATATCTTGACCAAACTCGGCATTTATTAGTTTTACTATGCTCCTCAAATATGTGCCAAACCCTATTAAGATCGGACCACTATATCATATAGCTGCCATAGGAACGATCGGTCGAAAATTAAGTTGTTTTATGAAAAAACATTTTGTTTATCAAGATATCTTGACCTAACTCGGCATTTATTGTTTTACTATACTCCTCATATATATGCAAAATCCTATTAAGATCGAACTTCTATATCATATAGCTGCCATAGGAACGATCGGTAGAAAATTAAATTGTTGTATAATATAACATGTTGTTTTTTTAAGATATCTTGACCTACTTCGGCATTTATTGTTTTACTATACTCCCGATATATATGCAAAATCCTATTAAGATCGAACTACTATATCATATAGCTGCCATAGGATTGATCGGTTGAAAATTAAGTTGTTACATCAAAAAATATTTCTTTTATCAAGAAATCTTGACCAAACTCGACATTTAATAGTTTTACTATACTCCTCTTTTATATGCTAAATCCTATTAATACCGGACCACTATATAGCTGCCATAAGACCGATCGGTCGAAAATTAAGTTGTATAAAAAAACATTTTCTTTTTTAATATATCTCGACCAAACTAGGGTTATATTAGTTTTACTATATTCCTCATATGTATGCAAAATCCTATTAAGATCGGACCACTATATCATATAACTGCCATAGGAGCGATCGGTCGAAAATTAAGTTGTATGGAAAAACATTTTGTTTATCAAGATATCTTTACCTATCTTGGCATTTATTGTTTTACTTTTTTCCTCATATATATGGAAAATCCTATTAAGATCGGACCACCATATCATATAGCTGCCATAGGAACGATCGGTCGAAAATTAAGTTGTTACATCAAAAAACATTTTGTTTATCAAGATATCTTGACCTAACTCGGCATTTATTAGTTTTACTATGCTTCTCAAATATGTGCCAAACGCTATTAAGATCGGACCACTATATTATATAACTGCCATAGGAACGATCGGTCGAAAATTAAGTTTTTGTATGAAAACACAATTTGTTTATCAAGATATCTTGACCTAACTCGGCAATTTTTGTTTTACTATACTCCCCATATATATGCAAAATCCTATTAAGATCGAACTACTATATCATATAGCAGCCATAGGATTGATCGGTCGAAAATTAAGTTGTATAAAAAAACATTTTGTTTTTTAATATATCTTGACCAAACTAGGCTTTTATTAGTTTTACTATGCTCCTCATATGTATGCAAAATCCTATTAAGATCGGACCACTATATCATATAGCTGACATAGGATTGATCGGTCGAAAATTAAGTTGTTACATCAAAAAACATTTTATTTAT
This sequence comes from Drosophila novamexicana, assembly GCF_003285875.2. Taxonomy (NCBI): domain Eukaryota; kingdom Metazoa; phylum Arthropoda; class Insecta; order Diptera; family Drosophilidae; genus Drosophila; species Drosophila novamexicana. Next base: position 1,091,463 of record NW_020824802.1, on the reverse strand, counting down.
CAAGAAATCTTGCCCAAACTCGACATTTAATAGTTTTACTGTACTCCTCTTATATATGCAAAATCCTATTAAGACCGGACCACTATATTATATAGCTGCCATGCGAAAATTAAGTTGTATAAAAAAACATTTTGTTTTTTAATATATCTTGACCAAACTAGGCTTTTTTTAGTTTTACTATACTCCTCATATGTATGGAAAATCCTATTAAGATCCTACCACTATATCATACTTATAACTGCCATAGGAGCGATCGGTCGAAAATTTAGTTGTATGAAAAAAAATTTTGTTTATCAAGATATCTTGACCAAAATCGGAATTTATTAGTTTTACTATGCTCCTCAAATATGTGCCAAGCCCTATTAAGATCAGACCACTATATTATATAGCTGCCATAGGAACGATCGGTCGAAAATTAAGTTGTTGTATGAAAACACATTTTGTTTATCAAGATATCTTGACCTTACTCGGCATTTATTGATTTACTAAACTCCCCATATATATGCAAAATCCTATTAAGATCGAACTACTATATCATATAGCTGACATAGGATTGATCGGTCGAAAATTAATTAAGTATATCATATAGCTGCCATAGGTTCGATCGGTCGAAAATTAAATTGTTGTATAAAATAACATTTTGTGTTTTCTATATCTTGATCAAACTCAGCATTTATTAGTTTTACTATACTCCTCATATATATGCATGAACCTATTAAGATCGGACCACTATATCATATAGCTGCCATAGGAACGATCGGTCGAAAATTAAGTTGTTTTATGAAAAAACATTTTGTTTATCAAGATATCTTGACCTAACTCGGCATTTGTTGTTTTACTATACTCCTCATATATATGCAAAATCCTATTAAGATCGAACTACTCTATCATATAGCTGCCATAGGAACGATCGGTCGAAAATTAAATTGTTGTATAAAATAACATGTTGTTTTTTTAAGATACCTTGACCTACTTCGGCATTTATTGTTTTACTATACTCCCGATATATATGCAAAATCCTATTAAGATCGAACTACTATATCATATAGCTGCCATAGGATTGATCGGTCGAAAATTAAGTTGTTACATCAAAAAATATTTCGTTTATCAAGAAATCTTGACCAAACTCGACATTTAATAGTTTTACTATACTCCTCTTATATATGCTAAATCCTATTAATACCGGACCACTATATAGCTGCCATAGGACCGATCGGTCGAAAATTAAGTTGTATAAAAAAACATTTTCTTTTTTAATATATCTCGACCAAACTAGGCTTTTATTAGTTTTACTATGCTCCTCATATGTATGCAAAATCCTATTAAGATCGGACCACTATATCATACTTATAACTGCCATAGGAGCGATCGGTCGAAAATTTAGTTGTATGAAAAAACATTTTGTTTATCAAGATATCTTGACCTAACTCGGCATTAATTAGTTATACTATTCTCCTCATATATATGCAAAATCCATTAAGATCGGACCACTATATCATATAGCTGCCATAGGAACGATTGGTCGAAAATTAAGTTGTTGTATGAAAACACATTTTGTTTATCAAGATATCTTGACCTAACTCGGCATTTATTGTTTTACTATACTCCCCATATATATGCAAAATCCTATTAAGATCGAACTACTATATTATATAGCTGCCATAGGATTGATCGGTCGAAAATTAAGATGTTACATCAAAAAACATTTTGTTTATCAAGAAATCTTGACCAAACTCGACATTTAATAGTTTTACTGTACTCCTCTTATATATGCAAAATCCTATTAAGACCGGACCACTATATCATATAGCTGCCATAGGTTCGATCGGTCGAAAATTAAATTGTTGTATAAAATAACATTTTGTTTTTTTTTTTAAGATATCTTGACCAAACTAGGCATTTATTAGTTTTACTATACTCCTCATATAAATGCAAATTCTATTAAGATCGGACCACTATATCATATAGCTGCCATAGGAACGATCAGTCGAAAATTAAATTGTTGTATAAAAAAACATTTTGTTTTTTAAGATATCTTGATCAAACTCAGCATTTATTAGTTTTACTATACTCCTCATATATATGCATGAACCTATTAAGATCGGACCACTATATCATATAAATTTGGTTTTTTAAGATATCTTGACAAAACTAGGCATTTATTAGTTTTACTATACTCCTCATATAAATGCAAATTCTATTAAGATCGGACCACTATATCATATAGCAGCCATAGGAACGATCGGTCGAAAATTAAATTGTTGTATGAAAAAACATTTTGCTTAACAAGATATCTTGACCTAACTCGGCATTTATTGTTTTACTATACTCCTCATATATATGCAAAATCCTATTAAGATCGAACTACTATATCATATAGCTGCCATAGGATTGATCGGTCGAAAATTAAGTTGTTACATCAAAAAACATTTTGTTTATCAAGAAATCTTGACCAAACTCGACATTTATTAGTTTTACTATACTCCTCTTATATATGCAAAATTCTATTAAGATCGGACCACTATATCATACAGCTGCCATAGGAACGATCGGTCGAAAATTAAGTTGTATAAAAAAACATTTTCTTTTTTAATATATCTTGACCAAACTAGGGTTTTATTAGTTTTACTATACTCCTCATATGTATGCAAAATCCTATTAAGATCGGACCACTATATCATATAACTGCCATAGGAGCGATCGGTCGAAAATTAAGTTGTTTGAAAAAACATTTTGTTTATCAAGATGTCTTGACCTAACTCGGCATTTATTGTTTTACTTTACTCCTCACATGTATGGAAAATCCTATTAAGATCAGACCACTATATCATATAGCTGCCAAAGGAACGATCGGTCGACAATTAAGTTGTAAGAAAAAATATTTTGTTTTTAATATATCTTGGCCAAACTCGGCATTTATTAGTTTTACTATACTCCTCATATAAATGCAAATTCTATTAAGATCGGACCACTATATCATATAGCTGCCATAGGAACGATCGGTCGAAAATTAAGTTGTTGTATGAAAAAACATTTTGTTTTCCAAGATATCTTGACCAAACTCGGCATTTATTAGTTTTACTATACTAATCATATAAAGGCAAAATCCTATTAAGATCGGACAACATATAGCTGCCGTAGGAACGATCGGTCAAAAATTAACATTTTGTTTATCAAGATATCTTGATCAAACTCGCCATTCATTAGTTTTACTGTACGCCTCTTATATATGCAAAATCCTATTAAGACTGGACCACTATATCATATAGCTGCCATAGGAATGATCGGTCGAAATTTAAGTTGCTGTATCGAAAAACCTTTTGTTTATCAAGATATCTTGACCAAACTCGGCATTTATTAGTTTTCCTATACTCCTCATATATATGCAAAATCCTATTAAGATCGAACTACTATATCATATAGCTGCCATAGGTACGATCGGTCGAAAATTAAATTGTTAAATCCAAAAACATTTTGTTTATCAAGATATCTTGACCAATCGCGGCATTTATTAGTTTTACTATGCTCCTGAAATATGTGTCAAACCCTATTAAGATAGGACCACTATATCATATAGCTGCCATAGAAACGATCGGTCGAAAATTAAGTTGTTGTATGAAAACACATTTTGTTTATCAATATATCTTGACCTAACTCGGCATTTATTGTTTTACTATACTCCCCATATATGTATATGCAAAATATCATATAGCTGTCATAGGATTGATCGGTCGAAAATTAAGTTGTTACATCAAAAAACATTTTGTTTATCAAGACATCTTGACCAAACTCGACATTTAATAGTTTTACTATACTCCTCATATAAATGCAAATTCTATTAAGATCGGACCACTATATCATATAACTGCCATAGGACCGATCGGTCGAAAATTAAGTTGTATAAAAAAACATTTTGTTTTTTAATATATCTTGACCGAACTAGGCTTTTAATAGTTTTACTATACTCCTAATATGTATGTAAAATCCTATTAAGATCGGACCACTATATCATATAACTGCCATAGGAGCGATCGGTCGAAAATTAAGTTGTTACATCAAAAAACATTTTGTTTATCAAGATATCTTGATCAAGCTCGCCATTCATTAGTTTTACTTTACTCCTTATATGTATGGAAAATCCTATTAAGATCGGACCACTATATCATATAGCTGCCATAGGAACGATCGGTCGAAAATTAAATTGTTGAATAGAAAAACAGTTTTTTTTTAATCTTGATCAAACTCAGCATTTATTAGTTTAACTATACTCCTCATATATATGCATGAACCTATTAAGATCGGACCACTATATCATATAGCTGTCATAGGAACGATCGGTCGAAAATTAAATTGTTGTATAAAATAACATTTTGTTTTTTTAAGATATCTTGACCGAACTAGGCTTTTATTAGTTTTACTATACTCCTCATATGTATGTAAAATCCTATTAAGATCGGACCACTATATCATATAACTGCCATAGGACCGATCGGTCGAAAATTAAGTTGTATAAAAAAACATTTTGTTTTTTAATATATCTTGACCGAACTAGGCTTTTATTAGTTTTACTATACTCCTCATATGTATGTAAAATCCTATTAAGATCGGACCACTATATCATATAGCTGTCATAGGAACGATCGGTCGAAAATTAAATTGTTGTATAAAATAACATTTTGTTTTTTCAAGATATCTTGACCGAACTAGGCTTTTATTAGTTTTACTATGCTCCTCATATGTATGCAAAATCCTATTAAGATCGGACCACTATATCATATAGCTGTCATAGGAGCGATCGGTCGAAAATTAAGTTGTTACATAAAAAAACATTTCGTTTATCAAGAAATCTTGACCAATCTCGACATTTAATAGTTGTACTATACTCCTCTTATATATGCAAAATCCTATTAAGACCGGACCACTATAATATATATTCCATAGGAACGATCGGTCGAAAATTAAATTGTTGTATGAAATAACATTTTGTTTTTTTTTAAGATATCTTGACCTACTTCGGCATTTATTGTTTTACTATACTCCTCATATATATGCAAAATCCTATTAAGATCGGACCACTATATCATATAGCTGCCATAGGAACGATCGGTTGAATATCAGGTTTTTGATAAAAAATCTATTTTGATATACAGATATCTTGACCAAACTCGTCATTTACTATTTTCCCGATACTTCTTAGATACGGGCAAAGTACAATGAGCATTATGAAAAGGTTGGGTCTGCAAGGATATTAGATCTTCTGACTGCCGAAGATAGCCCTTCTTTCTCGTTTATACTCGTTTTTTGTTTGGTCACTTTATAATTTAAAACAAGTAAGAGGTTCTGTTCCCAACTAGGGAATACCATAAACCATCTTATTCCAACACGAAATGCAGTTGGCAACTTCGAAACGCGCTCGTTTGAAGTTATAAAGATAAATTTTAAAAAATTTCCCTTGGCAGGGTTTGAACTCGCAACTGACCGCATTACGCATTCCGACGGATTTGTTGACGAATTTGCAAGCTAATCGCCCTCAAAATCTGTAAAGATTTTGGTGTCACACCTGCTATTGGTTTTAACCACTTTATTTACTACTAATTTATTATTTTTTTCCTTTTTAATACTTTACATAACCCACTGCATAAATGGTACTAGTGGAAACTTTAGTCTGATATTTTTGTGTTGATATGATGCAGTTATAACAAGTAAGAGAATATAGTCGGGAGCTCCCGACTAAGGAATATCCTGAACACGCTTATTCCAACACCAAATAAATTTAAAAAAAAATCCCTTGGCAGGGTTCGAACTCGCAACTGAACGTATTACTTGCTGTCGACTCTACTCAACAGCAACAGAACCACTTGCTATGCCTCTACTCAGCAGCCACACCAATAATTATGTACTCATGATAAAAAATGGTTGGCAATAAAAGTTGGGCTATTAACTTTATTTAAAGCTCTGTGATAGGTATAAAATGAAAGATACTTGACATATATATAATATTCTTCAAGCAACATATCATGTTTGGTGACTCTAGCTCTTATTATTTACCCAATTCGCTCAAAAAACGGGATGTCGATATCGATTTTTATCGATGGCTTGAAAACGGAGTAAGTTATCGATTATCGGAAACAAACACGATCTGCGCAGGCACTAGGAGCACCCACATCTTAAATTTCATGACTCTAGCTCTTAAAGGTTCTGAGATCCTTGCGTTCATACATACAAACGGACGCCGGACGGTCGGACGGACAGACAGACAGACGGATATGGCTAGCTCGACTCGGCTATGGATGCTGATCAAGAATATATACACTTTATGGGGTCGGAGATGCTTCCTTCTGCCTGTTACATACATTTGGATTTTGCACAAATACAATATACGCTCTTTACCTATTTTCAATGGGTTCAGGGTATAAAATGGAACTAAAATAGCATTACAGAAAAAAGTCGCAATTACGATGCTGTTAGAATGCGATAGAATGCGAAGCACACGCGCATGAATGTGTGTGTGTAGATGTATACAGAAATTCTTATAGCTGCTGCCCTATCCAATTGCGCAGTTCATATAACTTTGGTTTTTGTTTAACCGATCTATATGAAATTTTCTACAGTATATCTAATTGTACCATAGAGTATTTGTGTATTCTGAAAAAGTCAATTGCATTTAAATTTGTGGCTTAAATTGGTTGGCAAAATAAGTTGGGTTATTAACTTGATTTATAGCTCTGCGGTGGTAGCGGGGAGGTGGCGATAGGTATAAATTGAAAGATACTTGACATATATATAATATTCTGGAAGCAACATATCATGTTTGGTGACTCTAGCTCTTATTATTTACCCAATTTGCTCAAAAAACTGGATGTCGATATCGATTTTTATCGATTGCTTGGAAACGGAGTAAGTTATCGATTATCAAAAAAAAAACTCAATATGCGCAGCCACTAGCAGTACCTACATCTTAAATTCCAAGTCTCTAGCTCTTATAGATTCACAGCTCCTTGCGTTCATACATACGGACGGACGGACGGACGGACAGACAGACGGACATGGCTAGATCGACTCGGCTATTGGTGCTGATCAAGAATATAAATACTTTATGGGGTTAGAGATGCTTCCTTCTGCCTGTTACATACATTTGCGTTTTGCACAAATACAATATACCCTCTTTACCTATTTTCAATGGGTTGAGGGAATAAAAATGCTAAGAACGACCAATAAAATGATAATATTTCATATTTATTATAAAAGCAAACCGTTAAAAATGTTATTGTTTTATGAACAATAATTTTCATCTTTTTTGATCTAGCGTGTATTATTAGTCCTTGCCTGTGGGTAGTTTTGTGCTTAAAATATTTTACATTTTCCCCCTGATTCCGTCAGTGTGAAATGTAATTGTGCCCGCACTTTCTTGAACTCTACTTTTATTGAAAATATGTTTAAAGTCCATGGAATAAAAAATGTCTTTTGACCCGGTAAATATCGTGAAAAGCGTGTCTGTTAAATTTTAACAAAGATTTCTAAAATTGATTCGCTTCGGATAGTCCCGGATATATGGATATAAGGTGCGAATCATCGATGGTCTACAGTTGACTTCCTCATGCCCGAATATTACACCCGTTAGACCACGCTGTTGATTTGGAAGAGTCCTTCCCAAAAACATCCTGTTATCTAACTGTTTCAGAGATTGTTGCTTAATTGTATGTTGTGCGTGATTGTATGCGTACCAGGAATTTCTGTTTTGGTTGTTTTTTTGCTTTTTTTTTTTTTTGTTTTTTATTTGTTAGGCTACGCGGATCCTTACACTCTGATTGGGGGCGTAGCGCAATTCTCTCACTCCGTTACAAACGTCCCATCTTGGCTTCTTGTCAGCTCGGGTTCAGCTGGGGACTGTGGACTAGCTGTACTGGGTGGCCTCCCCACAACCTTCAGGTTAGTGGCCTGTCTCCCTTAACGACAAAGTGGTCTTTAGGGTAGGTGGGTGCCTGAATCTGGGAAGCTGCACCATCGCCAAGCTCGACTTTGAGATTTCAAACTCATTACTGAATCCCAAAAGTAATCTAAAATGGAAGGTCGTGTAGTTCGTTTTATCCGAAAGTCTAAAATAAAACTTTCCACTTTGATTGTGAACGTTGTTTGAATAGAGGTTTCTTATCTACGCCTGATTATAATTAGTTAGCGCCCTAGGCCATCCGCCTAAATATGGCCTGCTACATGATCGAACAAATTCTTTTACTGTATATCTGCTTTTTTTTTATTGTGTTATTGTACGTTTGTATGCTAAAACTCATATTTCCTTGCTCAATTAGTATCTAATACACAGTAATGATATTTTTTATCGCGTGAGCGCCGTTGCAAGGTACGTGTAACGTCCTACAATTTATGAATATTAGCTACGACTACGAGTCGGACAATCAATTATAGTTTACCCGTTAAAAGCTTACCCAAGGTGTATTTTACTGAATTGTCCACCTTTGAAGAGCTACAATTCGTGTACAACGAGGGGTAGATAATTAAGAATTCTAACCAAGTAATTACATTATATACATATTATCTAACGATTTAAAATACTGCACACTGCATGACGCATGATGTAAAGTGACATGAAAGAAGCTTTACCTGATCTCCAGATGCCACAAATACACGCATTTTGTAATAGCAAGCATGGCTGCCTATAGTCTTGCCTATAGTGTTTGATTCGCCATATTTGTATAAAGTCCAGAGTGGCCCCTTCGAAATCTATAACCATCCACTTTTCTACTGGCTGATCTCCTCTTAAACGTTTGTTAAGTCTGGAAATCCCATGCAAGTAAATGCACTATTACGTGTTTGTGAAACATCATTAAACTAGTATGTTTTGTTACCAACGGGGCATTACAAATTCCGGAGCTCAGTGCGCGATTGACTTGGCATCATGAGCCACGAAGTTATAAACTTGGTCTGCATTGTGTAACTACCCAGTGGACCAAACTATCGCAAATAATATCGAAAAATGGTAAAATGCGAGACTTATTATTCATCTGTTGTTCTGTTTGTGGCATTGAAGGTTTTATTTACGATCGTCGCAACAAATATGGTTAGCGAAGCCTTTGGTGATATGATAAAATATTTTCTGTGATATTTTTATGATTCAAAACATCGTTAAAAAATTATTTTATTCAAACCGGTATCAATATGAAAAAAGTCTCTTAAACAATATGGCAAACGGCTCGCACGGAATATTGTTTACGAAACTTTTTTTTATTTCATGCCTATTATGTTCATATAAAAAGGTTTGTAGTTTATTTTTCTTAATATTCATATTGAATTCAAATTTATTTTAAAAATAAATATCGTTTTATTTATTTTAATAAACTTAAAATTAACTTAAAATATATTTATACTCGTTTTTTGTTTGGTAACTTTATAATTTAAAAGTAAGAGGTTCTAGACGGGAGCTCCCAACTAGGGAATAACATGAACCCTCTTATTCCAACACCAAATGCAGTTCGCAACTTCACAACGCGCTCGTTTGAAGTAATAAAGATAAATTTAAAAAAAAAATCCCTTGGCAGGGTTCGAATTCGCAACTGACCTTAGCAAGCAATGCAAAAACTCTACTCAACAACAACACAGTAAGGGTCAGCCCTTCAGGCCCTTCAGGGTTAAGGCAAGAGAGGAGCAATCTCCTATCCACTATATCTTAGCTGGCGCTCCGCAGACATGCCTACTCCAATCTCATTGCCTCGTTTAGGTTTGTGTGGTGCTGTCTGATTTATGGAAAAGTGTCCGGTACTCCTTCCACAGCTATTTGTCGACAGACATGAGTCTGTTTACCTGACAGACTCTACCATAGTGCTAATCTGGTTGAGCAAGCCACCATGAACAGCCTGAATGGCAACAAATTATCTTATGTTCGTTCTGAATCTAACCCTTCTGATTTGGTTATCAGAGGTGCTTATTCACGCAACCTGGTGGCCAATTATCTGGCATGGACCAGAATGGGTACATTTACCACATTCTCAATGGCCAGCCCGTATTGTATCAGTCCATGAACAGATGAAACTCCTCCGTTCTCTCAAATGAAACTTGTCTAATTTGCCTCCCAAGTGGATCGTTTCTTTAAATTCGGAAGAGCACTTAGATTCACCCGAGCATCCGAAGCTGAATAGAGTGTTATTGTACATACATGCATTGAGTATTCCACGGCGTATTACTGTTTGCGAGGCAAGCAATTTATACGTAACTCAAGTGGCAATGGGGTCATGTGATCATGTGGACGTGTGAAAGCTTTAAATTCTCTGTGCAATGACGAAAGTTATCCGATTCTCCTCCCGTATGTAAGCGCATTAATATGTCTTTTCATTCGCATTCAAACTTTTCGTACACGCAGGAAAGTCACGCCCTTAGAACGGTTCACATTTTTTCTACAGTTCACGCATACAAGCGTCAATTTCGACACTCTTGCACCCTGAAAAGAGTATCCGAGTATCCGTATCCGTCTCCGATAGCGACCTTCGGGCCATAAACAGAAAATTGGGTAATTTTAATGATGGAAAAGCAGCTTCAGATTCAAAGACAGCAGTAACAAAATGGAGGCTAAATATTAGCAGATGCCAATTTTCATTCGTGTTATCTTTCATATTATGGTATATGACATTATCCTATCTATATATTGCATTGTGCCTCTTTTTAAAGTATTACTTATATAAGCTTCACTTGCCTTCCAAAGCTCCACTTCCTTCCGTCGTAAAACACTGATAAACTGACGGTTTCAGCATCCTTACAAACGGTGTAAATATATTTTTTTAATGTTAACATTGATCATATTAATAAGTTAACAAACAGCTGACTCGTTTATTGTTTTGGAGACGCAACTCAAAAAAATTCTCTATTCTGTGTAACCGACGGATTTGCTGAGGAATTTGCAAGCTAATCGCCCTCAAAATCTGTAAAGATTTTGGTGTCACACCTGCTATTGGTTTTAACCACTTTATTTACTACTAATTTATTATTTTTTTCCTTTTTAATACTTTACATAACCCACTGCATAAATGGTACTAGTGGAAACTTTAGTCTGATATTTTTGTGTTGATATGATGCAGTTATAACAAGTAAGAGAATATAGTCGGGAGCTCCCGACTAAGGAATACCCTGAACACGCTTATTCCAACACCAAATAAATTTAAAAAAAAATCCCTTGGCAGGGTTCGAACTCGCAACTGAACGTATTACTTGCTGTCGACTCTACTCAACAGCAACAGAACCACTTGCTATGCCTCTACTCAGCAGCCACACCAATAATTATGTACTCATGATAAAAAATGGTTGGCAATAAAAGTTGGGCTATTAACTTTATTTAAAGCTCTGTGATAGGTATAAAATGAAAGATACTTGACATATATATAATATTCTTCAAGCAACATATCATGTTTGGTGACTCTAGCTCTTATTATTTACCCAATTCGCTCAAAAAACGGGATGTCGATATCGATTTTTATCGATTGCTTGAAAACGGAGTAAGTTATCGATTATCAGAAACAAACACGATCTGCGACCTACATCTTAAATTTCATGACTCTAGCTCTTAAAGGTTCTGAGATCCTTGCGGGCGGACGCCGGACGGACGGACGGACGGACAGACAGACGGATATGGCTAGCTCGACTCGGCTATGGATGCTGATCAAGAATATATATACTTTATGGGGTCGGAGATGCTTCCTTCTGCCTGTTACATACATTTGGATTTTGCACAAATACAATATACCCTTATACCCATTTTTAATGGGTCCAGGGTATAAAAATGACTTAGAAGAAAATAATAAGTTGCTTATGATACAACCATCCCCAAGAAAGAAACGTGCACTTTTTCAATTCATGGGCTCAATATATCATACATTGTTTGGTATGCAGATGATAAAAAACAAATTGAAGAGAACATAATCAATTTATTTAAAATCCAAATTAATTTAGACGACCTAATCAAAAAACAAGCTTCAGTGATAGACTCTACTGAAAATAGCTTGAAAATGACTATAACGGATGGTCCCGAAAACTTAAAAGTTATGAGTACTCGAATAGAAAACATGGCAGAGCTTCTTAAAAAAAGTTTTTTTTTTTTATATGAAGAATCTATAAATTTATTTTTGTTTCAAATACAATTAAGCTGCTTAGAGGATGAATGTAAGACCTTATCGTACCATAAAATATTTGTGTATTCTCAAAAAGTCAATTGCATTTAAATTGTGGTTTAAACTTGTTGGCAATACAACTTGGGTTATTAACTTGATTTATAGCTCTGGGGTGGTGAGGGAGAGGTGGCGATAGGTATAAAATGAAAGATACTTGATATATATATATAATATTCTGGCAACAACATATAAAGTTTGGTGACTCTAGCCCTAAATATTAAGATAATTTGGTCAAAAAAACAGGATGTAGATATAGATTCGATTATCGATTGCTTGGAAACGGTGTAAGTTATCGATTATCGGAAACCAACTCAATCTGCGCAGGTACTAGGAGCACCTACGACTTAAAATTTCTCTATCTTTTATAGATTCTGAGATCCTTGCGTTCATACATACGGACGGACGGACGCACATGGCTAGATCGACTCGGCTATTGATGCTGATCAAGAATATATATACTTTATGGAGTGTTACATACATTTGAATTTTGCATAAATACAATATACCCTTTTTACCCATTCTTAATGGGTTCAGTGTATAAAAGTAGGTTTCCATGGCAGGGTTCGAGCTCGCATCTGATCAAGCTCGCAACAGATCGCGCTATTTGTAGCCGTTTCTATCCAACAGCCACAACAATTTTTAATTCTTAATGAGAAAAAAAGCGAATTAAAATAGCAGCACAGAAAACAATACAATCGCAGTTGCAAGTCTGTTGATAGAATTCGAAGCAGACGCGCATTAATGTGTGTGTGTGTATGTATAAAGAAATTCTTGGAACTTGCGCTAGGTGCTGGGCAGCCAAAACACATTTTCTTTTGTGTTTCTTAAACGATGACGAAATTTTCTACATCTATTTGTACTATAGAATTCTCGCCTATTATCAAAAAGTCAGGCATTTAAATTGTGGGTTATATTGGTGGGCAGTAATAATTGGTGTTTTTACTTGATTTAGAGCCACGCGGTTGTATCAGAAGAGTGATGAAAGCAATAAAATGAAAGATACTTGGTTTACATATGTATGTATACTAGCGGGTATAGCCCGACCTTGCCCGTGGCACGTATAAAATAAAACTTCTTAAAAAGCTTTGAAAATGATTTTGAAACTGATCGGACGGTAAAAAAACAACTTTCATACAAACGATTTCCGCCAATTTACCACTGTTGCGGGTGGAATTTCCCAAATCGTTAAGACACGTATTCATTAAGTTCTTATGTAGAGCTCTGAACATAAGTTTGAGGTAAATCGGACAAAACTTATAACTGCACCAAAAAAATCTTAGAATCGCATCTCTACCGAGGATGCTTTGATTCTGCAAAAAAAGTTATGCACGTCTCAAATGATTTGTCATATAGATCCTTGAAAATGAATTTTGGCGAGAAACGTCATCCTCCAAATCTTTGACCCCCATTTCCACAAAGGAAGAATACATTTTAGAAAAAGTGTGCAGCACCCCTCAAATTATTTTAAGCACAGATCTTTGAAATTGAGTTTAAGGCCGATCGGAAGGTAAACAAAAAAGTTGCATACAAACGTTTTTCGCGATTTTTCCATACTTGCAGGTGAAATTTCCCGAAACCCCGTCTTAACGTGCACCTTCATCACATAAGGTAACTACCTAAGACAATAGTTTATGACCACTGCTGACGATAATGCATCGACAGCAGAGCTAAAATAAGATATTCTGTTAATATATAAGACCTAGGATTTGTAAGAATAAACCAGTATCTATCGAGTACTCAAAAAAAACCGCAGTCATGACACAAAAAAAAAAGATCGTGCCTGTCGCCCAAATTTACGCACCCATTGCTAAAAATATCCCTGTCTAACGACGATCAGCTCATTCGCACACATTTATGTGTGTGTGTAGAGCTTGAAGTTCATAAATGCAAAAAACTTCAACTCTTGTCACATTTGCATCGAGCAGGCAGGCAACCAACACGCACATATACGCGTAATTGCTTCCATCCATATAGAAAAGTGTGTAAGTGTGCGTGCTGGGCCGGCCCAAAAAGTTATCATGCACACATGCCAACGTTTAGGTGCCCTTACCCTTAAAACAAGCATTAAAAATAGCAATTTTGCATATGAACCTTTTAGTAATTTAATACAACTGCTTACTCGAAAGAATGTGCGTGTGCACAAGCAGCAAGGCCCAAAAAAACGACCATGGCCAATTTTTAGTCTTTTCTTCAGATTCATCGACAAGCCGACGATGAATTGCCCTTGCAGAAATACGGCCTAGTTATACCCTGAACCCATTGAAAATGGGTAAAAAGGGTATATTGTATTTGTGGAAAATGCAAATGTATGTAACAGGCAGAAGGAAGCATGTCCGACCCCATAAAGTATATATATTCTTGATCAGCATAAATAGCTGAGTCGATCTAGCCATGTCCGTCTGTCTGTCCGTCCGTCCGTCCGTCCGTCCGTATGTATGAACGCAAGGATCTCAGAACCTATAGGAGCTAGAGACTGAAATTTTAGATGTAGGTGCTCCTAGTGCCAGCGCAGGTCGAGTTTGTTTCCGATAATCGATAACTTACTCCGTTTCCATTCAATCGATAAAAATCGATATCGACATCCCGTTTTTTGAGCAAATTGGATAAATAATAAGAGCTAGAATCACCAAACATGATATGTTGCTTCTAGAATATTATATATATGTCAAGTATCTTTCATTTTATACCTATTGCCACCTTCCCGCTACCACCCTAGCGCTATAAATCAAGTTAATAAGCCAACTTTTATTGCCAACCAATTTAAGCCAAAATTTAAATGCAATAGACTTTTTCAGAATACACAAATATTTTATGGTACAAGAAGATATACTGTAGAAAATTTCATAAAGATCGGTTAAGAAAAAAACAAAGTTATATGCAACTGTGCAATTGGATGGGGCAGCTTTAAGAATTTTTGTATGCATGTACACACACACATTCACGCGCGTCTGCTTTGCGTTCTAACAGCATAGTAAATGGGACTTTTTTTCTGTAATGCTATTTTAGTTCCTTTCTTATCAAAAGTGCTTAATTATTGGTTTGGCTGCTGAGTAGAGGCATAGCAAGTGGTGCGGTCTGTCGCGAGTTCGAGCCCTACCGGGGAAAGAATTTTTTTTTATACCCTGAACCCATTAAAAATGGGTATAAGGGTATATAGTGGCATATTCGCACATATGCACAGTTATAGGGACAAATATAAGAAGGTAGCATAATTGCAGCTGCGAATCTGCAAGCGCTTATCGCCTGCAAAAGCAATAAAACATTATTCAGATAATTGCAGCTGCATCCAAACAGATAAGCAAAGCAATAAACACCTTACTTGATAATTGCAGCTGCACTTGTACAGTTACACAAAGCAATAGACACCTCAGTCAGATAATTGCAGCTGCGCGTCTTTACGTAGAAATAAGCTTCTCAGCATAAATAAGCATAATAAGTTCTACTGAATTTTAGTCTAAAGTTGATCTTCAATAAATGAACTTGTCGTGAAATTTCGCCTTGTATTTAATTCAATTTAACCGTTAGAGCTGTGCGCGGTTTTTATAAGACTCAAACTCACAGCGAATAAAGAAAAATCGAATTATATATATGCAAAATCCAAATGTATGTAACAGGCAGAAGGAAGCATCTCCGACCCCATAAAGTATATATATATTCTTGACCAGCATCAAATGCCGAGTCGATCGAGCAATGTCCGTCTTCGGTCTGTACGTCGGCCCGTATGTATGAACGCAAGGATATCAGTACTTATAACAGCTAGAGACTTGAAATTTTAGATGTAGGTCCTCCTAGTGCTTGCGCAGATCGAGTTTGTTTCCGATAATCGATAACTTACTCCGTTTCCAAGCAATCGATAAAAATGGATCTCGAAATCCTGTTTTTGAGCAAATTGGGTAAATAATAAGAGCTAGAGTCACCACAAGTTATATGTTTACTCCCGACTAGAACCTCTTACTTGTTTTTTGAGCCACTGAATTTGGGTTATAAGGTATAATGTATTTGTATTTCTCCGACCCCACAAAGTATATATATTCTTTATCAGCATCAACAGCCGAGTCGATCTAGCCATGCCCGTCCGTCCGTATGTTTGAACGCAAGGATATCAGAACCTAAAAGAGCTTTAGACTTGAACTTTTAGCTGTAGGTCCTACTGGTCCATGTGCAGTTTGTCTCCGAAAATCGCTAACTTCGTTTCCAAGCAATCGATAAATATTTAGAGGTAGAGTCACCAAATTTGATATTTTTATTCTAGAATATTATATGTATTTTATACCTATCGCTACCTCCCCGCTACAACCTCATAGCTTTAAATCAAGTTAATAACCCAACTTGTATTGCCCACCAATTCAACCTACAATTTAAATGCAATTAACTTTTTGAGAATACAAAAATATTCTATGGTACAATAAGATATACTGTAGAAAATTTCATTAAGATCGGTTTTTGTTTTGTTTTTCGGTATTTTGACTGCGCTCGCGTTTGCGACGCACAATCGAAGAATTTCTGTATACATGTACACACACACATTCATGCGCGTGTGCTTCGATTGTATTGTTTTGTGTGCTGATATTTTACTTCGTTTTTTCTCAATAAAACTGAATTATAGGTGTGGCTGTTGAGTAGAGTCATTGGCAAGTGGCGCGATATGTCGCGCGTTCGAGCGCTACCGAGGGACTATTTTTATAGCCTGAACCCATTAAAAATGGCTATAAGGGTATATTGTATTTGTGCAAAATCCAAATGTATGTAACAGGCAGAAGGAAGCATCTCCGACCCCATAAAGTACATATATTCTATATCAGCACCAATAACCGAGTCGATCTAGCCATGTCCGTCTGGCTGTCCGTTCGTCCGTCCGTCCGTATGTATGAACGCAAGGATCTCAAAACCTATAAGAGCTAGAGACTTGAAATTTTACATGCAGGTGCTCCTAGTTCCCGTGCAGATCGAGTTTTTTCGCTAATCGATAACTTACTCCGTTTCCAAGCAATCGATAAAAATCGATATCGGCATCCTGTTTTTTTGGCAATTTTGGTAAATAATAAGAGCTAGCGTCACCAAATTTGACATATAGCTTCTATGTTCTATCTATCTGGGCGGTGGCTTCGATTCGTCGTACTGGGTTTCGGAAAAGGAATCGCTAACTTTTACGTGTACTTAATTATTTTTTTAAGCACAAAACCAAATAAAGTTAAATGCAAAATTGCAAAAAATGTAATTATTTACTGTTAACATTCATTTGTTTTTGAATTTTAGTTTATAATATGGGTGAAAAAAGGGGTTAAAAAATTAGGTTTCCACCATTCTTTAAATATCTTAATTCAGAAAAAATGGTCCCGAAACCTGCAGTTACACGATTAAAGCCTATAGTTTCAACTAACCAATCTTGAATTATAAAATTTGATCAACACGCATTTAAAATTTTTGTACAACAGTGCAGTTACCTCGTTGCTTGCCCCAAAAAGAATGACCGTACACAATTAACCTTGCACTTGAACCCTAATATCTTTTCTCAGGAATAATGGCCCTCAATGCATGTTATACCAGCTTGAAGATACATGTTTTAGGAAGCTTTACGCATTAATTCCAAAAAAAAAACGATTTTCCAGTTTTTTAGAAAAATAATAAAATGTTAGTACACCTCACGTTCTTCATTCAAAAGTCCTATTATTGGTTAGAATCAGTTTTGAACAATGATATACATACAGTAGCTGGATCAAATTAATTCAAAATATTTGTATATGGGAAAGAAATGCAATAATAAATGAAATAAATGGCATTTTACGATAAAATATTATCTTTGGTAAAATAGACTACTGCGAAAAAGGGCAACAGTACATTTATGTATTTATACATGGTATAATAACAAAAAGGTTTTAACTATTTTTACATATATTTTTTAATTTCTCCGATAATGGCCTCAAACGATAGTTTAATAGATCGCAAATTATCAATCATTTTGTATTTTACATCAAGAAAATCATCCAGCCAGTTTCTAAGAAATTCACTTTTTCCATTTTTGTCCTATTATACCCTATGTTAATGCAAGAAAAAACAAGCTGGCAATATTTACTTTACATTTTTATTCAAACTGATGGCAATACTTAAACATATTTCTAGCTATATTTTGTCTATCTATCAATCATTTTGTTTTTTTACATCATGAAAATCGTCCAGCCAGTTTTTGTGAAATTCTCATTTTTCTATTTATCTTATTATACTCTGAAAAAAATTGTCTGAAGATCCTCCTAGTTCCTGTGCAGATCGAGTTTTTTCCGATATTCGATAACTTGTCACGTTTCCAAGTAATCGATAAGAATCGATATCTCGCTATTATTGGTTCTTAGATCCTTGCGTTCATACATACGAACAGACAAACGGACTGGACATAAGAAAATATACCAGAAATATTAATGTTACCTGGCAAAAAAACAGGTACAGAATCAAACGAAATTTTTTTTACATTATTAACTGCAAAGGGAATTTATATATGTATTGATAAGAAGCTAATTATAAATGTTAAAATTCCATTATTTGGTAGGCATCCGTCTCAATTATACAAAATTATCCGATTGTCAATCAATAACCAACAGGAGATTATACTACTTAGTAGACATAAGCTTCCAATATATCGTGTATTTGTTTGTGTTCGAATAATTTTTAAGCGTTTGCTTACATTTTTTTTGTGTTGGCTGTGTGAGAATATGAATATAAATATGCAGGTCTCACTGGGCGTGATTGCGACAAAATCGCTTCCACCGCCAAGGAATGTGGTGGCTTGGTATTTTGGCCTGGCTTGGATGTGGTTATGCCCAGTATGCATCGACGAGCAAATTGATTTCTCCAGAATGTATAATTCTGTGAGAAATCAATTTTGAAAACTGAATAATGTGGCTAGCAGCTCTCGAGTAATATTGACTCGAGTTTCGAGTTGCTTAGCAAAGAAAAATTCGAGTCTCCACCCAATCGCCGGTTAGAATCCCAATTTTTGCATTTGCCCTCTAAATCTGTCCAAGCAGCAATGCCTTTTTTCCCGTGCCTAGGAACTGGAATTTATCCCCAATGTTGTCATTATCGCCTTCTCCAAGCGATTGTCGAAATATTATGGTTGTGGTATCCCCTGAAGTAGACCCAGTAGACCCTGTATTTGAACCTGTCCCAGTTAGCGAAACTGCTTCAGCACAATGTAGACCTGCGCGCAATATAGCAATCAAGTTGCCCCCAACTCCCATTTTATCCTCAGCCCCATCAGATTTTATTTTGACAGCCTTTTGTGTCCCAGAAGCATAGTTAAATTCAAGCATATTTGATTATTTAAGTTTATTTTAACAATTTCATTGTACATAAAAGTGATTTGCCGTCTCTAGGTTAAGGGGTATAAATTGCCGTGAAAGCCACTCTCCACTCAGAATTTTATATCACATGCTTTTATGTTCCTCCTTCTTCTGATAGTCAAGTTTATTTTAAACATGTTGCTTGTATTAAAGAAGTATCTACACATGCGCGTGATAGTGACCTATTTATAGTGTTGGGTGATTTTAACATACCGAACATCTCTTGGTCATTATTTACTGCCGAAAATTATCTAGTACCCTCAGCACAGCATGACTTTATAGATTGCATGCTGGACCTTTCGTTGTTTCATATCGATTCAAGTTCTAATCATTTGAATAGAGCACTTGATCTAGTATTTGTCAACGATTACCTTATTGCCAATGTGTCCAGGTCCCCTCCTTTATCTCTTCGTGAGGATGTATATATATCATCCTACTTAAGAGGTTGCAATGGTCAACTGCAATACTCTTATTTCTCATTCATCAGCTACCAATAAGCTCCGCCGTTGCTTTACAAAAGAATAATTCCTTTCTTAATCAACGTATTCATGCTACCGATTGGTCTTTTTTATATGACTTGGTTGATATGAATATTGCTATTAATTTTTTTTTCGAGTATTGACTTTGCTAAATATTCTTGAGCCAAGTCGAACTTCTTTTTTCTGATTTCTCAATGCTATAAAAATTATCTTACATTTTGTAAAAGGCGATTTGCCCGAATCCGCCACAGTTTTATAATTTTGTTAACTTCAAGCGTATATCTTCAAGTTTCCATTCTTCTTTTTCTCTCGGGACAGATAAAGCAAGCAATGATTCCGATACCGCTAACCTCTTAGCTAACTTTTTCTAATCAACTTACTCTTCCTGCCTTACTCTTCTCCTTATAATAATTCTTACCATTATTACTTCCTCCGGTTCTAAACCTGGTCCTATTATTTCCTATTCCTC
Source organism: Drosophila novamexicana (assembly GCF_003285875.2). Taxonomy (NCBI): domain Eukaryota; kingdom Metazoa; phylum Arthropoda; class Insecta; order Diptera; family Drosophilidae; genus Drosophila; species Drosophila novamexicana. The sequence goes on along the minus strand of NW_020824802.1, from coordinate 1,071,014 downwards.
TCTACTTTCTGCTATAAATATTTTAAAATCTTCTTACTTTCCTGGGCCGGACAATATTCCTAGTTTTCTACTCAAGGAGTGTAGTTCTTCCCTTCTTTATCCATTGCTAAAGCTTTTTAATCTATCCCTTGAAACTTCTGTCTTTCCATCTCTTTGGAAAGAATCTTATATCATTCCTCTTCACAAGAAAGGTGGGAAGTCTGATATACGAAATTACAGGGGCATTGCAAAACTGTCCGCTATTCCTAAATTATTTGAAAAAATAATCACTTCGAATTTGCAGCATTTCTGCAAATCAGTTGTTTCCCCTGTTCAACATGGATTCGTAAAGAATCGGTCAACTACGACCAATCTGCTTGAGTTTACTTCCTTGGTAAACGATGCTTTCCTTTCGAAAATGCAAACTGATGTCATTTACACTGACTTCAGTAAGGCGTTTGACTCTGTGCACCATGACATTTTACTTTTTAAACTTGACCGAATAGGTTTCCCCCTGTCTCTTCTGCTTTGGATGAATTCTTATTTAAAAGGTAGGACCCAAAGAGTAGTGCTGAGGCTGACTACCTCTAAACGGGTTCACGTTACTTCTGGTGTTCCTCAAGGTAGTCATATTGGACCTTTACTCTTTACTCTTTTTATAAATGATCTCCCCTCTGTTATATCATGTGCCCGTGTACTCATGTATGCGGACGATGTCAAACTTTTTCTATCATACACTAATCCCCTACAACATTCTCGTCTACAAGACGATTTGAACGCTATGCAACTTTGGTGTTCGGCCAATCAATTTCATATAAATTGTTCAAAGTGTATGTTTATGACATTTAATCGTACTACATTTTATCTTGTCAGTTATACAATCGACAATATCCCTTTGCAACGTATACTTACAGTTATGGATCTAGGCGTTCTTTTTGATTCTAAACTCTTTTTCGATCTTCATATAGCTACCTCGGTAATGAGGCCAAAGGTGTACTTGAATTCATTAAACATTGGTCTTAAGAGTTTAACGATCCTTTTATAACCAAATTCCTATACATCTCTTTTGTTCGCCCTATCCTTGAACACGGCTCTTACATCAGGCCTCCGCAGTATAAAATAGACAAAATCGTATTAGAAAATTTTGAATTCCTATTAGGATTTAATCATATATTTTAGCATATTCCCTTTTTTTAATGTGAAGACATTCTTTTTTGTCGACAATTGATTAAATAAATAAATAAACATATCCCTAGGTATCGGTATAGTAATTATATTAATATTAATTCTATATGCAATAATGAAAATATAAGTAAAAAGAAGCTAAAGCCTTCCGTGTCCCCATATAAAATTCTTGAAATAAATTAACGTAAATGTCACAATCTAAGTTTCTTTATAGCCCTGCAGAGGGTATTATAATTTTATCGTAAAATGTGTAACGCATAGAAGAAGACATCTCCGACCACATAAAGCATATATACTCTTAATAAGCATCAATAACCAAGTCGATCTAGCTATGTCCGTCTGTATGTCCACCCGAAGTGTAAAACAATGAATTTATTTTAATGTTAATTGTTTTTGTTTCCTAAAGACGATTGCCGATGCTCAGCCGAAATATATCGGTGAAATACAAGTTAAAGCAAAACTGTGTTTCATTTTTGTTTTAAATAAAACTCCGGACCTCGAGCCAGCAAAATAAATATTTATAAAATGGAAAGGTCGCCAGAACCAGCACTATTTACAAAAAGTTAAAGAAGTCAGTTATGTTGTTACGAGAGGAGAGCTCATATCTTTTTTTTTTAAATCAGCGTGACGGGAAAGCTAAATATATATTATTTTGTTATAGAGGTCCATAGCGAACTTGGGCGTATAGCGTTAAAGGCCGACCTTTTTTTCCCATTTTCTGATAAGGACCTATTGTTAATCTTCTTTACTTTACTACTTGAATCTTCCGAATATTGAAAGCCAATGGATCTAACCTTTCTGTTGCCCCTATGTAACATGAGGCTATTGACGGTCTAAATAAGATGTCATTATTTCAGGGTCATCGAGTGATCTGATATTTGTGATGTACTGTGTTGTGTGATTGACCCTTTTATCCTACTTTTGATTTTATCAAAGAATCGACATTGATGGATCATGTAAACCATTTTCGGAAGGTTGACTTTTATAATTGATTAAGCTTCTGCAATAGACTCTTTCTTACAATTTTGCAGACAGTAAGGCTAAAAGATTAGGATAAACAAGTAAGAGGTTCTAGTCGGGAACTCCCGACTAGGGGATACCCTGAACCCTCTTCTTCCAACATCAAATGCATACATACATTCTATTTTAGAAGCTATATGTCAAGTTTGGTGACTCTAGCTGTTATTATTTACCAAAATTGCCCAAAAAACAGGATATCGATATCGATTTTTATCGATTGCTTGGAAACGGAGCAAGTTATCGATTATCGGAAACAAACTCGATCTGCGCGGGAGCTAGGAGCATCTACATCTAGCTCTTAAAGGCTCTGAGATCCTTGCGTTCATACATACGGACGGACGGACGGACGGACAGACAGACGGACATGGCTAGATCGTCTCGTCTATTGACGCTGATTAAGAACATATATACTTTATGGGGTCGAAGATGCTTCCTTCTGCCTGTTACATACATTTGAATTTCGCACAAATACAATATACCCTTATACCCATTTTTAAGGGGTTCAGGGTATAATAAGTAAGAGGTTCTAGTCGGGCGTTCCCGACTAGGGAATACCCTGAACCCTCTTATTCCAACACTAAATGCAGTTAGCGCAACGCGCTCGTTTAAAGTAATAAAGATAAAATAGGAAAAACAAGTTCCCTTGGCAGGGTTGCAGCTCGCAACTGACTTGACGACTCTTCTCAACAATCACTCCAATAATTAAGTCTTCTTGAGAAAAAACGAATTTAAATAGCAGCACAGAAAACAATACAATCGCAATCGCAATGCTGTTGATATAATTCGAATGAATGTGTGTGTGTGTACATGTATGCAGAAATGTTTGCAATTTGCGCTTGCTGACGCTTATATTAGGAAAGTCAAAGCACGTTTTCTTTAATAACGTTTGTGTTTCTAAACCGATTTTGATTAAATTTTCTACAGTATATCTTATTGTTCCATAGAATATTTGGGTATTCTCAAAAAGTGTATTGCATTTAAACTGTGTCTTAAATTGGTGCGCTATTCAAGCTGGGTTTATTAACTTGATTTATAGGCTTGCGGTGGTCCCGGGGAGTCGGCGATAGGTATAAAATGACAGTCGCATTGAACTTCCGCGGAGATCGACTGTTTATTTTTTGTTCTCTCCCGTGTGTGTGTATGTTTAGTGCAACCCAGCCAAAAGGCAATCAATTACAGTGACAGTGTCACTAACTAAGCACGCCCCAGGGCTTAACAAAGAAATCCCGCCTTTGGAGCGCGAAAAAAACAGAAGTGCTTCCTCTAGCAGCCAAAATGCCAAGTATAAGCATTAATACACAAAATATTTGTTCTTTTCCACAAAAGTAAAAGTAAAGTGCGGGCGTAAGAGAGCAAGCTCTAGCTAAGCTCAAACCGCGCTCAGCTGATCGCCGAATTCAGCCGTAGGGTGTGTGTGTGTTTGAGTGAGCAGATCTTCTGTGAGAGAGCTTTAGCCAAGTCTCACCAACACAAGCAAAGCACCAGCCAATCGGAGCACAACCAGTGTTGGCGAGTCAGTCACTGCCAGTGACAGTGCTGACACTTTCCAGTCACCGTTTCGCTCCCCGTTAACCAAAATCACTTTTTACAAAAATACTGGAGATTTTTGTAATTAAGTGCTTAAACTTTGAAATAAAAACCAAAAATAATAATAATCAACCTAATGGCGTCAAACCCTAATAAACCTATCCCAGACTACCCGGCGTCCCCCATATATAACCCTGTAGAAAATGTTCTACTGGCTTACATCACTCTGTGCGGGGGTACTACGCTGCCTACTACGACTTGCATCACCACAACTGCCTGCTCCCTAGGAACGACTAAGGTAACGTCGTCCCTCGCACATGGGATCCGCTCGCAAAGCTCCACTACCCTATCTCTCATTGGACCGAATCCTGCTGGAACCCCGGACCTCCATGCCATTTTCAGCAAACACCCCCCACGACCAAGGTCAAGTACCAATAGACCAAGTTCAAGAACGGAATGGGGGTCGCCAAAAAAAGAGAAGGTGGTACACTCTCGCCCAGTATTGTGCGCAAGAAGGCGAGCATCTCCGAAGCCAAAAAAGGAAGCCAAAATCGGTTCTCGGCCCTCTGCGATGAAGAGGAAAGCGACATGGAGGTAGGGGCAACTGACAACAATGAAGCCACTAATGGTGTCGATGAAGACTTAGACGATAAACCATCTACTTCGCACGCAGCACGCGTAAGGGCTAGCAGGCAACTAATGGCAAATCAGCAGCGTGCCCCGCACCTGCAACCCACCCAGACGGCGCCTCTCAATGAGCGCCTTTCTCCTAAGGTTCCCAGAATAACGGTGCCAGATATCGTTAGCTTCGCTACATTTTGCAAGGAACTAGACAGCATCCTAGGCGCAGACACCTACACCGTTAGAGCGCACAACTCTGGTGACTGTATAGTCCAGTGCGGCAACTCGGATGACTACCGAGCGTTGGCAAGGCACCTTCGCGAGAACGGCTGCATGTTCCACCACCACCTACTGACAAAGGACCGACCAAACGGCATAGTGCTGAGAAACATGCACCACGAGGTCCCATCCGAAGACATTTCTGCGCAACTGGCAGACAAGGGGCACCAAATTGTCCGCATATACACCCCGCGTAGCAGAGTCAACAACGAACCACTCAACATGAGATTCGTTAATCTCAGGAAGGCGGACAATAACAGCCTAATCAAGTCAATTAATGAGTTATGCAGACACAAAATATCGTGGGAGAAGCATCGCAAGACATCAGGCCCAGTCCAGTGCAAAAGATGCCAAGAATACAGGCAAGACCTACTGCTCGAGACACTATATGTGCAAGGAGTGTGGGGACAACCATCCCACAAACGAATGCACAGTGACAAGGACGAGTATCGGTGTTGCTACCACTGTGGCAATCACACGCAGCCAACTTCAAGGGCTGCAAGAAGTACATGCAGTACACATTCAAGCAAAACAACCAGCACAAGGCAAATGGAAGAGACGCTAGCCGCTCCAGAGACCATCGCCCCCCAACAGCTCCTCCAGCTCGCAGCTTCGCTCCCGGCCAACAATCGTTTGCCAGCGTCCTACGCGGTAGCCAGACCGCCGAGCATTGAGCTCGCTCTTCGTCGCGCAGAAGGAACACAGGCAGCGTTCCCAGTCGATCCCAACCAGCTGCTGACAACAGCCCCATCTCAGCCCTCGAGCTTAGGTTCCACAAAGTTATATACCTTGCACAGACCCTGCTAAAAACGCTTAATACTATGCTAAGCGCAAAAAACAACAGGCTCTAAAATGAACTCACTGAGGATAGCACTGTGGAACGCCAACGGAGTCTTTTCGAAAGCAAACGAGATCGCAGCCTTCATCGAGCTCCACCACATTGATGAGTGCCGGGCTACACTCTCCATACCGCCAACCATCCAGATAACAGTCAACATGGAGGAGCAGCTCAACTGATCAGGTCGTTCTTGTCCCACCATCCACTTGAGTCGTCCTGCCACTGTCATATGCAAGCAGCTATTATCCGACTCCGATCCGGCAGAGGCGACTTTAACCTCGGCTCCATAGACTCCATAGAGCTTAACGTCGCAATAAATACAGCAAGCGAATTGGAAAGTTACGTCCACCACCTGACAGCTGAAATAACAGAAGCTGCCAGACGTGCAGCCCCGCAAACTGCACCTCGCCCTCTCACGTTTAGAAGCTCCCTGCTCAGCCCAGAAGTCAGGAGTCTACTCGCCAACAAAAGGCGTCTGAGAAGGCTGCGTCCAACCGGCTCCGACGACTGCTGGCTAGGACCCGAATTAAAAACCTCGACAGCTTACTAGAAAGAGCTGGGCATGACGGCAACAGCACCTTCTCAGTGTGGAAACTCACCATAGGTATTAAAAGGCAAGCAATTTTTACCTTCCCGATCAAGGGTCATTCCGGCCACTGGCTCCAATCGGACGAGGAAAAGGCCAATGCGTTTGCTATCCACCTTGAGGAGACCTTCATGCCATTCCAATTCGCTGATGTCGCACAGTGCCGCAAAGTGACTGAATCACTCGAAGCGCCACTGCAGATGGCTCTCCCAATAAGGAGTATCTCCCCTGCTGAAATCGGGGCACAGCTGAAAGCGCTTGAGCTGAAGAAGACAATAGAGCGGCCAAGGCATCAGGGCGCTCGCGTTGATCTTCAATTCAATGCTCAGGCTTGGTCACTTCCCGAAGCAGTGGAAACGAGCGACAATCAACATGATCGCCAAACCCGGTAAACCGCTTACACAGTTGAAATCCTACTGCTGCCAACGCTCTCCAAAGTCTTTGAGCGACTCCTTCTAACTTGACTAATGGAGCTCGACGAGGAGACGCGCCTTGTTCCGAACCATTAATTTGGCTTCAGAAAGTCTCATGGCTGCCCCGAACAGGTCCACCGAGTAGTCAACCATGTTCAGGAGGCATATGAAAAGAAGCAATACTGCGTTGGTGTTTTCCTTGACGTCAAACAGGCGTTTGACAAGGTCAGGCACGACGGCTTCCTCTGCAAAATCAAAGCTCTACTCCCTGCGTTAAATTTCTGCATCTTGAGCTCATTTCTGGCAGGACGCACCTTCAGGTTGCAAGCGCATCAAAGCAGGTGTCCCACAAGGCAGCGTACTCGGACCGGTGCTCTACACCCTGTTCTCAGCTGATCTCCCCACACGAGGACAAAGCACTACCGTACGGAACCGTACGCGGATGATACAGCCTTCCTAGCTTCGCACGAAAATCAGCAAGCTCCAACAAATTCAGCGCAGGACTGGCTAGTGAAAGTCGAAACTTGGACAGCTAACTGGAACATCGCCATTAACTGCGCCAAGTCCGTGTGCGTCACTTTTACGCTTCGCCCAGAGAGTTGCCAGGGGCTACGCTTTGACGGAGGAACCATAGAGCTCATCAGCTCATTCTGCTACTTAGGCGTCCACCTGGACCGAAGGCTTGTATGGGGGCCCCACATTGCCGCAACGAAAACAAAATGCTTGCGAAGGCTTCAAGAGCTCGACTGGCTTCTAAAGCCTCAACGCAAGCTGCACGTGTATTAAACACCATCACTGTATATAACATCCTTGTAAATATAAAATAAGTAACCAAATAGTAACTCTACTCTATTATAAATAATTATTCGCTTGGTAGAGATCAGAAGGCACTGTTCGATTCCAGCGCACAAATAAAAAAAAAAAAAAAAAAAAAAGGGTATAAAATTTAAGATACTTGATATATATATTATAATATTCTAAAAGCCACTTATCAAGTTTGGCGATTTTTGATTCTTATCGATTGCTTGGAAACGGAGTATGTTATCTAAGTATTATCGAAAATAAACTCGATCTGCGCAGGCACTAGGAGGACCTACAGCTACAATTTGAAGTTTCTAGCTCTTAGAGGTTCTATGATCCTTGCGTTCATATATATGGACAGACAGACGGACATGGCTAGATCGACTCGGCTATTGATGCTGCTCAAGAATATATATACTTTATGGCGTCGGAGATGCTTCCTTCTGCCTGTTACATACATTTGCGCAAATACATAATACCTTCCTTACCCATTTTCAATATGTTCAGGGTATAAAAACATGACGGATCTTTTATATTCTATCACTAACCAAACAACATGTAGACTGGACATGCTGAGCAACCATTGGGGGCAAAAAAATTCGAAGACATCTGGTCCAAAATCGCTAGCGAGAGTAAGATATACGTATGATGTTTTTTATTTGATTACACTACAAGAAATTGCTTTAGCTGATTTGTGATATGGAACGGCATCGCTGTTTTCTTTTCTCGCTTCCACTTACTCTCAGTGCTCTCAAGGCTCTCTATTTATGTTAAGGGATCGTTTAAATGTGTGTGCATGTGAACGCACAAGCAAAAATGAGCAAAAATTTAATTTTTTAAAAGTCGGTGGCATTTATACCCTTTGAAGGCACCAGTAATATGAAATAAGGGTACCTAAGCGTTGGCATGTGTGCATTTACGATTCTTTGGACTTTCTGTATTCACGCATTCTTGCATATTTTGTACATAATTAAAAAAATTTATGCGCGTGCCAATAATGAAAATTTCTTTTGCGCCCATGATCTGCCCATTATTGCACATTTGTGTGTGTTTAACGCCTGAAATTCAGAAATCACAAAAACTTAAATTCTTCTCAAATTTGCAAGGGACAGGCAGTCAGGCAACCAACAGGCAGATCAGCGCATAAATTGTTCTATTCATATACAAAATATGCAAATATGCGTGAATAGCGAGTCCAAGATATTTAAATGCACACATGGCAACGCTTACCCTTACCAACGATAACGAGCTAAAATGCAAGAATAGCGCAAAGACATGGCAAACCCTTTCAATATTTCATATTATTACGACTTTTTAGAAAAATTGAATTTGTAGACATTTTTGCTTGTGCGGACAAATACACAAACAGACAGTACAACGGTAAATACACAAATCGCCGTCCACTGGTTGTCCAGTTTGTTGTTTAGTTAGTGGTAGTAGCAACCTTTTTTGCAGCTAATTTCTCCCTACTTGCGTGAAACAACAAAATTCAAACAATTCAATTCAATTCAACAATTCAATATTCTTATGTGTACGGATCGAAAAATTGTTCCTAAAATTTAGAGCGTATAACTGCTCATGAATTTTAAATTTCAAGTACAAAATTAACCACATATTTCTCTTACCTGTAATTGATTTGTTCGATCTTGAAAACTCCAAAGATTAATTACAGGATCTGTTGAATTCCTTGCAGTTTCAAAGTCATCTTTCAATTTAAAAAGTTCTGATGTCACAAAGCCAAATGAAAAAGTGGACATAGGTGGAGTTTGTTCAAAATGGTCTATTACATGGTCTTTTAGAATTGAGCTGCAATTTAAAATGTAACTTGTTTATATGCGTTTATCTTAAAGATAATTAGAGCTAACGATAATACATGCAGTGAAGTTTTTGTATACCATAGAATTACAAAGCTTATTTATTATAATTTGGCCTTAAAGAATTACACTTTAACAAATATGTTTAATATTATAAGATGATTTATTATTATTATGATTAATTATAATTATAATTATTATATATGATTATACTACTCGACAGACAAATAGTTCTTGAGTCAAAAATGCCATGTATGGCTCTCATTTTCTTTTCTTTCCTTAACCAAAAACCTTTATTTGAGCCTGACATCACTTCACAAGCTTGCCGTAAGTTATCAACCTTTTCATACATGAAACCTGCTCATCAACATTAAACTAATTAAATATATCAAGCAGAACTTCCCTTATAGCATCTTGCACAATAAGCACTTGATATGACCAACTCACACTACAAAGGAGACAATGTAAGCCTCACCAATGTAACCCGAACATCTAGGGCCCTAAAGCCGCTCATTTCCCGCCGTAAACATGAAAGTAGCTGCACCAGACAACGAAGCGGTGAAAAATCATACGATATCGCAACCGCCGTCTCATTTCGCTTCGACCGAATTACTGGTCGACAGACCAATAGTCTCTTCACATCATACCACATTATTTTGCATAAATATTTCTTTAAAATGTATATAAAAACCAAATCAGTTGCGAACTCTGCCAAGGGAACTTTCTATACCCTGAACCCATTAAAAATGGGTATAAGGGTATATTGTATTTGTGCAAATCCACATGTATGTAACAGGCAGAAGGAAGCATCTCCCACCCCATAAAGTATATATATTCTTGATCAGCACCAATTGCCGAGTCGATCATATCCGTCTGTCTGTCTGTCCGTCCTTCCGTCTGTCCGTATGTCACCAAACTTGGCATATAGCTTTCAAAATATAATATATATATAATGCATTTGATGTTGGAAGAAGAGGGTTCAGGGTATTCCCTAGTCGGGAGCTCCCGATTTTTATCGATTGCTTGGAAACGGAGTAAGTTATCGATTATCGGAAACAAACTCGATCTGCGCGGGAATTCAAGTCTCTAGCTCTTATAGGTTCTGAGATCCTTACGTTCATACTTACGGACGGACGCACGGACGGACGGACGGACAGACGGACATGGCTAGATCAACTCAGCTATTGATGCTGCTCAAGAATATTTATACTTTATGGGGTCGGAGATGCTTCCTTATGCCTGTTACATACATTTGGATTTTGCACAAATACAATATACCCTTATACCCATTTTTAATGGGTTCAGGGTATAAAAAAGGCTTCGTCAGGTGGACTCCAACCCGAAACCGACACTACTTGCTACCGACTCAATTTAAAACAGGTAAGAGGTTCTAGTCGGAAATTCCCGACCAGTGAACCCTCTCTGTAGCAGTAATAAAAATAAATTAAAAAAAAAATAAATAAAGTTTCCTCAATAGGACTCGAACTTGTAACAGACCTTACCACTTGCTACTGCCTCAACTCATCAGTCACACAGATAACGGAGCCTTAAAGTGCAAAACGGATTAAAATAGCAAAAGAGAAAACAATGCAATAGAATTCGACGCATGAATGTGTGTGTGTGTGCATGTATACAGAATTCTTAGCCGATCATAATGAAATTTTCTACAGTATAACTTATTGAACATTTGTGTATTCTCCATTGGTGGGCAATATAAGTTGGGTTATTACCTTGATATATAGCTCTGCGGTGGTAGCGGGCAGGTGGCGATAAGTATTTAATGAAAGATACTTGATATAAATAAGTATAATATTCTAAAAGCAACATATCAAGTTTGGTGACTCTAGCTCTTAATATTTACATAATTTGCCCACAAAACAGGATCTCGATATCGAGTCAGTTATCGATTATCGGAAACAAACTTGATAGGAGGACTTACAGCTAAACATCATGGCTACATGGCTAAATCGACTCGGCTATTGATGCTGATCAAGAATATATATATACTTTATGGGGTCGGGATGCTTCCTTTTAGCCAATTTAGCCAATTCAAGGATCAGCATTCGCAGTTTAACCCCTTTCATCGATCAAAGGGGTATTCTGCGATCCTGTGAACGGGTGAGAGCGTCAACCTCGTTAGGCTATGATGAGCGACACCCCACAATCATTCCGGCCAATTGTGATTTTTCACGTCTCCTGGTCCGATTTATCCACCTCATTTGTTTTTACGGAGGCAATCAGTTGGTAATGCGCCTCATAAGAGCCGAAGCGAAGAATGTTCATTGCTAGTCTGAACACAGCATTGACTGAGCCTCACTCAGTGTGAGTGAGTCACTCAGTGAGACAGACTTACTCACTGAGAGAGACTCACTCACTAATACGATCCCAGATGCGCTCAGCACTCTCCTTGGGGTCTCCTTTTCACCTCCATAACTCCAACCAAAAATATTTAAAATCACTTAATATTCAGAGTTTGTTACATGCAGCCGCATTTTTGCTAATAAAGTGTTAATACAAAAAAACCCACTGGTTTCCTTCATTAACCTGAGGATTACTTATCTGACGCCATCCCCCACAAACACAATGGGTTTAGGGTATAAAAATCGTATTAAAATAATATCGGAACAGTAATCTCATTTTTTTGTATGAAGAACAAAATGTGTTTTAGTGGTGTCTATTATTTTTTTCGCAAATGTATGTTACGCAACTGTATGCAACTATATGTAACAATCTATTAGCACCGGAGTAAATGGGGCCAAGCGTAGACCTTGCAGTGTTCAAGTTGCAACTTCACCTTCGTTTGGCACGCAACATGAATTTTATTCGCAGTTCTCAATGTTTTTTTTTTGTAAAAGACTGCAACGGCGACTTGCATTAGAGATACGTGGTATAACAATTGCAGTTACAATTCGTGGAAATAGACACAGCATAGGTCCCACCCTGTTATAGAGCTACCATTGGTACGCAGCCAGAGTAAAATCTAGTAAAAGTCATCTTCGAGCTGAATAGCATGATACAACGGTCACCCAGGAAAAGCCACGCTTGAACGATGAGCCGCAGTCAAAACAGGAAGGCAGAATAGTGAACATTATATCACAACTGCAAGTTTCCGCTGTAAGCGCTTCAGAAACTGTTGGCCCCAGCACGGTGGGGCTAGAGCATGAGTTGCAGAGGTCAAAAACTAGTGAACCACATGTGAGCATAGTGTGAGGACCGCGGGCGGCTTTAAGTGGAATGCAATTGTAGAGTGGAAGTTAGAGTGTAACTGGGATTAGAGCTGTATACATCAAGTGGCTCAACGCTATATTGTTCTGCACAACGTTATATTGTTGAGCAGCCAATGTTCGGTTACACGCCACCATAAGAGAATTACTCAGCGATCATTTTGGAGCCAACTCAGGCATCTAGGAGCTTCGCATGGCGACTCCTAGGAGGAAACATGTTTGCCTGGCCCGCAAGCTACCAGAACTCACCGAGTTAGAGGACCAACCTGAAGATTGGCCCGCAAGCTACCAGACCTAACCGAGTTAGGGGACCAACCTGAGGATTGGCCTATATTCTTCTGTTAATTTGCGGAACTTTGGCGTATAACTGTACCAATTTGGAGAGTAACCAACGATTGTTGAAGGCACAGCATTTCGAAAATCGTGCCATTTTTCACACGCGTGAGTAACATTGCCGCCTTTATACAATCAACTAACGAAGAACAGCATTTGGCGAATGCTACACTGATGGAAGGTTTGTTCGCAAAGCTATCACCAAGCAAGAGGGGGAATGGGCCAGGCATGCAGCAACGATAAGTCCTTTCCCGAATGTCGTACATTTTAGCATGTGGTTAACGGACTTCGCCAATGTGGTATGTACGATTGTGGACGTCGATATAAAGGTGCAGAAGCGTAGAGTGTTGCATGCCAGCGTCAACCAGAGTACTGAAGGCGACGCCAAGGCCGCACCAAACAGTGTCCAATATGTAATAGGAAACACGTAGTCAGGGACTGCAACGACTTTAACATAGTGGGCGGATGCCGCAGCCAGTAGACGCAGAAAAGGAACTTAAGTGGGCCAGTAAAAAGTAAAGCGACGGCAATGCCATTCCTCCTAGCAGCGGCACAGGAGGATGCAATACAAAATATGATATATGTATAGTTATTATTGAATGTTACTCTGTGGACTACTATTTAGAAAGTTTTGATGATAGTAAGAGAAATACATGCAAAAGCTGGATTTCAATTGTACTAGTTTACTTCAAGTTCGTAAAATGTAGAGGGCTACGAGGAGCATCGGATGGGGCGAATCTGAAGAAAAGATTATGGACATGGGTTGGCAGCCAGTTACGGACGATTTCAAATTCAATATGAAATACCATACCGTTTTCTGAATTGTGCTACATTTAGAACGGCCTTTTTGTACTTCTGAGTAAATTTTCTGCACGATACTCGATAATCGAATTGGCACCGCGTTATCGGCAGCTTTTAATTGCTAAGTATAAGAACTAAGTATAATAGACACCACCCCCGATTCAATTGGAAGTTATTTTTGGAAGGAATTAATATGAAAATTACCCAAAATGCTTAACAAGCAAAGCTTGCATGAGATAAAAAAAAAAGCAAACAGAACTTAAATGAGAAAGAAAGGCTATCTTCGGCACGCCGAAGATCTAATACCCTTGCAGACCCAACCTTTTCATAATGCTCGTAGTGCTTTGCCCCAATCTAAGAAGTACCGGGAAAATAGTAAATTCCGAGTTTGGTCAAGATATCTTGATAACCAAAAAAGGGTTTTAATCAAAAAATAATCAGATATATGATATAGATATAGTGATCCGATGTTGATAGGATTTTGTATTTATATAAGCAACATAGTTAAACTAATAAATGCCGAGTTTGGGCAAGATATCCTGAAAAACAAAATGTTTATATACAACAATTTAATTTTCGACCGATCGTTCCTGTGGCAGCTATATGATATAGTGGTCCGATCTTAATATGATTTTGCTTATATATAAGGAGTATAGTAAAACTAATAAATGCCGAGTTTGGTCAAGATATCTTGAAAAACAAAATGTTTTTTCAAACAAAAACTCGACGGTTCATTCCTATGGCAGCTATATGATATAGTGGTCCGATCTTAATAGGATTTTGCATAAATATGAGGAGTAAAGTAAAACTAATAAATATATAATAAGTTTGGTCAAGATATCTTAAACAAAAAACTGGTTTTATATACAACTTAATTTTCGACCGATCGTTCCTATGCCAGCTATATGATAAAGTGGTCCGATCTTAAAGGGATTTCGCATGCATATGAGGAGTACAGTAAAACTAATAAATGCCGAGTTTGGTCAAGATATCTTGAAAAACAAAATGTTTTTTTCATACAAAAACTTAATTTTCGACCGATCGTTCCTATGGCAGCTATATGATATAGTGGTCCGATCCAGATCGTTTTGAGATATGTGTTGCGTGCAACAGAAAGAGGGAGTTCTGCAAAGTTTCATTAAGATAGCTTTAAAACTGACGGACTAGTTCCCATAGAAACAGACAGACGGTCAGACGGACAGACGGACATGGCTAAATCGACTCGGCTGTTAATGCTGATCAAGAATATATATACTTTATGGGGTCGGAGATGTCTCCTTCGTTGCTCATTTCACGACAAAATTATAATACACTCTGCAAGGGTATAAATAAAATGCTCTTATTGCTTAAAGCAACCGAATTACGCATTTAATTTATAACAAATCGCTTTGAAAACTCTTAATTTTTTTTTACCCATTCTAAATTTAGAGCTGTATGTTTTTAAATTTATCACTAACACAAATGCATATATACTTAAGGGGTACGAAGATGTCTTCTATAAATACGATACGATTTTTTGCCTGAATCTTACATGCTTTAATGACATAAGAATTAGAATGGCGTATTTTGGTGAATAACCTACTACGGATTTGTAGGAGGAGTCGTTTGCCTTCACTTTTCCACTGGACATTCTTAGCTTAGTTTCAATGTCTTAGTGCTTTAAGTTTTCAGTTTTGTATCAATATTATAAGAGCTTACTGCTCAATTAAGTACTTGCTCCGGCAATTGACGTGAAAATATAAATATCATTTTCTAAATTACTAAGCCAGCAATGGGAATAGGCCAGTAATAGGAATTCCCACCTTATTCCTTGTATTCGGCTGAAAACAAACTACATCCTGAAGACGGATTACATATCAGAGTGACACGGGCGAGGTTCTTCGCGGGATAATCAACTTTCAATAACTTATACATAAAAGGAGAAATCTCTAACCCAATAAAATATATATATTCTTGTTCATCAATACCCAGGTGGATATAGCCATGTCCCCCTGCTTGTTTTTATGCGAGGCAGTCTGCCAGTTTTGAAACATTGTTTCTGTTGCAGGCAATACATATGTCGAAAGCGGCAGGATTGGATCACTAGATCATACAGTACCATTTGAATTATTGGGTGAAAATTACATTTTTGGATGGAAAGAATATTTATTTATAAGTATATATATATAAGTATAGACCAAACTTGATATTTAAATATTATTAACTTTATTTAAAATCTTACTTACATCGTTAGGATATTATGTTCCTGAATAAACAACTTATTTGTTGATCAACGACATGCTGATCAAACTTTGCAATTATTCCATAGAAACGATCGGTTGAGAATTATTTTGCATTTGTTGGTTTCATAATGTTCACTAATCTTTTCAATATATGAGCTTTGTATCGTATAACTGCCATGGGAATGATCGATCGACAGTTAAGTTCACGTTTGAAAATTCTGGCTCAAGATCATTAACCAAAAGCCGCTTAAGATTACCATTGGCACTCTATGGGTACCTTTATCATATATAGTGGCATATTCGCACATATGCACAGTTGTAGGGACAAATATAAGAAGGTAGCATAATTGCAGCTGTGAATCTGCAAGCGCCTGCAAAAGCAATAAAACATTATTCAGATAATTGCAGCTGCATCCAAACAGATAAGCAAAGCAATAAACACCTTACTAGATAATTGCAGCTGCACTTGTACAGTTACACAAAGCAATAGACACCTCAGTCAGATAATTGCAGCTGCGCGTCTTTACGTAGAAATAAGCTTCTCAGCATAATAAGTTCTACTGAATTTTAGTCTTAAGTTGATCTTCAATAAATGAACTTGTCGTGAAATTTCGCCTTGTATTTAATTTAATTTAACCGTTAGAGCTGTGCGCGGTTTTTATAAGACTCAAACTCACAGCGAATAAAGAAAAATCTAATTGGCGCAGCCGGTAGGATAACAATAAATTGTGGATCCTGATGCTAAGTTATTAATTCTTGTGTCCCGTTTACTGTTATCCGCTAAAACAACCAACGCGAAGGCAACCCAAGCGACGGTCAATATCGCGTCAAGTTTTTATTAAACCTCGACAGTGACGTGTACACCAAAATTCGCATATTTCCAAAGCCGCGGATTGTGCAAAAAACTTGAAAAACAATTCAAGAAGACGCGATAGAATTCGAAGAGAAAATAATTCCAGAAACTTCTGGTTATCTCAAAAGTTTCGAAAGTGCTATCTGTGCAAACCAATCAAACATTTTAAACTGTAAGTTAACAAATTAAGTGAATACAATGAAAATATAATCAACAACTAAAAGAAACTGAACCTAAAATAAGAGAAATTGAAGTGAAACAACAAAAACTAAGAGATAAGAAAAATTAAAAATAAAACCAAGTAAACAAAAAATAATTAAATAAAAAGAAAACAAACAAAAATTTTATAATGGAAGGCAACGCAATAACACCCCTGACCGATGCCAACATGGCACAAGTGATCAACCAACTTAAAAACGTTGAGAAGTTCACTGGAGATAAGAACGCTTTGTACACGTTCATCAACCGGATCGACTACATTTTGGCCCTCTACACCACCAACGATGCAAGGCAGAGGTCAATTCTTTTTGGAATTGTGGAACGCTGCATCAGCAGTGAAGTGATGTTATCCCTTGGCGTAAGCAACTTGAGGACCTGGACGGATCTTCGGAAGCAACTAATACTGAACTACAAGACGCAAACTAAGAACCACATCCTACTGGAGGAATTCAGGAGCACCCCGTTTAAAGGCAACGTGCGAGCTTTTCTGGAAGAAGCAGAACACCGTAGGCAGACACTAATGAGTAAGCTAGAACTAGAAAATAACATTGACGAAAAAACATTGTATGCGCGACTAATCAAAACTAGCATTGACGACGTTATTCAAAAATTACCCACAAACATTTGCATTCGAATCAAAAATTGCGAAATTCCCGATTTAAGATCTCTAATTAATATTTTGCAAGAAAAAAATCTTTATAACGAACCCTGTCTTAATCCAACCTCAAATAAAGTAAAATAAGAAAAATATTTGAAGCCATTGTATCAACCAAACCCAAATATTCAAAGATTCCCCACTTTTCTTCAACCAAATCAACCCTATGTCCCATATCGACCCCATCAGCCTTACATTCAACAACCATATCATCAACCATCACACAACTATACTAACAACAACACTTTTAAACCTAATAATTATTCACCTCAACCAATGCAACAAATACTTAGTCCAATCAGACCAACCTACTTTACACCCAGACCAAACTCCCGACAAACCCAATTCGACAACAATCGTTTCGGACAAGTAACCCCACAACAAAACTCTTTCAATAACTCTGGCGTAGCCAACCAACCGACTAAACAAGTTAGACCTGCAGAAAGTGGACAGAGTAAGATGAGTATTGACGATGAAGCTAGAAATCAGGAAGAGCTAAATTATCATGATTACATGCAACAAGAATACTATAATCAATGCGCTGCTTATCCTGAATATTATCCACAATATTATCAAGCAGAAAGTTACCCACAAAGCCCAGACTTTACATACACACAATCAGCCGAACACGAGACAGAACAAACAAATGAAATAGAAATCGAGCAAGCCGAAAATTTTCAGCTTCCAGCCTTGGAAACCAACAGTTCATAGTAATCACATATAAAGGCAAAAATCTGAAATGTTTAATAGATACAGGATCTACTGTAAATATGATGACATCAAATGTTTTCAATTTACAAGTTCATGACACCGATTGTTTCATTCAAACCAGCAACGGACCTTTAACTATCACAAAGAAAGTTAACGTCCTTTCTAATAACCTATTCAAGGGTAATAATGAATTTCTTCTACACCAATTCTCCTCAGACTATGATCTATTAATTGGTAGAAAAATGCTTTCAGAAGCACAAGCCGTTATAGATTATAAAACCCAAACTGTTACTTTATACAATAGAAGGTATAAACTAACCAACGATATTCCAATCACAAATCAGAGCCACTTCTTAGCCCAACTAAATCCTGAAACTAATAAACAGTTTAGAAATCCAATTAGAGAAATTTCCGATAACCAAAAATCTGCCAACTCAAGCCCTTACCGATTAGATCATTTAAATGAAGAAGAAAGAATCAATTTAATCAGTTTGTTGAAACAATATCAACACATACAATATAAAGATGGCAACCAACTTAGTTTCAGTAATCAAGAAAAACACATTATAAATACCACCCACAATTCAGCCTTACATACAAAACCATACAGTTATCCACAAGCATATGAACAGGAAGTTGAACATCAAATTCAAGACATGCTTAATCAAGGTATCATAAGGCCTAGCAATTCTCCTTATTGTAGTCCTATTTGGATCGTACCGAAAAAGCAAGATGCTTCAGGTAAACAAAAATTCAGAATCGTAATTGACTACAAGAAATTAAATGAAGTAACCATAAGCGATAGGCACCCAATACCAAATATGGACGAGATTTTAGGAAAACTAGGTAGATGCAATTATTTCACTACAATTGACCTTGCAAAAGGATTCCACCAACTTGAAATGCATCCAGATTCCATTCAAAAAACAGCTTTCTCTACTAAACATGGCCACTATGAATATCTTCGTATGCCATTTGGGTTAAAAAATGCACCCGCAACCTTTCAACGTTGCATGAACAATGTTTTACGACCGTTACTAAATAAACATTGTCTGGTATATCTTGATGATATAATTGTATTCTCAACATCCTTAGAAGAACATTTGCAATCACTCCAATTAGTTTTCGAGAAGCTTTCTGAAGCAAATCTCAAATTACAACTTGATAAATGCGAGTTTCTAAAACAAGAAACTTCATTCCTAGGACATGTCATAACTAAGGATGGAATAAAACCCAATCCTGATAAAATCAAAGCAATTCACAAATATCCAATTCCCACAAAAACCAAAGAAATAAAAGGTTTTCTTGGATTAACCGGTACTACAGAAAGTTCATTCCAAATTTTGCAGACATAGCCAAACCAATGACAGCAGTACTTAGAAAAGAAAAAAATCAAAAATCGACATTAAAAATCCTGAATACATTAGAGCTTTTGAAAAATTAAAACAACTAATTTCTAATGACCCAATTCTAAAAATTCCAGACTTTAAAAGTAAATTCGTTTTAACCACTGACGCAAGTAATGTAGCTCTTGGAGCAGTACTCTCTCAAGACGGACATCCCATTAGTTTTATTAGCAGAACTCTCAATGACCACGAAACTAACTACAGGGCCATAGAAAAAGAGCTTTTAGCCATTGTATGGGCAACAAAAACTTTTAGACATTACCTTCTAGGACGACATTTCGAAATCACTAGTGACCATCAACCATTATGTTGGCTGTACAAAATGAAAGAACCAAATTCAAAATTAACCCGATGGAGAGTTAAATTATCTGAATATGACTTTGACATAAAACATATAAAAGGAAAAGAAAACCACATAGCTGACGCTCTATCACGAGTAAAAATAGAACAGACTTATTTCGGAGAAGAAACACAACATAGCGCTGACGAAGACAATAGTAATTTAATATTCACTACAGAGAAACCAATAAACACATTTAAAAGACAAATTATATTTTCTAAAGGCATTCCAAACGTAAAAAAAGAAAATTACTTCAAAAAATTAATAATTCACATTACATACGATAACATGACTAAAGATAAAAATTCAAAACGCACACAAGGAAATTATTAACACTAGCCATACTAAAATTCTTCGAAGTCTCACTCAATTAAAAAACATTAACTCCTATGCCGAATTCAAAGAACTTATTTTGAAACTTACATTTAGTAAGCACGTCTCTGCAGTAACGAGCAACATCAAATCTAAGATAAGGCGAATGAGCTGGCTCCTCAACTCCAAAAACAAACTCTCGCTCCGAAACAAGGTCCTAATCTACAAGGTAATCCTTGCCCCAGTGTGGCGTTACGGGCTTCAAGTTTACGGTATAGCTGCAAAAACACACCTGAACAAAATTCGCATCATTCAGGCCAAAACCCTGCGCAAAATAACTGGAGCCGAATGGTATATTCGAACACGAGACATTGCAAAGGACCTTAAGGTTACTATGGTAGGAGACCTTATTAATCAACAAACAGCAAGTCACTTATGTAAGCTCCGCAACCACCCTAACGTCTTGGCAAGAAACCTGCTAAGGAGGCGAAGAAGGAGGCTTAAAAAGTGTTATCCTATAGACCTGGCCAAACGCCGACTATAATGAAGCAAAATTAACATGTACATATATATACACATTGTAAATATTTAACTTAAGCTTTCATTACCCAAAACTCACGCTGATAAAAGTTGCTAAAAGTGAAAAGTAACAGAAAATTAGCAAAAATAAAAGTAACTTAAACCATAAAAAAAAAAAAAAAAAAAAAAAAAAAATATTTTGAAAACCCATGAAAAACTCCTACACCCCGGAATTCAAAAAACAAATAAACTTTTTTGTGAAACCTATTATTTCCCTAATAGCCAAATATTAACACAAAACATAATAAACGAATGTCATATTTGCAACTTAGCAAAATCAGAACATAGAAACACAAAAATGCTAATGAAAGTTACACCCAAGCCCGAACACTGTCGTGACAAATTTGTAATTGACATTTATTCTTCTGAAGGCAAACATTATCTTAGCTGCATGGACATTTATTCAAAATTCGCTACTCTTGAAAATATTAAAACAAAAGGCTGGATAGAATGCAAAAATACATTAATGCGTATATTTAATCAGTTAGGAAAACCAATATTATTAAAAGCTGACCGAGACGGCGCATTTTCCAGCTTAGCACTAAAAAAATGGCTTGAAAGTGAAGGAGTAGAAATACAATTAAATACAACTAAACAGGAATAGCAGACATCGAAAGACTACATAAAACAATAAATGAAAAAATCAGAATAATTAACACTTTAAATGACGAAGAAAAATAGAAACAATTCTTTACATTTACAATCACAATACAAAACATGACACAACTGGACAAACTCCTGCACACATTTTCTTATATGCCGGACAACCAAATTTAGATACCCAAGGAAAAAAAGAAAAAATAATAAATAAAATTAACGGTGACCGACAAGAATACGAAGTTGATACTAGATATCGAAAAGGACCATTACAAAAAGGAAAATTAGAAAACCCTTTTAAAGCTAATAAAAACGTTGAACAAACAGACCCAGACCATTATCAAATTACTAACAGAAACATAATTACACGCTACTATAAAACACAATTTAAAAAACGAAAAAAATTTAATCAAATCTCAATACCACAGGTCTATTAAATACAATAGTGATGTTAGTTCTATTAATCACCACATGAAAATAAATTAAAATAATTAATTTGACAACAATTAACAGTACAACTAACTGCAATAGAACACCGGAATAACCCTACACCAAGAAAATAGACAGAAACAAGGACTGTTTAACATAATAGGCTCAGCATAAAAATATCTTTTTGGCACACTCGACGAAAATCATCGAGTGGAATTCCAAAAAAATTTAGAGACCGTTGCACAAAATTCGATTAGATTCATGAGCTAAATGACGTAATACGAATGATGAAATGCAAACAATAAAAAAATGTATACCAATTTGTAACTTTATACCAATACAAACAACAGAAATGATTGTAACTAGAAACTTAAGTCAAATTGTCAAAAAAAAACAAAAAAAAATAATAAAAAAAATAGAAATAGATTTCACACCTCTATACGCACCTCTTGAATTAACAAAAATAAATATCACAACACCATTGTTCATATAATTTTCCAAAATAACTAATTATATTATACTTATACCTACCATATGTAAAATTAAATCCAATTAAAAATTTTTAAAATGATGCAAACCAAGGTGCAGAACCACAAAATGTAATGTTAACCAAACAACACTACCTGTATTGTACTAATAAGTCCCTGCTTAGGCATAGACTTCTCTATAAGGGAAGGGAAGTGGCATATTCGCACATATGCACAGTTATAGGGACAAATATAAGAAGGTAGCATAATTGCAGCTGCGAATCTGCAAGCGCTTATCGCCTGCAAAAGCAATACAACATTATTTAGATAATTGCAGCTGCATCCAAACAGATAAGCAAAGCAATAAACACCTTACTAGATAATTGCAGCTGCACTTGTACAGTTACACAAAGCAATAGACACCTCAGTCAGATAATTGCAGCTGCGCGTCTTTACGTAGAAATAAGCTTCTCAGCATAAATAAGCATAATAAGTTCTACTGAATTTTAGTCTTAAGTTGATCTTCAATAAATGAACTTGTCGTGAAATTTCGCCTTGTATTTAATTCAATTTAACCGTTAGAGCTGTGCGCGGTTTTTATAAGACTCAAACTCACAGCGAATAAAGAAAAATCTAATTATATACCCTAGATAGATAAGACAACTAAATACCGAGATTGCTCTCACGGACGAAGGGGTTAACTAGCTCAGCTATTGTAGAGCAGTACAACGCTCAAGTAAATCAAACATATGTATTTACCGCCGGCGTTTTCGTCACGGACGGCGGAATATACTGCTGAACTACTCCAGGCTAATACACTTATTCTAAATTACTCAAACACAACTCTAATTGCCGGAATTATACTCTCGGGCGGTCTTAGAGGGAAATAATATAAATGGAATTAGTTTTGAGTATTGTCCTTTTCCGTTCAATTATTGCTTCGTTGCTGAGCCACACGTTCAGCATTCTACACAAGCTGAGTCGACCAACGAATCTCGCTGCGATCGATTGAGTAAACGCCTACCGATAACAATAACTAGATTCATTGAAGTCACAAACAGCATAATTAGGGTCGAACCACAACAGCAATTAAAACCCCACTTTAACTGTTAATTAGAAAGAAAATATAGCCCTCCACAAAAACATGTATTTTTTCAATAAAATTGCCGCATATCTGCAAATCAGTGGCACCAACGACCAACCTACTTGCATTTACTTCCTTTGTAAATGATTTTTCCCTTCCAGAATGCAGAGGTTGACTACATCGCAACAGGTTCACGTTACTTCTGGCGTTCCTCAAGGTGGTCATCTTTGACCTTTATTCTTTACTCTTTTTATAAATGATCTCCCCTCGATAATATTACGTGCCCGTGTATGTATGCGGACGATGTGATTCTTATTCTTTCATACACTAATCCTAAACATTCCTCTCATCTACAAGATGATTTGAACGATATGTAACTTTGGTGTTCGACCAATCAATTGCATATTAATTGTTCAATATGTATGTTTATGTCCTTCAATCGAACTACACCTTATCTTGTCAGTTATACAACTGACAATACTCCATTGCATAGGATACTTGCAGTAATGGATCTAGGCGTGATTCTCAACTCTGCTTCAATCTTTATATACATATGTTAGCTTTCATTTTTAATGAGGCCAAAGGCGTACTTGGATTTATTAAACGTTGGTCGAAGGAGCTTAACGATAACCAAACTTCTACACATCTCTTTTGAACGACCTACGTGCACAACAGATTACGCTATGTGTTATGCAAAGATTACAATAGATTGACTATGTATAATAAAATCGTTGTTTTCATGATACCTTCGGGAACTCACTGACCATTCCCAGCTATGAGCAGGGGTATAGCTTACCAGGCTATAAATTTCCCCCTTCGGATTGGTGATTTTCCATCACTATATCTTTAACCTATCTACCTAATACTCAATATACTAAAATACTAGTAGCAATTCGATCTTAAAAAGAATGATCTTGGGTACGGATTGGTTCGGTACTGTCACAAGATGTCAGGAAAATAAGTGAAACACACTATGCTACCAATGAAAGAGAATTATTAGTCATAGTCTTGGCACAAGGAAGCTACAGCACTACCTATACGGTACACGTGACATACACATTTATTCAGACCACCAACCCTTGTCTTTTCTTGTGTCACATAGGAACCCAAACACAAATATTAAGAGATAGAAGCGGTATTGATGAACATATTCTCTAAAATATCCACTACAAGCCTGACAAAGAATAGTATGTCGCAGACGCTCTTTGCCATCAGAATGTGAGCGCTCTGTAGTATGAAATAGTATCCATTGCAGCCCCAATCTATAGGGAATTATTGTTAACCTACACGAGGAAAGCGAGAAAAAAAAATATGCATTTTTTTCTTTTGGAACTAAATGGTTTTAAAGAAAGCATGATTTTCTTAATCGCGAATAATTATATACGCTTCGGAAAGGAAAAATATTACGTGATCCATTTTGCAAATAGGAGTTAGTCATTAGATGGGGTCAAGCGACAGTCAAGCCAAACGTAGTTAAGCATCTATCATGAATTAATAACAAGAAAGGAGGGCTATCTTCGCCACGCCGAAGATTTAATACCTTTGCAGACCTAACCTTCTCATAATGCTCATAATGCTCCGTATCTAAAAAGCAAAGCCTACATAGTTAATGCCGAGTATGGTTAAGATATCTTCGCTCAAGATATCTAGATAAACAAACAAGTTTTTCATACAAGAACCTACTTGTCAGCCGATCGTTCCGATGGCAGATATATGATATAGTGGGCCGATCCAGATGGTTTCGACATATGTACAGCGTGCAACAGGAAGAGGCAATTTTTCAAAGTTGCATGACTATAGCTTTAAAACAGAAGGACTAGTTCGCATAGAAACAAACAGACAGACATGGATATACTCGACTGTTGATACTGATCGCTAAAAAAGGTATGAAATAGATGTTTTAAATGCAACACCACTCCAGAGTTCCTTAATAGAACACTTTCATAGCACCTTACTTACTCAGGGAGGTGGTCAAATGTTAAATCGAGAAGAAGCAGGATCAGTAAGGAAGAAATAGCCGATGGTGCCGAAAAGGGTATTTGATGTAGGAGAAAATTTAAACATATACACTTAGAAGATTGGTAAACAAACTGACCCTTTGTGCACAGAGGAAACTGTTCAGTGATGGGCAAGTGGTCCACAGAAATAACCTGAACGAATACCAAAAACTTACATAGATTTGAGATTAAAAAAATAAGATGCTCTATTCGGGAGTTCCCGACTAGGGGATACCATGAACTCTATTCTACTAACACCAAATGCAGCTTGCGCTACGAGCTCGTTTGCTTTGGCAGAAATTATATAATAAAAACAATATAAACGAGAAAGAAGGGCTATCTTCAGCAAGCCGAAGATCTAATCCCCTCGCAGACCCTACCTTTTCATAATGCTCATAGTGCTTTGCCCCTATCTAAGAAGTACCGGGAAAAAAGTAAATGCTGAGTTTGGTCAAGATATCTTGATAAGAAAAAAAGGTTTTTAATCAAAAACCTGGTTTTCGACCGATCGCTCTTATGGCAGCTATATGATATAGTGGTCCGATGTTGATAGGATTTTGTATATATATATAAGGAGCATAGTTAAACTAATAAATGCCGAGTTTGGTCACTATATCGTGAAAAACAAAAAATTTTTTCATACAACAACTTAATTTTCGACCGATCGTTCCTATGGCAGCTATATGATATAGTGGTCCGATCTTAATAGAATTTTGCCTATATATGAGGAGTATAGTAAAACTATTAAATGCCGACTTTGGTCATGATATCTTGAAAAATAAAATGTGTTTTCATACAAAAACCTAATTTTCGACCGATCGTTCCTATGGCAGCTATATGATATAGTGGGCCGATCCAGCTGGTTTTGACATATATGCTGCGTGCAACATAAAGAGGGAGTTCTGCAAAGTTTCATTAAGATAGCTTTAAAACTGAGGGAGTAGTTGGCATAGAAACAGACAGACGGTCAGACGGACAGACGGACATGGCTATATCGACTCGGCTGTTGATGCTGATCAAGCATATATATACTTTATGGGGTCGCAGATGTCTCCTTCTATGCGTTACACATTTCACGACAAAATATAATACCCTCTGCAAGGGTATAAAAAGTTCCCTCGGCAGGGTTCGAACTGGCAGCTAACCGTGTTACTTGCTGACGACTCTAATCAACAGACAAACCAGACAAAAAAAAAAATAGTTTCCAGCAGTAGACCGCAGCACTTGCTATGCCTCTTCTTAACAGCCATACCCATAATCAAGTATTATCGAGAAAAAAAACAACCTACTAAAATTCTGTTAGAATGCGATAGAATGCAAAGCAAACGCGCATGAATGTGTACGTGTACATGTATACAGAAATTCTGAAAGCTGCTGTCCCATTCAATTGCGCAGTTGCATATAACTTTGATTTTTTCTTAACCGGTCTTAATGAATTTTCTACAGTATATCTTATTGTAGCATAGAATATTTGTGTATTCTGAAAAAGTCAATTGCATTCAAATTATGGCATAAATTGGTTGGCAATAAAAGTTGGGTTATTAACTTGATTTATGGCTCTGCGGTGGTAGCGGGGATTTGGAGATAGATATAAAATGAAAGATACTTAATATATATAATATACTCGAAGCAACATATCAAGTTTGGTGACTCTAGCTCTTAATATATACCAAAATTGCTTTGATTTTTATCGATTGCTGGAGTAGGTTAACGATTATCGGAAACAAACTCGAACTGCGCAGGCACTAGGAGAACCTATATCTAAAATTCAGAATTTCTAGCTCTTATAGGTTTTGAGATACTTGCGTTCATACATACGGACAGACGGGCATGGCTAGATCGACTCGGCTATTGATGCTGATCAAGATTATATATACTTTATGGGGTCGGAGAGGTTTCTTTCTGCCTGTTACATACATTTGCATTCTGCACAAATACAATATACCCTTTTTACCCATTTTCAATGGGTTCAGGGTATAAAAACATACGTTAAAGTTCCGTTGTCCTTACTCAAGAATTAATGTATAGAAATAGAGTTAGTACTGATAGTGCAAGTGACGAAGAATTATTACCGAGTTACAAGGAAAATTTATCGAAAAGCCAAAAACAACAAACAGTGAACAATATGAATAACGAACAGCTAAGTTAAATGATAGAGTCTGCCGTAAATGCTGCACTACTGCACCAAGAGAAAAATTTTGAAAAACAATTAAGAGCATTAAAACAGCAAATGCATAGCGAGAGAGTACAAAATGCACCAGAGATAGTAGTGTACGAACCAGCCAAAATTATAGGCGAGGTGATTTGTAATGAACCCTTAGACTTTGTAAAGTCTATACCACAATTTGATGGCAAGCAAAAAAATTATGTCTCTTGGCCACAGGCTGCTATTGCAGCATACGACATTTCGTAACCTTATGACGGTAGCTCCCGACATTACCAAGCGGTTGCAATTATTCGTAACATAATTGGAGGCCCTGCAGACGCCACACTAGCGTCATTTACGGTATAAAATTTTAACGCTATTATTGCCCCCTTAGATTTTACTTACGCAGACAAAACTCCGATTCGTGTTATCCAACAACAGTTGGATACAATGAGGCAAGGCGACCTACCTTTGCTAAAATGCTACTTTCGTATCTGGGCTTAAAAAGTCCCTCAAACAAGCAGTGTTTCCCGCTCAACCGCGAGATCTGCCATCCGTCCTGTCGTTGGCCCAAAAGGCAGAAGTAAGCAATATGTTCGCGTCTAATTATGATAGGCATATTGAGAACAAGTCGCAAAAGTGCGACAGCCATCGCCAGGAGTGGCGGCAAGATAACTCAAGCTGTCCACAAAGTAGTTCGTCAGGTGACCCTCAGGGAAATTCGCACAACGGTCAACAAAAAGACAACAACCAGGGGAATCAGGGTAAAAATCCCCATTACACTATGAGTAAGGGTGGTAGAAACCAGGCTCATCACAATAATGAATCAAATAGCTCGAAAAGAATTAGTACCCGAAGATAACAGATCCAGGGCCCAGAGCCAATGGAGGTAGACTCTTCGTCGCGGTCTAGACAACAAACCGGTTGTAGAGGAACCCAGGGTTCACAAGACCAGTCCATGCGAAGCCATCAGAAGGTTAACTGCATAACTCAAGAGCAGAAAAATCATCAAAATTATGAGACCAAGGCACATTTTGAGGCTGCAGCGGTCGACGAAGATTTGTCTGGTGCAGAATCTTGTAATTTTTTGGAAGAACGTCCCTGCTAGCGTACATCACGCGTACAGTAGCAGGTCAAACAATTAGATTATTAATAGACATGGGAGCTTCTAAATACTACATAAAATGAGACTCCGTTTCTCGTTAAATTAATCCCAGGGGAATACAAAAATCGAACAAAAATGTCTGATACATCTTTTTAATGCAAAGTCCTATTTTTTCATCATGCACAGCCTAAATGATTTCGACGGTATCATTGGGCTCGACCTACTAAAACAAGTCAATGCGAAAATTGACTTAACACAAAACATAATTGAACACGGTTCGAAACCAATTTTGTTTACGATTTAGAAAAATGTGAACTACATAAACATCGACGACGCGGACGTACCGCACATCGTAAGGGAAGATTTTAACAAAATGATCAAACAAAGGTTAAAGGCCTTCGCGGACCCCAACGAGTCCCTGCCTTATAACATTAACACGATAGCTACCATACGAACTAATGAAGAGCCCGCCTATTCAAAACTTTACCCTTTCCCAATGGGCGTTGCAGACTTTGTCAATGCAGAGGGTCAACAGCTATTAGCAGATGGCATAATTCGACCGTCCACATCCCCTTACAATAACCCAACATGGGTAGTCGACAAAAAAGGTGTCGACGAGTTGGGACACAAGAAAAAAAGACTGTTAATAGATTTTCGAAAGATAAATTCGCAGCCTATTACCCACAAATACCCTATACCTTCTATTACAACAATACTATCAAATATAGGGAAAGCCCCGTACGTTAATACTCTGGATATAAAATCAGGCTTCCACCAAATAGAACTGGCGGAGAAAGACCGAGAAAAGACAGCTTTTTCGGTAAACAATGCGAAGTATGAATTTTGAAGACTTCCTCTTGGTCTATAAACGCCCCCAGCATATTCCAAGAGGCAATTGATGATGTCCTGCGGGAACAAATAGGGAAAACTTGTTATGGTTACGTCGAAGACGTAATAATATTTTCTACAATCAAAGAGGACCATTGACAAAGTCCTTAAAGTATTGTATGAAGCAGGCATGAGAGTGTCTCAAGAAAAATCCAAGTTTTTTAAAAAGCGTGGAGTACTTGGGATTCGTCGTGTCAACGGGCGGTGTCACAACTTCACCTGAAAAGGTGCAGGCCATAAACGATTTTCAACCCCCTTCTACATTTTTGATCTTAGTTCATTTTTGGGATTATCAAGTTACTACAGATGTTTTATAAAGGGATTTGCTACAATCGCAAGACCTCTAACAGACAGATTAAAGGGCGAAAATGGCAAAATAGGTGCCAATCACTCAAAACGGTCAAGCTCGACTTGACAACAGAGCAATTAAAAGCGTTTAAACCCTGATTTTAGCCAACCATTTGACTTCACTTCAGACGCTTCGAGGCATGGCTTAGGGGCCGTGCTGTCGCAAAAAAAGCGTCCAATTACCATGATTTCGCGTACGATACGCGGATATGAGGTAACAATGGCAACAAACGAAGAACTTCACGCTTTTGTATGGGCGTTACAGAATTTACGCAATTACCTGTACGGTGACAGAAAATTAAACATTTTTACTGACCACCAACCGTTGAGAAAAACCCTAACCCTAGGCTAAAACAAGTAAGAGGTTCTAGTCGGGAGCTCCCGACTAGGAGATACCCTGAAACCCCTTCTTTCAACATCAAATGCATATATATATTCTATTATAGAAGCTATATGTCAAGTTTGGTGACTCTAGCTCTTATTATTTACCAAAATTCCCCAAAAAACAGGATATCGATATCGATTTTTATCGATTGCTTGGAAACGGAGTAAGTTATCGATTATCGGAAACATATGCGCGGGAGCTAGGAGCACCTACATCTAAAATTTCAAGTCTCTAGCTCATATAGGTTCTGAGATCCTTGCGTTCATACATACGGACGGACGGACACACAGACAGACGGACATGGCTAGATCGACTCGGCTTTTGGTGCTGATCAAGAATATATATACTTTATGGGGTCGGAGATGCTTCCTTCTGCCTGTTACATACATTTGGCTTTCGCACAAATACAATATACCCTTTTACCCATTTTGTGGATGAACACAACGCAAATGTTTTTTCTTAGCCAGGAAAGGAAAATTACGTTGCTAATGCTCTACCACGACAACATGTTAACGCCTTAGAAGATTCCCAGATTCAGAAGTGGCCACTATTTATAGTAAGGAATCCCCCCCTCACTTATACGATAGATACAACTGACAAACCAGTCAATTGTTTTAGAAACCAAATCGTTATTGAACAATCAGACTTCCCATCTTTAAAAACTCTCATACTCTTGAAAACAAAAATACTACATATTGTCAGATTCTCAGAGCAAGAGTCTCTTTTACAAACATTACATGATATAGTTAAAGCAGATGTCGTAAATGCAATATTTTGCGAATTCCCAATATTGGCTTCCATTCAGCATAAATTAGTTGAACCATTTCCATCAACCACATTTAGGCACACCAAATACCTTGTAGTGCATATTACCAATAAAACCGAGCAGACAGAGATCATGACTATGGAACAAAAAAGACCTCACCGAGCCGCGCAAGAAAATACGAAACAAGTACTTCGCGATTACTTTTTCTCCAAGATGAGCCATTTAGCATCAGAAATAGCTGCAAATTGCAAAACTTGCTACATGTCGAAATACAACCGCCACCCAAAAGACAGGTCTTAAGAAAAACACCTATCCCTTCATATACAAGTGAAATTATTCATATCAATGTTTTTTTACGGACAAACAAAGTTTTCTGACATGCATCGATGAATTTTCTAAGTTTGCCATAGGCCAACCTATTGATTCAAGAGCGATCGTAGACATCAAAGCACCGATACTTCATTTAATAAACATATTTCCAAAAATAAAGATCATCTATCATTAAATGGGCAAGTCGAAAAATTTCATAACACTCTCGCAGAAATTGCACGGTGTATGAAGATCGATCTGAAGATACACGAAACCATAGACCTATAAACAAAAAACCAGTTGAAGTCATCCATGCAGCCCCAATAGAATTTGAAACACATATCAGGGACAAATTTCAAAAAGCTCAGGACGAGAAGTTAAGGCAAACAAGCGGATAGAAGTAACAAAGAATATCAGGTTGGCGACAAAGTTTGGTTAAAAACGAACAAACGACTTGGAAATAAGTTGACACCGATAGACAGAAGAGGTTATAGAGGCCGATCTGGGCACGACAGTTCTTATTAGGTGAAGGGTGTTCCTTAAGAACAGCATTAAATAAGCAACACCACTTCTTACATTAACCAGACAGAAATACGAAACAATTCACAGATTTAGAAAATTTAACACTCGCTATTACTTTGTCAAAAATAAACTTGATCAGCCCAACAATTCTGGATGATATTGATGTTAATGAAATAACGAATGAACACCTCACGAATGCCAGTGTAGCAGGTATTTTAGAAGAAGCTAACATGAAAACATTCCAGAACGAAAATTTAAATATTTATTGTATATTCTTATAAAGTTTCCAAAACCAAAATTAGCTTATCCAGTCCAGCATGAAAGCCGAATTTTAAATTTCGAAGAAGGCAATACGGTCGCTGAGTGTGGTACCTTCGCTGTCAGCGGGGCACTACTTTCCGCAAAAGTACGCAGATGCCAACCTGTGCTCAACAACTTGTATATGGAACTTTTGCGCAATGCAGCATTGAACCGGGCCATTTGGTTACTGTGGTCGACGAAGGGATGAATAGAGGTAATAACGGGAACGGCCAACAAGTCTCCGGGACCTACCTGCTAACTTTTGAGGACAAAGTCTACTTGACCATTACGTTGCATGCCAATAACTACTGGACACTGGAGAAAAAAATAGCGACATCCGACATGGCCCAAGTCAACGGCACCTGCACGGCTCAGTTATCTTCCATTCATAAACTGAGCATGCAAAATCAACACATAAATGACCTACAGACCAAGTTGCTAGCGAGGCCAATATTGAGCAGCTGCGCTACCCTGGCCGTAGTTTCCTTGCTATATATCATCATCTGTCTTGTTTCGTCTGAAAATCAGACGTCAAGCCGAGCTAACCGAGGCATTGACTTTGTCATTACAGAAATCCGAGGACGGCCTTCATTTGACCAAGGGAGGAGTTAACACAAATGATTCACAGAGTGTCGCAATAGCGGATATGTGCGCTACAAAGTAGCAAACGATGCAACATAGCGATCGACGTAATCTGACACCAGCATGCGCGCACAAAGTGTCCAAACCATTGAGGAATAACGAGAAAGAGCTGAACTGACACTCTGAGCTTTTTTACCGTTTTAAAAAACACGAGACATAGATCGGGTTGGTCCGCAAACGCAAAATCAGCACCCAAAAAAAAACTCATTTACCATTGGAAGCAACAACAAATCACTTGCAAAAGAACAACAGTGCGCACGAAACCCAATTGGTTCTTCATCCCCGTTTTGATCGACAAGAATTTTGTGAGCTATGATGAGGACATAAGAATGTTGTTGTTGCGTAGCCGAGCCTCGGCGCAAGTAGGTAGAAAATTTGAATCCCAGCCGGCCATGGCATTCAAACAAAGGGTTCCGCAGAAATTATGACGTCACCATTTACAGAATTTTATTTCTTGTATTACTCGTCATGTATTTTAACCTTTATTATGTACATTTAAATAATTTATGAATAGGGTCCTTTATAGTAAATAATAAATTGACATATCATTTTAAATACGAAATGATCGCACGCAAAAAGCCTGCGACTTCAAATGCGCAACAGAATATTGCAATCTTCTTAAATTCATAGACTTCCCTTGGCTTGGCAAACACATACATATTTGCGGATTTGCACAAATATGAGTGAAATGAGACACACATACAACAACTATTTGGCGAGTCGCGGCATTAATACTCTTATTTATAGAAACGGTATATAATGTTTCAAGGAAACAATTATTAATGATTGTACCCATAGTTGCAAACTAAATACGAAATTATAATTTTATCAGACAATGGATCACAATTGTATTTGAGAAGGTTAGTGGTATTTGGTTACAGCACTGATCAATAGTCGAAATACCCTATTTTGAGAAAAGCTGCTTTGCCTGTCGAAGAATGAAGAATTATAAAAATCCGCCGAGCTGCTTGCAAGTTAAAAGAGAGTGGGAAGAAGAAGACATTACTTTGCGATTTATAGGCATAGCAGTGCTTCAACGTCTTCCACTGGTTGTCCAGTCTATAAGTTTTTTATAACCCACTGTGTGTTTACAAATTAAATAATCATAACAATAGCATGCCTTCTACAGCCGAATTCGAAAAATGCAAACAGCAGCGAAAATAATAAGAGCAGAATGTATTCTGCAGCCATTTATAAAGAAAAACTGACCAACAGAAAGGCGCAAGCTGTAGCTGCTGTCCCTTTGCAAAAAGTCACGTACTCCAATTATTTTTTAGTTTTAAATATAACGTAAGACAATTTTTCCCAACCACTCTTACCTAAACATTTACTAAACAAGTCAGAGGTTCTAGTCGGGAGCTCCCGACTAGCAAAAACCCTAAACCCTTTTATTCCAACACCAAATAAATTAAAAAAAAAAAGTTTCCTTGGCAGGGTTCGAACTCGCAACTGACCGCATTACTTGCTGTCGACTCTACTTAACAGCCACACCAGCAAAAAAAAACAAAATACTTCCCACGGTAGGGCTCGAACTCGCGACAGACCGCACCACTTGCTATGCCTCTACTCAGCATCCACACCAATAGTTAAGTACTTATGATAAAAAAGGAACTAAAATAGCATTACAGAAAAAAGTCGCAATTACCATGCTGTTAGAGTGCGAAGCAGACGCGCATGAATGTGTTTGTGTACATGTACACAGAAATTCTCAAAGCTCCTGCCCTATTCAATTGCGCAGTTGCATATAACTTTGGTTTTTTCTTAACCGATCCTTGTGAAATTTTCTTCAGTATATTTAATTGTACCATAGAATATTTGTGTACTCTGAAAAAGTCAATTGCATTTAAATTTGTGGCTTACATTGGTTGGCAATAAAAGTTAGGTTATTAACTTGATTTAGAGGTTTGCGGTGGTAGCGGGGAGGTGGCGATAGGTATAAAATTAAAGATACTTGACATATATATAATATTCTGGAAGCAGCATATCATGTTTGGTGACTCTAGCTCTTATAATTTGCCCAATTTACTCAAAAAACTGGTTGTCGATATCGATTTTTATCGATTGCTTGGAAACGGAGTAAGTTATCGATTATCGGAAATAAACTCGATCTGCGCAAGCACTAGGAACACCTACATCTATAATTTCAAGTCTCTAGCTCTTATAGGTTCTGAGATCCTTGCGTTCATACATACGAACAGACATGGCTAGATCGACTCGGCTATTGATG
This sequence comes from Drosophila novamexicana, assembly GCF_003285875.2. Classification (NCBI taxonomy): domain Eukaryota; kingdom Metazoa; phylum Arthropoda; class Insecta; order Diptera; family Drosophilidae; genus Drosophila; species Drosophila novamexicana. Next base: position 1,036,084 of record NW_020824802.1, on the reverse strand, counting down.
CTGATCAAGAATATATATACTTTATGGGGTCGGAGATGCTTCCTTCTGCCTGTTACATACATTTGCATTTTGCACAATATACATTTTTACCCATTTTCAATGGGTTCAGGGTATGAAAATAATTGAAACCAGTTATACCCCACACCAACATGACTGTACACAACCCAGACAATTAATTTCTAATACAATGCAATGCATTGGTTTATTGATAGCATTGGCAATGTTAATTTTTAATTAATAGCGAAAGTACGAATAGTTTCCGCTGCGTATATGCTGAATAACTAAAAATTGGAATAAAAATGGGTATAAGTCTAAGTCAGAGCAGAGCGACATTACTGCCAATGTTGTGAACGTGGCAGAGTTGCTTGACACTACTCCAAGTTTTCAGCTGACTAATATCACTAACAACAACATATAGACGTCCAGTCTGCACTGTAAAATGAAGGGGACGAATTTTATACGCGGCTGGTCCACAATCGCCTTCGTTTTGTTCGGGTTCGAGACACGCAAGAGAGTAATAAATACATATGACTTGTGCTTTTATTCTATTACTAGTTCTTATAGTAATAGCCTCGTGAATGTTCTCATGAAGATGAAGATTTGAAGATTCTGATGTGTTAGAACGTTACATTAGTTATTGAAACATTAAATTTAAAAGGTCAAGCAAGCTAACCAATCAAATCATTGTGGATTTTGTAATCTCGATTTAAAAACCATTGTCAAAAATAGTGTCCGTAAAAGTATTGACAGCTGAGCTGTAGCAAAACGGCAAAAACATGTGCAAAAGTATTAGAAGACAATTGGAATAAATAGACTTAAGTTAAATAACTCGATATATGCATGTATCTACAAAAATGAGTGTCGCAAGTTTACGCACAGAGTCTTTGGGCAAAGACAATTTCGGAACGTGTAAATACAAACGCAATAAAGAATTGCGGAACTTCAAACGACGTGTTGAAAAAGCTAAACAGTATTCTACTCTTCTAAAATCATTAATTTTGTTAAAGATGAAGCCCGGTGATGATATGAGGCATCACGTTGAGGGCTGGTCAACATAAAAGATTTGTTGTCGTTCTTGTCGTTATATAGCATTTGTGACGCAGATCCCCGTGTTGCCAACAAAACGAATTTAAAACATGAAGTGTAGTGTAAGTTAGGTTTAGGGCGGAACAAGAGCGCAATAAGCTTTATCACTCGCTCTGGGAGCGAATTCGTCTCGCTTCGGCGCCTTGGCGTAATGTAGGCTTAAGAGACAGTTGTCGAATGATATCAATGCGGTACGTACTAAACCCCATAAGTCGCCTTTTGAAGCCACCAAAATTTTTCGATTTTTTTATACCCTGAACCCATTGAAAATGGGTAAAATGGGTATATTGTATTTGAGCAAAATTCAAATGTATGTAACAGGCAGAAGGAAGCATCTCCGACCCCATAAAGTATATATATTCTTGATCAGCATCCATAGCCGAGTCGAGCTAGCCATAACCGTCTGTCTGTCCGTCCGTCCGTCCGTATGTATGAATGCAAGGATCTCAGAACCTATAAGAGCTTGGACTGAAATTTTAGATGTAGGTGCTCCTAGTGCCTGCGCAGATCGCGGTTGTTTCCGATAATCGATAACAAGCAATCGATAGAAATCTATATCGATATCCTGTTTTTTGGGCAATTTTGGTAAATAATAAGAGCTAGAGTCACCAAACTTGACATATAGCTTCTAAAATAGAATATATATATGCATTTGATGTTGGAAGAAGAGGGTTCAGGGTATCCCCTAGTCGGGAGCTCCCGACTAGAACCTCTTACTTGTTTTTTTTTGCTGGTGTGGCTGTTGCGAGTTCGATCCCTGCCAAGGGAAGTTTTTATACCCTTGCAGAGGGTATTATCATTTTGTCGTGAAATGTGTAAAGCACAGAAGGAGATATCTCCGACCCCATGAAGTATATATATTCTTGATCAGCATCAACAGCCGAGTCGATAGAGCAATGTCCATCTGTCCGTCTGTCTGTTTCTATGCGAACTAGTCTCCCAGTTTTAAAGCTATCTTAATGAAATTTTGCAGAAGTCCCTCTTTCTGTTGCACGCAGCACATATGTGAAAACTAGCTGGATCGGACCATATATATATGCAAAATCCTATTAAGATCGGAACACTATATCATATAGCTGCCAGTGGATCGATCGGTCGAAAATTAAGTAGTTGTATTAAAAAACATTTTGTTTTTAAGATATCTTGACCAAACTCGGCATTTATTAGTTTTACTTTACTCCTCATATATATGCAAAATCCTATTAAGATCGGACCACTATATCATATAGCTGCCATAGGAACGATCGGTCGAAAATTAAGTTTTTGTATGAAAAAACATTTTGTTTTTTCAAGATATCTTGACCAAACTCGCCATTTATTAGTTTTACTATGTTCCTCATATATACGGACCACTATATCATATAGCTGCCATTGGATCGATCGGTCGAAAATTAAGTAGTTGTATGAAAAAACATTTTGTTTATAAAGATCTCTTGCCCAAACTCGGCATTAACTTTTTTCCCTGTGCTTCTTAGATACAGGCAAATCACTTTAAGCATTATGAAAAGGTTGGCTCTGCAAGGGTATTAGTTTTTCGGCGTGCCGAAGATATCCCTTCTTTCTCGATTTTTATACCCTGAACCCATTAAAAATGGGTATAAGGGTATGTTGTATTTGTGCAAAATCCAAATGCATGTCACATATATATTCTTGATCAGCATCAATAGCCGAGTCGATCTAGCCATGTCCGCCTGTCTGTCCGTCCGTCCGTCCTTCCGTATGTATGAACGCAAGGATCTCAGAACCTGTAAAAGCTAGACACTTGAAATATTAGATGTAGGAGCTCCTAGTGCCTGCGCAGATCGAGTTTTTTTCCGATAGTCGATAACTCACTCAGTTTCCTGTAGAACCTGGCGCCCAATCGTCTTGGCAAAACCTTGCCGTTTGAGTCGCCTTAGCAGGCTGCGGTGTCTTAGCAATTTGTCGCTGTATCTGCTTGTGTGCCTTCCAATCTGTTCTTCGACTGTATGCACTTTGAGGTCTTTATGGAGTGTAGAACCGCGTACGTACCAGGGACAGTTGGTAATTTGTTGCAATACCCGATTCTGCAGTACCTGTATGAGTTTATAATTTGATTTGGCTGCAGTCCCCCAAATCTGCACTCCATAGAGCTATATCGGCAAAATACAGTGCACGTATAACGCTCTTTTGCATCTCAGCGGCAATTTTTTTTTACATTTTTTTACCGTAGCTTTGAGGTGTGGCCCAAAGGTATGGCGCTTGTCTAAGGTGATGCCGAGATACTTAGCTTGTGGCGGCTGCTCCAGGCTAACTCCTTCAAGCTGAATTGGATGGATATGCATCTGCATTTTGAGGGTGAAGCATGGGTTAATAGTTTTTGACGGGTTAACCTTCAAATTCCACCGTTTGCACCAAGCTGCAAGAGTATCCAGATACCCCTGAAGTCCATTGCTAGCTTCTACGCAACTTTGGGAGTTATAAATGACTGCGATGTCATCTGCATATGTCGCAATAATAGCCTTAGAGAGATCGTCCATATGTTGAGAGGTAGTGCTGGGTATATCTGAGGTATACAACGAGTAGAGCAGCGGACCAAGAACACTACCCTGTGGCACTCCTGCTCTCATAGTATAGGTGGACGAGTATGTGTCCCTTACCTTGACCTTGAACTCTCGTACTTCCAAATATGACCTTAGAAGGCCATAGTACGGTGCAGGTAAAAGGTTTTTTATTTTGCACGGTTATCCATCGTGCCACACCTTATCGAACGCTTGCTGCATGTCAATGAAGACAGCGTTTGAAAACTCTAGGTCGTCAAGCAAAAACGTTCTCTGAAAGCTATGATGTCAGTACGGTTAGAAATTAATCGAGGGTTTGGCCTGACATAAGAACCATCTGTTTGCAAATTTACAACAAGGGCTATATGTTCAGAGTCTAGGTCCCAGCTTTGGCCGATATTTATTTGAGAATCCGGTATCCCATGGTATAATGCGAAATCAATGCAACTAGGTGTGTGACTAGACACATATGGGTATCTAGTTGGTGATCCTGTTGCGAGAATATTAGCTCCTCTGGCTGTAATGGCTTCGGCTAGTTCTCGGCCTCTGGGTGAGTTGTAGGTATCTCCCCACAGCCAATGTCGCGCATTCCAGTCTCCACCAACCAGATACCTTAGGCCGCAAGAAGCGAGTTTGTCACTGAAATGCCTTTCTTCAATTCTATTTCTTGGTGGGCAGTATATGGCGCTATATTCCATGTCTCCCAAATCTGTCGCAACTTTTATTGAAGACATTTGTATGGTGCTCGTTTTAATTACTCTTTGTGGAAAATGGCGGAGAGAACTCCTCACGAATACCGCCGCTCCTCCGACACCGTGACTGTGATGTGATGGCTTGTAAGCTGGATAGAAGTTGTACCCGTGTATTTTGACTGTTTCTCCTCGGTTTAGTCTGATTTCGCTTAGAAGGAGAATGTCAACATTGTTGTTGTGCGCGAAGAGCTCAATTTCACTGGCTTTTCCTGCGATGCAATTAACATTCCAGATAATGATATTGAGTGGGTTCAGAGAGAGGGGGAGGCTGAGGCGTTGCTATGAAACTGGGGAGTCGATCTATCCCCTGTCCATTGTTTTATCATGCTGGCCATTTCATGGACCATTTTTTCCACCCGTTCTAGTCGTTCATTATTTTGCTTGTTTTGTTGTTGTTGTTCCCGTTGCTGCTCCTGAAGTCCTGTTGCTGTTGTTCCAATAATGATTGGACGTCAGCTGGATGCTGATGATGCCTGATATTTTCTATTGGCTTAAGTTGCTGTTGTTGCGCTTGCAAACTATGTAGACGGCGCTGGGCAGGTTCGTTGCCATTCCTTGCTATTGAGGCATAGGACTTGCCTCCAGTATTGACACTAGGAATGTAAGGTATTTGTGGCGGTCGAGTTGGCTGCTGCTGCTGCTGCTGTTTCCTTTGTGGTTGTTTCTGGTTTGGTCGATCTTGATTCCTGGTGATCTGTCTAGACGGTTGCGTGTGAGCCTGTTGGTTCATTAAAGAGCCCATTGATCTTCGTAGATAGTCCTGGTACCATTGGCAACCTTTGTAGCTTGCCATATGATTCCCTCGACAGTGCAGACAGGAAGGCTGTTCATCATGGGATCGTGTGCAAAGCTTGGTGAGATGATCTTCACCGCATCGTGCACAATTGGGATGACGACGGCAGTAGTGGCTGTGTGTCCGTATTCCTGACATCTTGTGCATTGGGCGATTTCAGATGTTTTGCGCATCCTTTCTATCTTCACTTTTTGTTGGCAGAGAGTTTTGATATCATATATATCATTAATTTTTGCGCATGGCCTTATATTTTTGAAAAATATATTGAGTTTTCCATCTTTGTTACTCCTTGGTCTTGGGGTATGTACCTGCAGAGCATCAAAGCCATTTTTTTTAAATTGTCAATAATTTCGTTGTTAAAAGTGCTATGGCGAAGCCCCTTAACTACTATCCTGTATGGTTTCTCTTCCTTCAATTGGTAGGTATGGAACTCAATACCAATACCATCAAAATGATTGACAATTGGTCTGTAAGTGTAGCTGTCTTTGGGAAACATTCTGGCCGTTTCTCCTTGATTGACTTTCACCTTCACTTCGCCACGTTATCTAGACTAGTGACCTCCATAATGAGTTCAAAAAGATCATTAAAGTCAGTAACACTCACAACTATTTGCGGTGGCTTTGGGGTACCGTGAATCTGGTCATTGGTATTGTTTGCGTTATGTTGTGGGTTGTTGGCTGCGACGCTTACATCAGTACTGACGTTAGTATTGTTCTGGTGATCAGCCTCAGAAGCGCTTTCATTTGCAGATCTGCGACTTTCAACATGGCTTTCGTTTGTTACATCCATGTCCATGTCCATGTCTAGCAAGGCAAACCTTTTGCCAGAGATTGCCATACATGTTGATGCTGAGGGCGAGACTAGCTTCAAATCTTTATTCGGCCTCTTAGAGTTAGTATTGGGAGATAATGGTTTCTTCCTCTTATTTTTCAGATTCTTTTGGGCTGCCACCAATCTTGTAGCAGCTTCACTAAGAACTAAGGAGTCTATTTTAGAAGCTTCACTGATTGTTGGAGAGGTAATGTCTGATGCGGATTGGGTAAAGCTAGCTGCATGATTATCCATGCTTCCGCTATGGCTCACACTGCTGGTTGCAGCAGTTGCCGTGGTGTAAATAGAATTACTAGTGGCATTAGTAAATGTTAACGTTGTTGTTATTGTGCTGATGCTCTGAGTATCAGTACGTGCAGTCTTATCGCACTACACTTGCGTTTTGTTGTTGTCAAACTGCCGACACTGCACACAACAGCGTCCGAAATGTTCGATTTGTGCTATTTTTAGCACACGTAGATTGCACAATTGATCAACTCGTACCTTGTCTATGCGCGGCACAACCGACCTCGATGAGAGCAGATTAGCGACTGAACAGTAAACTAATGGAAATGAATCTGAAATCACTTGCGAACCATGTGTATACCTCAAAATGTGTATACCCTAAAGGGTACTCAAAACCATGGTTTGGTGTACAGTCAGTTTTGTGTCGTATGGTCACTTCTTTGCATGGATTGGAGTGATGCTGGTGTTTTAAAAAATTGCGTCGGCTGTTAGTAGCGCGATTACAATTCATGGCCTTCTTAGGTTAAGATCATGGAAAAAGAGTAAGCTTTGATGTCTACGCGGATACCGCCGGTTTTTTCTTTAGGATGCCTTGATTTTTAACCGATGGTTGCTTCTTTGATAATTAGAATGCCGTCGTTAACCAGCAAGTGACACAATGTGCGAAGGTTGCAGACACCAGCTGTTAAGCGCGTTCGGGTCAAGAGTATTTTACAGTGGCTAGTTCTCAAAGATACTGCATTCACCAACAACGATGGTTTGTACGCCTCAATCGGCTACTGTGCTACTGTTCTCGAAGTCTAACATAATCTTCTTATGCTATATTGGATAAAAATTAATTTTCTTTTAAATTAGATTTAGGATATTTGGTCAAATAATGTTATATGTTAGTAATCTGAAAAGCTATTTCGTTCAGGCACTCGTGATTGTAGCCTGAACCCATCAAAGGTTTTGTGCAAAAGGAAACATCTCCGAACCCATAAAGTATAAATAGTCTTAATCTAGCCATGTCTATCCGTCTGGCCGCACAAACTGCAAGAACTTCTATGCCCACATACACACAAATATAATTGCAATTGCGATTGTATCGTATAAAGTACTTTGTGGATGTGCTATTTGACTGTAGTTTATTTCAATCGAAACTGAATTCTTGGTATGGTTATGAGGTATGAGTCGGTAGCAAGGTTGAATGTAGTTGCAAGTTTGAATCCGGTAAAGGGAGCTAATTATACCCTTGCAGAGGGTATAATTTTGTCGTGAAATGTGTAACGCATAGAAGGAGACATCTCCGACCACATAAAATATATATATTCATGATCAGCATCTCTGTCTGTTTCTATGTGAACTAGTCTCTCAGTTTTAAAGCTATCTTTATGAAACTTTGCAGAAGTCCCTTTTCCTGTTGCACGCAGCACATATGTCATAGCCAGCTGGATCGAACCATGCAACCATATGCAAAAACCTATTAAGATCGGACCACTATATCATATAGCTCCCATAGGAACGATCGGACGAAAATTAAGTTGTTGTATAAAAAAATTTTGTTTTTCAAGAAATCTTGACCAAACTCGACATTTATTAGTTTTACTATGATCCTCATATATATGCAAAATCCTATTAAGATCGGACCACTATATCATATAGCTGCCATAGGAATGATCGGTCGAAAATTAAGTGGTTGTATGAAAAAACGTTTTGTTTTTCAAGAAATCTTAACCAAACTCGGCATTTATTAGTTTTACTATACTCCTCATATATATGCAAAATCCTATTAGGATCGAACTACTATATCATATGTCAGCCATAGGAACGATCGGTCGAAATCTAGGTTTTTGATTGAAAACCTTTTTTGTTTATCAAGATATCTTGACCAAACACGGCATTAACTATTTACCCTTTGCTTCTTAGATACGGGCAAAGCACTATAAGCATTATGAAACGGTTGGGTCTGCAAGGGTATTAGATCTTCGTCGTACCGAAGATAGCCTTTCTCACTCGTTTTTTTATACCCTGAACCCATTGGTTAAAAAGGGTATTTGTGCAAATGTATGTCACAGGCAGAAGGAAGCATCTCCGACCCCATAAAGTATATATATTATTGATCAGCATCAATAGCCAAGTCGATCTATGTCCGTCTGTCTGTCTGTCTGTCTGTCTGTCTGTGTGTCTGTCTGTCTGTCCGTCTGTCCGTCCGTCTGTCTGTCTGTCCGTACGTATGAACGCAAGGATCTCAGAACCTATAAGAGCTAGGGAAATTTTGAAATTTTAGATGTAGGTGCTCCTAGTGCCTACGCAGATGGAGTTTGTTTCCGATAATCGATAACGTACTCTGTTTCCAAACAATCGATAAAAATCGATATCGATATCCTGTTTTTTGAGCAATTTTGGTAAATAATAAGAGCTAGAGTCACCAAAACTGACATATAGCTTCTAAAATAGAGTATATATATGCATTTGATGTTGCAAGAAGAGGGTTCAGGGTATCCACTAGTCGGGAGCTCCCGACTAGAACCTCTTACTTGTTTTTAATTTATTTGGTGTTGAAATAAGGGGGCTCAGGGTATTCCCTAGTCGGGAGCTCCCGACTAGAACCTCTTACTTGTTTTAAAATCTTTACTGCTTAAGCAAACGAACGCAAAGATTGAGCTGCGTTTGGTGTTATTAGAGGTTATGTTTACTTAATTTTTTTTCGAAATTTCGAAAGCATAGAGCTTCGTTGAACTTCTTCAACCCTTAAAGCGTATATATTCTTGATCATTATCAACAGCCGATTTTATATAGCCATGTCCGTCTGTCTGTTTCTATGCGAACTAGTCTCTCAAGTTTAAAGCTTTCCTCATGAAACCTAGGAGAAGTCGCTCCTACTGTTGCACGCAGTACATATGTATGTCAGAGCCGGCTGGATCGGACCACTATATCATAGGTCGAAAATTAAGTTGTTGTATTAATATTTCTTTTGTTAGCCAAGATAGCTGACTATACTTGACATTAACTATTTTCTCTGTGCTTCTTAGACACGGACAAATCATTATGAAAAGTTTGGGTCTGCAAGGGTATTAAATTTTCGGCGTGCACTTTTTCATGTTTTTAGTCATTTGCTTTTATTTTATTTGTTTAATTTTGGGTTTAAAAAATTGTATTTTTATACCCTGAACCCATTGAAAATGGGTAAAAGGGTATATTGTATTTGTGCGAAACATGTATTTGTATTTGTGTAACAGGCAGGAGGAAGCATCTCCGACCCCATAAAGTATATATATGTGGGGTTTTGTATTAATATATATATAATATTAAAGTATATATATGTGGGGTTTTGTATTAATAGTTTATTATAAACAAGTGTATTGTTGATTTAACAAATGAAATTGATTAGAATGATTAGCATTCGATTGAAAGTAATGCGTCGTTTTGTTTTCAGCCGTCATTGCACACAGGTCCAGCGTTGAACTTTTCCTCTTAACGAGCTAAAATATTCTGCTCGACGTCCAGCACGTTGCCCTGGTGGCTTTGTACTGTCCTCGTTGATCGTCGGTTTTTGAATAACTCGCCGTCTGCGAATTCGCCGTCTTCTTTGCTCGTTGTTACGCGTCGTGTATTCGTCGATCCTCTTTTTGCGTGTTTGTTGTCTTGGGATTCTTGTGCTGTTGGTTGTGCACATTGGGATTTGGGTATACAGCATTTACCCAACGCACATTTATTCTTGATCAGCATCAATAGCCGAGTCGATCTAGCCATGTCCGTCTGTCTATCCGTCCATCCGTCAGTTTGTATGAACGCAAGGATCCCAGAACTTATAAGGACTAGAGGCTTTTTAGATGTAGGTGCTCCTAGTGCACAAGCCGATAATCGAAAACCTACTCCGTTTCCAAGCAATCGATAAAAATCGATATTCTATGGTACAACAAGATATACTGTATCGCATTCTAACATCATGGTAAATGCGACTTTTGTCTGTGATGCTATTTTAGTTCCTTTTTTTATCATAAGTACTTTATTATTGGTGTGGCTGCTGAGTAGAGGCATAGCAAGTGGTGCGGTCTGTCTCGAGTTCGAGCCCTACGGGGAAAGTATTTTTGTTTTTTTTTTTGCTGGCGGTCAGTTGCGAGTTCGAACCCTGCCAAGGGAACTTTTTTTTTTAATTATTTGGTGTTGAAATAAGAGGGTTCAGGGTATTCCCTAGTCGGGAGCTCCCGACTAGAACCTCTTACTTGTTCTAATAAAAATCTTTGAAAAAAAAAGTTAGGTTAAAAAGTTTTATTTGTATTAAAAAAAAAAAAAAAAAAAAAAAAAAAAAAAAAAACAATTGATATCTTAATTGCAGTTTTTGATTAACGATGTATGACGGTAAATGCACATGAGTATCGCAGCTTAAACACGTTCCAGCAGTAAGATATCAAGGAAACTGGGGAGAGCTTCTATACATTACCTTACATTTCCAACAGTTTAGACAGGTTAACTTGACACCAAGGCATTAACTTCGGCTTGTAAAATATTACATAATGCCATATCTCTATTTGTAAGGCACAACTTTAAATTATCAGCATACATTAGTACTCCAAAGTAAGACAGTCTCGGGGGAAGGTCATTGAGGAAGGTCAAAGAGTAAAAAGTAGCGGACCAAGGTGATCATCGCGCTTCGAAAATAATTGTCGGATAAGAACCTTTTTGGTTCTGTTACTCAAATACGATAGAAGAAGAATGCTAAGAAATGACAGAGAAACCGAGAAGGTTTCAGAAGCAGTAAGGAGTGATTAATGAAGTCCAAAGCTTTACTGAAATCAGTGAATTTCTGCATTCTTTTCTTACAACCATCAACAGCTAGGGAGTGAATTTAAATGGTCGGAAAAGATAAAGTCTTTACAGACAAAGTTTTAAAATAGGCTTACATAAAGCTGGAGGACAATACCTGAGCACACATGCGTGAATACCATCAGAAAACCGGCTTGATTGTTTTACGGTCGCTGAGTAGCGAGCTTTCGATGGCAATAGAATTTATAATTTAGTTCGACCTGTGTAATTTGTGACTTTTATTTTATCTAGAAGAGTTTGTAAAAAGTGAATAGATTGCACAAGACAAACAGAATAGACCGGCAATGCCTGGATCAGTATTCGTGCTCTCATCTGTAAGCTTACTCCCTTACCTACGATTGGAATGAATAAAATTGAAAAATTTATGATATTGTGAAACCTTAAGGGGGTAATGGCGAAGGTAGTCCTTATAGCATATGGAGCGTAGAGAAGATTGATCTGGTAACTTCATAACGGTAGAAATCATAGTGATGTCCCGCTTTCGTAAACTTTTTATAATACCTGGACTTCATATTTTATAATTTCATCATCTAAAAGCCAGGCCTATCAGACCTCGCTGAATAATCAAGAGGGTCAAAGAGCTACTACAGAGTATAATAAAATAGTTGAGTTGTACAGTTGGTACCAATCGAAATGCATGCCTTTATGTCAGAGGGTTAAGTATACGTGTTCGTCTACGTCATAAAGATGTTTCTTAAAAAATTGTCACAATGGCAATTACTTGACCTTCCAGAACAAAATTACACAAAATTTTACAGTTCAAACTCATTAAAACGCTCAGTCTATCTCTATCTATATCTCTATTAGCCCGATCCCCCTTCAAAGTGGAATATAACACGAACTAGCTGAAGATCGATTCTAAGTTAACAAACGAGCTAACAAACTGCTCTCTCACGAACTTATCAAGCAACCCGAAATGATGACGAGTCAAATTAAACCGGGTAATGCCCGCTAATCATTTATATATATAAAGCATGCATATCATGGAGTAAGCAAACGAACTATTCGTCGATTGTTAGTATTCGTCGATTGTTAGTTTAAGACTTTTCCTCTTAACGTGCTTCGAAAAGAAAACGACGCAGAGCAGCATCGACAAGTTTTGCTGAAGGACCTTTAACCTTCAACCAACCGGAGGTAGCTGCATTTGACTTTTGCATAATTTCGGTTGCACAAGTTGCTTTGACGTCTGAAATATTAAAAACTTATCGACAAGTAGAGGTTGCTAATGAAGATAGATTGCTAATGTGTGGAGGTAGCGTGGACCAGCATTTTGACAGATATTTCGGGTGACTGTAAATTAAGTATAATACTGCCTTCCATCCTTTTCTGGCCATACACTAGCAAATCTCAACCCAAGAAATGGGTAAAAATCGTATAATGTGCTTGTGCAAATGTATATAACAGGCAGAAAACAGCATTTCTGAGCACATAAACTATATATATTTATGATCAGCAACAATAGCCGAGTCGAACTAGCCATGTCCGTCTGATCGTCCTTCCATATGTATGGACGCAAGGATCTCAGAACCTTTAATTGAAATTTGGAACATAGGCTCTCCCTAGTGCACGCGCTGAACGAGCAAAGACAATATAAACACTAAGATGAGTAACGCCCATACATTTGCGTGCGACGCAAAATTTCTAGCCAGTCTTCGTAAACTGGCTTTTATGATTTCGCATGACATGACAGCCGACTGCTGTTCGTTTAATTTTACAGGAAAATTTAAAAATTAAAAAATTTTTACACAAGGTGCTTCTTGTACAATAACTATGTTAAGAAAATATCACACATAGATTGATTTCACTATTGTTTTTGAATAGTGTATGCTTGAGAAAAGTTCTTGTCTCAGCCAATGGCGTGTAAGCACCTATATTTGTGTGTGTGAATTATGCATGCGTCAGTTCACCAAAATATGTATTTATGTGTTGTTATTTACTGCTCTGACTTTAGCCGGCAATAAATTAATTTTTTTAGTTTTCTAGCGCTGATCACGACCTATCCCAAATTTGTGTTGACATATAAATGCATGTTGTGTATTGAGGCTGGCTCCGTAGAAAATATGTATTTTTAAGTCGATGCAAGTATTTACAAATATAATTTCTTTAAATTAAATTGATATTATTTTTATTCCCCAATTATGAAATAAAGGAGTGCTAGAAAATACAAATCAAATATTTATTTGTATTAATAAATATTAATTATGACCCAATATTTGGTTAAGTATTTAATTAATTCAATTAAGATTATTGAGGTTGCAAAAATCTTTAAAATCAACAAATTTGTACTTTTCATTCTTAATTTATTTTGTATTTCTTAAAAATAATAAAAATTTAATTTAAAACATTACATACATATTTGCATCGACTTAAAAATACATATTTTCTATGGAGCCAGCCTCAGTAGACATAATGCACTCATTCATACAAATTTGGGGTAGGTCATGATCAGCGCTAGAGCTAGAGACTCTCCAGAGCAGCGAATGACAACACATTCAAGTATGCTGTCATGTATGTATATTCACACGCAAAACATAATATATTCTATAGTTAGCTTTTTAGCTCTCTCGGCTGTGAGAGAGCAATAATGCAGATTTCGTTTTCGTTCTCAATTTTCAAAAAATCAAGATGCATAGTAGCATTTTGTTTTATGGTGAGTGTTTTTCCGATAATCGATAAATTTCCAAGTAATCGACTAAATCGATAACGAAATCCAGTTTATTAAGCAAATCTCATTGAGTAATAAAGAGAAAATGACACTGAGCTTTTTACCGTTATAAAAATCATGAGCCCTGGATCAGGTTGGTCCGGCAACGCAAAATTAAACTAAAAAAATAAAGCTCATTTACCATAGGAATCAAGAACAAATCACTTGCAAAACAACAACAGTGCACACGAAACCCTATTTTTTCTACGTCCCCGTTTGATCAACAAGAGGTTTGTGAGCGGTGATGAGGACATAGAAAACTCAGTGCAAAGAAAAGGAACTTATAATGCCACAAATCAGCGCATAGAAACAACAACAGTACAATTTGGGTGCTAATGTTGTTGTTGCAGAGCCGAGTCTCAGCGCAAGTAAGTAAAAAATTTGAATGCCAGCAGGCCATGTCATTCAAATCAAACTTAAGAAATAATGACGTCACATTTTATAGAATTTAATTTCTTGTATTATGTACATTTAAATAATTTATGAATAGGGTAATTTATAGAAAATAATTTATTGACATATGTTATAATTTTAAATACGAAATGATCGCACATAAAAAGCCTTGAGCTGTGACGTCACGCGCGCAACGGAATATTGCAATCTTCTTAAATTCTTAGACTTCCCTTGGCTTGGCCGACACATACATAATATATGCAGATTTGCACCAATTGTGTTAGATGAGACACACGTACAACACGAATTATAGGTTTAGCAGTACTTAGAAACTACAACAATGAGTTAGAAGGGTGCAGATGTCACTCAGATAAAAGTTGCTAGCATAGAGTAACAGGATACCAGATTTTGAAAAAAACAAAATAAATATTATTTACAAAAAAAATCGAGAAGAAAGGATCTAATACCCTTGCAGACCCAAGCTTTTCATAATGCTCATAGTGCTTTGCCTGTATCAAAAAGTACCGGGAAAATAGTAAAAGCCGAGTTTGGTCAAGATACATTGATAACCAAAAAAGGTTTTTAATCAAAAACCTGGTTTTCGACCGATCGTTCCTATGGCAGCTATATGATATAGTGGTCCGATGTTGATAGGATTTTGTATATATATAAGGAGCATAGTACAACTAATAAATGTCGAGTTTGGTCAATATTTCTTGATAAACAAAATGTTTTCATACAACAACTTAATTTTCGACCAATCGTTCCTGTGGCAGCTATATGATATAGCGGTCCGATCTTAATAGGATTTTGCATATATATAAGGAGTATAGTAAAACTAATTAATTCCGAGTTTGGTCAAGATATCTTGATAAACAAAATGTTTTTTGATGTAACAACTTAATTTTCGACCGATCGTTCTTATGGCAGCTTATGATATAGTGGTCCGATCTTAATAGGGTTCTGCCTATATATGAGGAGTATAGTAAAACTAATAAATGCCTAGTTTGGTCAAAATATCTTGAAAAGCATTATGTTTTTCATACAACTTAATTTTCGACCGATCGTTCCTATGGCAGCTATATGATATAGTAGTTCGATCCTAATAGGATTTTGCATATATATGAGGAGTATAGTAAAACTAATAAGTTTGGTCAAGATATCTTGAAAAACAAAATGTTTTTTCATACAACAACTTAATTTTTGACTGTTCGTTCCTATGGCACCTATGTGATATAGTGGTCCGATCCAACTAATTTAGACATTTGAGCTGCGTGCAACAGAAAACGGACTTCTGCAAAGTTTCTTTAAGATTGCTTTAACTGAGAGAATAGTTCTCATAGAAACAGACAGACGGACAGACGTACATGGCTACATCGTCTCGGCTGTTGATGCTGATTAAGACTATATATACTTTATGGGGTCGGAGATGTCTTTTTCTATGCGTTACACATTTCACGACAAAATTATTATACCCTCTGCAAGGCTATAAAAAGAAGGTTGCAGAAGCTAAGATCATAGGCTGTGCCTTAAAAAAAAAAGAGGGATAGCAAGGACAGAATTTGTGGTGTGCTTTTTTCATTGTCGAGTCGTTTTGTTTTGATTATGGTTGTTGTTGTTTCTGATAGAAAATGTTTTGAAGTTGTCATTGAATTTTGAGCATAGGCAGAAGTAGCTGCAGACAGCTGGGTGTTGTGCTTGCAACGTAGATTTCGCTCATGAAGTATTTCGAAAAAGAGCTTTTGATCCAAACGCCTGTTGTTTCTGTTTATTACTCAATGCGCAAATCTCTTAAGTTTTTGGAGCTAGAGTCATCAAATGTTACACGTAGCTTTCTGAAAAGTATGAATATATCAAGTATTTTTAATTGAATGCTATCGCCACCACCTCGCTATCACCACATAGCTATAAGTCAAGTAAATAAGCCAATTTTTATTGCCCACCACCTTAAGTCACAATTTTAAATTAATTCTTTTTGAGAAAGACAAATTATCTATAAAACAATATGAAAAACAAGTTAAAAATTTCGTCAAGATCGGTTAAGAAACACAGAAGTTATTAAAGAAAACGTGTTTAAATTCGAGGGATCAAAACATATGTATGTACTCGCTTGTTACTTCCAAGACGGTTCACCTCGAGCTTGTTGCAGATCTTTCGACGGAAAGAAAGACCGAGGCGTAGACTGTACATGCATCCCACCGCCGTATTCCGAATGGGCGAGGGAGGCTGTCGTGAAGGCCGCAAAGCACAAGATACGCGGAATTGGCAGGGCCAGAACAATCCGAAACCAAAAAAAAATCCAGACCATTCGCAGTAAAGCACATTAGGGTCCAAGGATGTGTGCTTTATGGAAGCAAGATACCTCGTTCTAGAAAATGGCCCAATATACCACCTCAAAATTATGGTCAATTATGGGGCCTTTCGGAGCCTTTCCTCGTCACCGGTAAAGTGTTTGTGTGCTACCAAAAAAGCAGTCTTTCTAAAACCACTGTTTTGCTAGGTAAGCTGTAGCATCATAAAGTGTAATACATTAAAACATATGAATATGTATATAGGTCTTTATTAAGTTTAGCGCCTTACCTGTGTCCTCTTTGAAAAAAAATATACAGTAAGTTGGCATGAAACTCTATCAGTGGCCAGATGTTATAAATTGTATTTAAAGGAGCGTTTCGCTGCCCATCTTAAAAGAACATGCCCTCAAAATATTTGATTACGATATCGACTTTAAGGTACTTTATCGATGAATTCAAACAAAATCTTATTACGCGGTCACAAGAAGGATCAAGTCTCTTTTAGCCTCTGTCCACTGGCTTATGAAATTTTCAAATAATTTTCAAATTTCACATATTGGTATCCCACCGGTTGTCGGTAACATGTGAGTGGGAAAAGTACCACTTCTTTAAATAAACAGCAAACAAACATCATCGAGATGCTTTAATTTCTATAAGGACTTCATTTTAGGTACTCATTTCGATATTTAGCCATGTTTAAATTCTAAAAACTGGGGGATTGGTCTAATTTTTATACCCTTGGAGGGTATTATAATTTTGTCGTCAAATGTGTAACGCATAGAAGGAGACATCTCCGACCCCATAAAGTATATATATTCTTGATCAGCACCAACAGCCGCGTCGATATAGCCATGTCCGACTGTCCGTCTGACTGTCTGTCCGTCTGTCTGTTTCAGTGCGAACTAGTCTCTCAGTTTTAAAGCTATTTTAATGAAACTTTGCAGAAGTCCCTTTTTCTGTTGCACGCAGCACCAACTGGATCGGACCACTATTTCATATAGCTGCCATAGGAACGATCGGTCGAAAATTAAGTTGTTGAATGGTAGAAAACCAGGTTTTGATCAAAAACATTTTTTGGTTATCAAGATATCTTGACCAAACTCGGCATTTACCATTTTCCCGGTACTTCTTGGATAGGTTCAAAGCACTATGAGCGTTATGAAAAGGTTGGGTCTGCAAGGGTATTAGATCTTGGGCGTGCCGAAGATAGCGCTTCTTTCTCGTTTTAAACTTCTTAATTATAGTTGCCGCTTGCCTTCGTTGATATATCAGCAGTTTATGGTTATGATACTTTCACATTTTTCACAACATCGATAGAAATCTCAATTAATCATGGCAAAAAACACGAAATGTCCGGGGCGAATTTACACATTTTTCAAAAATGTAACATTTGTGTTTTCTTAAGGAGAGTGGACTTAGGCTATTAGATCGACGCGTTATAACATACATACGGATTGACAGACGAAGCAAGATCGACTCGGCTTTTGATGCTGAACAATATTTATACTTTATGGAGTCGATGCCTCCTCTTGTTACATTAATTTTTGAAAAACTTGTATACCCATTTTACCCATTTTCAATTGGAATTGCTATGAACAAAGTTTGTCTTGATGAGATAGGCTTTTGGCAACATGTATGTATGTGTCGGCTAGTCGTCTGTGTGAACTAGTCGACCCCAAAATTATTATTCCCTTAAATTTTATTTAAATTTAAATTTAGTATTTAAGAATATTCTACGACAAACTTTGAAGTTAGAAACACAAATTTGGTTTGTGAATTCTTTCTCTTTTATATAACTTATACATAAAGTTGATTACATCACCTTTATCTACTTACTGTTCACAAGTCCGAACAACCGGCGTATTAAAAATAGTAATTAAATGTCTGGATCTTGTTATGGAGACTGTGAATGGTACCTATAAGTACAAATAATAAGTATAGAATCATCGAAAAGTTATGAGTTGGCAATAAGCTTACTTTGAATCTAGGTTCATCGAAGCATGGAAACAACCGTCGAGCATTATTTGGTCTCAATGAAGTGGCTAAATAGGTCAAATTTGAATAGGATCCTTTAAAGAGTCCTTCTGCACTCTCCCAAATGTATCCTTCAAACGGAATTTCTAAAACACATTCAGAGCCTTGCTTAATTATTTCTGTGAGATAAACAATATAAATTGTTTTCTTAGGAAATCGACTACCGCGCTGAACTGTAATGTGTTTAGGTAACTGTAAATCACTAAAAACGTAATTGATTAAAATATATAATTCGAAAATTGTGGGATTAATAAGAGTGGCTAACCTGTTATTTTTATTAAGCTTTCGTAAAACAATTTTCTTGTCATTGATATTTAAATCAAAATGAGCATGAAGCGCAATTTTATTTGTATCTGATTTCCAGACCAAATTAATTTTTACGTGCCCACTGAATGTACCTTTTTCGTAGTTCGGTTCTAGATGAATTTCGTAGCTTTGTGGAATAATATCTGTTGGCAATCGATCATCCGTTAAAAGTGCATAGGAAGCTGATGTATCTATGCTACGTTTCACAGCAGCCTTAAAGTAAAAAATTTGTTTACAAGTTATCAAAGATTTGATATATAAATTTCAAACTTAATTTACGAAATATAGGGAATTTGTGTTTGTACTATTATATTTTAGTTATATTTTTTTTTATTTTATTTATTTATTAATGGTCGACAAAACGAGTGTCTTCCTCATTATTCAATAGATTATACAATAGAATTTTATGCTAAAAGCCTAGTTAAAGGATACAATTTTCTAAATAGCATCACCGACCGATGGAGGTGTTTTATTTGCCAGTCCGGCCAGCTGTGCCCCTTTTCACAGCTAATTTTGTCAGTGACGCTATTAGAGCCTACATCTAAGCAGAAGGTTGTAAGTAGGAAAAAAGTGTTTTCAAGTAACATTAAAATAATCTTAATTTGCTATATTAATAAAGAAAATACAATAAATAGGAAAAATGAAAGTAAGAATATTGTTAATAAAGTAAAGCAATGTAAGTTAGATAAAGAGTGTTAAGTAGATAGGACAGAGAGAAAAGTAATGGGAAATCACCGACCCGGTGGGGGAAAATTTTTCAGCCTGTCCGGCAAGCTATGCCCCTGCTCATAGCTGGGAATGGTCAGCGACTTCCCGAAGGTATCCTGAAAGCAACGATTTTATTAGGGGTATTATAATTTTTACATAGCACGCGAAAAGGATTGTGCATAGCGTAGTCTGTTGTGCACGTAGATAGTAAAAAGGGGCGATAATTTCTGGTTGGTCTAGCCGGAACAGAGAATTGAAGACGCCCTAGCAGAAAAGGAGAATCTATGTCGCCAATAATCAACTTATGTAGAAGGACAACACCGAGAATTGTCCTACGGTTGGTTAACGACGGAAGGTTGAGAAGAAGCAGTCTGCTGGAGTAGGACGGCAACCGAAGATTAGGGTCCCAATTTAAACCTCGTAAGGCAAAAAGCAGAAATTGCTTCTGAACAGATTCAATACGATCCTGGCTGTTGTTATACTGTGGAGACCAAATGCAAGAGCAGTATTCAAGGATAGGGCGAACAAGAGAGATGTACAGAAGTTTTGTTATAAAAGGATCGTTAAACTCTTTAGACCATCGTTTAATGAATCCAAGTACACCTTTTGCCTCATTAACGATGGTATCTATGTGAAGATTGAAACAGAGTTTAGAATCAAAAATTACGCCTAGATCCTTAATTGTTAGTATACGTTGCAAAGGGATATTGTCGATTGTATAACTGACAAGATAAGGTGTAGTACGATTAAAAGTCATAAACATACACTTTGAACAGTTTAGATGCAATTGATTGGCCGAACACCATAGTTGCATAGCGTTCAAATCGTCTTGTAGACGAGAATGATGTAGGGGATTAGTGTATGATAGAAAAAGTTTGACATCGTCCGCATACATGAGTACACGGGCATGTGATATGACAGAGGGGAGATCATTTATAAAAAGGGTAAAGAGTAAAGGTCCAAGATGACTACCTTGAGGAACACCAGAAGTAACGTGAACCCGTTTAGAGGTAGTCAGCCTCAGCATTACTCTTTGGGTCCTACCTTTTAAATAAGAATTAATCCAAAGCAGAAGAGACAGGGGGAAACCTATTCGGTCAAGTTTAAAAAGTAAAATGTCATGGTGCACAGAGTCAAACGCCTTACTGAAGTCAGTGTAAATGACATCAGTTTGCATTTTCGAAAGGAAAGCATCGTTTACCAAGGAAGTAAACTCAAGCAGATTGGTCGTAGTTGACCGATTCTTTACGAATCCATGTTGAACAGGGGAAACAACTGATTTGCAGAAATGCTGCAAATTCGAAGTGATTATTTTTTCAAATAATTTAGGAATAGCGGACAGTTTTGCAATGCCCCTGTAATTACGTATATCAGACTTCCCACCTTTCTTGTGAAGAGGAATGATATAAGATTCTTTCCAAAGAGATGGAAAGACAGAAGTTTCAAGGGATAGATTAAAAAGCTTTAGCAATGGATAAAGAAGGGAAGAACTACACTCCTTGAGAAGACAACTAGGAATATTGTCCGGCCCAGGAGAGTAAGAAGACTTTAAAGAGTTTATAGCTAATAGGAGAGAGGAGTGTGAAATAATTAGAGGAGGTATATAACTTGCGGAAGAAATAGTATAAGGGTAAGCATTAGTATTAGGACAGACTGAAGAGTAAGTTAATTGGAAAAAATTAGCAAAGAGGTTAGCAGAATCAGTGTCATTGCTAGCTTTATCCAAGCCAAGAAAAAAAGAAGATGGCAAACTTGAAGATTTACGCTTCAAGTTTACAAAATTATAAAACTGTCTCGGATTTCGGGCAAATTGTCTTTTACAACGTGTTAGATAATTCTCATAGCATTGAGAATTAACAAGAAAGAAGTTCGACTTGGCTATGGAATATTTAGCCAAGTCTGTACACGAACCAGACTTTTTAAACTTTTTAAAATATTTGGATTTTACATTTTTTAGATGTGATAATCTGGTAGTAAACCAGGGTGGTTTTGAAAAAGTAGTCGAAGGAAATGACTTAGGAATACACACATCTAAGAGGGAGATTAGGGTGATGTAAAAAAAATTAATAGCTCTATTCATATCAACTGAGTCATATAAGAAAGACCAATCGGTTGAATAAATAAGCTGATTCAGCAAAGAATAATTTCCTTTGCGAAAGCAATAGCGGGGACCAATCGGTTGAATAAATAAGCTGATTCAGCAAAGAATAATTTCCTTTGCGAAAGCAATAGCGGGGCCTATTGGCTGATGAGCACGAAATGAAAGGATTACAATTTAGCATTGCAATCTCTAAAGTTGGATGATAGACATCCTCAGGAAGAGATAAAGGAGGGGACCTAGACACATTAGAAATAAGGTAGTCGTTTACAAATACAAGGTCAAGTGTTCTAGTCAAATGATTAGAAATTGAATTGATTTGAAACAACGAAAGATCAAGCATGCAGTCTATAAAATCGTGCTGTGCTGAGGGCACTAGATAATTTTTGGCAGTAAATAATGACCAAGAGATGTTGGGCAAATTAAAATCACCCAACACCATAAATAGGTCACTATCACGCACGTGTGAAGAAACTTCTTTAATACAAGTAATATGTTTCATATAAACATAAGAGCATGTTACATAGACATTCCGTGTAGGAAAAGACACCTTAACTGAGACAATCTCAGCGTCAGTAGGCGTACTAAAACAGAAAAGTTCAGACTGGAGAGTGGCTTTAACGGCAATTAACACCCCACCACCTCGAGTCGGCCGATCATTTCGATACAAACTAAAGTTATTTGATAAAATCTCAAAATCAGATATGGTTGAGTTCAACCATGTTTCTGAAAATGCTATTATATCCGAATTGAAGTGCTGGCCATGAAAAGATTTTTAAGTTTTGAAATAAGACCTCTAACATTCTGGATGGAACTTAAAAGTCAAATGCTACATCCATTAACACCAATAATATATTTTGATTTTATCAATAGTTGCTTTATTTATTATACACCAAAAAAGTAATTAAGTATTTAAATGCGAAGATGCTGAAGGTTAGAGAGTTCGAGCTAGAAGAACCTTGTAAATAGTTTTTCGTAATATGGTGAAATTCTAAATTAGTGTAACCAAACTTATCAAAGACTTAAATCTTGAAATGTATCAATTCCTGTGATGCCAGATCGCCACTGTAGCCCCATCTAGACTTCAAGTTGTGAAACGAACGGGGAGTCTAATAGTGAGGCGAGGCTTGTAGATTGTTGAAGTAGTATCGGATGCATCTTGTTGTTGACCTCATGGCGTTATTGCTTCTGAGTTGGCTGTCGTTGATTGCTGTGTTTCCATGAAAGCAGGTTTAAGGCGATCAATTGATGCTTTGGTATCGTGACCAACATACTTAGTTGAAAAAAGAGTTTGTTTTGTTTTTACTTCAAATGGTCCGTCGTAGAACGTCTGAAGCGATACACGTACCGAGTCGTTACGCAGAAAAAAATATGTTGAATCAGCTAATTGCTTGAAGATGAAAGGCTTCGATGAGTCGTGGTTGGAAGTTTGAGTTGGTCGGATTTTGCGCATCATCTCTGTTAGATCCTTGGTGAAATCAGTTTGTGGTTGAAATTGACTGGAGTTGTTGAACAATTCGCCACGAAGACGAAGAGTTGTGCAGTAAGCAAGCTATGCTGCTGTTGCTTGGATGTCAGGCTTCTATGCTGAGCGTAGGACGAGGAGAATCATTGGCAATTTGGATGGCCAGCCGATCCTGCTGTGACACATTATAGCTTCTGTAATCGTGCGGTGCCAACGTTCGATGATTCCGTTTGCGGTTGTTCGTAAATGGTCAATGCCGAGGAGACTCGACAGTTCGTTAAATAACATGGATTCAAATTGTCTGTCTTGGTCCGTGTTCAAATCTGCGTGAAGGCAGAATTGTTGGAGTGGTGAATGAACGTGGCGTGTGACTTTAGATTTTTGGCAAGGGATGCAGTGTTTGACGAAGTGAGCTATATCCAAGGCCACACGAAGCGCTGATTGATAAGTTTAATTGTTGAACCAACTCCTCCATGGGCAATGCCATGTATTTTGCTGATAATATTTTTTCGTTGTGGCTGCGGTATGAATGGTCGCACTGTAGAAAATCGCATAAGATTGGAGTACTTGATTGCGGTAAGTTGATAGATTTGATTTGAAATGAAGTTGTGTTGTCAATAGGTAGCTTTTTTAGCTTTTGGGACAACTTGCTTGTGCAACAGAAATCTTATTGTAGTGTGTCAGCAGTAATGTTATCGACACCTGCTATGTGTAGAATATATGTCGTGAATTGTCCGATAAAATCTAGCTGTCGAAGCTGCCGTGGAAGCTTTTTCAGATTTTTGCGTAAAATAGTATACCAATGGCTTATGGTCAGTTTGGACATCAAACATTTTTCCTTTGAGCATGTAGCAAAAATTCGTGATACTAAGGTAAATTGCAAGAAGCTCTTGATCATAAGTACTGTACTTGCGTTGTATATCAGTAAGCTTAACGCTGAAAAATCCTATTGGCTGAGGTTCATTGTTGACGATTTAGTGCAGTACAGCGCAAACGGCTGTATCGCATGCGTCCGTGCTGAGCGATAACTGAGCATCTGGAGCAGGATGTACCAAAAGTGTTGCTGCAGCTAGAGAACGCTTTCATTTCTCAAAATGTTTTAGTGTATCACCTGTCTAAGTTATTGGAGTTTTTTTTTTTTTGTTACCCGGTATTGTACCAGAGGTGCTTGATGGGTGATTGCTTTTGGCAGAAATCTTCGATATAAGTTATTCATTGCTAAAAACCGTTTCAGTTCTTTTGCGACTTTGGGCAAGGAAAATTCGATGATGATTTTGACTTTGCCCGGTAATGGTGTGATGCCACTATGATCGATCAAATGACCAAGAAACTCGATTGATCTTTGACCGAAATGAATTTTGCTAAAGCTGATTTAGAGATGAAAACGTCGAAGTCGTTCAAAAACTAGCCGAAGCTGGATATGTTGTTGCTCCATACTTTCTGATGCAACGGCGATATCATGGAAGGTTTGTGCAGCGTTGCACAATCCAAATGCCATGTGTGTAAACTCAAATAATCCAAATAGTGTGGTTATTGCATTTTTTGGGACGTCACTTGGTTCGGTGTTTGTGCGTTGAAGGCACGGTAATAACCACATGGCCGCCATTCACCTGTTGGCTTGCGGACCATGTGCAATAGCGATGCGTATGCACTTTTTGATGGTCGGCACACACCTATTTTAAGCAAGAGCTCGAATTCCATTTTGGCAGCCTTAAATTTGTCTGGAGTGAGTCGACGAGGTTTTGCGAATGTTGGTGGGCTTTTTGTCTGCATGCCGTGATGTTGTGTGCTTTGCTGATAAGGCATTGAGTTGTGTAATGTCCTTGAATTCCTCCAGCAGTCGGCCGAACTCGCAGGATGCATTAAACGTTTTTAACGTTGTTGATCGAAGGCTGCAGACACCTTGACGAACTATCTAAGTTTGAGCGACGATTAATTTACCATCTTTAATATTGACAAGAAGATTTTAGTGCTGTAGAAAATCTGATCTAATGATTGAAAATTTTCTATCGGCAATGATAAAATTCCATGTGAATGGACGACGAAACCCAAGATCGAGTGTGAAGGTTGACCCATATGTTTTAATGGTAGTGCCATTAACAGCAAAAAGAGGATTTTCGGCGGTGGCTAAGAAACGTCGGTTTATTGGCTGCAAAAGGTATTACTGACACATCTGCGCCAACGTCGATAAGAAACTTTTTACCAGACTTTGCATCTGGAATAAATAGTCGATTAGAGGTTGTTATACTGTGAACGTTTATACTAAGCTTGGAAAAATTTTGTATGGCATGAACAGATTGGCAGTTAAAGTTGCAAATTTGAATTTTTTCGACGGTGTTTGCTAGTTTTTGGTTTGTTGTTGTTTGTTCGATTAAAGGAACATGGTGCAATGCAGTGTTGGACACTGCAGCCATACTTTTTAAGAGACCAGCAATTTTGGTATGAATCGGCATGTGCGGCTCCAAGAGCGCCTGAATATACTGACATAACAGCATATTTGAATGTCTTGTTATTCACTGCTCTGACAAAATCCCTGGCTGGCAAAGAATTACATTTGCTTAGTTTTCTAGCGCTGATCATAATCTATCCCGAATTTGTATTGACAATCCGTAGAAAATATATATTTTTAAGTCGATGCAAATATTTACATATACTATTTCTTTAAATTAAATTAATATTATTTTTACTCCCCCATTAAGACCATTTGTATTTTTTAATTAAAATAAAAAGAAAATTAAATTAAAAACGAGAAAGAGAGGCTATCTTCGGCATGCTGTAGATCTAATACCCTTGCAGATCCAACCTTTTCATATTGATTTGCCCGTATCTAAGAAGCACAGGGAAAATAGTTAATGCCGAGCTTGGACAAGATATCGTGATATACAAAATGTTTTTTCATACAACTTAATTTTCGACCGATCGTTCCTATGGCAGATATATGGTATAGTAGTCCGATGTAAATAAGATTTTGCAAAAATTAAGGGAGCATAGTGAAATCTTTAAATGCCGTGTTTAATCAAGATATCTCAAATGACAAAAAAGTTTTCCATATAACTTAACTTTCGACCGATCATTCCTATGGCAGCTATATGATATAGTGTACCGATCTTAATAGGATTTTGCATTTATATGAAGAGCATAGTATAACTAATAAATGTCGAGTTTGGTCAAGATATCTTGAAAAAAAAAATGTTTTTTGATAACTTAATTTTCGACCGATCGTTCTTATGGCAGCTATATGATATAGTGGTCCGACCCAGCTGGTTTTGACATATGTGCTGCGTGCAACAGAACGTAGATCCTCCTTGTGACCACGTAATAAGATAATGTTTGAATTCATCTATAAAGTACCTTAAAGTCGATATCGTAATCAAATATTTTGAGGGCACTTGGGTAATCCATACGGGCTATATTCTTTTAAGATGGGCAGCGAAACGCTCCTTCAAATACAATTTATAACATCTGGCCACTGATAGAGTTTCATGCCAACTTACTGTATATTTTTTTTCAAAGAGGACACAGGTAAGGCGCTAAACTTAATAAAGACCTATATACATATGCATATGTTTTAATGTATTACACTTTATGATGCTACAGCTTACCTAGCAAAACAGTGGTTTTAGAAAGACTGCTTTTTTGGTAGCACACAAACACTTTACCGGTGACGAGGCTGCTCCGAAAGGCCCCATACTTGACCATAATATTGAGGTGGCATATTGGGCCATTTTCTAGAACGAGGCATCTTGCTTCCATAAAGCACACATCCTTGGACCCTAATGTGCTTCACTGCGAATGGTCTGGATTTTTTTTTTGGTTTCGGATTGTTCTGGCCCTGCCAATTCCGCGTATCTTGTGCTTTGCGGCCTTCACGACAGCCTCCCTCGCCCATTCGGAATACGGCGGTGGGATGCATGTACAGTCTACGCCTCGGTCTTTCTTTCCGTCGAAAGATCTGCAACAAGCTCGAGGTGAACCGTCTTGGAAGTAACAAGCGAGTACATACATATGTTTTGATCCCTCGAACTTAAACACGTTTTCTTTAATAACTTCTGTGTTTCTTAACCGATCTTGACGAAATTTTTAACTTGTTTTTCATATTGTTTTATAGATAATTTGTCTTTCTCAAAAAGAATTAATTTAAAATTGTGACTTAAAGTGGTGGGCAATACAAATTGGCTTATTTACTTGACTTATAGCTATGTGGTGATAGCGAGGTGGTGGCGATAGCATTCAATTAAAAATACTTGATATATTCATACTTTTCAGAAAGCTACGTGTAACATTTGATGACTCTAGCTCCAAAAACTTAAGAGATTTGCGCATTGAGTAATAAACAGAAACAACAGGCGTTTGGATCAAAAGCTCTTTTTCGAAATACTTCATGAGCGAAATCTACGTTGCAAGCACAACACCCAGCTGTCTGCAGCTACTTCTGCCTATGCTCAAAATTCAATGACAACTTCAAAACATTTTCTATCAGAAACAACAACAACCATAATCAAAACAAAACGACTCGACAATGAAAAAAGCACACCACAAATTCTGTCCTTGCTATCCCTCTTTTTTTTTTAAGGCACAGCCTATGATCTTAGCTTCTGCAACCTTCTTTTTATAGCCTTGCAGAGGGTATAATAATTTTGTCGTGAAAGGTGTAACGCATAGAAGAAGACATCTCCGACCCCATAAAGTATATATAGTTTTAATCAGCATCAACAGCCGAGACGATATAGCCATGTACGTCTGTCCGTCTGTCTGTTTCTATGATAACTATTCTCTCAGTTAAAGCAATCTTAAAGAAACATTGCAGAAGTCCCTTTTCTGTTGCACGCAGCTCATATGTCTAAATAAGCTGGATCGGACCACTATATCACATAGGTGCCATAGGAACGAACGGTCGAAAATTAAGTTGTTGTATGAAAAAACATTTTGTTTTTCAAGATATCTTGACCAAACTTATTAG
Organism: Drosophila novamexicana; assembly: GCF_003285875.2. Lineage (NCBI taxonomy): Eukaryota > Metazoa > Arthropoda > Insecta > Diptera > Drosophilidae > Drosophila > Drosophila novamexicana. The sequence continues at coordinate 1,008,110 of NW_020824802.1, read as the reverse complement.
TTTTACTATACTCCTCATATATATGCAAAATCCTATTAAGATCGGACCACTATATCATATAGTTGCCATAGGATCGATCGGTCAAAAATTAAGTTTTTGTATGAAAAACCATTTTTTTTATCAAGATATCTTGACCAAACTCGGCATTTATTAGTTTTACAAAGCTCCTTATATATATGAAAAATCCTATTAAGATCGGACCACTATATCATATAGCTGCCATAGGAACGATCGGTCAAAAATTAAGTTGTATGAAAAAACACGTTGTTTATCAAGATATCTTGACCAAACTCGGCATTTATTAGTTTTACTATGCTCCTCATATATATGCAAAATCATATTGAGATCGGACCACTATATCATATAGCTGCTATAGGAACGATCGGTCGAAAATTAAGTTTTTGTATGAAATAACATTTTGTTTTGCAAGATATCTCGACCAAACTCGGCATTTATTAGTTTTACTAAGCTCCTCATGTACATGCAAAATCCTATTAAGATCGGACTTCTATATCATATATCTGCCATAGGAACGATCGGTCGAAAACTAGGATTTTGATTAAAAACCTATTTTGTTTATCAAGATATCTTGACCAAACTTGGCATTAAATCTTTTCCCTGTGCTTCTTAGATATGGGTAAACCACCATTATGAAAAGGTTGGGTCTGAGAGGGTATTAGATCTTCGGCGTGCCGAAGATAGCCTCTTTTTCTCGTTTAATATAATTTTTATTACTTAAAAATAATAAATTAAATTAAGCATGCATTTCATGGATAAAGCAAAACCACATTGCGTCGATTCTAAGTTCAAAACTTTTTCGCTCAATGTACGTCGAAATCGTCGTTGCACGTGTCAGCATCAGAAAGCCGCGATTTCGGCACTCGAACAGTCAGTCGGCTAGCAAGTTGTGCGAAATCGGAAAAGCCAGTTTAGCAAGCCAGGCTACAAATTTTGCGTTGCATGCCAATTTATGGGCGTTACTCATCTTAGTGCTTATATTGTCGTTGCTCTAGCTCTTATTATTTACCCAATTTGTTAAAAAAACACGATTTCGATATCGATTGCATGCAAACTGAGTAAGTTATCGACTATCGGAAAACAACTCGGTGGCCGAGAAAGCGCTTGGTGCTTGCACGCGTATAAATTCCTAATTAGTATATGTCATGCGATGTAACACAATGTTATCTTGGGTAAGTTGCGTTGATCCCGCGCTGCCCTTGATCCAAATATGTTCTTCTTGATCTAGTAATATTACTGAAGATTTTGTTTTGAAGTTGATTTCTATTGCTGGCCTTGGGTTCAGACAATAACGAAAGATATGTTTTATCGGCAATGCCGGAGCAGTATATTTATTTCAGCGACTTATGTGTTGCGCGCTTCATATAAAGCTAAACTGTTGGTGCTTACAATAAGTACGATTATGCCATAAGCGACAATGCATCACGCCACAAAGTCATGGTTGGCAAGCCGACTCAGCATATAACTAAGTTGTTGGGCAGTGTTTCCTGCGTGGAGCGAACGCGCACAGGTTTCTCGTCGAGACCGTTCGCAAAAGGTATTGTTCGTAGTCTCAGTGCATTCTGTGACCGCGAAAGTATCCTCCTCACATTTTGCCAGTGTGTTTTCGTCGAGCCATAGGATGACTTGTTGGTGAGATACAGGGTAGACGGTGACCTTCTTACATCTGAATTTAACCTTTGGGTAGGCTATTAATATATAGATAATATGTTTGGACTGAAGGACCCTTATTTTAGAGGCTCCTATTAAACTAACTATTGGACTGTCCTGTTCGATTAGTGATTTCAAATCAGCGTGATCAAGAATTGTGGGGTTAACAATGTTAGATTTTGCCAACGTAATAGTGAGAATTAAATTTTGAATTTCTGTGCTTAGCATTCTATTTCTTGCCAAAACTGCTTCAAGTAAATATGGGGTCAACCAGATCGTTTTTCCGAGCATTTATAATCTTGTTGATGGTGTCCGTCAGTTTGTTTATCTGTTTCTGAGTTTCGGAGCTTATGGTAATCTGTCTAGAATTGGACTCTACTAGTTGCGCCTCTTTGATTCTGATCTTCAAGAAATCGGTTGCATCAGGCTGCTGCCTGCAACCACCTTCAATGCCGTCCCTAAAAAGTCTAAGGTTCTAGCAAATCTATGGTGTACTTTAAGAACGGACAAAAGGGTTCTTAGGTGGTCTGTATCGACGTCTAGCAATTTGCGCATACGCGATTGGGGAAAGGAATCGGACAATTTTTCTGTTTCATCTATCATACTGCTGAACTCTTAAAGGTTACTTGAGTGTCTCAAATAGCCCCTTTGTTCGAACACTAACACCTCACCGTCTATTACCGGGATGTAGTTAGCGTGCGAAAAGTCGGTGATCCGTGCATTAGCCGCTGCCATTGAGATAAGCAATGTGAGGGCAAACTAACTAATTGTAGAGAGGAACCTATTTGAGGTTGTCTTTGTGGACCACCCTCCCTTTAATGAGAACAGACGTTCCTAGGTCTGCTTCCACTTTTTGCTTGTCGGATTTTGCTCCGTCCTTGCTAACAATGAAACCTAGGTATTCTACGCTTTCTTTAAAAATACTAGTCTTTCGTGGCTTATTCTTATGTTAGCATCGATTAGACACTTGAGTACAGCATCGATGTGGCGAACATGGTCTGATACATATATAGACGTAGCATATCTTTCCAATATGTTCCCTTAGAACATCATCCCATGCCCTTTGAAAAATGCTGCTTGCATTTTTTAGGCCGAACGGCAGACGACAGAATTCGTATTTGCAGCTATTTACTGCGAACGATGTCTTTTCGCGGTCGTGCTCTGCAAGGTAAATCTGGTGGTACCCTGACTTTAAGTCTAGGGTGGTAAAAAGCTTCGCCTTCCCAAAGTAGCTAGAATCATGGGAATGCTGGGCATTGGGTAACGGTCTAGAATGGTTCGTTAGTTCAGCTTCCTGAAATCGATGACTAACCTCTTGTTCGGGTTACCATAAGCGTCACTAGCTTTCTTGTCAACAACCCAAGTTGGGCTGTTGTAGGGCGATCTAGAGGGCCTGATAATGTCGTCTTTAGCATTTGTTTGACTTCGTTGTTTACAAAGTCGGAAACGACCATAAGGCTTGATTAGGCTCTGGAGTACACCGTTTCGTTATCTACTGTCCGAATCGTGGCAATGACAGCGGTGTTGAAAGGGAGAGCTTCGTTAGCTGTTGAAAAAGCTTTTTTCCTTTTAATTATCATACTCTTAAATTCCTTCTTAACGGAGGCAGGCATCACAATGTCATTGACTTCGGTGAAATTTACGTCAGCGCAGTTGTGGTACTGAAGTTTTTTAGAAATGCCATGATATTCCAGAGTGCTCTTTGTTAAGTTCAACTTAACCCCGGTCTGTGTTAACAGGTCAAAGCCAAATGATAGCGTCGAACGAGCTGAGAGTGTCTAACAGAAAAAAATGTGAAGTGTACCGGTTTGGTGACTGGCATTATGGTTTTTAGTTCTTTTACGGGCTTGACATAATTTTTTGCCGCACCTGTGTCGATTAGCATTTTTAATGTTCTCCCAGCCAACCGTCCTCGATGAACGACAACCGGGAGTGTTCCCTAAAAAATGAACCGAGTCTTCATCTGGAGCGTAATCGTTGCCACTTTCAATGTCTTCAACTGCGGCCTTTGCCGCCTTCTCGTAATATGCCTTATCTTCTTTAGAGTCCTCTTGAACTACATTATTAAGACGCTGGCGTCTTTGGCCTTCGCACGGTCGGAAGAGTTTCTACGCTTCGCGGCGTTCGAGTCATTAGGTTGACGTTTACTCCATCGGTTGTGGGGCCTGCGCTTGGTTGTCCCTGTTAGTCTGTTCTTGAGGGTTGCCCTTTGGGCGCTTGACAAAATAAGGGTTCCTTTCCTGATTTTGGTCTTCTTTGCTAAACCTGCCTGGCTAGCAATGGGAACGGCTTTTACTGTTTTCAGCAACTTGAGCCCGCTCCTCCACAGCCTTCGCGTAAGAGTTTGCGAAAATGCTTCTCTCAATACTAGCCTCTGCTTCTCTGGCCAGAGCTCTGGCCACAGCCTTCTGCGCTGGAAAGAGATTTTTTTAGGCTTGAAACGAAAGGCATGCAGGGCGTCGGTTCTAACTTCCGAGTTGAGCAAATCGGCGCACTCTTGCTTGTGTGTCATGACAATCTTGTTGGTCACTATTGTGTGCTTTTTCTCGACTTCGTCGTAGTATTGCATTAGAGCATATCACCTAGCCTGACCATTTCTAATCTCTTCCTCAGTAGGCGCAAAGATGTCTTATCCGAGTAGGTACAATCTAGTCTGGCCTATATGGCATCAAAGTTTAACACTGTTTTGTGTGACACAAGCAAGGCTCCAGCTGGGCCTCTGATTTTGTTTCTAATGATGGCGACAGCTTGGTAATGTGCGCTGCTGCCGTTATAAGGCTTGAACATCTCGTAAGCGTATATGGCCGTTTGCCTCCATGCTACATACTCATCCTGAATGCCTGTGAAGTCAGGGACGGACTTGAATTATGCAGCGGGATGTCACATCTGACATCAGGCCTAACTGATATTTTCTCGTATGTAATAATTTGAGGTGTTTCTACCTGTAAATTCTGCACCTGAGCAACTAATGAATTAATCTGAGCTTGCAACTGGGATTGCTGTTGCGACAGCGCCTGTCTGACGGCATTGTCAATGAGCGCTTGGACCTAATAATGTTCCATGATGTTATCTAAAGGGGCACATGCAAATGGTTGGTCTGTTTCCCAGCTATCGTCACTGCCGTATTCACCTTTCGCGTCGCTATGTGAACCTGCCCTACTCATTGGCTGTTGGTTGGCACCACACAAATATTTTAATGCCGATCGCAAATGATCGGTCGATTAGCTTGGTTGCGCAAGAGATAGAATTTATTGAAGTGGCACTTAATATCTTCGGCCGTGGCTAACAGTCAGCAGCAAGAAACAATAAAGTACCTTTGGGTAAGCCAATGGAAATTTTTGTCTGACAAAGGTATGCAATGAAAATTTAACGAACTAAAAGTATGCACTTATATAATTATATTTTTTTTTTGATTTGATTAAGTCAACAATTACTTGGCGAATTATTGCTTTGTTTTCCGAACACTGCTTGTCAAACGCAGAGGTAAATTTTCATAAAAAAAAAAAAATTATGTACCATTAAATTTATTATCTTTCGTGAAAAATTAATAAGAAAAAAACAACATTGAGCCAAACAACATTGGGCTTGGATGTTAGTGCATCCACGCCCTCTCAACCAAGAGAGCTGCGACCAGAATTCGCTAAAATGATGAGAATTGCTGGCGCTACACCTGCGGAAATTCGTGAAATGATTTCCTTAAATACTGTAAGTGCTTCAAATACTGCAATTAAGTGCAGTAGTAACAATTTTGCAGCAACGACATGCACATTGACTACGCGTCTACCTACACTGTCACAACTTCAAGTGGAGGAGTGTGCACCATCCCAAATATTAACTACAAAAGTGTAGTTGCAGGCGAATCAGAAAATAATATCAATGAACTAGGAAAGTCATCAGTGAAATCACTCAGCTGAATGACGACCAAAATAAAACGTAAAATGCCTTTAAGCTTTCCAAAAGCAAACGGTAAAAAAGGGAGGTTAATTGCATCTCAGATATCGATGGACAGAAGTCTAAAGGAGATCAATAAACTCAAAAAACCAATTTGCATTACTGGATAATGAAGAGAACGATGATCCTACAGAGGAGGAAATAGCCCATGCCGAGGCACTGGCAGAAGAGGTGGAAGTAGAGCTGAATGCGGAAAAAGAAGCCAGAGTACCCAGATCCAGGAAGCCACCTCCCATCTTCATTGAAAATGTAAACAATGTGACCCAGATGGAGGCAGAGCTTGATGCAGTCATTGGGTCAGATAGTTATACCATCCACGTTGGAATACAAGGAAAAGTAAGAGTTCACGTTGAAAACTCGAATTCATATCGTAGTCTAGTGCAGTTGCTCAAAGAAAATAATACACATCACTTTACATACCATCTGAAGAAAGACAAGGCCTTCAGGCTTATCGTCCGCAATTTGGCTAGCACCACCCCTGAAGATAGCATTAAAGAGGAGTTTATGCGATATTGACACAGTGTCCTTCGTATTCACAATCCTCGTCCTCGTGAGACCCAACAACAAGAAAACGGTGAAGCTATTGAGGAACTGATACAAATTAATTTTATTTTCATTAATTTGGCTAACAATAAGGATGCGCTGAAAATCAAGCAAATAGGGCGACAAAGAGTCTTGGTTGAAATACCAAAAAAAAATTTGAATACCATCCTGTGCCACAGATGCCAAGGATTTGGACATACAAAAAACTACTGTATGAGGCCTTATATCTGTGGAAAGCGTGCTCAAAATCATCCAACAGCTCAATGCAGAGAAACTTTGGTTGAGAATCTTTGCTGTATCAACTGCGGTGAAAACCATGGCATAAGGGATGCAATGTGTTCAAAACTAGAACGCAAGAAAAAAGACCAAAAGTAAGTCTAGGTTTGAAAAGTAATGTCAGTAGCAAAAAAGACCGTCAGCAACAGATTCCAGCAACCTTAGTGCGAGGAAATATTTCGTACGCCGATACTCTGCGTACTGGGCTGGAAAAGTTCAATAAAGAGACGTCAATTAGAAACCCTACCCCCAAGCACCAAGATACCCCACTCCACAATAGTTCAAGGCTGGAGGCTGCAATAGAAGCACTCACTGTGAAAGTCGACACTCTACAAGCTATGTTTAAGGAACTTCAGGAGACGAATCAGTTCCTTAAACAAATGTGTCTGAGTCTATTGAACGCCAAAAAAATGACGCACAGTTCACTAAGCCTCGGATTGTGGAATGACCATAATATTGATGTGATGCTAATTACAGAGACCTGGCTTCAGGCCGGTGTATCCATCTTTATTCCAGGCTACAAAATTTACAAAGCGGATCATCCTAGCGATAGAGCAAGAGGAGGAGCGGCGGTGCTTATTAAGCAGGAGATCGAATACTTCCAAAATGAACCGGTAAGGATGGAGAAATTGCAAATGGCCAGCATCCAGATTGCAACTAGCAGGGGTGAATTAACCATTGCTTCGGCATATCTCCCGCCGCAACTGTCATGGTCAGCAATGGAGTTCCAGCAACTTTTCAGCGGACTAGGAAGAATGTTCCTTATAGGTGGCGATTTTAACGCTAAAAACAGATGCTGGGGTTGCTTTAGAGCTAACGCAAGAGGCACCTGCTTACTGGACGCGGTGCAAAACTCATCATCTGAAATACTAGCGACTGGACAAGCCACTCATTTCCCGTTTGCCCAAAGTTACACGCCGAGTGCCATTGACTTCTTTATTTATAACGGACTTCACCCAGATGGCTTAAGTATAAGGCCTGAGTTTCAGCTATCCTCTGATCATATCCCACTAGTAGCTGGTAACGACTGTATTCCAAAGAGTAAAACAATTAAAGGTCGCCCGCTGCCTCCTGGAGCCAACATTGCTGCTTTTCGACGAGATCTAGAGGAAACTCTAGACCTAAACTTGGAAATATTTGCACCAGAAGACATCGAAGATGTATATGCGCTATTCCTGAACAAGGTTCTCTCGGCAGCCCTCATTTCTGCGCCAGTAAGCCGATCAGAAAGCTCACGACCACAAGTGAGACAATCCATACACTACTGCTGATTAAGAGAAGGATTAGAAGGCAGTACTGTCGAACCGGAGATCCAATTGTGGACAGGATCTACCGTAGAGTGTCGAACTGTGTGAAAAAGCTGCTGCAGCTGAATAGACAAAGGGAAACCGACCGTTTTTTGGAAAATGTTTCTCCAGATGAATCTTCAAGTCACTCCCTATGGAGACTGACGAGAAGGTACAAACAGCAAGTGTCCTCCAAATTTCCGATCAGAAAGCCTGATGGATCTTGGGCCAGATCCCCAAAGGAACGGGCTGATGCATTTGCCGAAGACTTGGAGGATCGCTTCAAGCCTTTTAATACAAGTTCGGCAAGCCTGAACAGAACGGTTCAACTCACACTGGAGAGCCCAGGCAAACTAAGCCTCCCAGTTGCTCCTATCACTGCCAACGAAGTATCAGACCACATAGCAGCACTTAAGACATGAAAAGCTCCTGGCGATGATGGCATCGACAACATCACACTTAAAGGAAAACTCTTCGAACGTTGTCTGCTTACGAGTCTGCTGTCTTTGGAAGGAATTAAAGAAAAAATTCCCCCCTTTCAGTTCGGGTTCCGAAAATCTCATGGCACACCGGTACAGCTAAATAGGGTGGTGAATTTTATCCTCGAGGGTTTCGAAGCCAAAGAGTCCGTAGTGGCAGCGTACTAAGACATAAAACAAGCCTTCGACAGAGTCTGGCATGATGGACTACTCTGCAAAATCAAGCTTGTTGCCACCTCAACTATATTTAATTGTGCAAAGTTATTTTCGGTAGTACTCGATGGAGTTGAGTCCAACATGAAGGCCATCGGGGCTGGCGTTCCTCAAGGGAGTGTGCTAGGGCCCACGCTCTACACCCTCTTTACCTACGACATGCCCACTGGCTTTACAATTGAAGTCGCGGATCCACACGACCTTACAATCGCCACTTTTGCAGATGACACAGCCATTTTATCAAGAAATGAATGTGTCTACGAAGCTACCGACGTCCTGCAGCAATATCTTCACCAATTTGAAATGTGGGCCAAGCGCTGGAATATTGGCATTAATTTAAATAAATGCGCCAATGTGACCTATGCGCTACGAAGGGACATGTGTCTGGGAGTATTCTTGCGCGGTCAATTGGTGACGCACTTCAACAGCCACAAATACTTAGGGTGCACTTAGACAGACGCTTAAACTTTAACAAGCACATCAAGTGTCTCTGTAACCCTGAAGAACAGAATAGGAAAACTAAGATGACTTCTGAGCAGTAGAAATGCGTTGTCATTGAAAAATAAAGTAAACATTTATAAGTCCTGCATAGCTCCCGACTGGCGTTATGGTGTTCAGGTATATGGCATTGCTGCAAAGTGCCGTCAGGGTGCTCCAAGCAAAAACGCTCCGTAATCTGTCTGGTGCCCCCTGGGATATGAGAACTTCCGACCTGGAAAATGACCTAGGAGTGCCCAAAGTCGGGGACGTAATAAATATACAGGCCGCAAATTATATAGCGCGACTGAGAAATCATCCTAATCGTCTGGCTAGGCGTCTTCAGAATAGGCGTAGAATTGGAGGACTCCGAACTCCGAAGGTCTCACCCAATAGATCTCCCAGATCGACTTATATAGTCGCCACTGTAAATTTGTATATTAGACTTACCAGTATAATAAGTAATTTGTAAATATTCATATAAATTTAATTTAAGTTGTTCCTGATAATAACAGAAAAATTAAAATAAAGCAAAACTTAATAATAATAAAAAAAAAAATGTTCCGATCACGATAAAATTCTTCACTTCTCGAACTTACATGATCCAATTCGACAATGATTTCGAATTTTAGTTGGGCGCCAATTATTAATTAATGTATGTCCTGCGATGTAACACAATGTTATCCTGGGTAACTTGCGTTGATCCCGCGCTGCCCTTGATCCAAATATGTTCTCCTTGATCCAGTAATATTACTGAAGATTTTGTTTTGAAGTTTACTTCTATTGCTGGCCTTGGGCTCAAACAATAACGAAATATATGTTTTATCGGCAATGCCGGAGCAGTATATTTATTTCAGCGACTTATGTATATAAAACTAAACTATGGGGGTTTACAATAAGTACGATTATGCCCTAGGCGGCAATGAATCACGCCACAAAGTCATGGTCGGCAAGCCGACTCAGCATTCCATACAGCGCAGCGCTTCCCTTCGAATAGGAAGTGTCAGCATACCACTTTTGGTCGTTCTTAGCGCAGAGCGATTAACTCAAATGTGGCGCATCAGCATTATTCTTGCAAAGCTACTTAATAATTAGGGCAATACATTGTGCAATATTTAACTAAGTTGTTAGCTTATATACATACTGATACAAACAAAAGTATTGGCACCCATTTTGCGTCCCTTTTGATAACAAACATCCAAATTAATGTTCCTGAATAAACCAGTTAATTTCCTACAAAAATCAGTCAAAGGCTTGTAACCAAAAACATAACAGTACTTTCATAAAATTATTCAAATAAAAAAATGGCACGTTTTCCTGGAACAAAAGTATTGGCACACACAATTATAAAACTTAAAAAGATTATATATGAAACTTAACTAATATTTGGTGGGCAAGCTTTCCTGTTTTATAACAGCCTCTAAACGTTTTTCCACCCCGATATTTTGCCATTCTTCCAGCAAACCCGTTATCAGCTGACTCTTGTTAAAAATGGCCCTTTTTTGACCCTCCTATCCAATTAATCCCATTAATGTTCAATTGCGTTTAAATCAGGAGATTGTGGAGGATAAGGCAAAACGTGTGCCGTGTTATATGCCGATTGCTTGGGATCGTTGTCGTGTTGAAAAGTAAAGTTTGATGGTAAGTTTAGGTTTTCCTCGCTTTTTACCGTTAATATGCCTAAATTAACTGTTTTGTTCTTTATCCCATCTATGAATACTAATTCGCCCACGCCTGCAGCAGACATGCAGACCCAAACCAATACTCCCCCGCCACCATGTTTTACTGTGGCTGTAAGATTTATTTTCGAAGGCATTATTTGGCTTGCCCCACACAGTAATTATGCTATCTGAGCGAAAAATATTAAATTTGCTTTCATCAGAAAACGGTACTTCGTTCCAGAAAACGGATGGCTTAGTTTTATACTGCTTAGCGTACTCCAAACGTTAAATTTTAATGGCAGAGGAAACAAGTGGCTTACGTCTAGCAACTCGTGCATTGAAGTTGGCTTCATACAGTACGCTTCTCATTGTCATTAGGTGTACTTCTTTTCCAAATTCATTTTGAACTCTAGCAGTTATTTGTGTAGATGTTATTATATGTGTAACGCATAGAAGGAGACATCTCCGACCCCATAAAGTATATATATTCTTGATTAGTATTAACAGCCGAATCAATATGGCCATGTCCGTCTGTTTGTTTCTATGCGAACTAGTCTCTCAGTCTTAAAGCTGTCGTTATGAAACTTTGCAGAAGTCCCTGTTTCTGTTGCACGCAGATTTGAAGAGCTTTGTGTTTACTTCGATACCCAATATCGAACGATGATTACGGCATCGTCGGGAAGATGCGAGGAAACGCAGCCAATAGATCGCCGTAGTAATAGACAGAGTACCCCGTTAGAACTTGTAATGTATTCAAGGAAATGTGCGCGTCGGATCGTAAGTGAAGTTTCTTGCTTTCTTAGATCAGGGCTCCCAAGCGTCGTTTATTTCGGAGTCCCAACAACTACGACTTACAAGGAAACGGGTACATATTAGAATTAATGGCTTAGGGAATAAAAGAATTTCAGAAGCGTCTACAGGAATTAAGTTAAAAATAGGATACCCATATTATAATGCGCAGGTAAAGCATAAGGTAATTGCGTATGTCCTATCCAAGGTGAGTCAAAGAATGCCTGATAGAAGAATACTAATACTTCAAGGGAAGATGCTAAGTATAATATTATAACGATCACATCGGGAAGTACCTTATTTGGCTCTGCGAGTCATGCAACAGTTAGCTGCGGATAAAAGGAGACATTTCCATTGGCAGTGGATGTGGTGAAACATCAAATGTATATTGATAGCATATTTTCTAGAGCGGATAGTGTTGCAGAGGCGGAAGCTATCCAGGGCCAAGTCACTGGAATGTTACACAGTGGCACATTTGAGTTGAGAAAGTGGGAAAGTAATTGCCCAATATTGCTAAAAAAAGATACCTATGAAATTCGAGACACGAAGGGATTGTTGCACCTTGATGGCGAGGACACAATGCGTACGCTGGGTATACATTTGAGCCCCGTGGAGGATGAATTTCGATTTCATTTAAATTTTGAACTATCAGCAGGCGATTAATTATTTCATCAGTTGCGACTGATACAACGACTATGGAAGGATAAGGTTGGCTGGGATGACATAATGCCAGCAGCCAATAGAAGAGAATGGGAGAAGTTTTTAACGGAGTTTCCTAACATTTCAGAAATACGCATACCATGATATATAACATGGGGATTATATAGCGCAGCATCAGAACTACATATTATTTGTGATGCATCAACTTAGGCCTATGGAGCGGTTGCATATTTACGTGTTCCAACCGGGTATCATGCATTTCATACGGAGTTGCTGCTATCAAAATGTAAGGTCAATTGACCATACCCAGAGCCGAGTTGTGTGCTGCTCTTGAAGCTGCAAAAATGTATAAGTATTTAAAACAGAATTTGCGAGTTAATATAAACGTCTGCAGTTCTATTTTTTGGCCCGACTCAATTATAGCCATCAGTTGGATCCGTGGAGGTGCAATCTGGAACGTATTTGTTTCAAATCGCATAAACAAAATTCTGGAGATCTCGAAGGGAACCCTCAAATGATAATCCTGCCGACCATCTGAGTCGGGGAATAAGGGTATCTAAGTGGACGTCATGTGAAATGTGGTGGCATGGACCGCAGTGGTTACAAGGGCTGGAAGAAAGAGGGCCTTGCAATAACATTGATCAACTGTCACTCTCACATGTGAGCAGTGAGACAAGAAGCTTGACTTGCCACAAGATATAATTGGAAGAAATTCCTAGCTGGATTTCCATAGGTCAATATTCATCGCATACACGACTTTTTCGAGTTATGGCACATGTTAAACGTTTTATTGGAAACTGTCGCATAATAGAATCTGAGTGTAAGCGAAGTGAGGTATCAACAGATTATTTAGAGGAAAGCCTCAGAGAAGTTATAAGATTGGTGCAAAAGAACTGTTTTGAAAAAGAATAGAAAGGACTTTCTTCTAACAAGCCGATCCCCAGAGATAGCAGTTTAATACCTCTCAACCCATATTTTGATTTGGGGGGAAAGCGTCTTAAGGCTCGGAGGAAAATTGCGCGATGCATTGTTGCCAGTGAATGAGAAACATGCATATATATTGCCCTATAAACATTATTTCACGAGTCTTTTCGTAAATTATAGTCATGCTTGTACCATGCATAGAGGCTAATCGCTCACACTCAATTACATAAGGAAGAAATTTTGGATCATTAATGGGCGTAACGCAGTTCGTTTTGGTATACATAAATGTATCACATGTTTTAAAATTAAGCTTCAATTTGCAAGTCAACAAATGATGGTGTTAACCCCCGGTCACTTTCTCCCTGGTGATGCGCTCTTGTCGCCTCCTACAGCTGAAGTACATCAATTAAGTTTAGTGCATCGGTGGAGAAGCTGTCAATACTATTCACAACAGTTTTGGAAAAGATGGAACTCTAAATACTTGACACGGATGCAGAGAAGACCAAAATGGTTGCAAATGAAGAGAAACCTAGATGTTGGATGCATGGTGGTAATGAAGGATGAACGATTTCCTGCTCATCGGTTGCCTTTAGGACGGACTACAAGCACTCATGCTGGTGCAGATGGATTAGTTAGAGTTGGGACTCTAAAAACAAGCAGTGGTGTTATCAAACGGCCCGTAACAAAGCTCTGTCCATTACCCATACAAGAGATAATGACACCTAACCTTTACGTAAATGTTTAATTGTACTCTTCTAAGTTAAGGTACCAAGCCCGAGAATCTGAAAGCTGGTGGATGTAAATTTGATGATGAATGCTGGAATCATCGATGGGGGGAGAATGTTTGGGCTACAGCCAACCAGCAAGAGCAATCGCGCCGGCCTAAGAGCGGATATTATAAGAGAGCGCATGAAAAGAGCGATTAACGAAAATTCACCTGCGCTCAGATCAGCCGCATTTGAGTAATGTCTTATCACTCAATAGATCACGCGCTATCACGGTTGAGTTGAGTTGAATTTAGTGGCTCTCTCAAGCGCTCTAGCATTCAGTCCTGTCTTTAAGTTATCTTATTTTCTTGCATTTTTTAATGCTATTGAGCTTGAATTTGCCCGCTTAGTAACAGCGGAATTGGCGACAAATGTCGAAGTCTGTGAGCGTCAGACAAACAAACAACATATAGACTGGACAATCAGAGTACGGCGATGGGGCCTCTCGTTTTCTGTGCGGCTGGTCCAAAGTCGCCTTCGTTTTTGTTCGGGTTCATAAAACGGCATCGCTGTTTTTTTTTCCCTCGCACTGCTGGAAACTGCTTTGGCTTACTCTCAGTGCTCTTTCAATTTGCGTTGTACTGTCGGTGTGTGTATTTGTCCGCGCAAGCAAAATTGCCCACAAATTCAATTTTTCTCAAAAGTTGTTGGCTTTCTTCCCTTTTGAAGGGACGAGTTGTGAAATTCTTGCATTTTAGCTCGTTATCGTTGGTAAGAATATCTAAGCGTTGCCATGTGTGCATTTCAAATATTTTGGACTCGTTATTCACGCGTACTTGCATATTTGGTATATGAATATAACAATTTATGCGCTTGTGTGCTTGCCTGTCCCCGATGGAAATTTTACAAGTTTTGAAGTTTTTGTGATTTCTGTATTTCGGGCGCTAAACACACTCACACACATACAAATGTGTGTGAATGGGCAGATCATGGGCGCAAAAAAATTCATTATTGGCACGCGTCTGACGCGCGCCTTCTTTTTCTGGTTTGAATTGAGGAATGTATGCTGACCCCTTATTACTTGCAGCAGCCCGTTGGGTAGAAAGGGTCAACTTTTGCAAACACCTGCACCTGCATATGTAGTGCAAGTGGCTGATCACTTCAATGATATTATGACCACCTGCACCTTCATAAATTTTGTTGGTAAATTTCAAGCGAATTTTCGATAAAAGCCCCCAAATATCAAATTGAAAAAAAAGTAAAGGTTGAGTCCTGCATCTCCGATACAAATGCAAATTTATATGCGGACTGGTTTTCTGCCATTCACCCATGTTTTGAGCACAGGAAAACATGCTAAGTCAAATTGTTTTGATTTTAATAAAAAAGAATTGCAAATGGTTAACTGATAACATTGTTGGTAAGTCGTCAAATTCAAATATGAAAAAGTTAAATATTATAATACAATAAAATTGTTAAACATATTAATACACAATCGCTCTTTTTTAACCCATTGAAAATGGGTAAAAAGGGTATATTGTATTTGTGCAAAATGCAAATGTATGTAACAGGCAGAAGGAAGCATTTCCGACCCCATAAAGTATATATATTCTTGATCAGCATAAATAGCCGAGTCGATCTATCCATGTCCGTCTGTCTGCCCGTCCGTCCGTCCGTCCATCCGTATGTATGAACGTAAGGATCTCAGAACCTATAAGAGCTAGAGACTTGAAATTTTAGATGGAGGTGCTCCTAGTTCCCGAGCTGATCGACCGATAATCGAGAACTTGCTCCGTTTCCAAGCAATCGATACAAATCGATATCGACATCCAGTTTTTTGAGCAAATTGGGTAAATAATAATAGCTAGAGCCACCAAGCATGATATGTTGCTTTTAGAATATTATAGATATTTCAAGTATCTTTCATTTCATACCTATCGCCACCTCCCCGCTACCACCCAAGAGCTATAAATCAAGTTAATAACCCAACTTTTATTGCCAACCAATTTAAACCACAATGTAAATGCAATTGACTTTTTCAGAATACACGAATATTCTATGGTACATTAAGATATACTGTAGAAAATTTCATAAAAATCGGTTAAGAAAAAACCAAAGTTATATGCAACTGCGCAATTGAATGGGGCAGCAGCTTTAAGAATTTCTGTATACATGTACACACACACATTCATGCGCGTCTGCTTCGCAATCTAACAGCATGGTCTATGCGACTTTTTTCTGTAATGCTATTTTAGTTCCTTTTTTACCATAAGTACCTAATTGTTGGTGTGGCTGCTGAGTAGAGGCATAGCAAGTGGTGCGGTCTGCCACGGGTTCGAGACCTACCGGGGAAAGTATTTTTTTTTTTTGCTGTTGGGGCGGTTGAGTAGAGTCGACAGCAAGTAATGCGGTCAGTTGCGAGCTCGAACCTTGCCAAGGGAACTTTTTTTATTAATTTTTTTGGTGTTGTAATAAGAGGGTTCAGGGAATTCCCTAGTCGGGTATATTGAAATATTTTTACATACATATTTTTACACAAATTTTCGCTGGTCATAAAATTATTAAATTGTTCAGTCACTTCAACTACATATGCAGGTGCAGGTGCTTGCCAAAAGTTGACCCTTTAGGCCCAACGGCCTCAATTTTAATTATGTCGCTTTTACTGAGACCTTTATCAATACTTCCTTGCAAATACACCTCTAACAGATTTCATGAAGCTTCCCGTATCGGAACAGTAGTATGTATACCTGTTGTGTCTTTTTTGTCAGAACTCATTGAGCTTTTGATCTCGGAGATCGGGTGTAAAAGTGGCATGTGGTAGTTTCTGTGACTTTATATTATGTATTCCGGTATTCCACCACTATCTAAAATGACCATTTACCAAATCCATCTTGACGCTATTAAATCTTTCTCCTCCCTACTTTCCGATAGCCAGCTCTTTGTCGATCTTGACGACTTAAATCTCTTAAAGCGGTTGCCTAGTCGTTGCCAATAGATTCAACCTTTCCATAGCCTACTACTTCACATGAGTTTATTGATTGTCTGCACGAGATGTCCTTGCTGCAGGTTAATCGGGTGTCAAGAGACAGTTCCCTTTATTTGATCTGCGTGTTGGATTCGTTCGAAAGGGTTGAGCACAGGATTGAGCCGCTTTCACTTTCTGAAGACCCCTTTCATCCAACTTTGGATTTGGTCATTGATCTACTACGTGTGCCTACAATTGTGCATACATTGATGTTGTCCTTTAACTATATCCTGCATTCGCTCTTTGATATATGCGTCTTTCTTGATTACCCAATGATGTCTGATAGAGCTCCCTGGCTCTCAAGGGAACTCCGCAAGTGTAGACAAATTTATTTATATTTAACGCAGCTCCCATCTGCCCACGAATGCTTCTGGAGCGACAAGGCTACGACGACACAGATGTGTGCTTGGTACGGCCGAGGAATCGTAGAAGACGCTCACCTCAACATCTCTTAGTGTAGACTGGAGACACTAGGACACTGAGACATTGTAGATAACTTGGTTCTGAGCATGCTAAAGACCAAACAGGAGTAAACTCAGGAGAGTTGAGCGCAACAAACGGCGAACAGAGGATAATAAGGTAGCAGGAACAAGCCTCAGAAGCAATGCTTTACGGCATTATTCCGCAGGAATAAAGGATATTATTTTGTAAATATACAAAATAAAAAAAAAAAAAAAACAAGAAAGAGATTATAGTGGGGAATATTCCGACTAGGTGATACCCTGAACCCTCATCTGCCAACAACAAATGCAGCTCGCGCTATGCGCGAAGTCGCTGGGCCGATGTGTCTCAGTGAAAGCCGAATTAAAACTAAGCTTACAGAAGATTGATCAAAATTACCTAAGCTATTGTGTGCTTTTCACAACGGCCGCTAGAATGCTTAGCTTGCGCCTCGTGCGCTGCCGTCGTGCAAGAACATCCGGCCCAGAGCTATGTCACCATCTGTGGCTGGTGTTATATTGCATTTTGCTGACCCCTGTTAATTTGTAAGAACATCCGGCCCAGTGGCTTCTGGCCTCTGTTAACTGCTCCCCTTTAAGTTAAGGCCACCCTCGGCCGCTCCTATCTTGGCCGATGTCATGTTTTTGGTGACAGCACACAGCACCCAACAAGAAGGCTATTACCACGCTGTCGACGCTTCCAATTTCATCCTTGACTTCCTTGATGATCTCCAGGTTACGTTCATTCAAGCGATGAAGGTAAGGGAGACTCAGCACGTCTTGGTGGCCGGTGACATTCAGAAGGGGAGATGCCGCGATGCCGCGGAACTTACTCTGGACGTTGTTGCGATTCAAGTACTTAGTTTCGTTGATCAGAGCCCAATTATTGAACGTGATTAGATTCGTTCCGTGAACCCAAGTCTCAGTACCGTTGTCAGTGTAAACTTTATCAGGCCGGTTATTGATGATCAGAATTCGGTCATCGACCCATGTGATCGGGTCTAAGTGACTCGGCTGCATTTGGCAGTTTGCCAAGCCACCAGCATGCAGCTCTCTGGCACAAGAGATGGTCAGTGAAAGTTGACAAAAGGTTCCTCCCGGCGTGGAAGCGCATTTCTTAAGGGCAAGCACTTGATCTCCGCACTGGTTGTCGTCACTTTGTAGCACAGCATTCTCATGTGCAACTGGATACAGCATAACCTTTCGGCAAGCCATTTTGACTTTCGGGAACTTTATGATAAAGTGAAGGGCATTAACAGATTGTATTACTTTCACGGACGCAACGGACATAAGGTCAACTATTGAAGTACCTGTGGGTTCATCGATCCTAATAGATTTCAAATCTATGTGATCTAATATATTTGGGCTTATGATATTAATTTTTGCAAGGGTAACAGCGAGCATAAAATTCTGCATTTCCATCAGCAACATTCTATTCTGAGCTAAAAGAGTTTCGTATAAATGCCCGGAATATATCTGATCCTTTTTTGCAGCTATTAGTAATGTGTTGACACTTGTAGTGAGTTGATTGATTTGTTATTGAACTTTTGTGTTGATAGCTACTTGTCTATTGTTAGAGTTCACCAACTGTAATTCAGTGAATTTGATCTTCTCGAAGTCACTGGCGTCAGGTGTTCCCGCAACTACTTTGAGGGCTGTGCCCAAGAAATTTAAACTTCTTGCCACCCTGTGGTGCACGCCAAGAGCTTTAAACAGATCTCTGAGGCATCTACGCGTAGAAGCTTTCTCATGTGTGACTGCGGAAACTTTTCACATAGCTCAATTGTTTCGTTTACCATTTTCTCGCACTCAGAGACTTGGCGTGTGAGTAATTAGTCACACGAGCTGCCGCACTTGCCAAAAATAGAAACAGTAGAGACCCGAATCTGCGGAAGACGGACAAAACGGACCAAACTATTACTACGTGTCTTTCTAAAGGTAATGCCAAGCGGCTTTAATATTAAAACTTAAAGGTGATGCCTAGTGGCTCAAATGTTCAAACCTATAGCTAAATTCAAAATGCATAGAATCGATGTTTTATTTCAGCTCTCGCCCTACTTAAGGTTGTACTTGTGGACCACCCTCCCTTCAATGAGAACGGTCGTGCCAAGGTCGGCATCTACGATCCGTTCTTCACATAAGGGCGTGAGTTTATTGCCAAGCCTGCGGTTTCTTTTTACTATAACTTTTTGGCCTACTTTAAAGACTCTATACTGTCGCTGGTCGTTCAGTCTAGATCGGAGCGCATTTCGCGCACTCCTTAACTTTGCTGATATTACCCCTTCAGGTTCGCCTGAGGGCACATGGAGGGCATCAACAGGTCTCTTGTTGATGACCGAATGTATTGTCCTGTTATACTCAATCGTGATTAGCATTATGACTTCGACTGAGTCACTGATGTTTTTCTCCAGCTTGAGGCAACGTGCAAGCTCGGCTAGAGCGCTATGGAAGCGCTCATTAACAATATGGACTCCGTAGTTGTTTAACAACAGGGTCTTTATCGTTTGAGAATACATCGAAGGCTCGATATCGCAATAGATTTTTCTGGCTCGTAGAAAGAAATTCATGAGCTGCAGTAGTGGAGCTTTTAAGTCCCCGATAGTGCGCGACTGAATTGGTTGTACGACTGCAAATTTAGGGAATTTATCAACACAGGTCAAAAAAAATTGTTTGTCCGTGAAATATATATCAATGTGTAGGAATTCCCCAGGAGTCTCAGGGATCGGAGTTTCTTCCAGCTCTTGTCTTTTCCGGTGCCTATCGTATTTGGCTGCTGAGCAGATTCTACAACTTTCCACAATTTCCTTAGCCAACTTAGCCTTCCTTCATTATCAGAATCTTAGAGGTCTTATTTCAAAACTTAAAAATCTTTTCATGGCCAGGACTTCCTTCAATTCGGATATAATAGCATTTTCAGAAACATGGTTGAACTCAACCATATCTGATTTTGAGATTTTATCAAATAACTTTAGTTTGTATCGAAATGATCGGCCAACTCGAGGTGGTGGGGTGTTAATTGCCGTTAAAGCCACTCTCCAGTCTGAACTTTTCTGTTTTAGTACGCCTACTGACGCTGAGATTGTCTCAGTTAAGGTGTCTTTTCCTACACGGAATGTCTATGTAACATGCTCTTATGTCCCTCCTTCTTCTGATATTCAAGTTTATATGAAACATATTACTTGTATTAAAGAAGTTTCTTCACACGTGCGTGATAGTGACCTATTTATGGTGTTGGGTGATTTTAATTTGCCCAACATCTCTTGGTCATTATTTACTGCCAAAAATTATCTAGTGCCCTCAGCACAGCACGATTTTATAGACTGCATGCTTGATCTTTCGTTGTTTCAAATCAATTCAATTTCTAATCATTTGACTAGAACACTTGACCTTGTATTTGTAAACGACTACCTTATTTCTAATGTGTCTAGGTCCCCTCCTTTATCTCTTCCTGAGGATGTCTATCATCCAACTTTAGAGATTGCAATGCTAAATTGTAATCCTTTCATTTCGTGCTCATCAGCCAATAGGCCCCGCTATTGCTTTCGCAAAGGAAATTATTCTTTGCTGAATCAGCTTATTTATTCAACCGATTGGTCTTTCTTATATGACTCAGTTGATATGAATAGAGCTATTAATTTTTTTTACATCACCCTAATCTCCCTCTTAGATGTGTGTATTCCTAAGTCAATTCCTTCGACTACTTTTTCAAAACCACCCTGGTTTACTACCAGATTATCACATCTAAAAAATGTAAAATCCAAATATTTTAAAAAGTTTAAAAAGTCTGGTTCGCGTACAGACTTGGCTAAATATTCCATAGCCAAGTCGAACTTCTTTCTTCTTAATTCTCAATGCTATGAGAATTATCTAACACGTTGTAAAAGACAATTTGCCCGAAATCCGAGACAGTTTTATAATTTTGTAAACTTGAAGCGTAAATCTTCAAGTTTGCCATCTTCTTTTTTTCTTGGCTTGGATAAAGCTAGCAATGACACTGATTCTGCTAACCTCTTTGCTAATTTTTTCCAATCAACTTACTCTTCAGTCTGTCCTAATACTAATGCTTACCCTTATACTATTTCTTCCGCAAGTTATATACCTCCTCTAATTATTTCACACTCCTCTCTCCTATTAGCTACAAACTCTTTAAAGTCTTCTTACTCTCCTGGGCCGGACAATATTCCTAATTGTCTTCTCAAGGAGTGTAGTTCTTCCATTCTTTATCCATTGCTAAAGCTTTTTAATCTATCCCTTGAAACTTCTGTCTTTCCATCTCTTTGGAAAGAATCTTATATCATTCCTCTTCACAAGAAAGGTGGGAAGTCTGATATACGTAATTACAGGGGCATTGCAAAACTGTCCGCTATTCCTAAATTATTTGAAAAAATAATCACTTCGAATTTGCAGCATTTCTGCAAATCAGTTGTTTCCCCTGTTCAACATGGATTCGTAAAGAATCGGTCAACTACGACCAATCTGCTTGAGTTTACTTCCTTGGTAAACGATGCTTTCCTTTCGAAAATGCAAACTGATGTCATTTACACTGACTTCAGTAAGGCGTTTGACTCTGTGCACCATGACATTTTACTTTTTAAACTTGACTTCTGCTTTGGATTAATTTTTATTTAAAAGGTAGGACCCAAAGAGTAATGCTGAGGCTGACTACCTCTAAACGGGTTCACGTTACTTCTGGTGTTCCTCAAGGTAGTCATCTTGGACCTTTACTCTTTACCCTTTTTATAAATGATCTCCCCTCTGTCATATCACATGCCCGTGTACTCATGTATGCGGACGATGTCAAACTTTTTCTATCATACACTAATCCCCTACATCATTCTCGTCTACAAGACGATTTGAACGCTATGCAACTATGGTGTTCGGCCAATCAATTGCATCTAAACTGTTCAAAGTGTATGTTTATGACTTTTAATCGTACTACACCTTATCTTGTCAGTTATACAATCGACAATATCCCTTTGCAACGTATACTAACAGTTAAGGATCTAGGCGTAATTTTTGATTCTAAACTCTGTTTCAATCTTCACATAGATACCATCGTTAATGAGGCAAAAGGAGTACTTGGATTCATTAAACGATGGTCTAAAGAGTTTAACGATCCTTTTATAACAAAACTTCTGTACATCTCTCTTGTTCGCCCTATCCTTGAATACTGCTCTTGCATTTGGTCTCCACAGTATAACAACAGCCAGGATCGTATTGAATCTGTTCAGAAGCAATTTCTGCTTTTTGCCTTACGAGGTTTAAATTGGGACCCTAATCTTCGGTTGCCGTCCTACTCCAGCAGACTGCTTCTTCTCAACCTTCCGTCGTTAACCAACCGTAGGACAATTCTCGGTGTTGTCCTTCTACATAAGTTGATTATTGGCGACATAGATTCTCCTTTTCTGCTAGGGCGTCTTCAATTCTCTGTTCCGGCTAGACCAACCAGAAATTATCGCCCCTTTTTACTATCTACGTGCACAACAGACTACGCTATGCACAATCCTTTTCGCGTGCTATGTAAAAATTATAATAGTTTGCATCACGTTTTCTCCACCGAACTGTCTCTACCCCTAATAAAATCGTTGCTTTCAGGATACCTTCGGGAAGTCGCTGACCATTCCCAGCTATGAGCAGGGGCATAGCGTGCCGGACAGGCTGAAAAATTTTCCCCCACCGGGTCGGTGATTTCCCATTACTTTTCTCTCTGTCCTATCTACTTAACACTCTTTATCTAACTTACATTGCTTTACTTTATTAACAATCTTCTTACTTTCATTTTTCCTATTTATTGTATTTTCTTTATTAATATAGCAAATTAAGATTATTTTAATGTTACTTGAAAACACTTTTTTCCTACTTACAACCTTCTGCTTAGATGTAGGCTCTAATAGCGTCACTGACAAAATTAGCTGTGAAAAGGGGCACAGCTGGCCGGACTGGCAAATAAAACACCTCCATCGGTCGGTGATGCTATTTAGAAAATTGTATCCTTTAACTAGGCTTTTAGCATAAAATTCTATTGTATAATATATTGAATAATGAGGAAGACACTCGTTTTGTCGACCTTTAATAAATAAATAAATAAATAAATAAAACTTCGCCATTCTGTTATGTTCGGCAACGAGAATTTCTCTCCTCTCATCAACGTTGAAGACATCTGCAACTCAGTTTTTGCAGTGCCAGAACTTTGTGCCTGGAAACATGCGAACTAAGCCATCCTGCACCTGTGCTAGTGTGTGCAGGTTGCAATAGAGGGAATTAACTGCATTTGGATTAATCAAGTCAAAGAGTTCATCTAGAAGGGCTGTGCGATCAGTGAAGCTCACTTCATGACGCCTCTTGTCCGAAAAGAATGAAGTTGCGTTTGGTGGGGACGCGTGCTTCTTCAATGACAATTTGATTTTGGAAACAATTAACTGGCTAGCTGCGCAGGAATCAGTATTCAGCTCGTCAAGAGCGTTGAGCTGTTGTCGCGATAGCGCATCAGCAACTAAATTCTCCTTGGCTGGCTTATAAAATATTCGCACCCTTCTTAAAGTCAGGGTATCTGAGCATGACGTTTTTCTGATCTCGAATATATACTTTGGTTCCGGGAACTCCTGAATCGCTTTGACTTTTTCAGGGTCCGTTGTAGCTCCATTACTGGTTACCACGAAACCAAGGAAATCTACGCTTTTCTTAAAAAAACGCGATTTTTCCTTGGAGATTCTCATATTTGCCTCGTACACGTATGCCTTTAAAGAACACCCTATATACAAATATAAAGTATGCGGCACTTTATCGCATACAATAACAATTATACATTAAACAAGCCCAGAACCACTTTATATATTGGCTGTGGCTCATATTACGCAGCGCAGCTCACTAGCCTCTGTAGCTGACCGTTTATGCTTACGCTGCATTTCCCACGCTCCGTCTGAGCGCATTCCAGGAGCAACATATATGCTCACTAACACAGGCTTATGCAAGCTACTCACTCTCCCTCTCTTTGTTGCTGTTAACCAATAACAGCATAAGTATATACATGTATCCATAGGCGAAGCGAAATACTTTACTTTGAATAAATTCATTCCAAAAACCCAAGTCAACCAGCACTAACGTGCTTTTGTAAAATTATTATAAAATCAAACATTACATGGCGACCGTGATAGGACCATGAATCCCTGCATGGAGGCAGTAGACCAAGTGAAAAATGAACTTCATGGCCAACAAAGAGGCCATGTATAATATACAATTTGAAAAGGAACTTCATGGCCAACAAAGAGGCTATCCATAATATCCAGGTGGAAAGGGAACTTCATGATCAACGAGAGGCCATCTATAAGAACTGCCGTCGTAATTTATACATTGAGCATCCCGTATTCTGAGTGAGTAGAGAGTGAGTGTTATGGTTCATAAACGCGGTGGCATAAAAAATAAAATTAATAAAAGAATAGCGCACCTAAGGTGGCTGCTATGCACAAAACAGCCAACACCCGCATGGTCGACAACTCTGAAGTTACAAAATGAGCTCGACTATCTGCAAAATGAAATTAAGCAGAGAAAACCAAACACCACTACTCACTCAAATATGAAAGCTATAAAAAACCAAACAACTAATAAAGTTACACCCATTGCCGCAACCAGCCTGCCAAAAGAAAAACGAATGTGCCCACAGGATTGCGAAGGCCCACTCGACAGCCCCTTCTGCGAATATACGTGCAGACACTGCAAAGCCGGCACCTCCAACAAATAAACACCTGTGCGAAGACCAGCACCGGTACCGCCAGCGCAACAAGCTGTGCCATCGGAATAAGTGCGAGAGGCACACCGCCACTTGCGAATACGAGGGAGCATCAGCGTGCCACATCCGGCGACGCCCAGCTGATGCAACGATGAACAACAGTTGCGGTTATATCCTTAATAACTTTTAATTAAAAAAAAAAAAAATTTTGTAAAATTGAGCGGAAACAGCATAGCCCGTAAAGCTATGCGAAATGCTAAGTAGTATTTTGTGTTATTAGCAATATTGAAACCTTGAAACTTAAAACATTGGCATTTAAAACTAAAAACACTATATGTTACATAAAAACATTATATGAATTTAAAGACATTATATCAATTTTTGTAAGAAATTTTTATCAAAATGGGTTCGATGGTTGAAAAATCAGCCGCAAATGTTATAAATAATGTAAAAGTATTTGACCCTAAAGAACATTTAGAACATTTTACTATTTCTATTGTATCACTAGCATAGAAAATTAAGAAACGCTATAGCAGTAGAGCAGACGGACTAGATAAGGTATGAATAAATTTGAATATGTCAGGCAATCATTAGGTTTACGTAAAGAAATGAGCCAAACTTTCGTACTCGCGCAATAAACGTACTGCGATTACATAGAGATTTTATAAAAGTGTGTGATTTCGAATACGAATACACGGACATGTTCAATACTCATATGGGTCCATTGATACATTGTTCAAAAAATCGAAAAGGGAATCATACTAAGTATGTTTCCATATGTCTCAGTAAAACTAGTAACTGAAGAACACCCAATTTTGGGACCAGCAACGATACTAATGGTTCGACTGCATCGATAGATATCTATTATAATAATATGGAATGGAGTATATTAGTGAAAAATATCAAATATCAATCAATAAAGGCATACCTATAAAGGTAGAAACACTAATATACCATGTACAAATATTGATAAAACAATATAACAATATAGTACATGCAGTAGATTCCATTAAAGATAAACTAACACAAGAACATGCCAAACAATGCCTTAAAGTCATACAATCTTTAAATACAAGATTGAAAAACAGTGGCATTAGACAGAATATCATAATAAATGTTCCAGGAGATCTATTTTTACCAGCAAAGTTTGAACCAAACCAGCTGCAAGATCTGAATGAGTCGAAGCCAATTACCGATATAAATATTGATATCGATATTGAAACACTGGACGATACAGAATCGAACATGCCAGACCAGGCAGCCTTAGATAGGGAATATGTAAGACAAATTTCGTCTACAGTCCCTGAATTTGACGGTAAAAAACTGTCACTAAATCGTTTTTTAACAGCCTTAAGGCTTGTTGAACGAACAAAGCGCAACCAAGAGGATTTGGCTGTAGAAGTCATAAAATCAAAACTAATTGGCACAATACTATACAAATGCCAAGACGAGACCACGATTAATGGCATTATTAATAAATTAACGAGAAAGAAAGGTTATCTTCGACACGCCGAAGACCTAATGCCCTTGCAGACCCCTTTTTATAATGCTTATAGTGCTTTGTCCGTATCTAAGAAGCACAGGGAAAATAAATAATCAAAAGCCTAGCCTGATATAGTGGTCCGATCTTAATGGGATTTTGCATATATATGATTAGTATAGTAAAATTAATAAATGCCGAGTTTGGTCGAGATATCTTGATAAACAAAATGTTTTTTCATACAAAAACTTAATTTTCGACCCTGTCGTTCCTATGGCAGCTATATGATATAGTGTACCGATCTTAATAGGATTTTGCATATATATGAGGAGTATAGTAAAACTAATAATTGCCGAGATTGGTCAAGATATCTAGATAAAGAAAATGTTTTTTCATGCAAAAACTTAATTTTAGACCGATCGTTCCTATGGCAGCTATATGATATAGTGGTCCGATCCAGCTGGTTTTCACAAATGTGCTGCGTGCAACAGAAAGAAGAAAAAAGACTTCTGCAAAGTTTCATTAAGATAGCTTTAAAACTGAGAGATTAGTTCGCATAGAAACAGACAGACGGACAGACGGTCAGACGGACAGACGGACACGGCTCTATCGACTCGGCTGTTGATGCTGATCAAGAATATATATACATTATGGGGTCGGAGATGTCTCCTTTTATGCGTTACACATTTCACGACAAAATTATAATACTCACTGCAAGGGTATAAAAAGTAGCATCAAAGGTGTATCCATTGACGCACATTTAATGATGCAATGAGTAAATACATTCATTGCAGCACTGAAATGACTGGAAGTGTCAGCACAGTATTATATCAGCGAGGAAGACACAATAGAGGCAATGATTATCGCAATTACCAAAGAGGTAGAGGCAATGGCCGCGGTAATCATAACGCAAACTATAACAACAATAGCAATGGCAGAGGACATTATAGAGGTAATGCCCGTGGTAATAACCGAGGAAGGAATAATTCCAACCGAGGTAACAACCAAAATAATAACAATAGAGGTAATGTCCGAGTAACTCAAGGTAATCTGAAAAACCAACAAGACCCCTCAGATGTTTAGAGCCAATAAATGGCACAATAAAAATCATCAACCTCAACCTCAGCATATTTGTAAAAATTAACAATGAAAGAACAGGTAAATCCTTTACACTGTTGCTTGATACTGGTACAGATATATCTATATTAAAAGAAAATGTAGATATAGTTGAAAACGTAAACGAAAAGGTTTCTACCCAAATATCGTGAATTGGCGAAGGTACAAATTTTTCAAAAGGCTTGGCATTTATAGAACTCACTACAGGTAAATACATAATTCCTCATAACTTCCATTTAGTCGATCAAAATTTCCCAATACCTAGTGATGGCATGCTAGGCATAGATTTCATAGAACAATATAATTACCAATAAGATTTCACCCAGAGTGGCGACTCACTAATTCTTCGCCCAAACGACTTAAACTATCCGATAAAATTACAAATACTTCATATTTGTGACAATAATGTCACAGTATTCCCATCTCGTTCCGAAGTTGTCCGTGGAATACAAATACCCTCAATGAAAAATCAAATTTTGATATTAAATCAAGAAATTCATGAAGGAATTTATATCGCAAATACCATATCCAACCACGCAAAAACTTATGTACGAATTTTAAATACAACAAATACCAATAAGATCGTCAATTTAATTAAAATAAACTATGAAACCTTTAATGGTTATGAAATATTAAGAGAAACTAACGAAGAAAGAGACAACTTCGTTATGAATAAATTAATTAAAAACTTTCCGCCTTTATTAAAAAATCAATTAAAAGATTTATGTACCAGATATACAGACATATTCGGACTAGAAACCGAATCAATAACAACAAATAATTTTTACAAACAAAAGCTTAGACTGAAGGATGATGTATATAAAAAATAGGAGTCCTCATAGTCAAGTACAAGAAATTCAAGCCCAAGTTCAAAAAATAATAGACGATAAAATAGTCGATCCGTCAGTCTCAGAATATAATAGCCCACTCTTACTAGTCCCGAAAAAGTCTCTTCCGGACTCTGAAAAGAAAAAATGGCGATTAGTAATTGCCTATCGTCAAATTATTGTCCTATTGTCCGACAAATTTCCACTACCTAGAATTGATGATATTCTAGATCAATTAGGTAGAGCAAAATATTTTTCATGCCTAGACTTAATGCCTGGCTTCCACCAAATTGAACTTGAAACAAGTAAGAGGTTCTATTCGGGAGCTCCCGACTATGGGATACCCTGAACCCTCTTAATCCAACACCAAATAAATTAATAAAAAAGTTCCCTTGGCAGGAATCGAACTCGCAACTGACCGCATTACTTGCCTCTACTCAGCAGCCACACCAACAATTAAGTACTTATGATAAAAAAGGAACTAAAATAACATTCCAAAAAAAGATGCAATTACCATGCTATTAGAATGCGAAGCAGACGCGCATGAATGTGTGAGTGTACATGTATACAGAAATTCTTAAAGCTGCTACCCCATTCAATTGCGCAGTTGCATATAACTTTGGTTTTTCTTAACCGATCTTTATGAAATTTTCTACAGTATATCTTATTGTACCATAGAATATTTGTGAATTCTGAAAAAGTCAATTGCATTTAAATTGTGGTTTAAATTGGTTGGCAATAAAAGTTGGGTTATTAACTTGATTTATAGCTCTTGGGTGGTAGCGGGGAGGTGGCGATACGTGTGAAATGAAGATACTTGAAATATCTATAATATTCTAGAAGCAACATATCATGTTTGGTGGCTCTAGCTCTTATTATTTACCCAATTTGCTAAAAAAAAAAACAGGATATCGATATCGATTTTTATCCATTGCTTGGAAACGGAGCAAGTTATCGATTATCGGTCGATCTGCTCGGGAACTAGGAGCACCTCCATCTAAAATTTCAAGTCTCTAGCTCTTATAGATTCTGAGATCCTTGCGTTCATACATACGGACGGACGGACGGACAGACAGACGGACATGGCTAGATCGACTCGGCTATTTATGCTGATCAAGAATATATATACTTTATGGGGTCGGAGATGCTTCCTTCTGCCTGTTACATACATTTGGATTTTGCACAAATACAATATACCCTTGTACCCATTTTTAATGGGTTCAGGGTATAAAAAGTTATAAAAATATAACGTCATTCTCAACAAGCAATGGCTCATAACGCTTCACGCGATTACCATTTGTCACAAAAATGGCCAAGCTTCCAACTTCCAATTGCATACGCATCAAGATCCTTTACTAAAGGAGAAAGTAACAAGAGTACAACTGAACAGGAATTAACAGCTATTGACTGGGCAATAACACACTTTCGATCATATATTTATGGTAACCATTTACGGTAAAAACGGATCACAGACCACTAACTTATCTGTTTTCAATGGTCAATCCAAGTTCAAAATTAACAAGTACGAGGCTTGAATTGGAGGAATATAACTTTACGGTAAGAAGGGTAAAGATAATTACGTAGCAGATGCGTTATCGAGAATAACCATCAAGGAGCTACAAAATAAAACAGAAACATAGCGCTACTCCACCCGGTGACCCAAATAAATTCTGGAAAAGAAAAAGAAGCTATATTGTCTAAACTACATGATGATCCAATACTAAGAGGACATACAGGCATTATAAAAACCTTGGCCAAAGTCAAACGACATTATTTTTGGAAAGGTATGTCTAAACAAATAAAAGACTACATCCGAAAATGTCCAAAATGCCAGAAAGCAAAAACAACAAAGGGTACAAAAACTCTAACAATAACAGAAACAATATCCGCTTTCGAAAGAATAATCGTTGACACAATAGGTCCATTACCTAGATCAGAGAATGGAAACGAGTATGCAGTTACACTCATTTGTGATTTAACGAAATACCTCGTCGCCATACCGATCCCAAATAATGCAAGCACTATCGCTAAAGCTATATTCGAATCTTATATTATGAAGTACGGTCCAATGAAGACGTTCATTACGGACATGGGTACGGAATATAAGAATTCAATCATAAACAATTTGTGCAAGTATATGAAAATAAACAACATAACATCAACTGCACATCATCACCAGACAGTTTGAACAGTAGAAAAAAGTCACAGGACTTTTAACGAATACATACGATCATATATAAGTTAACACATAGCACTTAACATTGGATATTTCATAAGTTATAATCAGCCCTCGCTATCGCGTGCTTCATAAAAACATTGCTGAGCCACAAGGCCAGTTATTAGCAAAGAGAGTGAAGTCAAACTCTCCACCATAATCGTCCTAAATATCACTGGACTAGGCATCGCTGGACGAGAGACGGATCAACTATCGCCTCATTGGACCAGCAGATCGATTTAATTGGCGCCCAACTAGTGGTAGTTACGATTACCCACGCGTTTGCAAAGAAAAAACTTCTTGCAAAGTGAACATTAAGTCGCGGTCACACCAACAGTGCCGCGCAGTGAACATTAAAAAATAAAATAATAAAAATAATAAGCTAATCACTAATAATAATAATAGTGACATTGAGTTAACAAATGTAGTTGCGCAGTGAACACTACAACAAGAAGCAATAAGCTGCAGTAACAGTGAATTAGCGATCATAATCTCGTGATTCACAAAGGTGCGCTCAAGCGCAGTGCGATTTACATATACTTTTACACCGAAGCCGCTGGAGCACTTCGGGCAGCGGAGACTGCGGCGAAGGGAGCGACTACGAATAACAAGTACGAAGACTGCGGCGTTGGAGCTTAATTGCCCTTTAGTAGTTGTCTTAGAATCATGTAAGTGGGCTTTTCCTAAACTCTTTTCAAGTCAATTCAAAAGAAATTTAAAAAGAAAAAAAAGCACATTATATTTTGCATTACTCGATTATAAATCTATAAAGAAAAATAATAATAATAGTTATACGGCATTGAGAGCTTTGATTGATAAATGAGCTAGATATTTGTCACTTGTACTTAAAGCAAATTGCAAGAACGCATATTTTGTCGGCTTGCTTCCCACTCTATTCGTTAGTTGTCTTTACGTAACTTTGTAATTAAACGCTCTGGGGTAACATGACACGCCAGCGTAGAGGAACTCACGCTTAATCATCAAAATATTGAATTGTTTATCTGTAGCGAAGGCATATGAGCTCTTCATTCTCACAATACAGAACGCCCGGCCACTGTTCAAGTGACTCAGAATCTGACTGTGACACTCAGGCCCTTATTCGCAGACCAAAACTGAAACCCGTTGTTCCCCCAGCGCCTAGCAACATGAACGCTGAACAACTTAGGGCAATAATGCGGACGGCCATCTCCAGCGCCTTAGCTGAGCAAGCTGCTGCAAGCCAACAGAGAGAACAAGAGTTAATTCAAAGAATTAACCAAATGTATGAACAGATAGCGGCTGTGCGCATTACTACGCCAGAAGTGCAAAAGTATGTGGCCATTGAAATAAACAATGAGATACGCTGCGACGAGCCACTTGACGCCGTCAAATGCTTGCCCGAGTTTACCGGAGCACAAGAATCTTATGTGTCGTGGCGGCAAGCAGCGCTGGCAGCCTATCAAATTTTCAAACCATATAATAGCAGTTCACGCCACTATCAGGCGGTTATCATTATCAGAAGCAAGGTCAGGGGCCCTGCTGATGCAGTACTAGCTTCGTTTGGCACAAAATTGAATTTTGATGCGATTATAAATCGCCTCGATTTCACGTATAGTGACAAACGACCCATCCATGTAATAGAACAGGAGTTAGGCACCTTGGGCCAAGGGGGCCTATCGCTACTTCAGTATTACGACGAAGTAGAAAAAAAACGGACTTTACTGACCAACAAGGAAAAATTCCGTGATGACGCATTGCGCGTTTTTATATCAGGTCTCAAACGCAACCTCACAGACGTGCTTTTCGCGGCTAAGCCAAAGGACTTACCCTCGGCACTCGCCCTTGCACAGGAGGTTGAATCTAACCATGAGAGACATGCCTTTGCGGCTAACTACGCTAGAAGTCAGGAGGAAAAAGAGCGTAGACCAAGCACTAAAGTGCAGAATAGCCAGCAGGGGGAGCCACAGTCAAATGGCCAGAAAAACCCACACTACAATAAGCAGGCCAGGACGCAAAGCCAACCCGATCAAAAGAGCGACCGACAACAGAGTAACAATACGGCACCAGTGCCCATGGAAGTTGACCCTTCCATTATGTAAACAAGAGATCAGCCCAATCTTTTCGCACAAGTGCTCAGAGAAAGCAGCAAAGGGTAACCCACATTGCGCAGGGCGCACCAGGGGGGTCAGAGTCATATGCCACAGCCGCTGATAGCGCGGTGTCGCAAGTTGACGACAATGGCAACAGCGATGCTGGTTCGGATGTGCTCAATTTTTTAGGAGCAAGTCCCTGCTACCTCTCATCCGACGAAGAGTAGCGGGGACTGATATGAAATTCCTCATCGATACGGGCGCTTCGAAAAATTTCATTCGACCATATGAAGGATTAAAAGGCGTTTGCCCGGTTGACAAAAATTTCACAATTCATTCAATCCATGGCACGACAAACATCACACAAAAATGCCTTGTGTCGATGTTCAATACAAAAGCTACATTCTTTATTTTACCAGATTTGTCAACGTTTGATGGCATCATTGGCCTTGACCTGTTAAAACAGGTAGGAGCCTCACTTTGCTTAGCTTCAGGACAACTCAAGTGGGGTACGTAAGTCGAAAAAATCACCTTCCACACTTGTGCCAACGTAAATTTCACAAAAGTAGATTGTGCAGACGCACCCCCTTCAGTTAAAAGTTCTTTCTTAAAATTGCTAAAGGCCAGACAAAAGATGATGCGTTGCCGTATTACACATCAGTCGTGGCTACCATTAGGACCACTGATGAGCAACCCATCTATGCCAAGCTTTACCCATATCCAATGGGAGCAGCTGATTTCGTTAATAAAGAAATCAAAGATCTGCTAAAAAATGATATAATTCAAAAGTCCGGCTCTCCCTACAATAACCCAATATGGGTAGTAGACAAGAAGGGCACTGATGAAGCAGGCAATAGGAAAATGAGGTTGGTAATGGACTTTCGTAAACTTAACGAAGGAACCGTGCCTGACAAATACCCTATGCCAAATATATCAATGATATTGGGGAATTTGGGGAGAGCCAAATTCTTTTCAACATTAGACCTCAAGTCTGGTTATCACCAGATCATACTCGCTGAACGCGACCGTGAAAAAACCTCTTTCTCTGTGAACGGGGGGAAATACGAGTTCAATAGACTCCCCTTTGGATTAAAGAATGCAGCAAGCATCTTCCAAAGAACCATCGACGACATACTGCGAGAGCAGATTGGCAAATTTTGCTATGTTTATGTCGATGACGTAATCATCTTTTCAGAAGATAAGGAATCCCACATTAAACACGTGGATTGGGTCCTAAAAAGCTTACACGAAGCAAACATGAGGGTCTCCGTCGAAAAGTCACAGTTTTTTAAGAAAAGCGTAAACTTTCTTGGTTTCATAGTCACCAGCACTGGCGCCACGGCGGATCCTGAAAAGGTTAGGGCAATACAGGAGTATCCAGAACCTAAAACACTGTTCGAGGTTAGATCATTTCTAGGCCTCGCAAGTTATTACAGATGTTTCAATAGGGACTTCGCCGCAATAGCAAGACCCATCTCGAATATCTTGAAGGGTGAAAATGGAACAGTCAGTACACATAGGTCCAGAAATATAAAGGTTCAATTCTCTGAAGTGCAGCAAAGGGCGTTTCAGAAGTTGCGCGATATTTTGTCATCCGAGAATGTAATGCTCAGGTACCCCGATTTTAAGAAGCCATTCGATCTAACGACCGATGCTTCGGCTCACGGCATAGGTGCAGTTTTGTCTCAAGAGGGTCGTCCTATAACAATGATTTCAAGAACGTTGAAGGACTATTTGTATGAAGTGAAAGACATTAATATCTTCACTGACCATCAACCCTTGACCTTCGCAGTTTCGGAAACCAATCCAAATGCGAAGATTAAAAGTTGGAAAGAGCGCATTGACGAGTCTAATGCACGTATCTCTATAAACCTGGCAAGGACAATCTGGTTGCGGATGCCTTGTCAAGCCAGCAGCTCAACGCTGTAAATGAACAAGAAGTTGTGTCCTGCGCAGCAACGATCCACAGTGAGGTATCTCTCACCAACACCATTGAGACAACAGACAAACCCTTGAATTGTTTTCAAAACCAAAGAGGCGCGTTTCCCCTTAAAACGAAGTTTTATGCTTTTTGGAAACAAGAAACGCTATTTGATCAGCTATACTTGCATCGAATCGCTGCTAGACGAGCTCGAAGATGTAGTTTCACCCAAATGCTTAAATGCTCTCCACTGTAATTTACACACGCTTGCAAAGATACAAGAAAAGATCAGAAACGCTCAGACGACGCTCAGAGCTAGGGAGAACGCAAATCGGCAGAATAGGGTCTTCGACGTTGGTGACAAAGTTTTGGTCAAGTCCAACCGACGGCTCGGAAACAAACTCACACCTTTATGTGATGAGAAGGCCGTGGAAGCAGACCTGGGGACCGAGGTCCTCATTAGAGGGAGGGTGGTCCACAAGGACAACCTAAGGTTTGGATCCATATTTCTCCTTTCCTTATCAGTGGCTTCAGCACATGTCACCGGCTACTCGCGTGCCAAGTACATTCCCATCGTCGACGGTGAAATCTTGGTATGGGAAGAATACGACTATGTTAGGCACTCGGCAAACCTCTCAGAGTACGTGCGAATGGTGGAAGAAACGGTCAAATTAATTGACATGTTGCCGCTATCCCACATGAAAAAACTTCTAAGTGTGGACACGGCACATCTACAAGACCTATTAGAGGCGCTAGGCACACACCATAGAGTCGCCAGGAGTTTAGATTTCCTAGGATCCATACTGAAGGTTGTGGCGGGTACACCCGATGCCGGTGATTTAGAGCAGACTAGGTTCACTGAAAGGCAACTAATAAATGCCAACAATAGACAAGTAGAAATAAACACTAGAGTTCAAGACCAGCTTAACCAGTTAACAAACACTGTCAATAAAATTCTCAAGATAACCAAAAACTAACAAGTTGACACTAGCCATTTATTTGAAATACTACTGACTAGAAACAGAATGCTGATGATGGAGTTACAAAATTTAATGTTCGCCATTAATCTTGAGAAGGCTAGCATTGTTAGCCCAAACATTTTGGACCACTCAGATTTGAAATCAATTTGGCTAGAGGAACCCACCAACACGCCCATAGGAGATCTTATGCCCGTTGCGTCCGTAAAAGTTCTTCAATCCATAAACACTATACATTTTATCATTAAATTCCCAAAGATTAAAAAA
Source organism: Drosophila novamexicana (assembly GCF_003285875.2). Lineage (NCBI taxonomy): Eukaryota > Metazoa > Arthropoda > Insecta > Diptera > Drosophilidae > Drosophila > Drosophila novamexicana. The sequence goes on along the minus strand of NW_020824802.1, from coordinate 972,416 downwards.
GCTTGCAGAAAAATTACGATTTATCCTGTCGTCCACAAGAACTTCATATTGCGATTGTTTGACAACGTCATAGCCGAATGCGATGGAGAAACCCACACACTGCAGAGTTGCGACGCTTCACCTGGAGCCACATTTTGTCGTCTGGCATTAGAGAGTTCATGTGCCAAATAGCTCCATGCAGGTGGCACGGCACACTGCGAGATCCAGCCGAGCAACCTGGAAATTATCACCCATGTAGATGACGGAATCATCATCCTCAACGAGGGGTCCGCAAGGATTCAGGACAACGGACAACGGCACTGAGATCCAGGTACAAGGCACGCATCTCATCACGTTCGGAGACCGAGTCGCAATTAACGGGACTCTGTTTTACAATCACAACAACGTACGCAATAGAGTCCCGGGTATTGCCAATTCTCCCTTGCTGAACATCACTGCCAGCCAAGATGTCCTCAGCCTCCCTTACCTTCATCGTTTGAGTGAACGTAATTTGGAGGTGATACAGCAATTCAAGAAAAACGCCGGAACTGATCAAGCTTATCGTGTGGCATTCATCATTGGAGCCATATGCTGTGCTTTAATCTGCATTGGCCTCACTCGTTGGCGGATCATCGACGCAAAGAAGTCTGCGAAGCAGTTACGAGAAGTCGTCGCCGGGATTGGGTCGGCCGAGGACGGCCTTATAATTGAAGGGGGAGTAGTTAACACATAGCACTTAATATAGGATATTTCATAAGTTATAATCAGCCCTCGCTATCGCGGGCTTCATAAGTTAAGGAACAGACCCCGCAATTGTGACACTGCATACTTTGTATCAGCGCGCAATAGCTGCAATGGTCAGCGGTGGTAACCGGACACTTTTGTTTTGCTGCAAGAGTTTCCGTTATTGCCTAAGATTTTGCTGAGTCGGCTTGCCGACCATGACATTTGGCTTAGCTTAAGTAAAACTTTCTGTGCATTAAGTTCTTCAGTTTTGCATTTGACGTTTAAGAATAAACTTGCACTACTCCGGCACGCTGCCGTAAATATCATTTGTTATATATTACAAAAACATTGCTGAGCCACAAGGCCAGTAATCAGCAAAGAGAGTGAAGTCAAACTCTCCACCATAATCGTCCTAAATATCACTGGACTAGGCATCGCTGGACGAGAGACGGATCAACTATCGCCTCATTGGACCAGCAAATCGATTTAATTTATATAAGTTGATAAAACTGATTGGGGCGTATGGATCAAATACTTCGTATTCTGTTTTAACACGACACCCTCTATGGCACACAATTATTGTCCATATGAGCTAATTTTTGATAAAACACTCAATTTACCAAAAGATTTTAATAATATAAATAGAATAGACCCACTATATAATGTAGAAGATTATTCTAAAGAAGTAAAGTTTAGATTAGAAATAGCGTATAAAAGGTCTAGGATAATGCTTGAAAAACATAAAGCAAAAAGTAAGGAACTTTTTGATAAAAAAGTTATAGATTTTCAAGTAAAAATAGGAGAAAAACTCTAATTAAGAAACGAAACCGGCCATAAATTGGATACAGTATATATAGGTCCATATACAATAGTTAACATAGAAAATAGGGATAACATGTTAATTAAAGATAACAAAAATAGGACCCAAAAAGTTCATAAGAATAGACTAAAAATGATTAACGAATAAAACATATAAATGTTCTTTATAAAGTCTTTATGTTCCTTTATGAATTCACAAAAAAAAGTACATATACATTGGCCTGATCAACCAACTGAAAAAAACAAAAAAAAAAATTAATCATTGAGATGAACAAACTACTCTAATGAATTTTACATTTTTATATTTTTATATCTTTATATTTTCAAATTTTTACATTTTTATATTTTCATAAATCTTAAATTTTTTTTTTTAAATTCATAATATTTTTATCATTTATTACATTTTATTATTTTATAACAAAAAACATGTAAGAGGTTCTAGTCGGGAGCTCCCGACTAGGGGATACCCTGAACCCTCTTTTTCCAATATCAAATGCATATATACATTATATTTTAGAAGCTTTATGTCAAGTTTGGTGACTCTGGCTCTTATTATTTACCAAAATTGCCCAAAAAACAGGATATCGATATCGATTTTTATCGATTGCTTGGAAACGGAGTAAATTATCGATTATCGGAAATTAACTCGATCTGCGCGGGAACTAGGAGCACCTACATCTAAAATTTCAAGTCTCTAGCTCTTATAGGTTCTGAGATCCTTGCGTTCATACATACGGACGGACGGACAGACAGACGGACATGGCTAGATCGACTCGGCTATTTATGCTGATCAAGAATATATATACTTTATGGGGTCGGAGAAGCTTCCTTCTGCCTGTTACATGCATTTGGCTTTCGCACAAATACAATATACCCTTATACCCATTTTTAATGGGTTCAGGGTATAAAAATTATATACAAAAAAATGTTGTTCAAAATAATTAAGTTCATTGAATAACTACCCTTATATTTCTTTAAAAAGGGAAGTGTAGTGTGCCTTAAAATAACACCATATATACAAATATAAAGTATGCGGCACTTTGTCGCATACAATAACAATTATACATTAAACAAGCCCAGATCCACTTTATATATTGGCTGTGGCTCATATTACGCAGCGCAGTTCACTAGGCTCTGTAGCTGACCGTTTATGCTTACGCTGCATTTCCCACGCTCCGTCTGAGCGCATTCCATGAGCAACATATATGCTCACTAACACAGGCTTATGCAAGCTACTCACTCTCCCTCTCTTTGTTGCTGTTAACCAATAACAGCATAGGTACATACATGTATCCATAGGCTAAGCGAAATACTTTACTTTGAAAAAATTCGTTCCAAAAACCCAAGTCAACCAGCACTAACGTGCTTTTGTAAATTCAATATAAAATCAAACCTTACATGAGAATTTTCGTCTTTTGAGAAGACGATGACATCGTCAACATAGACATAGCAAGATTTGCCAATTTGCTCACGCAGTACGTCGTCAACAGTTCTTTGAAAGATGCTGGCCGCATTCTTCAACCCAAAGGGTAGTCGACTAAATTCGAACTTCCCATCGTTAACTGCAATGGCTGTTTTTTCACGGTCACGCTCTGCTAGCGTGATCTGGTGATAGCCGGATTTTAGGTCCAATGTCGAAAAGTATTTAGCTTTGCCAAGATTCCCCAAAATCATTGGAATTTTAATCATAGGGTATCTGTCTGCGATGGTTTTCTCGTTAAGTTTGCGAAAATCCGTTACGAGGCGCATATTCTTGTTACCTCTCTTTTCTTCTCCTCTTCTTGTCCACCAGCCAAATGGGGTTGTTGTAGGGGGAAACAGATTTTTTGATAATACCGTTCTTCAGAAGGGTTTGAATTTCTTTGTTAACGAATTCCGCTGCCTCCATTGGGTAGGGGTATAGTCGGACATAAACAAGTTGTTCATCAGTGGTCCTGATAGTGGCCACCACTGATGTGTTATAGGGAAGTGCTTCTTCCGGATCGGCGAAGGCCTTGTGTTTGCTTTTTAGCATTTTTAGGAATGAATCTTTTACATCGGGAGCGTCGGCGCAGTCAACACTCCTCCTTGCGTGAGCAAGTCGAGCCTCACAATTCCATCAAATGTGGACAGGTCTGGGAGTAAGAAAAATGTGGCAGTTTTGTTGAGCAGAGATATAAGGCACTTATGAGTGATCTTCGCGGTGCCGTGTATAGAATGGGTAGAGAAGGAAGAATTTACTAAGCACACACCGTTTAAATTTAGATATGGCCTGATATAATTCTTGGAAGCGCACGTGTCGATGAGAAATCTCATCTGGATCCCTGCTACTCTCCCACTGATGTAGGGCAGCAGGGAGCTTCCCCTAAAAAATTGAGTCTGAGTCATACCTGCTACTATTGTCGTCGGCAATTTGCTGTTCTGCTGCTGCTGCAGAGCTAGCATACGAACCTAAATCTTGATCCGGCTCGTGAGCTGTGTGATGGCCTCTCTGCCTCTTCTGTCCGCTTAAAAGCCCAGAAGTGGCCGTTCTTTTGTAGGCTTGAGAAGCGCTAGAGTTAACGTAGGCTGGTGCTTGCGATGGTTGTAGAATTTTTGACACAGATGGATCGACGTCCATTGGTTCCTGTGACCCGCCACCTTTGTTCCACCTGCCACTCTGTTGCTCAAATTGGCTTTGTTGCTGTTTCTGTTGTTTAGTGAAGTCAGGATTTTTGGAACCGCTGAGTTGCGGATCCCCCTGCTCTTAACCCCTATCTGGCTGACGGACCTGCGGCCTCGGGGTTAATATTTGTTCCCTATCTTCTTGCCCCTTAGCGAAGCTAGCGGCAAAGGCGTACCTCTCATGGTTTGCCTCTACCTCTTGCGCTAGAGCTAGGGCCGACGGTAAGTTCTTAAGCTTTGCCGCGAACAGGACATCCGTCAGGCTACGCTTTAGGCCTGAGACAAAAACACGCAAAGCATCATCTCTGAACTTCGTACAAAGCCCTTGTGCCATGCTTGGTTCGTAGAACATGTTGACCTTATTGGTGAGAAGAGTATGCTTTTTCTCAACCTCATCATAGTATTGTAAAATTGTTAATGAGCTCTGTCTTAAAGTGCTCATCTCTTGTTCTATGACGTGAATGCCTCTCTTATCCCTGTTCGTGAAATCGAGACGGTTTATTATGGCATCAAAATTCATTACTATGCCAATAATTTTGCTCTTAATAATAATGACCGCTTGGTAGTGGCGTGAGCTGCCGTCGTGTGCTTTGTAAATTTTATATACCGCTATCGTATCTGTGGCGACTGTCATGCCCGTAATCCTTTACGTACTTCGCCGAAAGGCGAAAAAAAATCAGTTGGGTGCAATAAATTATATGTCAGATAAAATATATATTCATCAAACAGAGTAGGGAAAATAATTAAATATTGTAAATACAATTTTTTATTACTTACATGACTTGTTTTATAACAATAAAACATAAAATAGAGAAAAAACAATAAATTGTATGCGTTCGACTTAAAGATGTTCATTCTACTGAAATAAATTTAAATAGAAATTAATCTTTAGTAATGTCTGAAACATACAATCTAGTAAAATAAAATATCATTAATTAGTAGTATTATAGTATTATTGCTTTTCTCCACTGGCTTAAAAAATGACACATTTTCAAATTTCACATATTGGTGTCCCACCGATTGTCGGTAACATGTGAGTGGCAAAAGTACCGCTTCTTTAAACAAACAGCTTATCGAGTTGTTTTAATTTACATAAGCGCCGCAAAGTTTTGCTTCCACAACTCAAATAATGCTCTCTCGAAGTAAGGGCTCGTTGATATATCAGCTGTCTATGGTTATGATACTTTCACATTTTTCACAACATAGATAGTAATCTCGATTAATCATCGCAAAAAACACGAAATGTTCGGGGCGAATTTACACATTTTTCAAAAATATGACATTTTTGAAACATGTGTGAAATGTGTTTTCTGCTACGAGCTCATTTACTTTAGTAGTAATAACAAGTAAGAGGTTCTAGTCGGGACCTCCCGACTACGAAATACCCTGAACCCTCTTATTCCAACACCAAAAAAATTAAAAAAAAAAAAAGTTCCCTTGGCAGGGTTCGAACTCGCAACTGACCGCATTACTTGCTATGCCTCTACTCTTCAGTCACACCAATAATTAAGTACTTATGATAAAAAAAAGGAACTACAATGGCATTACAGAAAATTACCATGCTGTTAAAATGCGAAGCAGCGCGCATGAATGTGTGTGTGTACATGCATACAGAAATTCTTAAAGCTACTGCCCCATTCAATTGCGCAGTTGCATATAACTTTGGTTTTTCTTAACCGATCTTTATGAAATTTTCTACAGTATATCTTATTGTACCATAGAATATTTGTGTATTCTGAAAAAGTCAACTGCATTTAAACTGTGGTTTAAATTGTTTGGCAATAAAAGTTGGGTTATTAACTTGATTTATAGCTCTTGGGTGGTAGCGGGGTAGTGGCGATAGATATTGAATGAAAGATACTTGACATATATATAATATTCTAGATGCAACATATCATGTTCGGTGACTCTAGCTCTAATTATTTACCAAAATTGCCCAAAAAACAGGATATCGATATCGATTTTTATCGATTGCTTGGAAACGGAGTAAGTTATCGATTATCGGAAGCAAACTCGATCTGCGCGGGAACTAGGAGCATCTACATCTAAAATTTCAGTCTCTAGCTCTTATAGGTTCTGAGATCCTTGCGTTCATACATACGGACGGACGGACGGACGGATAAACATACGGACATGGCTAGATCGACTCGGCTATTGATGCTATTGATATACATACTTTATGGGGTCGGAGAAGCTTCCTTCTGCCTGTTACATACACTTGGATTTTGCACAAATGCAATATACCTTTGTACCCATTTTTAATGGGTTCAGGGTATAAAAACAAAAATCTTTCCCTCAATAGAAATCGAGCCTGTGATAGATCGCACATGCTGGTTTGCCTTAGCAGTAATAAAATAAAATGAGGAAAAACAAAATTCCCTCGGTAGGGTTTGAACTCGCAACAGACAACACTTCTTGCCCTTGCTCAACAGCCACACCAATAATTGAATCATAATTATAACAAGTAAGAGGTTCTAGTCGGGAGCTGCCAACTAGGGGATACCCTGAACCCTCTTCTTCCAACACCCAATGCAGTTTGCGCTACGCGCTCTTTTGTAAAAATAAAGATAAATAAAAAAAATATAAAGTTCCCTTGGCAAGGTTCGAACTCGCAACTGACGCATTACTTTCTGCCGACTCCACTCAACAGCCACACGAGCAAAAAAAAAATAAAAATTGTTTCCTCCCTAGGGCTCGAACTTGCAACAGACCGGTCCACTTGCCGCCGCCTCTAATCAAAAGCCACACCAATAATCAAATCTTTGTAAGAGAACAACGAATTAAAATAACAGCACAGAAAACAGCACAATCGTTGATAGAATTCAAAGAAAATGCGCATGAATGTGTATGTCTACATGTATAAATTCGGGCATTTGCGCTTGCTATCTCAAACTCGAGGCCAGTAAAAACATGTTTTATTTAATAACTTCTGTGCTTTACAACCGATTTTCTGCATCTTATTGTACTATAGAATATTCCTCTATTATAAAAAGTCAACTGCATTTAAATTGTGGCCTATATTGGAGTGCAGCATAAATTGGTTTATTAACTTAATTGAAAGCTATGAGGTAGTAGCGGGTAGGTGGCGATAGGTATTAAATGAAAGATACTTGATATATATATACTATTCTAGAATAAACATATCACGTTTGGTGACTTAAGCCTTTAATATTTACCCAATTTGCTCAAAAAACAGGATTTCGATAACAATTTGTATCGATTAGTTGAAAACGGATAAAGTTATCGATTATCAGAAACAAACTTGATCTGCGCATGGACTAGGAGGACCTACACCTAAAATTTCAGGTATCTAGCTCTTGTAGGTTCTGAGATCCTTGCGTTCATACATACGGACGGACGGACAGACAGACGGACATGGCTAGATCGACTCGGCTATTGATTCTGAACAGAAAGATATATATATATACTTTATGGGGTCGGAGATGCTTCCTTCTGCCTGTTACATACACTTGGATTTTGCACAAATGCAATATACCTTTGTACCCATTTTTAATGGGTTCAGGGTATAAAAACAAAAATCTTTCCCTCAATAGAAATCGAGCCTGTGATAGATCGCACATGCTGGTTTGCCTTAGCAGTAATAAAATAAAATGAGGAAAAACAAAATTCCCTCGGTAGGGTTTGAACTCGCAACAGACAACACTTCTTGCCCTTGCTCAACAGCCACACCAATAATTGAATCATAATTATAACAAGTAAGAGGTTCTAGTCGGGAGCTGCCAACTAGGGGATACCCTGAACCCTCTTCTTCCAACACCCAATGCAGTTTGCGCTACGCGCTCTTTTGTAAAAATAAAGATAAATAAAAAAAATATAAAGTTCCCTTGGCAAGGTTCGAACTCGCAACTGACGCATTACTTTCTGCCGACTCCACTCAACAGCCACACGAGCAAAAAAAAAATAAAAATTGTTTCCTCCCTAGGGCTCGAACTTGCAACAGACCGGTCCACTTGCCGCCGCCTCTAATCAAAAGCCACACCAATAATCAAATCTTTGTAAGAGAACAACGAATTAAAATAACAGCACAGAAAACAGCACAATCGTTGATAGAATTCAAAGAAAATGCGCATGAATGTGTATGTCTACATGTATAAATTCGGGCATTTGCGCTTGCTATCTCAAACTCGAGGCCAGTAAAAACATGTTTTATTTAATAACTTCTGTGCTTTACAACCGATTTTCTGCATCTTATTGTACTATAGAATATTCCTCTATTATAAAAAGTCAACTGCATTTAAATTGTGGCCTATATTGGAGTGCAGCATAAATTGGTTTATTAACTTAATTGAAAGCTATGAGGTAGTAGCGGGTAGGTGGCGATAGGTATTAAATGAAAGATACTTGATATATATATACTATTCTAGAATAAACATATCACGTTTGGTGACTTAAGCCTTTAATATTTACCCAATTTGCTCAAAAAACAGGATTTCGATAACAATTTGTATCGATTAGTTGAAAACGGATAAAGTTATCGATTATCAGAAACAAACTTGATCTGCGCATGGACTAGGAGGACCTACACCTAAAATTTCAGGTATCTAGCTCTTGTAGGTTCTGAGATCCTTGCGTTCATACATACGGACGGACGGACAGACAGACGGACATGGCTAGATCGACTCGGCTATTGATTCTGAACAGAAAGATATATATATATACTTTATGGGGTCGGAGATGCTTCCTTCTGCCTGTTACATACACTTGGATTTTGCACAAATGCAATATACCTTTGTACCCATTTTTAATGGGTTCAGGGTATAAAAACAAAAATCTTTCCCTCAATAGAAATCGAGCCTGTGATAGATCGCACATGCTGGTTTGCCTTAGCAGTAATAAAATAAAATGAGGAAAAACAAAATTCCCTCGGTAGGGTTTGAACTCGCAACAGACAACACTTCTTGCCCTTGCTCAACAGCCACACCAATAATTGAATCATAATTATAACAAGTAAGAGGTTCTAGTCGGGAGCTGCCAACTAGGGGATACCCTGAACCCTCTTCTTCCAACACCCAATGCAGTTTGCGCTACGCGCTCTTTTGTAAAAATAAAGATAAATAAAAAAAATATAAAGTTCCCTTGGCAAGGTTCGAACTCGCAACTGACGCATTACTTTCTGCCGACTCCACTCAACAGCCACACGAGCAAAAAAAAAATAAAAATTGTTTCCTCCCTAGGGCTCGAACTTGCAACAGACCGGTCCACTTGCCGCCGCCTCTAATCAAAAGCCACACCAATAATCAAATCTTTGTAAGAGAACAACGAATTAAAATAACAGCACAGAAAACAGTACAATCGTTGATAGAATTCAAAGAAAATGCGCATGAATGTGTATGTCTACATGTATAAATTCGGGCATTTGCGCTTGCTATCTCAAACTCGAGGCCAGTAAAAACATGTTTTATTTAATAACTTCTGTGCTTTACAACCGATTTTCTGCATCTTATTGTACTATAGAATATTCCTGTATTATAAAAAGTCAACTGCATTTAAATTGTGGCCTATATTGGAGTGCAGCATAAATTGGTTTATTAACTTAATTGAAAGCTATGAGGTAGTAGCGGGTAGGTGGCGATAGGTATTAAATGAAAGATACTTGATATATATATACTATTCTAGAATAAACATATCACGTTTGGTGACTTAAGCCTTTAATATTTACCCAATTTGCTCAAAAAACAGGATTTCGATAACAATTTGTATCGATTAGTTGAAAACGGATAAAGTTATCGATTATCAGAAACAAACTTGATCTGCGCATGGACTAGGAGGACCTACACCTAAAATTTCAGGTCTCTAGCTCTTGTAGGTTCTGAGATCCTTGCGTTCATACATACGGACGGACGGACAGACAGACGGACATGGCTAGATCGACTCGGCTATTGATTCTGAACAGAAAGATATATATATATACTTTATGGGGTCGGAGATGCTTCCTTCTGCCTGTTACAAACATTTGCATAAATACATTGTAATCTCCTTTCCCATTTCAATGGTTTCAGGGTATAAAAAACAGATTAAAATAACATCCCAAAACAGTCAAAAACCAGCCAAACTAATCGCAAAAGCAATGCTGTTCATAGAATTCAATAAAGACGCGCGTGAAAATGTGTTTGTCAATGTATACAGAATTTCTTGCGGCTTGCGCTAGCTGCTCTAATCTCGTGGTCTTTAATAACTTATGTGTTTTTTTACCGATCTTGATGAAATTTTCAACATTAGATCTTATATTTTCGAAGAGTCAATTGCATTAAAATTAGTGGGCAATACAAGTTACTTTATTATCTTGGCCTTAGGTTTAAAATGAAAGATACTTGACATATATATATATATACATATATTGTAATTTATTATAAATTTGTGTGTGTCAATGAATATATATATTGTTGGTGACTCTAGCTCTTATAATTACAAGATTTGCTCAAAAATAAGGATTTCGAAATCTATTTTTATCGATTACTTAAGAACGGAGGAAGCTATCGATTATCGGAAACAAGCTCGTACTGCGCATGGACTAGGAGGACCTATATTTCAAATTTTAAATTTCAGACAGACGGAAATGGCTAGATCGACACTGCTGAACGAGAATATATGTATGTCGCAGTACACTCGGGTTCCATATGAGCGAAGTGAGTTTTGATCTTTATACAGACGACGATCAGAGGGCACTGACTGCTAGTTTTCTAGCCGCCTGTATAATTCCCTCGAACCACACTCGGCGACAGTGCCGCGACGCATTTCGCAGCGCTGCGCAGGCGACGCATTTTGTAGCTCTGCACAGGCGACGCGACGCCATTGCCTTGCTCAAACGGTACTTTGCAAAGTGAAAGAACCGAAAGACTCATGTCGAATTCATGCGTATTATTATCATTCCATGAAACTAGTATTCTTTATACACCAAAACATTCCATTCACCGACACGGCCATTCTGACTCGTGTACAAAAGACCATAATTCAAGTTGCCCTTTCGGTTTTATTTTTGTTTTGTATTGCAAATTATTATTACAAACGTTTCCACTACAAAAGAAAATCTTAATGTTTCAATTTATAAAGACTTCTAACATTCTAACAGTTTCACAAAATAGTACCAAACCTCCTCATATCATACTTTAACATAATCTTTACCATTGGTGCACGACGCGCGACTTGAATGCTTAGCCACTGGCAGCCCCACGAGGTTCCCACCATAGGCAGGCCAAAGATTGCCTCTTGCTTCGATTCTGCAATAACAGGGGTCTCCCACACTAGACGCTTAGAATTGAATCTCACCCTGACCTGAGCTACGATCACTTTCCATTGATGATATCAATCAACACCGGTCATCGATAGGCAAACCAATATCAACAATGTCTTCCACCGCAAGCTTAACGATTCCATCTACCCAGACATGGTTATAGCTTCCGCAGAGGATATGGACGACGCCCTCAGTGGTTTTACCGAAAAGGTGCTGATTGCAGCAGCAGAAATGCCAACCTCTGAGGCAGGCTCCTCTCAAAAGAAGCAACGGCTCCTGGTGGCGCTCGGTTGCAGAGCAGGCTGCAACCTTTACCGCCCACCTCGAAGAGCGCTTCACGCCTTTCAGCATCGCCACTGAAGGTGAGATTGCAGAGCTTACAGCTGCTGTATCCTCAGTGACAGAGCCTGACTCCCCCCATTCATTTACCAAAATGGTTGAAAATGTGCTCCAACGCCTAAAGCCAAATAAAGCCCCAGGATACGACTTAGTGTGCAATCGCACATTAAAAGCGCTCCCTGCGAATACTGTCCTCTTACTGATCTTAATCTTCAACGCCATAATAAAGGTGAAATACTTTCCAGAAGCGTGGACAATTTCAATCGTGAGCATGATTCACAAGCCTGATTCTAGCCTGTCGCAGCTAGACTTATGGCCATTGCAGAGTCACGGGGCTTTATTCCAAACCACCAATTTGGCTTCCGCGCTGGGCACGGAACCACGGAACAGGGTCGTCAACCACGTTCTGAAGGCGTTTGACAAAAAATTGTACTGTGTGGCGACCTTTGTCGATGTCAGCCAGGCATTTGACCGTATTTGGCACCTAGGGCTACTCGCACTACTTCACTCTGATCCGATCCTATTAGGAGGGTCGTTCTTTCAGGGTGAAAGTAAGGCGGAGCAGTCCCCCATCCATCACATCCGAGCTGGCGTCCCTCAAGGTAATGTACTAGGGCCACTATTAATTTCCCTCTTATCCGCACACATGCCGACTCCAAGCGCCCATGCCCTCGGACTGCCTTCGCGCACACTCCTAATGGCCTCATATGCCGACGAGGTCTGCGCAATGGTCAGCGCCAGATCCGGGGTTGCTACAGATGCTGCGCAGAACTACCTGGACCTACTTAGCTCCTGGGCTCGACGCTGGAACGTCAAACTAAGCCCTGCCAAAACCACCACTGTGTGCTTCACAATTAAAAAAGGACTACCGCCAGCGCTGAGGCTAAACGGACTGACGCTAAACCAAGAGAGCGAAACAAAATACTTGGGAGTCACCCTTGATAAGCGTTAAGCTTTTGCCACATTAGAGGTGTTGCGCAACGCTGCCGAAATTAACTGGCCAAGCTACATTAGCTGCTCAACCCTCACAGTAAACTTTCTCTGGCAAGTAAACTACTTGTTTACTTACAAATTGTGGAACCCATCTGGCGATACGCAGTCTGGATCTGGGACTTGGCTGCAGCAAGCGTCTCCGCCGGATGGAAGGTGCGCCATATTGCGTGCGCAACAACGTCCTCCACACTCCACTGCGTTCCAGTTTCAGCAGCCGTTGACATATTTTTCAACGTTCTCATTTTCCGATCCACTTGGCCATTAGCTCGACTAGCATCGGTTGCAATCAAGTGCAAGTTTATTTTATGATCTGAACAGAATTGACTAAACTTTCCGTAAAACACCTTCCCTGTGACAGGCATATTTATAGAACTGACCAATTTAAGGGTATGATATAGATATACATATTTGGTAAACGCATCTACTTGAACAATAATGTACTCCTTTTGGTCACTCTTGCCACTCAACTTCCCAGTTATGTCGACGTGGATAGTGTACCAAGGAATATTGACTTTCTGGATTGGATGCAGTTTAGCCTGAATTTTTTCCGAAATTGATTTGGACATTTTGCAAGTGATGCAGTTGTCAACAAATTTTTTATATATTTTGACATGTTCTCAAACATGTAAAAATCATAAACTTGATCGAGTGTCTTTTCGAAACCTATTTGCATTATTGACTCGTGAACTTGGTTTATAACGGATAATCTGAAAGCAAGCGGCACCACTGGTAAACAGCTTGTTCTGCCATTTCTCTGTATTCTCCAGCGAAGAACTTCTGTCCTCAGTTCATAGGTTTTCCTAATATCTTCAGCAAGAGAAAATTCTTTCAATTTACTCAAAATTTGGGTTTTTTCTGAGTCTCGACGCTGTTCAGCAATGAGCCAATTGCTTAAAATTTCGGCCAAGCTAACTCTCTTCTCTTCAATCGCCTTCACAGAAGAAGTAGACTATGGAAAGATAGGATTTCTCGACAAAAAGTCAGAATGGGCCATTCTTTTCCCGTCTTTGTACTGAATGTCGAATGTAAATGACTGTAAATAAGCCCACCAGCGTTGCGCTCTAGGGGTCAAATCTTGTTAATTTCTTGACGCCTTTAGTGAGTTACAGACGGTATAAAAAGTTCCTACCCAACAAATTGTGTCGAAAAGGTTTAATGGCGTTAACAACTGCTAAAGTTTCCAACTCATAAGAGTGGTATCTCGACTCTGCAGGTGAAGTAGTTTTGCTATAGCATTCTATTACCTGGGGCTTGGATAATTTGGGTCAAAAATTACAAGGACTAGTTTATCATTAAGAGTAATAATAACCTTCTTCCGTATCTGTTCATGTTCTCTTTTCCAAAAATATTGAAAAAACATTGAACCGATGTTTTCAAGAAAGAAACCTTTGTAATGTTGAATGAAAACCCAGTCTCTTACAGAATATTCAGAACAATCTCTAATCTTTCTAACACCTCACATTGTATTGCAGCAATTGTCATGATGTCATCCATATAGACGATAACATAAGAATTTTCCAGAGCTCCGAGCGCCTGCATTACTAAGCGTTGAAAAACAGAGGGCGCGTTTTTAAGCCCGAATGGCATAGACAAATAGAATAGAATACTCAATAGAATCCGAATTTAAAGGAATTTGATAGTATGCACTGGCCATATCTAAGCATGTGAAATATTTAACTCCTCGAAGTCTATTTATTTGATCCTGTATAAATGGCAGAGGGTATTTATCTGCGATTGTATTTGAATCTATAGTCAACACAAAGTCTCACATAAGGTGAATAGCTTGATCTTATTATATTGCATTTCAGCAGCTCATGGACTCAATCGATATGGCCTTCTTTGAACTGTTTTTCTTGGATCAATTAATCTAATTTGTATTTCGCCGACTTTTACTTTAGTACATGGAATACCTTGTATAAAAATATTTGAGTAATTCTCCAACAATGAATTAGGTTATCTTGTCCCTCAAGTTCAATATCAATATCGGTTGGTTCGCACCGGTACATACATTAATTATTTTAGCTATTGTAATTGTAAATTGGACAATATCAAAATCCTTATTTAGTATTTCACGGCCAATGACAATATCGTTTTGCATGTGATCATCGCCTATTACATGAAACAAAATATAATTACAACTTCCATCAATTTTAACGTTACTTAAAATTTGCACAGTAGTACATATTCCATTACTGCCTATGCCTTTTAACAAAACAATATTATTCAATCTCTAACCAGAGAATATAGTACTAAGCTTTTATTTCATCAGTGAGAATTCCGCTCCGGAATCAAAGGTGATTAAAAAATTTGGCCTCTATAGTTCATGTCTCTCTTATGTACTGCAAGGCTGCACTGCTCCACTCGGTTTTCTCGGATGAATGTCTTCTTATCAGCTTCCTTCTCTGTACATTGGGTAAATATGTGTCCCCGGTCTCCGCACTTGTAGCAGATTACACTTGATTTTTCACGTTGATATTCATCTCGTCTGCCATGTCGTTCAGTGTCGTTCGCAAAGGTTATGTTGTTGTTTTCTGAGTCTGCATTCAAACATTTTGTGGCCCAATTTTCCACAAAAATGACATTCTATTCATGATTGCTTTTGCCGTTTAGGATAAATTTCAGATTGTTGCTGCACAAGGTCACTCTTCCTTTTATTAACAGTGAACGCTTTTAGTTCGGACTGTAAATCGATTTGTCAGCATATTTAGAAACATGGCGGCTGGTGTTTCCATAGTGTCAAAGCGTTGTGTGTACAATTCTTAAAATGCGAGCCAGGTTAAATCACCGTAACACTCTTGCGGCAGCCATCGCGAAGCGCTTCCCTCCAATGCTGAACTTAAAGCCACTACCAACACACTGCCTTTTAATGGGTTTTCTTTTAAAATAATTTCAATAGTAGTACACCACATTTGAGCGAAATGAGTTTCGATCTTTACACAGGCGACTATCAGAGGACACTGACTGCTCGTTTTCTAGCCACCTGTATAATTCCCTTGAACCACACTCCGAATGTCGAGTCTAGCGCAAATTCTACGAATTCCTGTACACATGTGCAGACATACATACATTCATGCGCGTTTTTATTGAATTCTATAATCAGCATTCCATTTGCGATTGTATTGTCTTCTATATGTGATGTTATTTTAATTGGTTTTTATTCTTAAGTCGGGGAGTCCAATTGTTGTAACTTTTTGAAATATATTTTAAATACTTACTTATGTATGTTTAATTTTAAGTTTTTTTTTAATAGGTAAATTCTGTTACTAATGCGGTACAGATATTTGTGCCTCAGGATCCAAGTGATATCGAATCTTATAGAACAGAGGCACAGTCTGCTGTGTGACAGACGGTTCGATTAACTATTTTAGCAGGACGGGGTTTTTTATAAGTTATGATGAAGCTGATCTGAATGGGGCTTTAAATTTATTGAAAATTTAATGCTGTTTAGATCAGCCAAATTAACTTGGACCTTATGGAATTGTCTTCAGATGCCCTTTTGATTTGATTAACCTTAAGTTAAATATCAGAGCCATATTAGCCGGTCGGAGATCTGGCACTGTAAGCAGGACAACGGTTGTGCACAATTTCAATGGAAAATTCACAGTTCATTGGTACAACGTTCTTCTTTAGATCCCATACGTTGTAGCAAATATTTAGTCGTCGATTGCAGCCATGAAATGTTTAAGTATCTACGCACACTTGATGGTGCTGCGATACGTTCGTTCGAGCCTTAGGATGAAACCTATCGGAATGTTTTGCACCTTCTTATTTACCAGCTTAAGAACAAACCTTTACAATGGCATCCACACACAAAGGCAATATTTGCGTCAAAATGGTATCAAAATGAAATTTTCAAGGAATTTATGTATAGATGAATGAATAATGAAATTTGTGTTTTGAAGCACGTTATGGGCAGCTTAGCTGTGGATCGTTAGAATCCGAATCCAATATTCCAAGCCACAGGAGCTGACGTCTGTTGGCCCTTGTTTTGCAAGAGAGAAATTCCTGAACAAATGCTCCATTTCTGTTTTATTCGTCTCCTCCAGAAGGGAATTGTCTACTTCACAGTGCAAAAAACGAACTCGCGGTTTGAAGGGGGTATGTAGTTCACGTGTTCCAAGACGAGGCCATGACTGTCAGTTTGGGTACAGAACCATTGGGTGCTATGCAGAGCGAGCAGGTAATTCCGATACGATACGAAGGCGGCTAATTTGCCATTTGAAGGGAGGACCTAGAGCAACGGATGACACCGGCCAGGATGGTTACGACTACATTAAAATCAATTGCAAACTTTTACCGAATCTCTGCAAGATTCGACAATAGTTTTGCGGGTGTTGGCGTACATGTAAAGTTTTGTCAAGCAAAATATTGTTATTCCCACCAACAAACGAAATTAAAGGGATTTCTTATGCTCAAAACAAGAATATCCATTTGAGTGCATTTATCTGAGCAGTAAAAAGCCACCCACTTCTAGCAAGCTCCTCAATTTAAATTCGTTTTTCGATAGCGATTGCTCCATTCCATCATGTGGTCGTGTAAGAGCGTCCGAGGCACTCAGCTACGATGAGCGACATCCAGTAATAATACTATACTCGTGTGCATATTTACGTCTTTTACCCGCGTTCACTCATCGCATATTCCTGCACGGAGGCAATTAGCTGTCTAAACGATCACAGTACTGGATCCCAAGGCTCAATAATTTTAAATTATATTAAGGGAGTGGAAAATCAGTGACCCCATGGGCGGAGATTTTTAGCTATGGCTTGGCTATAGCCTATTAAGGCAAGTAACAAAGCAGACTTTTCTACACTTGAAAAATGTTGACATAATTTTATTCAATTTTGATACTCTCTGATTAAACCAGGGAGAAAAAACATAACAATATGAGCACGACATTTCTTTCATAAGATCGTTGTACATAGTTCGCGGAACGTCATGCTTCTCAAGTGTGGTCGCTAAAGCCAAAGTCGAATTTGCAGTCTCAAAGCTTTTGCACTCGTTTTAAAAGGCAATTTAATAATCCGTCAGATTCGTTTCGATCACAATCAGATGATTATGCAGCCTTTGACTTCTCTGGATTATGTTCTAATAAATTTGTATCCCAGTGTCAGCAGTGCTAACCAATGCTTGTAGTGATGTAAATTGTAAATATTTTCCTGAAACAATCCAAACTAACTTTTTATACCCTGTATGTAACAGCTAGAAGGAAGCATCTCCGACCCCATAAAGTAAATTTGTGTCGATTAGTTCAGACCAAGTTCGATTAAACATTAAACAATAAAATGAACTACTAGACTTATTCAGTGATTTGTGAACTAAATCGGTCATTTAGTTCACTAGTTCAGCTTTCAGTCAATTGCCTTTGACGATATATGCACCTCTTCAAAATAATACCTAACACAAGGACGAGTTTTTGCCCATGCTAGCAAATCTTCTGCTAGCGTGTCAATAACCAAATTTAATTTCTCCACCCCTCGTGAAATATCATCATTCAAAATAAATGTTTCACATGATATGTTCCCAATCATTTGTGATCCCAAATTTTGGCCTCCACACATGATTGTTCACGAGTTCAAGCCTAAAAAGCGTAACCAACCTGTGACCCTTCCAGTCCCTTCAATACAGGGTACCATTTCTGCCCCAAAAAACTAGCTTCATCTTCTGACCAAATCTTTATTCATTATCAGAATGTTAGAGGTCTCATTTCAAAGCTTAAAAATCTTTTCATGGCCAGCACTTCTTTCGATTCGGATATAATAGCATTTTCAGAAACATGGTTGAACTCAACCATATCTGATTTTGAGATTTTATCTAATAACTTTATTTTGTATAGAAATGATCGGCCGACTCGAGGTGGTGGGGTGTTAATTGCCGTTAAAGCCACTCTTCAGTCAGAACTTTTCTGTTTTAATACGCCTACTGACGCTGAGATTGTCTCAGTTAAGGTGTCTTTTCGTACACGGAATGTCTATGTAACATGCTCTTATGTCCCACCCTCTTCTGATATTCAAGTTTATATGAAACATATTACTTGTATTAAAGAAGTTTCTTCACACGTGCGTGATAATGACCTATTTATGGTGTTAGGTGATTTTAATTTGCCCAACATATCTTGGCCATTATTTACTGCCAAAAATAATCTAGTGCCCTCAGCACAGCACGATTTTATAGACTGCATGCTTGATCTTTCGTTGTTTCAAATCAATTCAATTTCTAATCATTTGATTAGAACACTTGACCTTGTACTTGTTAACGACTACCTTATTTCTAATGTGTCTAGGTCCCCTCCTTTATCTCTTCCTGAGGATGTCTATCATCCTACTTTAGAGATTGCAATGCTCAATTGTAATCCTTTTATTTCGTGCTCATCAGCCAATAAGCCCCGATGTTGCTTTCGCAAAGGAAATTATTCTTTGCTGAATCAGCTTATTTATGCAACCGATTGGTCTTTCTTATATGACTCGGTTGATATGAATACTGCCATTAATTTTTTTTATAACACCCTAAACTCCCTCTAAGATGTGTGTATTCCTAAGTCAATTCCTTCGACTACTTTTTCAAACCACCCTGGTTTACTCCCAGATTATCACATCTAAAAAATGTAAAATCTAAATATTTTAAAAAGTTTAAAAAGTCTGGTTCGTGTACAGACTTGGCTAAATATTCCATAGCCAAGTCGAACTTTTTTCTTCTTAATTCTCAATGCTATGAGAATTATCTAACTCGTTGTAAAAGGCAATTTGCCCAAAATCCGAGACAGTTTTATAATTTTGTAAATTTGAAGCGTAAATCTTCAAGTTTGCCATCTTTTTTTTTCTTGGCTTGGATAAAGCTAGCAATGACACTGATTCTGCTAACTTCTTTGCTAATTTTTGCAATCAATTTACTCTTTAGTCTGTCCTAATACTAATTCTTACCCTTATACTATTTCTTCCGCTAGTTCTATACCTCCGCCAATTATTTCACACTTCTCTCTCTTATTAGCTATAAACTCTTTAAAATCTTCTTACTCTCCTGGGCCGGACAATATTCCTAGTTGTCTACTCAAGGAGTGTAGTTCTTCCCTTCTTTATCCATTGCTAAAGCTTTTTAATCTATCCCTTGAAACTTCTGTCTTTCCATCTCTTTGGAAAGAATCTTATATCATTCCTCTTCACAAGAAAGGTTGGAAGTCTGATATACAAAATTACAGGGGCATTGCAAAACTGTCCGCTATTCCTAAATTATTTGACAAAATAATCACTTCGAATTTGCAGCATTTCTGCAAATCAGTTTTTTCCCCTGTTCAACATGGATTCGTAAAGAATCGGTCAACTACGACCAATCTGCTTGAGTTTACTTCCTTGGTAAACGATGCTTTCCTTTCGAAAATGCAAACTGATGTCATTTACACTGACTTCAGTAAGGCGTTTGACTCTGTGCACCATGACATTTTACTTTTTAAACTTGACCGAATAGGTTTCCCTCCGTCTCTTTTGCTTTGGATTAATTCTTATTTAAAAGGTAGGACCCAAAGAGTAATGCTGAGGCTGACTACTTCTAAACGGGTTCACGTTACTTCTGGTGTTCCTCAAGGTAGTCATCTTGGACCTTTACTCTTTACCCTTTTTATAAATGATCTCCCCTCTGTCATATCACATGCCCGTGTACTCATGTATGCGGACGATGTCAAACTTTTTCTATCATACACTAATCCCCTACATCATTCTCGTCTACAAGACGATTTGAACGCTATGCAACTATGGTGTTCGGCCAATCAATTGCATCTAAACTGTTCAAAGTGTATGTTTATGACTTTTAATCGTACTACACCTTATCTTGTCAGTTATACAATCGACAATATCCCTTTGCAACGTATACTAACAATTAAGGATCTAGGCGTAATTTTTGATTCTAAACTCTGTTTCAATCTTCACATAGATACCATCGTTAATGAGGCAAAAGGTGTACTTGGATTCATTAAACGATGGTCTAAAGAGTTTAACGATCCTTTTATAACAAAACTTCTGTACATCTCTCTTGTTCGCCCTATCCTTGAATACTGCTCTTGCATTTGGTCTCCACAGTATAACAACAGCCAGGATCGTATTGAATCTGTTCAGAAGCAATTTCTGCTTTTTGCCTTACGAGGTTTAAATTGGGACCCTAATCTTCGGTTGCCGTCCTACTCCAGCAGACTGCTTCTTCTCAACCTTCCGTCTTTAACCAACCGTAGAACAATTCTCGGTGTTGTCCTTCTACATAAGTTGATTATTGGCGACATAGATTCCCCTTTTCTGCTAGGGCGTCTTCAATTCTCTGTTCCGGCTAGACCAACCAGAAATTATCGCCCCTTTTCACTATCTACGTGCACAACAGACTACGCTATGCACAATCCTTTTCGCGTGCTATGTAAAAATTATAATAGTTTGCATCACGTTTTCTCTACAGAACTGTCTCTACCCCTAATAAAATCGTTACTTTCAGGATACCTTCGGGAAGTCGCTGACCATTCCCAGCTATGAGCAGGGGCATAGCTTGCCGGACAGGCTGAAAAATTTTCCCCCACCGGGTCGGTGATTTCCCATTACTTTTCTCTTTGTCCTATCTACTTAACACTCTTTATCTAACTTACATTGCTTTACTTTATTAACAATCTTCTTACTTTCATTTTTCCTATTTATTGTATTTTCTTTATTAATATGACAAATTAAGATTATTTTAATGTTACTTGAGAACACTTTTTTCCTACTTACAACCTTCTGCTTAGATGTAGGCTCTAATAGCGTCACTGACAAAATTAGCTGTGAAAAGGGGCACAGCTGGCCGGACTGGCAAATAAAACACCTCCATCGGTCGGTGATGCTATTTAGAAAATTGTATTCTTTAACTAGGCTTTTAGCATATAATTCTATTATCTATTGTATAACCTATTGAATAATGAGTAAGACACTCGGTTTGTCGACCATTAATAAATAAATAATAAATACTAAAATAGAAATAGAAAATCTAAGAAACTGCAATGTTTGATGCCTATTCACCCAATTCCTACCAGGAACAAGTAAGAGTCAGGAGTTTCCGACTGAATTCTGTTTTACCAGCACCAATTGCAGCTCGCGTTATCAGGTCGTTTGCTTTAGCTGTAATCTAAAAATAATAAATCAATCAATTGTAGCTCACTTCTTGCCACCGCCTTTGCTCTTTAGCTAAAGAAACAGTTAATTTAAATTAAAAAAAAAAAAAAACGAATTTTAATGCCAGCACTTAAACACAGCAAAATATATTACAATTGCAATTGCACTTTTGTTTATAGAATTTAATAAATACATATATAGAAACTCTTGAACTTTGCGCTCGATGCCGCAAGCACGTGGCTTGTCAATATACATTAGCACACCTTTTCTTTAAAACCTTCTGTGATTCTTAAATACAATTGGTTAAAAATTGTGGCTTAAATTGGTCGGGACTTCCAATTGACTTATTTATTTGATTTATAGCTATGTGCCGGACATTAATGATGACAATAGATATAAAATTGAACATACTTGATATCTTTTTACCCATTTTCAATGTCTTCAGGGTATAAAAATGAATAGCAAAACTATAGCGGAAGACAAATGACATTTACATTAGTTAGCATTAGAAACAGCAGCTGCTGAAAAGAAGAAGACCATGCCATAAGAGGGGACCAACGAAATTGGTAAAAGCTTAAATAAAAATCAACACCATGTATGTATCTCTATATATAAAGCTGTTCATCCTGACTGACTGATTGGTGATCAATGCAATGCCCAATGCATTGCAGAATCTAAGTATTCTCGATGAAAATGCGATTTAAATTCGGGTTCAAGACACGCTCGCACGCTTAGACAGCAAGAGAGTAAGAAATACATATTACCTATGCGATAGAACGGCATCGCTGGTCGTTTTTATTCCCTCGCACTACAGGAAACTGCTTTGGCTTACTCTCAGTGCTTTTTTTTTGTGTATTTACCGTTGTACTGTCAGTGTGTGTGTGTGTGTCCTCACAAGCAAAAATGCCCAAAAATCAGGAACTTTGCCAGAGCAGTGAATGATAACACATTCAAATATGCTGTTATGTATGTATATTCAGGCCCTCATAGAGCCGAAGCTGAGAGAACATTCTATTTTTACCTTTTTCGCTCTCTCGGCTGTGAAAGCGCAATGATACAGATTTCATTTTCCTTTTTTCAATTTTTCCAATTTTCAAAAAATCAAGCTGCATAGTAACAGTTAGTTTTATGGCGTTTCTCATATTAGTCTTTAGATTGTCTATGATTTAGCTATACCAGCATATTCAACAGTTTTTGTTAGCTAAATTGACTGCAGTTGATTAGATACATATATGTATATCTATAGATATTCTCAGGTAATGCTTTTTATACCATGAGCCCATTGAAAATAGGTAAAACGGTATAACGATTTTGTACCAATATATGTATGTAAAAGACAAAAGGAAGCAAATCCGAATCCATAAAGTTTATATATTCGTTGGCAGTATCAATATTCTTGACTATCAAGATCGTTTGCCTGTCTGTTCATCTGTCCGAATGTATGAGAGCCAGAATTATCCATCAATAATAGCAAATATTACACACCGCAAGAAAATTTCTTCAAGATCGGTTAAGAAACCCAGAAATTATAAAAATAACCCCTATTATAATATACTAACGGATATTCCTCGGACTAGCCCGTGCCAAATTTTTTTGCTTTATATTTAGTTCTTCATCCAAGGCGTGCAAAATTTGAATCTGCCTGTACTACTATTTTGAACTCTACGTTTATTTGAAAAGATATTTAAAGTTAATTGAATAGAAAACCATGATATGGAAAAACCGTTTTCTGCGCCTGTTGTTCTTGTAGTGAGAATCTTGAAGCCGAAAAAATAATAATAAATTATACACAAATATCGCTAAAAATAAATGAACATTTTCCGACAATTTTTTATTTAGTTTAATGGGACGAATCCTTAAGAGCTCCAAGAGCGACAGGTGTGACACTCGCCTCAAATTAATAATCATGAAGATTTTCGAAATTATTTTGAAGCCGATCGGATGATAAACATAATCTTTCGTCAACCGTTTTGCGCCATTTACTACAGATCCCGATGAAATTTAGAAAATCGATAAAGCATGCTAAGCTCTTATGCAGGGCTTTGAAAATAGGCTTGAAGCAAATCAGACGAATCTTTAAATTTGATTCTGCAAAAATATGTGAAACACGTTTTGAATGAGCTGGAAACTTTACTCACCAAATCTTGGACCGCCAAAAGTGCGAAACACCCTTTCCACTGAAATCGAAGGAGTCTCTTTGAAAATGAGTTTGAGGCTGAGTTTAATACAAACATTTTTTGCCATTTTTTCACACTTTAGGATGGAATATTTCAAAACCATGTGCATCTTGGCGTGCATCTCTAGCACATAAGCTCTTGCAGTTTGGACGATGTGTTGACTACCAATCACTTTGTCAGGACAAATAGTTTTATATATAACAAGCGGGTATTGCCCGGCCTTGCCTTAGATATTTCTTTTCCACTTAGTACACGCTCGTAGAAAATTGAAATCTACCCGTTCGGTCTTGAACTCCACTTCTATTTAAAAATATGTTTAAAGTACATCGAATAAGAGGTTTCTGTCCTTGTTAGTCTAAATCAAAAAATCGTCAAATCGCACTTTTTACCTGGGAAACTTTTTTTTTGCGAAAAATGTAAAGCACATCTCAAATAATTGTTCATATAGATCCTTGAAAATGAATTTGACCGCGAAACGGCACCCACCACATTTCCTCAAGGTGGAATAGGTTTTTGGAAAAGTGTAAAACACCCCTTAAATGAATTTAAACTAAGATTGTAGGTAAACAAAAAAGTTGTATACAATCGTTTTTCGCGATTTTTCCATACTTGAGGGTGGAATTTCCCGAAACTTCGTCTTAACGTGCAACTTCTTCACATAAGGTAATTACAGTGAAAATTTCAGCTTCCTAGCTCTTACTCACCAGTCAGTCAATAAGTCAGTCAGGACAAACATTTTTATATATACAGATATAATAAGATATGTATAAAGGTTAATACAAATATAGTCACCCTGTACCCTGCCGTCTTTAACAAGAAAATTTTGTTCTGTTGCATATTTTAATATATGTTTACTTTCAATGCGATCAAAATTGTATTAATTTTTTTTTTTTTTAAATACCCGTTTTATAAAATTATATCTACAGGGTATAATGCACACATTTGATAACAGAGATAAAGAAATATTTCTAAATTGAGATAAAAAATAATAAGATAACTCGGACTGTGCTTTGGTTTTTAGATGTGAAAGATACAAAATCAGTGTTTTGTGCTTTAATGCTTCTTGGCCCCAAAAAAATGGCCAGACGATCCATAATTTTTATTGTTATGTGGGTACATTTTTCCTGCACTTTGCCAAAAAAGGTCAGCAATCATCCATTTTAATTACATTAAAATTTTAAATTCATCATATGTAGATTACAAAATGTGATGATAATACAACTGAAACAGCTAGTGGCAGAGCATATTGGAAATTTCGGGGCATTCGTTATACAACTTCTGAAGATATTCTTTGTTGGAAGGACCATTGGGAACTCTTTTTACGCGAGTGTAACACAACTACTGGCCAGTGGCTGCCAGAAAATGTTGTCTGCAAACCAGAAGAGAAGATTAATAAATATTGCCCGGAGGACTTAAACGAAATTTATGATGACAAAGGTAATCCGCTATGCCTTAAAATTTCATCAAAGCCACAGAAGTATGATGACAATTTTTGCCATGGCTCTAATACAATTTTACCATTAGATATTTCTAAACATCAGATTGTAAGTTTCACACAGTTCTTGTATGAAAAAAACCTTAGAGAATATTGGTTACCAATACAACGTGAAAATAGTTATATGCCATATAAGATACGTTTGCCAGGTGACCGTTGGGGACAAGTTGTCAACGACAATATGAACCTAACAGATTTAAGATCTGATAAAAAATGTATGTCAGTACGATATTACCATCGCGTACAACAAAATAATGATAAGAAAGGGAGTTCTGATTTTATCATAAATATTACTGATTGTGAAGACTTATTGCACTCGATTTGTATATATCAAGATAACCTAATAGCCAGTTCAGGCTGTCCCGAAGGAGAAGGCGCACTTAGTTACCGTCCACATGAATGCTATGGTGTCAAGTGGCAAAAAAAATTTTATACAGAACAAAATGAGCTTAGCATAAAAGAATATTTTTCGAAACGCAATAGTTTAAGAATGTTACTTAGCAAATTCCTACCAAAGGAAAAAAGCAATGAATTCTTTCAAGTTGGCAATTTTGTGGACAAATTTGGCGACGAATACGTGTTTCTCATGAACAGAAATGAAGTAGTGCAAGTTGTTAGTCATGCAAATAACAATAGATTACCGATTTTATACAGGAATACTATCGACAGACAAGAAAACCCCGTTGAACTGATATTAAAACTTGACGTAAAATTACAAGCGTTAATTCTTATAGTTTACAATGGGGAATATATTTGGCGCATTCATAAAAATGACAATGGTGTGCAATGTTTTACAAACGCAGACTATGATCTTCAAAGAAGCACTAAAATTGATCTTATTTGGGAAAATCAAAGAAAGACCAAGTCAATCTTTAAAGTAAAACTACTTGGTGACGGACCAGGCGAATATTGGTGTGAAGGACACACTATCTTTGATTTTAATTTTTTGACCACCCAACGGGTAGTGGCAACAAAAGAACAACGTGGGCATTCCTTTGCTGTGAAAATAAACATCCCTTGCATTATAGAAACTAAAAATGAATACACCAACATGTGTAATAATATTGATAAAAACATGAAAAGGCTTGGAAAGCATGTACTGAAAGTTCTACGAGAAAGAAGTAGCGAGGTTTCTCGAGACTTGAATCTGCATAATTCACGTATTATGAGTATAGAAGAAATTACTACACAAAATATTAATTGTTGGCTTCACTTGACTGCTTCCCTAAAAAACTCTGCAGTTGATAATAGTGAAGAGGAGAGTAGCCAAGAAGAGAATAGCTTGGAAAACGATAATTTTGTTAGACACGACACTTCAGTACGTATGCAAGTTTGGACTTTATTAAAAGAGCTGTTATCAATTTACAGCCAAAATAATACGATTGTAATACGTAGCTCAGAATATTGTTTTCCAACTAAATTTCATTTGAATAATGATACATACCAGTGGAAGCAGGCAGTGATTGGGCAAGTGGGCACATTATCACGATTGTGTCTTCAAACTAACGGCATGCCATATACACGTCATTGTCATGGCAATTTTACGCATGGTGCTTATTGGGAAATATTGAAGGGAAACATATCATGTCAACTTAACCAACACAAATTGAAAATAACAAAAACTCTTTACAGCTTAACTAACTCGAAAATGCTTAAAGCTTCGCCAGAAAGGGTGGTTAAAAAAGTTAAAGATATTTTGCAAGAATATGCTGGACAGGTTTTACCAGTGGATATACATTTTGCTGCTGACATTGTGCAAGCTTCTGTAAAAAATTTGGATCAGTTTTTTTTGAGTTTGCCCAAAAAAGCGATGGGTGCGGAGCTTATTCATGCTGACGCAGTATTGAAAGACATCACCCGAGATCTTATATACATTTACAATTTTCTGATAAATGTGAAAGAAACCACAATACGGATGTCAGCTAAATTAAACTCAACCAACAAACTTCTGGAGGCATTTGAAATCGCAATGAATACTTTTTCATCACAGACAATATTTAATAAAGATAATGTAAGCGGAGCAATTGGAAATTCTAACGAATTAGAGCCTAGAACCGATTTTGAAGTCTTGGACTATGAGGATATTGGAGTTTCCGTAAAAATATCACCCAATTTACTCTATTTTATCATTAACCCGTTGATCGCTAATATTTCTGGAATAGCAATATTTAAAAATGATAATAATACAACGGAACTACCATATTTATTAAATGGTGCTTTTCAAAATGAGCACTATAGATTCCTGCAGTCGAATCATGAAATTGAGGACTTCATTTACGAATCTAACTTACAATTAGCCACATATGTTCCACAAAAACTCTTGGAACAATTGGACGCAAATTTAAATACCCATAATGTTACCGAGGTAACAAATAGTATTGTGATTATCAAAGTCTACTCAAATGACAAACTTTTTCAATCACAAGCCAATCATATCTCACGAAGTGCTTTGGGTCGTGTCGTTTCAATATCCTTACCGGGTCACAGTTCGCATTTACCTGAAGAATTGCCACTTGCTTTTAGAGTTTTTCAAAGTGACTTATCAAAACACAATAAAACCAAAGATATGTGTGGATATTGGAATTTTGAAAATTGGGCCTCAGATGGGATTCAGGTCTCTAGTCTCTCCGAAATGTACGAAGATATTATATTATGTCAAGTAAGCCACCTAACGCCATTCGCTTACCTAGTAGGCTTTAATTTTACTGTGGAAGAAGACATTGAAGTAAATATCCAGCAAATTCATGACCAGGCTCTTGACATTATAACGGTAACAGGCTGCACATTATCACTTCTCGGTATATCTGGCATATTTATAACTGCAGCAATATTTAATTCTTGGCGCCAGAAACCGTCTTCCAAGGTACTACTACAACTTTCAGCTGCAATATCTTTGCAGATGATAATTCTTTGCTTTGTTAATACAGAGGAATACTCACTACATTTAATTATAAATCAAATAATGCCTAGCTGTGTAGCAATTGGCGCTCTTCTTCACTACTCTGTCCTGGTTCAGTTCTTCTGGATGATGGTGATTGCATACTTGCAATTCAAGAGATATGTGCATGTATTTGGAGGAACTCGGCCGAACAGGTTCTTTATGAAATCGACCGCATTATGTTGGGGTGTACCAGTTATACCAGTTGTGCTTGTTATTGTGCTAGATTATGATTCGTTTAGTCAAGGGGCCATTTGCTACCCTTCCGGTTATGCGCTTTATTTCGGCATAATTATGCCAATTTCCATCATCATATTAGCAAACTTTATTATCTTTTGTCTTATTATATATAATATATTAGGAAGGTCCAGCACACCAATAAGGCATACTGATAAACCCGTTTTAATCCATCAGATAAGGCTATCAGTACTGCTTTTTTTTCTATTGGGATTTACATGGTTTTTCGGGTTTTTATCAACAATTAAGGTTGGTATTGTATTTTCATATCTTTTCTGTCTCACAGCAACACTGCAAGGGTTTGTTATCTTTATATATTTTATTATCTTAGATCCTGTTACGAGACGTATGTGGCGAAAATTTTTTTACGAACTTTGTTCTAATAACAATAGTTATCTTCAAAGTACAGGTACTAATAAAGACACAACGCAATCATATTGAATAATATACTACTTAAGTTGTCATTGAATTATTTGTAAAAAACACTTGTATTAGCTTAATATTACAAGTATATATAGTATTTAATATTCTAATAAACAATTATTGCACGAAATATCGTAATGATGATGTTGGCTACCCTTCCATGGCTTAAGTATTTGCTTAGCTGGCTCGATCTGCGATGTGTATGTATGTATGTATGTTATTATAAAACAAAACAATTACGGTACTCCCGGTTGGCTGCCTGTTTTCTTGTTGTTTGACTTTCATCAGCTTCATTTGTAAGCGTATAATTTTCCATTGTGTGAATTGTGTAATGACAATCAACTGTTGGTATGTTTGCATGTAAACATGCATGGCAAGTAAAGAAATGCGAGTTCAAATAGGAGAGGGTGAGGGTGGGCTTGGACCTTATATATCATTTCATATATCAAACATATTATTATAATATTTTTCTAAATTTGACCAGGAAGCCTACCAGGTGCTTGTAGTCGGATAAAATTTTCATTAATTCCTCTGAATATCACCACTAACCATACAACATATAGACTGGACATCACATAGAGGGAATGTGGACACAAAAATATCGGTGGCATGTGGTCCAAAATCGAGATCAAGGGAGTACGATATACATATAATGTCTTTTTATTCACTTACACTACTGTAAGAACGGCAACGCTGCTTTTTTTGTCTCGCTCGCACTTACTCTCAGTGCTCTCTCATATGTGTGTATGTGTCCGACAAGCAAAAATGCGCGCAAATTCAATTTTTCTCAAATGTTGGAGGCATTTCTTCCCATTTGAAGGGACGAGTAATATGAAATCATGAAAGGGTTTGCCACGTCGACCCGAAATTCTTGCATTTTAGATCGTTATCGTTGGTAAGGGTACCTAACGGTTGACATGTGTGCATTTACGATTCTTTGGACTTGCTGTATTCACGCATACTTGAATATTTGTATATGTATATCGCTTGTGTGTCTGTTGCTTGCCTGCCTGCCTCTCCCCTAGGCAAATTTCACAAGATTTTGGGATTTCTGATTTTCGACCTCTACACACAGACACATACACACAAATGCGCATGAATGGGCAGATCATGTTTGTTTTGATTTTAATATGAAAGAATTGCAAATGGTTAACTGATAATATTGTTGGTCAAATTCAAATATGAACAGGTAAGAGGTTCTAGTCGGGAGCTCCTGACTAGGGGATACCCTGAACCCTCTTCCTGTAACATACATTTACATACTTTTCTGCCTATAACATACATTTACATTTCGCACAAATGAAATATACCCTTAACCCATTTTTAATGGATTCAGGGTATAAAAGCTAAATATTATAAGACAAGAAAATTATTAAAACTATAAATACATATAAGATCGCTCCTATGTTGTATTTGTTATATTACCAACGATAACAAGAGCTAAAACAAGTAAGAGGTTCTAGTCGGGAGCTCCCGACTAGGGGATACCCTGAACCCTCTTATTCCAGCACCAAATAAATTAATAAAAAAAAGTTCACTTGGCAGGGCTCGATTTTGCAGTTGACCGCATTACTTACTGTCGACTCTACTCAACAGCCACACCAGCAAAAAAAAAAAATAATAATACTTTCCCCGGTAGGGCTCGAACTCGCGACAGACCGCACCACTTGCTATGCCTCTACTCAGCAGCCACACCAACAATTAAGTACTTATGATAAAAAAGGAACTAAAATAACATTACAAAAAAAAGATGCAATTACCATGCTATTAGAATGCGAAGCAGCCGCGCGAATGTGTGTGTGTACATGTATACAGAAATTCTTAAAGCTGCTACCCCATTCAATTGCGCAGTTTCATATCACTTTGGTTTTTCTTAACTTAATGTACCATAGAATATTTGTGTATTCTGAAAAAATCAATTGCATTTAAATTGTGGCTTAAATTGGTTGGCAATAAAAGTTGGGTTATTAACTTGATTTATTGCTCTGGGGTGGTAGCGGAGAGGTGGCGATAGGTATAATATTCTAGAAGCAACATATCATGTTTGGTGACTCTAGCTCTTATTATTTACCCAATTTGCTCAAAAAACAGAATGTCGATATCGATTTTTGTCGATTGATTGGAAACAGAGTAAGTTATCGATTATCGGAAACTAAATCGATCTGCGCGGGAACTAGGAGCATCTACATCTAAAATTTCAAGTCTCTAGCTCTTATAGGTTCTGAGATCCTTTGGCTCATACATACGGACGGACGGACGGACAGACAGACGGACATGGCTAGATCGACTGCCTGTTACATATATTTACATTTTGCACAAATACAATATACCCTTTTAACCCATTTTCGATGGGTTCAGTGTATAAACATTAGAGATGTTACACATAATAAACACACCAAATAGCAGGCGGCTAAACTAAATAAAACGAACACGGAAAACTGCGCTTACTTATTTAGACGTCAATTGAACTGCCAAATAGCTCAACCTCCACAACAAAGAGCGCACCCGTAAAACAATGTATGATTTTTAAATTGTTTAATTATATGTTTAATTTTATTAAATAACCTCTGCATTAATTGATATTTGGTTTTGTGTTAGTGCCCTAAAGGCGGTCGCCGAAGTGCATCCGAAATATATTGGTAATATTTCAGAATTGCGTTTTTATACCCTGAACCCATTAAAAATGGGTATAAGGGTATTTGTATGTATTTGTGCGAAATCCAAATGTATGTAACAGGCAGAAGGAAGCATCTCCGACCCCATAAAGTATATATATTCTTGATCAGCATCAATAGCGAGTCGAGTCGATCAAGCCATGTCCGGCTGTCTGTCCGTCCGTCCGTCCGTCCGTATGTATGAACGCAAGGATCTCGGAACCTATAAGAGCTAAAGAAATTGTAGATGTAGGTGCTCCTAGTGCCTGCGCAGATCGAGTTTGTTTCCGATAATCGATAACCAGCCAAACAAATAATTATTTATAGAATTATATATTATAGAGGTAGAGTTCTAAATTCGGAAATCTAAAAAAATACAAACAGTAAATAGGTATTTTTCGATCCTTTTGGAATATCTCCCCAGCTATATTTTCCTGATTTATTCATCAGATGCTATTAGTAGTAGTTCTGATTCATTTTGTAACATCTGAGGGCGGGAGAGAGTTTTCAGTGGAGATAAATTACGTGTTTTACTTGCGCTCCAAGATTTGTATATATTATTGTGCCTTAATCCTGCTTTTTATTTCTAAATTTTTCATATTTGGTGCTTTATTTAAAAAGCTTTTATAAATTGTGCAAGGTTTATCTGTTGTGCAGCGTAAGTCTGTTAATTATTGAATTTATAAAACGCGGCGTTAGTTCCGTGTTGTTGTTATTGCCTGTTTTGATTCTTTTACTTTGGTGCTCTCCTGTGCATACACTTGTTTGTGCGTGTAATCGCTGCTGCATATTTCTGCTCTAAGAAACCTTGCACGTTCAAGCAGGCGGATGATTCTGCACAGCTGCAATTTGTTAATCAGATCTTACTGGGCGTGATTGCGACAAGATCGCTGCAATCGTCAAGAAGGACTCCGGCGACAACCAAATTGATTTCTCCAGAATGTATAATTCTGTGAGAAAATTTTGAAAACTTAATAATGTGACTGAGCAGCTCTCGAGTAACTTTGACTCGAGTTGTAAGTTGCTTAGTAAATATAAATTCGACTCTCCACCCAATCGCCGGTTAGAGCCTCAATTTTTGCAGTGGCCCTATCTGTCTGTCCATACACCTATGCCTCTTTTGTTCGTGCCTAGCAATTCGGTTTATCTCCAATCTATTACCTTCTCCGAGCGATTATCCCCTGTAGTAGTCTCAGTAAGCCCAATAGACTTGAACCTGCCCCCTTGAACCTGTCAACCCCGTCAGGTCCTTGCCACAAAAGCAGAACTACGCGCATCTAGTTCAGATTGTAAAAAGCAATCTCTGTGCTTCTTTGGACCCCACCAACACAAGTTTTACCCTTAGCCATATCAACTCCTACTTTGACAGTTGTTGCCCCCATAGGCAAGTTTATCTAAGTCAATTACCAAATTTAATTTCTCCACTCCTCGTGAAATAGCATCTTTCATAATTAATGATACATATGATAAGTTCCCAACCATTTGTGATCTTAAATTTTGGCCTCCACACATGATTGTTTACGAGTTCAAGCAAAGAAAACGAAACCAGCCCTTCCAGTCCCTTCAATACAGGGTACCGATACTGCCGCAAAAAACTAACTTCGTCTTCCAACCAAGTTTCTATTTATTATCAAAATGTCAGAAGTCTCATTTTCAAACTAAAAAATCTATTATGGCTAGCCTTCCTTCGGATCGAATAGAACATGGTTAAACTCAACCATATTTTGAGGCTTTGTCGAACAATTTTATTTTGCACAAATGATCGGCCGACTCGAGGTGGTGGTCAGAACTTTTCTGTTTTAGTATGCCTACTGATGCTGAGATTGTCACAGTTAAGGTGTCTTTTCGTACACGGAATATCTATATTGCATCCTCCTTTGTTCCTCCTTCTTTTGATATTCAATATTATATGAAACATACAACTTGTATTAAAGAATATTCTTCACACGTGCATGATAATGACCTATTTATAGTGTTAGTTGATTATAAAATACCGAATATCTCTTGGTCATTATATATGCTAGACCTTTCGTTGTTTCAAATCAATTCAATTTCTAATCATTTTAATACAGCACTTGATCTAGTATTTGTTAACGACTATCTTATTAGTAATGTGCCCAGTTCCCCTCCTTTACATTTTCCTAAGGATGTTTGTCATCCTACTTTAGATGCAATGTTCAATTGCAATCCACTTTTTTCGCAATCTTCAGCTACCAATAATCGCAAAAGAAACTATTCCTTGCTTAATCAACGTATTCATTCAACCGATAGGTTTTTTATATATTACTCGATTGATATGAATATTTCAATTAATTTTTTTGTAGCACCCGGAACTCCATCTTAGATGTTTGTGTTCCTAACTCAATTCCCTCAATTGCTTCTTCAAAGCGACCCTGATTCACTCCCAGACTATCAAACTAATAAAATATTAAATCCTAATATCTTAAAAAGTTTAATAGGTCTGGTTCGAGTATTAACTTGGCTAAATATTCCTGAGCCAAGTCGAATTTATTTCTTCTGAATTATGAGAATTATGTTACTCGTTGCAAACGGCAATTTTCCCAAAATCCGAGACATGTTTTACAACTTTGTAAGCTTGAAGCGTAAATCTTCAAGTTTGCCATCTTCTTTTTCTCTCGGAACAAATAAAGCTAACAATGATTCCGATTTTGCTAGCCTCTTTGCTAACTTTTTCTAATGAACTCTCAGCTCTCAACTCTGCCTATAAGTATATAACATAACCGGTCCGCTGCCGGTGTCGCTGGCAGCGCAGTTCGCGCGGTCATAGCTAAGTAGTACCACTAACCAAACAACATATAGACTGGACACTAAGAGTACGGCGATAAGGCCGTTCGTTTTCTGTGCGGCTGGTCCAAAGGTGCTTCGCACTGCTGGAAACTGATTTGGCTTACTCTCAGTGCTCTTTCAATTTGGGTATTTACCGATGTATTGCCGCTTGTCCGCACAAGCAAAAATGCCCATAAATTCAATTTTTCTCAAAGTCGGTGGCTTTCATCCCTTTTGAGGGGACGAGTAATATGAAATAATGAAAGGGTCTGCCACGCCGTTGCGAAATTCTTGCATTAGCTGAGTTCAGCGCAAAACAACAGAAGAAACAACTTAATTAGACAAAGCGTGGTGGACGAATAAGGAAAATTCTCCAGTAGGGAAGACTGGAACTGGACCGACAACGTTGCCAAGAGTGTATTGACGATTTAAATAAACAACTTCGCACTGGTTTTAAGAAAGCTTATGATTTAAGAAAGTTTATGAAAGTAAAGAATTAGAAAAAATGTAATATGTATAATTTGAATTTGATTGAGCACCCCAAAAATAAAAAACAAACAAGTAAGAGGCTCTAGTCGGGAGCTCCCGAACCCTCTTTTTCCAACATCAAATGCATATATTTATTCTATTTTAGAAGCTATATGTCAAGTTTGGTGAGTCTAGCTCTTATTATTTACCCATTATTATTTGCCCAAAAAACAGGATATCGATATCGATTTTTATCGATTGCTTGGAAACGGGGTAAGTTTCGATTATCGATTATCGGAAACAAACTCGATCTGCGCAGGCACTAGGAGCACCTACATCTACAATTTCTCTAGCTCTTATAGGTTCTGAGATCCTTGCGTTCATACATACGGACGGACGGACGGACAGACAGACAGACGGACATGGCTAGATCGATTATCGGAAACAAACTCGATCTGCGCAGGCACTAGGAGGACCTACAACTAAAATTTCAGGTCTCTAGCTCTTATAGGCCTTGAGATCCTTGCGTTCATTCATACGGACTCGGCTTTTGATGCTGATTACGAATATATATACTTTATGGGGTCGGAGATGCTTCCTTATGCCTGTTACATTCATTTGCATTTTGCACAGATACGATATACCCTTTTTAAGCATTTTTAATGGGTAACCAACCAACCAAATGCTGGAATCAGAGGCTTCCGCCGTTATTTGTCTTGTGGTAAGAAACTTGAGGCCGAATAAAAAACTTGCCTTTGCAGAAAATGATTTTGAAACCGATAATAAAGCAAAAATTTTAGATAAGTTTTTTCGCAAAAGTTCCGCAGTTTCGGGTGGAATTTTCTTGATCGCTGAGATACGTTTTCATTAAGTATTTACGTAGAGCATTGAAAATAAGTTTGATGCAAATCGAACATACCTTAAAGCTCCGCCAAAAAATTCTTTAGAATGCTTGGAAATTTGCGAAAAGATTAGAAAAGTTTTTTGGAGATAAATTTGAGCACGAAAAGTCACCCACCAAATCTTTAACCCCCATTTCCACCAAGAACGGATTTTTCGAAAAGTATGAGACACCCCTCAAATGAGTTTTAACAAAGATCTTTTAAATTGAGTTAAGGGCCGATCGGATGGTAAGTAATAAAGTTTCAATACAATGCCTTTCGCGGTTTTTCACACTTGAGGGTTGAATTTCCCGAAACCCCGTCTTAACGCGTACCTTTATCACATAAAGTAAGTACAGTGAAAATTTAAGTTTCCTATCTCTTACAGAATGGGCTCTGCATTGATCAGCAATAAGGCAGTCAATCAGTCAGATATATATATCTTTTTTGAAACTTCTTAGTTCAATACGAAAATATCATTTGTTTCACACTTGTTGTTTTTACATGCTCTCTCGGCCATGTTTTAAGTTTTTCCCGATTTGCTTCAAACATATTTTCGAAGCTCTTCATAAGAAATGAATGAATACGTGTTCCAGCGATCTGGGAAATTCCATCCACAACAGTGGATGGTCGACTTCAGAAACATGGTTAAGGATCTTTGTCAAAATTCATCTGATGGGTGTTTCGCACTCTTTGGAAAATCCATCTCTCCTTGGTAGAAATGGGGGACAATGCAAAATCATTTGAGACCTGTTTCACACTTTTCGCAGAGTCCAAGCTTCCTCGGCACGATTGCGATTCAAAGGTTTTTTGGTCGATGTTTTAAGTTCTGTCTGACATGCCTCAAACTTATTTTCAAAGCTCTACATAAGAAATTAATAGATACATGTTTCAGCAATTTATGATTTTCCACCCACAATTAATTAGCGAAAAACGGTTTCAACAAAGTTTTTTGCTTTCCATCCAATTAGCTTCAAAATCATTTGCAAAGATCTTTGTAAGAAATTAGAAATTAGATTCTCACCGCAAGACAAATATGGGCGGAACCGTTTAGTCCAACACTTGATTCATGACTCGATAACCCGCTAGTATTTTCAATTTCTGTGTGAGTTTCTAATTGTTTTTTATTACAAGTTCAATTTGATGAATTTTATTCAAGCTTTGGCTGTGATGTCTACTTCTGGCACTTCACACTTAGCCCTTTGTACTTTTCGCGGCATAAGGCGCCAATTAAGAATAGTTATTTTCTTTGAGTTGCTTTAATGAATTTATTGTCAATTAAAATCAGACTAAAAACTAAGTACAAACAATTAATGGCCAACCGCTAGCCCCAAAACTACTGATATTCGCTTCGTGCGCGGAGTCTTGAAACTTTGTTTGCAACATAATTTCTGCTGACGGTCACGCAAGGCCGGCGATCTATTTATTTAATTCGTATTAGCTTATACAACAACAAAAAATTAATTTTTAACCATTGTTTAAATGTAAATTCGAAATCTTTGCACATTCTTTTATTTTTTGCCTTATTAAGTTTAGTTTCGTTGTTGCGATCAGGAGTGTTCTTCGGTTCAGCAGCTAAAAATTAAATTAGTATTATGTTTGCATAACTATTTTGTTTTGATGGGCGCTTCTCGCATGTCATAAAATAGCTCATTATTATTTGCTGTTAACTATCTAGCGCGTATCGCTTTGCGCTCATCGTAGTTTCTGTTATCGCGTTCTTTTACCTTTTGTACTTTGTCTTAAGCGGTTAGCGCATCAATGCTAGCGACGCCGCAATTCACTCTTGTCTCGTGCTTCGATTGCTTCGCTAAAAGTTGTACATTTTCGCATATTGTCAAAAAACTCACTGTAAGCATATAAATAAATCAACCCGTTGCATGAAAAAAGAAAAAGCGGCATTTTTATAACATCCTTAACTTTTCGCTATTAAGTGCTAATAAAAAAGCTTGTTAGCCCAACAAGTGTAATAGGTAGCAAAAT
Source organism: Drosophila novamexicana (assembly GCF_003285875.2). Classification (NCBI taxonomy): domain Eukaryota; kingdom Metazoa; phylum Arthropoda; class Insecta; order Diptera; family Drosophilidae; genus Drosophila; species Drosophila novamexicana. Next base: position 934,509 of record NW_020824802.1, on the reverse strand, counting down.
TAAAACGAGTCTTAGCCTAGAGAGAGAAAATGCACCTTTAAAATGTAAAAAAAAAAGTAAATAAAAATATAATAAAAAATATGTTTAAACATACTACCTGAGGCTTTCCTTATGGACTACCCTCCCTTTTATAAGAACCGTTGTACAAAGGTCGGCGTCGATCAATTCTTTCGTCACTTGTCGTTTATCTTGTCTTGAAGTTTCTTCCTAACTGGGATTCTGACTCTATTAAGGCTTAGTGCACTGTTTCTATTGATTTTCTGTTTGTGACGGAATGAATAGTTCTATGATATGCAATTGTGGATAGAAGGATTAGGTCAATATTGTCGTCAATTTGTTTTTCAAATTTCAAGCAACGGGCTAAGATACTGTTAAGTATTTCCACCTGTCCGTTTAATATTGTCTTATCTTATCGGTGGAAAAAATGTCGACAAGCATGTTAAAAGTTATCCTGTCAATGGTGGTATGGGCGTTTTGGCTACGGCCTGTTCAACTAGGTGACGGTTATCCTCTGAACCAATATTGCAGCTTGCGGCAATTTCCGTAGCTAGTCTGGTCAATTTAAAAATTACATAGTCACGAAATATTTTATTGACGTTTTCTTGTCCCGCGCGGTGTTGTGCTCAGTGGTCACATCTCTTTTTTGGTCAGCTATGTCAGCCAGTGTTCGAAATACCTGCAAGTTGCTGAAGGGAATGGCTCTTATATCACGTGTTTTATAAAAGCTTGTATGGACAGGGCGTCAACCACCTTAATGTTTACTTTGTTTTTGAATGATATTTGCTTTATGTTCATCGATAAAGGCTTTCCAGCGCTTTATTTTTGTTTTATAATTTTTATCAACAGTTGATGATCTAATTCCAATATGATTTTGTTGCTGCTGTGAGCTTAGATTAATCTGAACCTTCCTTGTCGGTCAGGATAGTTTGTCAAAAGGTGGGATTAATGATTTTATTTTCAAATATCATCTGTTTACCATTTTCTTTTTTTTTTTATATATTTTTTTATTGTATTGACTCAAAAATAGCATTAATTTTAATTGCAACACTGTTAACTTAGATGGTTTTTCGCCAAGCCTGGTTGATTTTGTTTTTGTGGTCACGGCCATTTTGGCCAACAACCCAGATGTGGTTGTTGTATGGTGATCTGGACGGACTTATTAAGCCATCTGCGAGAAGTCATTCGACTTTTGCATTGACGAAATCGGCTACGCCAATTAGGTGCGGCTGTAGCTTAGAGCATACCGTACCCCCGTCTGTGCGAATTGCGGCTACAGGATTTATCAATTTTAAGGCAAGGACTTCTTAGGGGCCGAAAATATCTTTGGTCTTTGCTTCATCATTACTGATCAATTTATGAAATGCCAAAATATGCATTTTTTTAAAATTAATGTTGACGAGGTACCCCTCATAATTGTTTTTTCAAAAATGCATATTATGGCATTTCATAAATTGATTTATCGTGTTTGTTTGTTAGATGGCTTTTTTCATTTATTTTGCTTTTAAGATTGAAACCGGTAATGCCTTTAAAATCTATTAATAAATTAATTAAGTTCTTCTGCTCTATTGTTGTGTGACCATGTGTTTTTACTTTACTTGGAATGGTTTTTCGAATGGCGCAAAGTGTGCCAGCCAGACGCTTCCAGTCTTATAATAAAATTTTTGGGAGCCCCGGTACCGATAAGGATCTTTATGGCTTGTCCTGCTAATGATCTTGTGTAAAGGGTAGCCGGGATCCACCTCCACAAAATTGCATGTTTCTACCTCGGACAAATCGTCTTGTACTCCCACGGATTCTGCCTGGACTACAGAATCATAACTCTCACTTGTCCCTTCCTTACCCTGGATCGTATGATTAATTCTCTGCATCGATGGCCCTGATGGTGTTCTAAAAAATTGTGTTGGCCTTCTGTAGCACGACGACGTGTATTATTTCTGATAAACGGGCGTTGCTTAAAGCTACCTGTGTGTTTTTGCAGGTTATTGGCCAGATTGTTGGCTGAAATGTTACCATTAGCTTGGCATTTGATAAAGTGCGGGATTTCGTCCTGGTAATTGAATAGCTTGTTTTCAATTACTGCCTGTCGCCATGATATATAGTCTTCTTGTTTACCGACAAACAGTAGCTTTTTGTAGTTTTAACTTGTAAAAAGCAATTAAGTGGTTCTAGTCGGGAGGTCCCGAGCTCTCTACTCAACAGCCACACCAATAATTAAATTCTATTGAGAAAAAACGAATTAAAATAGCAGCACAGAAAACAATCGCAATTGCAATGCTGTTGATAGAAATCGAAGCAGACATGCATGAATGTGTGTGTTCATGGATACAGAAATTTTGGTTTTTTCTTAACCGATCTTAACGATTTTTTCTACAGTATATCTTATTGTACCATAGAATATTTGTGTATTCTCAAAATGTCAATTGCATTTAAATTGTGGCTTAAATTGGTTGGAAATATCAGTTGGGTTATTAAATTGGTTGGGTGGTGGCGATAAGTATAAAAAAAAGATACTTGACATATATATAATATTCTAGAAGCAACATATCATGTTCGGTGACTCTAGCTCTTCATATTTACCCAATTTGCTCAAAAAGCAGGATGTGATATCGATTTTTATCGATTGCTTGGAAACGGAATAAGTTATCGACTATCGGAAACAGATCTGCCCAGGCACTAGGATGACGTACAGCTTATTTTTCAAGTCTCTAGCTCTTATAGGTTCTGATATCCTTGCGTTCATACATACGGACAGACGGACGGACGGACAGACAGACGGACAGATAGACGGACATGGCTAGATCAACTCGGCTATTGATGCTGATGAAGAATATATATTTTTTATGGGGTTGGAGATGCTTCCTTATGCCTGTTACATACATTTACATTTTGCACAAATACATTTACCCATTTCAATGGTTTCAGGGTATAAAAAATGTTCCTTAAATTAAAATAAATATATAACTATGCCAAATATAGACGCTCCGTTTGTTTCATTAAGTATTTAAACAATTAAAAACATAACATTACACTTCGCATGTAAATTAGTCATGATTGAAGAAACGATCGATCTAATATACAAAGACAATCCAAACTTTCGAATATATGAATTCGAAGGCGAATGTTCTAAACCAACACAGGCAGTAACTAACAAAAAAATATATATATTAGTTAAACAAAAAATGGGTGGAAAGCAATCAAGAAGATGATAACACTGTCAATGTAGTAGTCGTGGTAGAAGTGGTAGACACCACACCCCATTTGCAGTTAACAAACGTACTGCTAACTATACTCATTGTAATAGCTTCGGTAAAAATCCTTCTGAAAATATATCTTTTACATAAAAAATTACTGAGAAAACGTTACATGAGGGAAGTTCCACATAGTCAAGAAAATAAAGCTACATAGAGAAAATTTTGATAAATCATATAAGTGCCCAAATGAAAGCGCACCAGTCTTACAACCCACAATAATCAAAACCACAGAAATACTTGTATATGAATACAATGAAATCAGAAGTTTAATTAATAATCTGATAAACTTAAACAAAAAGTATGATCTCCAGCTTTTTTTACCATCGGCACTAAAACACCGGTAACGTTCGATTAGTCACTCTTGACAAAATCAACGGAAAACGATCAAGTAGAAGAAATTAAATTAGAAAACAGGTCTAAATAATTGTAGAGTTTTTAAAACTTGCCTCATCGCTCTTACCCGAGTTTGATGAAAAAGCAGAGAATCTACAAAGTTTCAAAGACGCATTGGATCTACTTGATTCCTTAAAAGGCGGGCATGAAACAATAGCAGTCAACCTAATAAAGACTAAGCTGAAGGGTCATGCAAGAAGTGTAATAAGCCATTAACAAACAATTGGTTAAATTATTGACAAATTAACAGCTAAAGTCAAAGGAGAATGAGTGGACATAATTTCAGCAAAATAACTAAATCTGCAACAAAAAATTAAATAGCCAACCAATATGTCCAAGAAATAGAAAATTTGTATATTAGCGATGGCTTATTAACAGATCTAACCACTAAGTACAGCACGACGCTGGCTGTCAAGGAAATGACTAACAACTGTTCCATCGATAAGGTTAAGCTTATCATGCAGGCTGGCACATTCATTATCAATAGTTGTACAAATGCAACAGGACATTCGAACACTATCCTGTTCCATCAGCAACAACATAACAGGGGTAAAAAAAATACCGTGAAAGAGGTAATAACCACAATAATGGTTACCGCAAACAAAAACAACAATAGAGGTCGAGGCCAATATACAGGAAACCATAGAGGCCGTGGCAACGATAACAACAACAATATAAGAGTAGCCCAATATAACTCGAACAAGTAGGAGGTTCTAGTCGAGAGCTCCCGACTAGGGAATATCCTGAACCCTCTTATTCCAACACCAAATAAATTAAAAACAAGTAAGAGGTTCTAGTCGGGAGCTCCCGACTAGGGGATACCCTGAACCCTCTTATTCCAACACCAAATAAATTAATAAAAATAAGTTCCCTTGGCAGGGCTCGAATTTGCAACTGACCGCATTACTTACTGTCGACTCTACACAACAGCCACACCAGCAAAAAAAAAATAAAAATAATACTTTCCCCGGTAGGGCTCGAACTCGCGACAGACCGCACCACTTGCTATGCCTCTACTCAGCAGCCACACCAACAATTAAGTACTTAGGATAAAAAAAGGAACTAAAATAACATTACAAAAAAAAGATGCAATTACCATGCTATTAGAATGTATGCGTATGCTTCGACGCGCATGAATGTGTGTGTGTACATGTATACAGAAATTCTTAAAGCTGCTGCCCCATTCAATTGCGCAGTTGCATATAACTTTGGTTTTTCTTAACCGATTATTATGACATTTTCTACAGTATATCTTCTTGTACCATAGAATATTTGTGTATTCTGAAAAAATCAATTGCATTTAAATTATGGTTTAAATTGGTTGGCAATAAAAGTTGGGTTATTAAATTGATTTATAGCTCTGGGGTGGTAGCGGGGAGGTGGCGATAGGTATGAAATGAAAGATACTTGAAATATGTATAATATTCTAGAAGCAACATATAATGTTTGGTGGCTCTAGCTCTTATTATTTACCCAATTCGCTAAAAAAAACAGGATGTCGACATCGATTTTTATCGATTGCTTGGAAACGGAGTAAGTTATCGATTATCGGAAACAAACTCGATCTGCGCGGGACTTGGAGCATCTAAATCTAAAATTTCAAGTCTATAGCTCTTATAGGTTCTGAGATCCTTTGGCTCATACATACGGACGGACGGGCGGACGGACGGACGGACGGACGGACGGACAGACAGACGGACATGGCTAGATCGACTCGGCTATTGATGCTGATCAGGAATATATATACTTTATGGGGTCGGAGATGCTTCCTTCTGCCTGTTACATTCATTTGGATTTTGCACAAATACAATATACCCTTATACCCATTTTTAATGGGTTCAGGGTATAAAAAAAAGATCCCTTGTCAGGGTTCGAACTCGCATCTGACCGCATTACTTGCATTTCTTAACAGCCACACCAGCAAAAAAAAACAAGAGGTTCTTGTCGGCAGCTCCCGACTAGGGGATACCCTGAACCCTCTTCTTCCAACATTAAATGCATATATAGTGACATATCCATAGTCGCACCCACCCTTTAATATAACTTAGCTCATAAGCACAAGTATAAACATTTCCAATTCTTGTAAACAAAGAGCCTGGGGATAGCATTGACATTGGGCAAGATCAAACTGTCCCCCTTTGGTAGACATAAACAATTCACCCTAAAATCACGCCACTATCAATGTTCTCACCATAGCATTATCCCACGCATAATTGCTGACACAGCTCAAACTTCACTCAATTATGAGTCAAGCGAAGTTTGCTAAGCGACGGCAATGGTTAGATAAATTAGTTGAGATTCGGTAACCAAAGCGGATTGTACTCAACATAAGTAACCTTCAGTGAAAATAATAAATTGAAATATATTTTTTTACATTAACTGAACGCGTAAAACTTAATTGGCGCAGCCGGTAGGATACGTCGGGAAAAAATGAAGTTCGCTAAAGGATAATTAATTCCCAGATCTAACGCACAATCACGACCGAAATTGTTGTCGGTGTGCAAACGTTTTCTCGAATGCGTATCCGCACAAGAACTTTCGGGTCACTAGTAGTCTAATAACATTGACCCTTTGGGCAATAAAGCTACTACAGTTAATAACGACTGGTTTTGCATATCTTTTGATCCCTGCAATACGTTATTAATAGTTCTTTTTAAGACGCACACACAAAAAAAAAACTTTTAAAACACATAACCAATCACAAACAATAAACTAAATTAAATGTACAAAGTACAAAAACAAAGTGCAAAGAAATAAAAGTGCAAAATCAAAATAAAAAAAGTTCAAAGCTACAAACTCAAAACCATTTAAACTCATCCAACAATTAAAAACAAAAAAAAGTGTATTACACTAAGATGACCATGGAATTATCAGAACAACACCTCAACCAGGCCCTCTCACAACTGAGACAGGTGCCAAGTTTTGACGGATCAACGGAAAATCTCAACGCTTTCATTAAGAGGATAGATTACATCCTACACCTTTATCCAACCCGAGACAACACAGCGTCTTATACGGAGCCATCGAATTACAAGTCACTGGAGATGCCCAGAGAATTTTACAAAGGACAGCAGCCAACACTTGGCTGAGAAATGCATTGATTGAAGAGTATAAAGTGAAAACACCATTTGAAGAACTCCTTCGACGCTTATACAACACAAATTACCAGGGAAACGTCCGTAAGTTCATCGAGGATCTCGAAAATAAATCTTTTGTTATATTAAATAAGTTAGCACTAGAAAATATACCTAGCAATACGACACTTTACACAAATGCCATGAATAACGCAATCAAAGATGTTATTACAAAAAAATTACCAGATAGGCTTTTCATGATGTTAGTCACATACGACATTACGTCGACACAAAAATTAAAGCAAGTAGCTCAAAGAGAGGGATTATATGAAAACAGTGTAACTGATAAACCTAAAACTAATAATGTTCAGGGAAATCAAAATAACAATCGTAGGAACATGGGAAATTATCAGCAAAATGCCAACCCAACCACCACTTCAAGTGGCTATTCCAACACGAATCAGAGTTACCACGTACATAATAAACAAAATACTAATTCTGAAGACAACCAGAAAGCTCAACACGAGTTCCAACAGAAATTAAATCAAGGTAGATTCCAAAATCCCCTAAATTATCAAAATCAGTCCCATTCACGCTTGAATGCGCCAAACCCTCCGACCAAACGTCAAAGAGATAGTAACAGTGGGCAGATGAAAATGGATACATCCGAAAATTTTCATCAGCAAGCCTCGGAACAAACAGAGGAAATCCATTCATAAAATTGATAATGAATGACGAAGTTTTAAAATGCGTCATTGACACAGTTTCAACAATAAATCTAATGAAAACAAACCGCTTAAATTTTCCTATTTACAAGGATACATTAAAGGTTCACACCATAAATGGTGTTATTGAATTAAAACAAAGCATACGATTAGGAGCAAGCAAAACTTGTCCGAGTGAACAAAAATTTTATATTCACGACTTCTCAGAGCATTATGATGTTCTGATTGGAAGAGAATACCTTGAAGCATGTCAAGCAAAAATAGACTATGCACAAGGATCCGTAACCCTAAGAGAATTTAACTTTTGTTTTAGATATAATGACGAAGAGGTTGAAGAGGACATGACCGCACAAGAGTGCCTTGATCCACCCTCAACAGAGGACAGACCATTTAACTTCGCTATTAATAACGAATCAATAGAAAACAATGAGTTTAGGCTAGAGCACCTAAACTCAGAAGAAAAAGAAAAAATTAAAAAGTTTTACATGAATTTCGTGATATCCAGTACCATGTAGGTGACAATTTGACTTTCACTAGTACAATTAAACACAAAATCCTAACAAAAAATGAGGACCCAATTTAAAAGCGTCCATACAAATATCCTCAAATATACGATGAGGAAGTTAATAAACAAATAAGCGATATGATAAAACAAAATATCATACGTAAATCCAAATCCCCTTACTGCTCACCAGTAATAATCGTTCCAAAGAAAAACGATGCATCTGGAAAGCAAAAATTCCGGTTAGTCATAGATTACCGCAATCTCAATGAACTAACTATTAATGATAAATACCCTATCCCGATCATGGATGAAATATTAGACAAACTTGGAAAATGTCAATATTTCACAACCATTGATCTAGCCAAAGGCTTCCACCAAATCCAAATGGATCCTGGTTCAATACCCAAGACCGCATTTTCGACTAAACATGGCCATTACGAGTACACTCGCATGCCATTCGGTATTTAGAATGCACCTGCAACGTTCCAACGTCGTATGAACAATCTCTTAGAAGATTTAATTTTTAAGGATTGTCTGGTCTACTTAGACGACATTATCATTTTTTCCACTTCATTGGAGGAACACATTTTGTCGCTACAAAAAGTATTTGAGAAGCTTAGAGAAGCTAACTTAAAACTACAGTTGGATAAATGTGAGTTTATGAGAAAAGAAACTGAATTTCTCGGTCACATCATCACAACTGAAGGTATAAAACCAAATCCCAACAAAATACAAGCAATTGTCACATTCCCAATTCCAAAAACCCCAAAAGAAATTAAATCATTTCTAGGATTATGTGGTTTCTATAGGAAATGTATACCAAATTTCGCTAATATAGTAAAACCATTAACACTTAAATTAAAAAAAGGAGCAAAAATCAATAAAAATGACAAAGACTACGAATTAGCGTTTGAAAAGCTAAAAGTACTCATAACATCCGACCCAATTTTAATATACCCTAATTTCGAAAAACCATTTTCATTAACTACCGACGCGAGTAATATGGGCCGTCCTTTCGCATGAGCATAAGGCTATATGCTATGCAAGTAGAACTCTCAACGAGCATGAGATAAATTATTCAACGATTGAAAAAGAATTATTAGCAATCGTTTGGGCCACTAAATACTTATGTCCTACCTTTTTGGTCGACAATTTTAAATCCTTAGTGATCACAGACCACTCGTCTGGTTAAATAACATAAAAGAACCTGAAATTACAACGATGGAAAATCAAGCTAAACGAGTTTGATTTCCAAATTAAATACGTTCCAGGAAAAGAAAATTATGTGGCAGATGCTCTGTCCAGAATACAATTAAACGAAAACTTCTTAGGCGAAGATACTATTAGCACAAGAGCAACCATACATAGTGCTCAAGAAGACAACAGTAACCATTTACAAATCACAGAAAGACCCCTTAATTACTATAATCGACAAATAGAATTTGAAAAAGGAACAGCGAACGAAACAAAAGTTACGAATTATTTTCATAAAACCAACATAAAAATTACATACAAAGACATGACTAACGCGCATGCCAAAGAATTAATAAAAGAATTCTTATGCACAAAGAAAAGTGTTCTATACTTCCACAACGAAGCAGATTTTCCAATTTTTCAAGAAGCCTACTTAGAAATAATAAGTCCGAATAATTCAACAAAGGCAATGAAAACTAGTAAAAAATTAATAGATCTTCAAACATTCGCAGAATTCAAAGAACTAATATTAAAAAAACACAAAGAATTATTACATCCAGGAATTGAAAAAACTATCAATTGGTTCAAAGAAACCCACTATTTCCCAGATTATCAAAATCTAATTCAAAATTTAATTATCTAATGTGAGATTTGCAACATCGCAAAAACAGAACATAGGGATACAAAATTAACTTTCGAAATAACTCCGGAAATCGCTAATATCCGAGATAAATATGTAATGGATTTTTACATAGTAGGAGATAAACAATTTTTATCTTGCATTGATATCTATTCAAAATTTGCATCATTAATAGAAATAAAAAGTAGAGACTGGTTAGAAACCAAACGAGCTATAATACAAGTATTCAACCAAATGGGTAAACCCATCGAAATAAAAGCAGACAAAGACTCAGCTTTTATGTGCACAGCTTTACAATTATGGTTAAAATCAGAAGCAGTAAATATTAATATAACCACTAGTAAAAATGGCATATCCGACGTAGAACGATTTCATAAGACAGTAAACGAAAAATTAAGAATCATTAACAGCGAATCAGACGTCGAAAATAAACTTACAAAATTTGAAACTATACTCTACATGTACAATCATAAGACAAAGCACAAAACGACTAACAGAACACCAGCGGACATATTCATATATGCAGGTACACCAGAGTATGACACTCAAGCTAATAAAGAAAAACTAATAAATAACCTCAACAAAAAACGAACAAATTACGAAATTGACACTAGATACAAACATTCACCATTAGTTAAATCAAAGACGACAACCCCGTTCAAGAAGACAGGAGAACTAAGACAAATCGACGACAAACATTTTGAGGAAACAAACAGAGGCAGGAAGATAACACATTACAAAACCAAATTTAAAAAGAAAAAGAAGACTAATCAAAGCAAATATAACAATTACAGGTCAACAACAAACAGCGATCAGAACATACAAGTACCAGCTTAAACTAATTGTTATAATATTACTATCAAAGCTGTGAACCATATAAATGCACAAAGCATTGAAATTAATCCTATTAAAGCCCATAACGGCTATCTCATATTTAAAACAGGAACCATAGACATTCCGACAGATTACGAATTCCACTGTTTAACGGTTAACATAGCAGTTAACATAGTAGGAACAGTATATAAATACTTATTTCGAACATTAGACCAAGAAGACAAGATAGAAATTGAACAAAAAATAAGCAGCTTAGTAGAAAACAGCGTTCAGGTTAACGAATTAAATCACATAATAGAAGCTATAAACAAAGGAATAGAAATTATGAACGAACTAGATCAAGAGAAACAAAAAGGAAAGAAATTAGATATCCTTATATTTAACTTACAACACTTTACAGAATATATAGAAGACATTGAGATGGGTATGCAGCTCACAAGAATAGGCATTTGTTGCATGTTAATTCTGAGAAATTGTTGAATACAAAAACTTCCACTTGGTTTAAATCAGATACAAACGAAATACTGATATTATTCCATATTCCTCGAGAAATAATAAAAAGCCCAGTATTCGAAATAATTCCATACCCGGATGATAATAATAACATTTTGACAGAAATAGCTCATGAAAAATATTTTACCCAAGACAAAAAAGTTTATAGCAAAGAAACAAAAAAATTAATTAGTAATGAATGAACAGGAATTTTAAACCAAATAACAGCATACTACAACTTTTAAAAATGTTCAAATCAACTATGTAGATCCAAATATAATTTTAACTTGGAATTTACCAAAAACTATATTCAACCATAACTGTATAAATAACGAAATAACAATAGAAGGAAACAATATAACAAAAATCATTAATTGTTCCCTGCAAATTAATGAAATTTCAATTTCAAACAAAATGTTAGATTATACTCAAAATATTTACGTAAGCAATGATGTTATAAAATTAGAACCACTTTCGTTTGTAGAAACGAAACAAATTATTAATGAACACACAAAAATTAATAATGTATTCCAGATAATTACAATAACCATATTTGTAATCATATTAATAAGTTTAACACTGTATTTAACATATAAATTTAAAAGCATACCTAAGAAATTAATTATAAAATATAACAAACCAAAAGCAGAAGAAACACCTACAATAGTAGAAGATACACCAATTGTAAAAGAAGAAAATGTTGTACTATACCCAAACTTAAACACCTGAGGACAGGTTCTTTTCTAATGGTTGGGGGAGTGACAAGTGATAAGTGCACATAAACAGACCCTCTCTCAGCGCAGCTCTCAACGCTGCCTACATATGTATAAGTATATAAGATAACCGCTCCGCTGCTGGCAAAAGATATTCATGAACGAAGAACAACCCAATAAAGTTCTGATTGAAGCAGAAGCTCCAATGAACGAAAGAATTTATTTTGAGTAAACTTTACATTACTCTTCCGTCTGTCCTAATAATAATTCTTACCACAACAATATTACTTCATCCGGTTCTATACCTGCTCCTATCATTTTCAAGGAGTGTGGTTCTTCACTTCGTCCATAGATAAAGCTTTTAAATCTAACCCTTGATAGAATATTATATCATTCCACTTCACAAGAACTGTGGAAAGTCTGATACAAAAAACTGCAGAAGCATTGCAAAACTGCTCGCTATCCCTAAATTATTCGATAAAAATAATCACTTCCAATTTGCATGATCTCTGGAAGTCGGATGTCTCCCCTGTTCAACATGGATTCGTAAAGAATCGGTCAACTACGACCAATCTGCTAGAATTTACTTCCTTGGTAAATGATGCTTTCCTGTCTAAAGTGCAAACTGATGTCACTTACACTGACTTTAGTAAGGCGTTTGACTGTGTGCATCAGGATATTTTACATCTGAAACTTGACCTTGTATGAAACTGATTCTATCACTCTCGTCTACAAGACGATTTGAACGCTATACAACTTTGGTGTTCGGCCAATCAATTGCATTTGAATTGTTCAAAGTGTATGCTTAAGACATTTAATCGTACTACACCTTATCTTGTCATTTATACAATCGACAATACTCCCTTGCAACGTATATTAACAGTTAAGGATTTAGGCGTTCATTTTGATTTCAAGCTCTGTTTCAATCTTCATATAGATACCATCGTTAATAAGGGAAAAGGTGTACTAGGAATACTGCTCTTGCATCTGATCTCCGCAGTATAACAATAGCCAGGATTGTATTGAATTGAAGTTTTAAATTGGGACCCCAGTCTTAAGTTGCCATCCTAGTCCAGCCGGCTGCTTCTTGTTAATCGTGCCTCGGTTTTGTTTTTCTACATTAGTTGATTGTTGGCGATACAGATTCCACTTTTCTGATAGGGCGTCTTCAATTCTCTGTTCCATCTAGGCTTACCAGGAATTATCGTACCTTATTCCTACTTATGTGTACAACAGACTACGCTATGCACAATTCTTTTCGCGTATAATAAAAAGTTACAATAGTTTGCATCATGTTTTCTCCAGCGTACTTTTTCTACCCTTAATAAAATCTTTGCTTTCCGGGTATCTTCGGGATCACACTGACCATTTCTAGCTACGATCAGGGGCATAGGACAGGCTATAAATTTTTCCCCACCGGGTCCGTGATTTCCAATTGCTATCTCTTTATCCTATCTTACTTACTTTACTTTCTTTTTTCCCATTTATTAAAATATCTTAAATAATAATATAAAATTAAAATAATTTTTAATTTTTACTGAGGAACACTTTTTTCTCTACTAACAACCTTCTTCTTATCTGCAGGCTCAAATAGCGTCACTGACACAACTTGCTGTAAAAAGGGGCATAACTGGGCAGAAGGCCAAATAAAACACCTCCATCGGTCGGTGATGCTATTAGAAAATTGTGTAGTCTTACTAGCCTTATAGCATTAAATTTTCGTAATGTATGTATACTGTATTGAATAATTAATTAATTATAAATAAATAAAAAAATAAAAACCCTTCTTAGCAGGGTTTCTTGAAAGGAAGTGACGGTAGTGGTGAAGCCTTATCATTGACAACATCACCTATAATTGGAACCTTAAGGACCTTAGCAATGTTCCGTGTACGAATATACCGTTCGGCTCCGGAAATTTTTGTTTTTAACGCGAATCCCGATGCAGCGTACTGCATCCCAACTCCCGCCACACCGAACGAGGGGTGCAGTCGCAAAACGTACGACACGAAATGCAAAGTAAATATGAAAAACAAGTTAGAGGTTCTAGTCGGCAGCTCCCGACTAGGGGATACCCTGAACCCTCTTCTTTCAACATCAAATGCATATATATATATTTTTTTTTGAAGCTATTTGTCAAGTTTGGTGACCCTAGCTCTAATTATTTGCCAAAATTGCCCAAAAAACCGGATATCAATATCGATTTTTATCGATTGCTTGGAAACTCAATTCTATCCTGATGGATAGCATATTGTGGTGACCAGATACATGAGGCATACTCAAGAATAGGCGAACTCAAGTCGAACTCACTCGACCATCGCTTAATGACACCCATAACTATTCTGGCCTTATTGACCACGGTCTTAACATGAGAGTCGAATTTAAGTTTATGATCAAGGATGACACCTAGATCATTAACTTCATTAGAAGTACTGTTAACACGCACGAGCGGTAAGCTATCAAGAAAATGTAAGCACAACACTGTGAACAACGCTGTTGAACGAAACCAACACGAAAATAAGGTCAAGAGATCTGTTTCTTGAGTTGCGCACACGATTAACCTGCCGTAAGGACATTTTATGTAGACCATCAATAAATTCATTTGATGAAGACGGCAACAGAAAGTTTGAGTCTGATGGCGATGACCACTCGACATCTGGAAGATTAAAGTCCCCAAGAGCTACTAATAGATCTCTATCAGAAAGTATGGAGGAGATAGATTCAATATCATTATCATCATCTGATGAGAAGTGTGGACCGAGCCTAAAAACAAAAATATTTCTTTTCTGTGGAACACCGACTAGAGGGTTAGGGTCCACAGGTAGGACAGTGGGAAAACTATTGATTGTGGTACCTCAAACAGCCGACAGTCCGGACGAGGAGCCTTCTAGCCTTTGTAAAATTAATTGTTGCTGTCGCCCTTGCGGGTTCAGGGTATAAAAAAAATACTTTCCCCGGTAGGGCTCGAGCTCGCGGCAGACCGCACCACTTGCTATGCTTCTGCTCGGCAGCCACACCAACAATTAACTACTTATGAGAAAAAAAACAAACTTAAATAGCATTATAGAAAAAAGTCGGAATTACCATGCTGTTAGAATGCGAAGCAGACGCGCATGAATGTGAGTGTATACATGTATACAGAAATTCTTAAAGATGCTGCCCCAACCAATTGCGCAGTTGCATATAACTTTGTTTTTTTCTTAACCGATCTTTATGAAATTTTCTACAGTATATCTTATTGTACCATAGAATATTTGTGTATTCTGAAAAAGTCAATTGCATTTAAATTGTCATAATTGTAATAAGTCATTACATCTAAAATTTCAAGTCTCTAGCTCTTATAGGTTCTGAGATCCTTTGGCTCATACATACGGAAGGAAGGTCAGACAGACGGACGGACGGACGGACGAACGGACGGACAGACAGACGGACATGGCAAGATCAACTCGGCTATTGATGCTGATCAAGAATATATATACTTTATGGTGTCGGAGACGCTTCCTTCTGCCTGTTACATACATTTGGATTTTGCACAAATACAGTATACTCTTTTTACACATTTTTAATGGGTTCATTGTATAAAAAAAGATTATGTGTGTTTGGGCATAATTGGGCGGTTTGACTGTCAACGTACCGTATTCATTACACTGTACTTGTGAGTTTTACAGCGGCGGTTGCTTAAGCCGTTATATTTAGTTTAAACATTGTGGCTGATTTTGTGCAGCTGCTGTTGCTGAGCAGAAATTTGGAGCAATGCTTCCGCTTCCCTTCTTTGCTGTTGGGATCGAGTGGATAGACAACAATTTGCCTAATAATTTACTGTGACCAAATATTATTGTTCTCTTTGATTCGATTTGTGCACTTGATCAGCAAGTGATCGTTATTGCCAGGTAACACTGTACTTGTGAGTTGTGCAGCGGCTGTTGCTTGAGCCGTTATATATTTAGTTGAGCATTGTCGCTGATTTTGTGCAGCTGCTGTTGCTTAGCAGAATTGGAGCACAGGTCATTGCCATTTTCCTTTCGGCATTATTATGCTTCCCTGTTTTACTGGTTGGAACCGGGTGTATAGTCATCACCATTTGTCTGGTAGTTTTATTTGGATAAATTATTTTCTGAAGTTAAATGTCCACGCTGATGGAAATGCTAAAAACGCCAAGTCTAGTTTGAAATTAATAGCGACTTTGCAAAAGCATGATAAAGTTCTAGGAGATATTAAGCGGCTAAGAACCGCGATTGAAGAAAAAACAATTTCATATGATCAGATACAACCTTAATGTCGGCTGGAGTTACTGGAAGGGTGTATTGTAAAAATAATTTCTTTTTGAAAGTCTGGTGCACAATGATTCGACACTGTCCAATGTCGAGAACCATTTTATTTCTTGCTTGTCTGATGAGGTATTAGTAACAGTAAAGGCATTTCAAATCATAGAATGCAATTATAAAAAGGCATTAGCAAGTTTAAGAGCTTTTTATGACAATAAATGCCTCATATTTTTGGATACAATTTCTCAACTCTTTGAAATTCCTTACATGAAAAAAACTTCAGCGTCAAGTCATAGAAGTCTTATAGACACCATATCGGCATTATATTCTTCTCTGCAGTCTCTAGGCGATGACAAGCACTTACAATAGCAATGTTAATTCACTTGGCAATGTCAAAAGTAGACTAGGCAACAAAATCACGATTGGAAGAACAGCTTGACTATGATAGTTTGCCATCTTGGTCAGATTGCGCTGCTAAATTGAATCGGTGCTATTATCAATTAGCTGTCGAAGAGTCAACTTGGGGCAAAACAAACCAAAGCAAGAGGCTAATAATGGACATATCAGGTCATCGCTGTCGTGCTCTTAGGGTGATCAGAAAGCAGTTACCAAATGCAGTTATTGTTCAGTCGCTGATCATAGTCTCGCAAACTGCCAATTGTTTAGCGCTCTTCCTGTTTATCAACGCTTTGGGCTTGTGAAGCAACATAACTTGTGCATCAACTGTTTAAAACAGGGGAATGCAGTAAAAATTGTGGAATATCGAAATGTCGATGGTATTCAAAGCCACACAATACTGTACTACACAGGTATGAGAGCGAGAATTTGCAAACGCAAGCATCTAGTTCCGCAACAGCTTCTCCACAGCAACAGGCTTATGTAAGTCATGTTCTTAGTGCCGAACAAGTAATCCTAGCCACATCTGTAGTGAAGTTAAAAGATAGATTTGGGCATTTCCAGCCCGCGAGAGCGTTTTTAGATTCAGGATCCCAAATAAACTTGATGTCAGAGGACTTAGCACAACGCTTACGTCTACGTCGTGAAGATGCGTCATTGAAAATTGTCACAGTGGAGCCACTGCTTCGAGTATCAAACACAAAGTCCACACATCGAGTTATATCTCTACATACCAACCTTATCAGAAGATTCAGTCCTCACAGTGGAATATAGCTCAAAATATTGAACTGGCCGACCCCCGATTAGGATGGATTGTGTCAGGAAAATATTCGCAAGGCTCATCATCGCAAGCACAAGTTAGCACTGTCGCAATTGATAGTGACAATAGTTCTCTCGACACTCTAATACAACGATTTTGGGAGTTAGAACAAATCCCAGAGAAGTTGAAGGCTGCATATACAGCTGAAAAAATTGAATGCCACCGAAATTTAAATGTGCGTAGGTTGGAATCTGGCAGATTGTATGTACCGAATGTGTATACCGATTTTATAAAAGAATATCGTGACCTTAGAAATATGTCATCGCTTACGTCAACTCCTCTAGGACTACATTATTACATTGCCCATCAATGCGTCCTGCGTCCTGATGGTATAACCATCAAATTGCTCGTAGTTTTTGATGCGTCAATCCAGACGTCAACGCTAATCTCACTAAACGATACTTTGATGATATCCAACTATTCAGAGGGAGCTATATTTAACCCTTGCACGATTTTGGTGGCTTAAGATGCTTTGACAGCCGACATTTAAAAAATGTATCGACAGGTAGACATCGCTAAGGAGGATAGAAGTTTTCAGTTAATTGTATGGAGGCAATATAAATATATAATACAATGTTTACAGACATTTCAACTCAACTCTGTGAAGCGAATCCAGGTGATCTTGTTTCTAGGGGCACAGATGTGGACGATTTGGCTTGTCCGCTCTGGATTAATTGTCCTGAATTCTTAGGACAAGTCCCAAGTGAATGGCCGCAACTCCATCAATTTGAAATATCACTGGAAATGCAATTATCTGAGAACAAGAAGACAGTGACAGTACATTCCCTAGCATTGTAGAAATCTAATGAAATCTTGACACTGATTGAACAGCTCCTCGTTCACTAAATTGGTGCGTATCATGGCATACATCCACCGTTTTCTCCAAGCGAAAAAAACGTAGTCGCGAATCAGTTTTCTAACCACAGGAGCTGCGACTCGTCTTTTTAAAATTGGTACATGTGGTGCAAATGTCTGAGCTTGGTCACGAATTGGTTCAACTAGAAAAATCTTAAGCCTTAGCACCTCATCTTCAATGTTTGAACCCATTCGTGAAATTGCAGGAAAAGAATCCAATTTCAAAATCATTCGAGTTGGTGAAAGATTGCTAAAGGTACCCATTCTATATGATGCTAAATTTCCCATACTACTGTCTCGAAAATCTCATTACAACGAATTGTTTCTTTGAAACATCCATCTAAAGAATTACTATGCCGGCGGTAAAGATATGGTCTCAATTCTACTATAGCTTGTTAATGCGTGAGCAGCACAATTGTTTAGGGACGCGTGCAAGCTGCAAGGCCAAATTGGGCAATTTATCAGCTGATCGTCTGTGTGAAGTTGCCCATTCTTAAATTCTGGCTTAGATTTCTGTGGCCCATTTTATGTTGGCCTTAAGATTCGAGGGAGCTCCTGGCGGCGATCAGAAGCAGCAAATGCAGAAATTCGCAGCGGAGCGAGGCGTCGAGTGAGTGTTCATCCTACCGGGGGTATTCGTCTCCCTCCATAGTTAAAGCCTTTAGGCCTTAACGCGGCTCAAAAAACAAGTACCTAAAGTAATAATGTAAGCATGCACGCACCTAAATAACTGAAGCAAAAAATTCTAAACGGCGATCAACAGTTAAATTAATTAACTAATTAAAAAATGGTTGGATTATTATTCGTGAAAACCCTCCCGAATTATTCACCAGAAATTAACAGACAGGTCATAAAATTAACATCTCTCTTAGAATTTAAAAGGCCACTTCTCTTGGTGCTCAAGAAATCTCTCCCAAATTCAAAAGAGAACAAATAAGAGGTTCTAGTCGGGAGCTCCCGACTAGGGAATACCCTGAACCTTCTTATTCGAACACCAAATAAATTAAAAAAAAAAATCCCTTGGCAGGGTTCGAACTCGCAACTGACCGCATTACTTGCTGTCGCCTCTACTCAACAGCCACACCAGCACAAAAAAAAAATTTTCCCGTTACGGATCGAACTCGCGACTGACCGCACCACTTGCTATGCCTCTACTCAGCAGCCACACCAATATTTAAGTACTTATGAGGAAAAAACGAACTAAAATAGCATTACAGAAAAAAGTCGCAATTACCATGCTATTTGAATGCGAGAGAATGCGAAGCAGACGCGCATGAATGTGTGTGTGTACATGTATACAGAAATACTTGAAATAATCGCTAGCTGTCCCATTCAAGTGCGCAGTTACAGTTTGACCTCTGTAACTAATAAGGATAAGGCTGATTTTTATTATACCTAGTGGAGGAGTGGGAAATTTGAAAAAAGTTTGCGAACAGATCGGCTATGCCTGGATCAGTGTTCGCGCTCTCATCTGTAAACTTAACCGAAGAAGGCCAAACAGATGTCTTTAGTTTAGAATTGACAAAGTTAAAAAATTGCTTAGGGTTTTGTGAAAATTGAAGGCAACCACGGCGAAGGTAATCCTTATAACAGATGGAATTTTGAGTGGAAAAATTATTTCCCGATTTCTTAAACTTTTTATAACACGTCGACTTCACGTTTTTTAACCTCACAAGTTCATTTGAGAACCAGGGAGGCCTATCAGACCTCGCTGGGTGATCAAGAGGAACGCAGACATCAGTAATCGAATCATAAAAAAGTTTAATGGCAACATCAATGCCTGCACAATTCCTTAATTGGGGACTCGGGCTGGTAAATCAATGACCATTTCCAGAGTTGGATGAAAAGGCTCTTCAGGAAATGTAAGCGCAACACTGTGAACAATACTGTTAAACGAAACCAAGTCGAAAATAAGATAAAGATCAGGATTAGATCTGTTTCTTGAGTTGCGCACACGATTAACCTTCCGTAAGGACATTTCATGTAGACCATCAATAAATTCATTTGATGAAGACGGCAACAGAAAGTTTAAGTCTCATGGCGATGACCACTCGACATCTGGAAGAGTAAAGTCCCCAAGAACTACTAAAAGATCTCTATCAGAAAGTATGAAGGATATAGAATTAACATCATTAAGATGGGTGGACAAGTTAGATAGAGGGGGTATATAAGAACACGAAATAAAGATAGAAAAACTTCCAAATACAACTCTTACAGCCACCAACTCAATCTCTGAGATGGGAAGATCAATGCGTTCCGACGAAAGAGCAGACTCGACAGCTATAAGTACTCCTCCTCCGATACGGGAAGATCGATCACATCTGTAAGTGGTGTATTTGGAGGTAAAAATGTCGCCCTTTCGGAACACCTACCGCAGCGGCCGATACGGATAATTCGACTGGTTTTTCTCGTGCCGATGTCATATTTTTCGGGACAGAATCAGGTTCCACAGCAGACCTCAGAGCTACCGGAGTAACAAACAAGTATACTTTAAAGGAAGCATCATGGTACCCCTCGCACTCGGCAACCGTTTTGGCCTGGCACTGTTCCGAGTTCGCCCAGTTGGACTGGCTGCACCTACCGCAATTGGTCTGCTTGATACAATCGTTTTTTGTGTGGTCAAACTCATAGCAACGAAACCATTGCCTGATGTTGTTGTTCGTGCTGGGAAGCTCAACTTGGACCCGCTGTCGACCACATTTTTTAATGCGAAGAGCGTCCCCCCTATTGGTATAAGCCTACTTAAGATCGACATACAACTAGGATAGTCGTTGGTGGGGTTAGCACTGTCAGCATTTCTGGGTAGCCTGGCCCCGAGTTATATTGGTTTGCCACAACGTCAATTTGGTTCTTAGGAGTAGAAGCGGCCAGGTTTTGGACCACTATGCCAAACGGTCTGTCCTCTGTGGTGTGTATATGCTTTAAAAAAAACCTTTATTGAAATACATAAGTTTGCGACACTTTGTTGCATGCAATAACAAACATAAAGCCAAGAGCGCAGAGCCACTTGAGTTTATTGACTCAGGCTCATATTACGCAGCACGGACCGATAGTACTCGAGCTACGCTTGTGTAGCGCATGCCAATACATGCACATACGTCACAGTTTCTGGCATTTAATTAATTATATAATAATATCTAAATTAAAGGTTTTGAGGCGGACAGAGTTCTGAATAAAGAACATTCTAAAAACCCTACTGAACGAAAACAGTCGTGTTGTTTCTTGTGACATATATCATGGCGACGATAAGTTCAAAATGAATCATTGAAAGAATAATACGAGAAATAAAGGCTATCTTCGGCACGCCGAAGATCTAATACCCTTGCAGATAAAACCCTTTCATAATGCTTATAGTGCTTTGCCCGTATCTAAGAAGCACAGGGAAAATAGTTAATGCCGAGTTTGGGCAAGATATCTTGATAAACAAACTGTTTTTTCATACAACAACTTAATTTCCGACCGATTATTCCTATGACAGCTATATGATATAGTTGTCCGATCTTAATAGTATTTTGCATATATATGAGTAGGAAAGTAAAACTAAAAAATGCCGAGTTTAGTGAAGATATCTTGATAAACAAAATGTTTTTTCATAGAAAAACTTAATTTTCGACCGATCGATCCTATGGCAGCTATATGATATAGTGGTCCGATCTTAATAGGATTCCGCATATAAGTGGGGTGTAAAGTAAAACTAATAAATGCCGAGTTTGGTCAAAACATCTTGAAAAACAAAATGTTTTTTCATACAAAAACTTAATTTTCGACCGATCGATCCTATGGCAGCTATATGATATAGTGGTCCGATCTTAATAGGACTCCGCATATATGTGGGGTGTAAAGTAAAACTAATAAATGCCGAGATTGGTCAAGACATCTTAAAAAACAAAATGTTTTTTCATACAAAAACTTAATTTTCGACTAATAAATTCCGAGTTTGGTCAAGATATCTTGATTAACAAAATGTTTTTTCATGCCAAAACTTAATTTTCGACCGATCGTTCCTATGGCAGCTATATGATATAGTGGTCCGATCCAGGTTTTCAAATATGTGCTGCGTGCAACAGAAAGAGGGACTTCTGCAAAGTTTCATTAAGATAGCTTTAAAACTGAGAGACTAGTTCGCATAAAAAGAGGCAGACGGACAGACGGACATGGCTCTATCGACTCGGCTGTTGACGCTGATCAAGAATATATATACTTTATGGGGCGGAGATGTCTCCTTTTATGCGTTACACATTTCACGACAAAATTATAATACCCTCTGCAAGGGTATAATAAAGTTCCCTTAGCAGGGTTCAAACTCGCAACTGACCGCATTACCTGCTAACAACTCTACTCAACAGCCACACCAGTCAAAGAAAAACAAGTAAGACGTTCTAGTCGGGAGCTCCCGACTAGGGGTACCCTGAACCCTCTTTTTCCAACATCTAATGCATATATATATTCTATTTTAGAAGCTGTATGTCAAGTTTGGTGACTCTAGCTCTTATTATTTACCAAAATTGCACAAAAAACAGGATATCGACATCGATTTTTATCGATTGCTTGGAAACGGAGTAAGTTATTGATTATCGTATTCAAACTCGATCTGCGCAGGCACTAGGAGCACCTACATCTAAAATTTCAAGTCCCTAGCTCTTATAGGTTCTGAGATCCTTGCGTTCATACATACGGATAGACGGACGGACGAGCAGACGGACACACAGACAGACGGACATGGCTAGATCGACTCGGCTTTTGGTGCTGATCAAGAATATATATACTTTATGGGTTCGGAGATGCTTCCTTCTGCCTGTTCCATACATTTGGATTTTGCACAAATACAATATAACCTTATACCCATTTTTAATGGGTTCAGGGTATAAAAATGGCGTATAGTAGTTGATTATCGCCAAATAAACAACAAACTTTTTGCAGACAAGTAACCACTGCTTAGAATTCAGGATATACTGGACCAATTAGGACGCGCTGAATATTTTTTATGCATCGATCTTATTTCAGGCTTCCACCAAATTGAACTAGATGAAAAATCTAGAAACATAACATAATTTTCAAGGAGCACTGGCTCTTATTTCTTTACGCGGTTACCATGTGGTCTTAGGGTAGTATCAAATTCATTTATGAGAATGATTACTCTCGCATTTTCAGGCATAGACCTCTCCCAAGCATTTCTCTATATGGATGACATAGTAGTTATCGGCTGCTCAGAATAGCACATGTTCAAAAACCTGACAAGCATATTTTACCTTTGTCGAGAACATAATTTAGAGAAATGTGAATTTTTCATGCACGAGGTAACATTCCTTGGGCATCAGTGCACAGACCAAGGCATCCTTCCAGATGCCAAAAAGTACGATGTTATACAAAATTATCCAATCCCCACTGATGCGGATAGTGCATGACGATTCGTCGCGTTCTGTAATTTATTCACAATTTCGCACAATACTCACGTCATTTGAGTAGATTTTGCAGAAAGGATGTCCAATTCGAATGGACAAGAGAACACAATGACGCATTTAATTACCTAAAAAAGGCAATCATGAAGAGTACAACGGTGTGCAATAGCCAATTGCACACGCATCCCGAGACATTCACTGAGCAATAAAACACCTCAGACCATATGTTTATGGACGGCATTTCTTAGTTAAATCAGACCATAGACCCCTAACCTATTTGTTTTCAATGATAAATCCCACATCAAAACTAACCAAGATGAGACTAGACTTAGAAGAATACCAATTTACTGTAGAATACCTCAAGGGGAAAGATAACCATGTAGCGTATGCATTATCCCGCATAAACGTAGAAACACTAATTGATATGAATATAAAATATTTGTGTATTCTCAAAAGTCAATTGTTATTAACTTGATTTATAGCTCTGCGGTGGTGGCGGGGAGGTTGCGATAAGTATAAAATGAAAGATACTTGATATATATATAATATTCTAGAAACAACATTTCAAGTTTGGTGACTCTAGCTCTTAATATTTACCCAGTTTGTCCAAACGGAAAAGAAAGCATATCAAGTAAAAATCTAAAAAGACATTTATTTTTCTACATCAACTCACTCATCATTCATCGATACCCCATTAAGTTTATCGATACAAGATTATATATATACGTTAATTGAACAACTACATTTTATTATGTTATTCTTCTAAAAAGGGTGGTGTAGTGTGTATATGCATTAAATAACAAATACTAGCGACTGGACAAGCCACTCATTTCCCGTATGTCCAAAGTTACACGCCGAGTGTTATTGACTTCTTTGTTTATAGCGGGCTTCACCCAGATGGCTTAAGTATAAGGCCTGTATTTCAATTATCCTCCGATCATATCCCACTAGTAGTTGGTCACGACTGTATTCCAAAGAGCAAAACTATAAAAGGTCGTCTACTGCTTCTAGGAGCCAACATTGGGGCATTTCGACGAGATCTAGAGGAAACTCTAGACCTAAACTTGGAAATACTTATACCAGAAGATATCGAACATGCAAATGTGCTATTCCTGAACAAGGTTCACTCGGCAGCCCTCATTCCTGCGCCAGTGCGCCGATCAGAAAGCTCAAGAGAGAGACTTCCCCGAGTAATCTATGCACTACTACTGATTAAGAGAAGGCTTAGAAAGCGGTTCTGTCGAACCGGAGATGCAATTGTGGACAGGATCTACCGCAGAGTGTCGAACCGAGTCAAAAAGCTGTTGGAGCTGAATAGACAAATGGAAACCGAACGTTTTTTGGGAAATGTTTCTCCAAATGAGTCTTCAAGTCATTCCCTGTGGAGACTGACGAGAAGGCATAAACAGCAAGCGACCCCTAAATTTCCGATCAGAAAGACTGACTGTTCTTGGGCCAGATCTTCAAAGGTACGTGCTGATGTATTCGCCGAAGACTTGGAGGAACGCTTCAAGTCTTTTAATACAAGCTCTGCAAGCCTCAACAGAAGGGTTTAACTCACACTGGAGAGCCCAGGACAATTAAGCCTCCCAGTTGCTCCTATCACTGTCAACGAAGTCTCAGACCACATAGCCTGACTTAAGACTAGAAAAGCCCCTGGCGAAGATGGATTGACAACAAAACACTTAAAGTATTGCTGGTCAGTGCAGTCCTATTTTAAGTGTAAATCTTTAATGCGGTATTGAGACTGAGGCATGTTCCAAGCCAGTGGAAAACGGCGAGGATATACAAGATCCATAAGGCTGGAAAGAGCCCCTCATCCCTAGACTCATACAGGCCTATTAGTTTGTTGTCCACGATTGGAAAACTCTTTGAACGTTGCTTGCTTACGAGACTGCTGTCCATGGATAGCACTAAAGAAGAAATTCCCCCCTTTCAGTTCGGGTTCCGAAAATCATCGGGGCTGGCGTTCCTCAAGGGAGTGTGTTGGGGCCCACGCTCTATACCCTCTTAACCTATGACATGCCCACTGGCTCTACAATTGAAGTCGCGGATCCACACGACCTTATCATCGCCACTTTTGCGGATGACACATAGCCATCTTGCCAAGAAATGAATGTGTTTACGGAGCACTGACGTCCTGCAGCAATATCTTCACAAATTTGAAATGTGGGCCAAGCGTTGAAATATTGGCATTAATTTAAAGAAATGCGCCAATGTGACCTATGCGATACGGAGGAATATATGTCTGGGAGTATCCTTGCGCGGTCAATTGGTGACGCACCACAACAGCTACAAGTACCTAGGGGTGCACTTAGACAGGCACTTGAACTTTAACAAACACAAGTAACCCTAAAGAAAAGATTGGTAAAGTTAAGATGGCTTCTGAACAGTAGAAATGCGTTATCTTTAAAAAAAATAAAGTAACTATCTATAAAACCTACATAGCTCCCATCTGGCGGTATAGAATCCAGGTATACGGTATTGCTGCAAAGTCCCGTCTTAAAATCAGGATGTTTTAAGCAAAAACGCTCCGATATCTGTCTGGTGCCCCCTGGTATATGAGAACCTCCAATTTGGAAAAAGACCTAAGTGCCCAAAGTCTGGGACGTAATA
This sequence comes from Drosophila novamexicana, assembly GCF_003285875.2. Lineage (NCBI taxonomy): Eukaryota > Metazoa > Arthropoda > Insecta > Diptera > Drosophilidae > Drosophila > Drosophila novamexicana. The sequence goes on along the minus strand of NW_020824802.1, from coordinate 908,340 downwards.
AATATTCAGGCTGCAAATTACATAGCGGGATTGGGAAACCATCCTAATCGTCTGGCTAGGCGTCTTCTAAATAGGCGTAGGATCGGAGGAGTCCGAACGCGGAGGAGATTGAGAAGGTCTCACCCAATCGATCTCCCAGATCGGTTTATATAGTCACCCTTGTAAATTTGTATATTAGACTTATCAGTAGAATAAGTAGTTGGTAAATATTCATGTAAATTTAATTGAAGCTTTCCTTATAATAACAGAAATACTAAAAAACGCAAATAAAAAAATAAAAATATTTAAATACATATGTAAGTATGCGGCACTTTGTTGCATACAATAACATATGTCGCAGTGCGGACCGATAGTACTCTAGCTGGCCGCTTAGCTGATGGCGCATATCCCCCAGTACGCTTATGTAGCGCATGCCAAGAGTACCATATATGTACTCACCAATGCATGCACATACAACACACTTTTTTTATACCCTTGCAGGGTATAATAATTTTGTCGTAAAATGTGTAACGCATAGAAGGAGACATCTCCGACCCCATAAAGTATATATATTCTTGATCAGCATCAACAGACGAGTCGATAGAGCCATGTCCGTCTGTCTGTTTCTAGGCGAACTAGTCTCTCAGTTTTAAAGCTATCTTAATGAAATTTTGCAGAAGTCCCTCTTTCTGTTGCACGCAGCACATATTTGAAAACCTGGATCGGACCACTATATCATATAGCTGCCATAGGAACGATCGGTCGAAAATTAAGTTTTTGTTTGAAAAAACATTTTGTTTATCAAGATATCTTGACCAAACTCGGCATTTATTAGTTTTACTTCACTCCTCATATATATGCAAAATCCTATTAAGATCGGACCACTATATCATATAGCTGCCATAGGATCGATCGGTCGAAAATTAAGTTTTTGTATGAAAAAACATTTTGTTTTTAAAGATATCTTGACCAAACTCGGCTTTTATTAGTTTTACTTTACTCCTCATATGCATGCAAACTCCTATTAAGATCGCACCACTATATCATATTGCTGCCATAGGATCGATAGGTCGAAAATTAAGTTTTTGTATGAAAAAACATTTTGTTTTTCAAGATATCTTGACCAAACTCGGCATTTATTAGTTTTACTATGCTCCTCATATATATGCAAAATCCTGTTAAGATCGGACCACTATATCATATAGCTGCCATAGGAACTATCGGTCAAAAATTAAGTTGTTGTATGAAAAAACATTTTGTTTATCAAGATATCTTGCCCAAGCTCGGCATTAACTATTTTCCCTGTGCTTCTTAGATACGCGCAAAGCACTATAAGCATTATGAAAAGGTTGGGGGGTATTAGATCTTTGGCGTGCCGAAGATAGCCCTTCTTTCTCGTTTTTAATTATACTCTGCAGCGACAGAGCGACATAAATAATATCTATATCTTAGGTTTTGAAGCGGACAGAGTTCCGAATAAAGAACATTCTAAAAACCCAACGGTGCCAAACGGAGAGACCTTAAACTCGAAAGCATCTGAGTGAATTTTCTTTTCAAGGGTGTGTTCCATTGCGACAATGTTGTTAACTCCAGGAACTGTTATGGGCCTGGGCTTGAGGACCTTCTTTGCAATTTGGGGTTCGGTTTCATCGTCTTTGATGACAGAGGAAGAAAGTTCTGCTGCGCGAGTGGAGCATACATGTTCCCATTTATCGGGGAGGCGCTGGGAGCAGTGGAACTATCACCTGCATTGCTAGTTAGCGTTGTCTCTCGTTATTTTTTTTAGCTAAGTTTGTCAATAAACCAAAGGTTCCTGGAAGGATGGCGTTTTACCTTCGCTCCTTAGAGGGTGCAGACCAGAGATTTTGGCTGCTATGAGCGCTGCAAGACACGGTGCTGGTGCGTCTGTCTTAACCCCTCGGGTGTGTATAGCTGTTATACTTGCATCAGTTACCGGGTATACCGGTGACAAGGGCACACCACGGTAATAGTTGTTGTTTGATTTAGAAGACATTCTTTATTTTGCGCGAAAATAAATAACGCAACAATAAGAATATATAAAGGCTGTAATATAAGGAAACTAGCCTTTACAAAAAAAATATTCAAAATGTGATTTGTCGTGATCGATTCACGAGGTTTTCTTTAAGCAATATCACTGTTTTTGGCCGTCGTGTCAGCACTGGCAAGCTTCTTAATAGTCACATTAGTGAGCGGATTAAAAGCCTTCTCACGAAAGCTCTTATGCTCACACGTACATGGATAAGAGAGGTTTTGGAAATAAGCTAAGGATGTAAATTTTCAGTAGTTCAAGCAAGAACACCGGCACGGGTTGTAAATACAATTTCTTAGTTTCTTGAATTTAACACTGCACTTGTGCAGCGTTCTTGGTGTGACGACCTGCTATGTCCGGGATTTGTTTATAGCGTCCTGGGGCGAGTAGGGTAAGTGTCACTACCATTTCATATTATTGTATTGTATTAATCTATGCACTAACACAGGCACACACGGGAGCACATTAACAAACGTCCGATCCCACAGGATCGGTAACTTCCCATCACTATATCCTTATCATATTAAATTAATACCCTATATACTAGTATACATTATTTCACTTTTAATAAAGCCCTTTTTTCCAATTTATTAGTAAATTAAAATTGTAATACCCTTGCAGAGGATATTATAATTTTGTCCGTCTGTTTGTTTCTATGCGAACTAGTGTCTCAGTTTAAAAGCTATCAATATGAAACTTTGCAGAAGTCCCGTTTTCTGTCGCAACACACATGTTAAAACCAGCTGGATCAGACCACTAGAAAAAACATTTTGTATTTCAAGATATCTTGACAAAACTCGGCAAATTTTAGTTTTACTGGCTCCTCATATAAAAGCAATATCCTATTAATATCGGACAACTATATCATATAGCTGCCATAGGAACGATCGGTCGAAAATTAAATTGTATGGACAAATTTTTGGTTTTTCACGATATCTTGACGAAACTCGGCATTTATTAGTTTAACTTTGCTCCTCATATATATGCATACTCATATCAACATCGGACCACTATATCATATAGCTGCTATAGGAACGATCGGTCGAAAACCAGGTTTTTGATTAAAAACCTTTTTTGTTTATCAAGATATCTTGACCAAACTCGAAATTTTCTATTTTCCCGGTAATTCTTAGATACGGGGTTGGGTCTGCAAGGGTATTAGATCTTCGGCGTGCCGAAGATAGCCCTTCTTTCTCGTTAACAATGTTTTGATTACATTTTGTGGGAGGTCATTTTTTGTCCAGAGTATTTTAATTCCATGTACAGTTTCTTTGTGGTATATTGTGTCCGATATGTGAAGAATTCTTTTAATACAGCCCATTGCTGTATTGACTAGCATACTCTTAGGGGGTTTAAATTTAAGTTGAGTATTCGTCCGGCGGCTATGTTGTTCGATCTACTTACTAAAGAGTCTAAGAATGGTAATTTCCCGTCGTTTTCTAATTGAATTGTGAATTTAATGTGTCTGTGGAACGAGTTCAATTCTTTCAGAATTTTATGTGCTTCTAAATTGTCCGTTATGGCAAACAGGTCATCTACATATTTGGTCAAGTCTTGGTTTTATTGTCAATTTATCCGTAATGTTGTCTAATAGTTTCTCCATCACTATATCTGCGATTACTGGGGAGGCTGGTGATCCCATTGGCATTCTTTTAGTTGTGTGTATTTAAAATATCTGTTTTGTATTTAAAATATCTGCTTTTCTGTATACCTATGTCCATAGATAGTTGTTTTGGTATACTTGTGTGTTCTTCTAACTTTTTTGTCTTATTGTGCTGGGAAACAAGAATTCTATGTCAATAGAAACGAATGTTTCCCCTTTCCTAATATGGAATTGTTAACTCTGTCTTTAAAATCTACCATTGTAATTTGAGTCCGTTGTCAGATTTTATAATATTTTAATAATATATTTGCACAGCCGGTAAGAAGGAGATCCGATGGAGCAACACATTGGCCTCAGTAGTGTTCCTTTCTTATGTATCTTCGGAAGTCCATGTATTCCGAAGGTACCCCTGTTGTCGTAGTCATCTTATTTCTTTCGTCCTTTGAAGAAAAACCCATCTTGAATAATTTTGCACGAAGTTGTTATTCCTTGTCTGTAGTCTTGATGTCGGACCCTGCCTTAGTGTTCTATACGCGCATAAGTCGTCTAAAATATTTGTCATTTTATTTTTGTAATCGTCCACATTCATTGCTTTTTTGTTACATTTATCTGATAATAAGATTTTTATATTTTTATGTTCATTACAGAATTTACGTGTCTGTTCCACTGTCACCAATATTGCTCGATCCCTAGTGTTTTGGTTATTCTTAGTTTTATGCTCTTTAACCAATAGAGAGAATTTGGTGCGCGCCCCTTGTGTTTCTTTTTCTTTTATTTTTTGAACTAACTCTTCACCGTCTGTAATGTATTTTAAAAGAGGGAAATCTCTTTTATTAATCGGGCGAACTTCGGCCACTTTGCGAGTAATGCTTCTATGTTTGGCGGGAATTGTTGTTCTATGTTTGTTTTTGCTGATTCCATATGTTTCGTTTGCTTTTATCATAGTTTGTGTTTGTGATTTATAAGTAAGTTAATTATTTTGGTGTGGTAAATATGTGTGTGTCTAGTCAATGCTCTTTTTATGTCAGGGTGGGTTTTGTTGTCACTCGTCAGAATAGACAAATGCTTTGTCAAGTTTTTTAAGAAGTTAGGTATTAAGTTCGATTTCCTACATTTTAACAAAAATGTTAAGCTAGATTTAAGTTTGGTTAATTTTACCAATGTTAATTGGAATTTGTTAATTGTTCTTTGTGAATGCTTATATTTAGTTTTGATTTCTGCGTAGCTCATGTTTGCTATTTAATGATGGTTTTGGCGTCCTTTCCATAATATATTTATATAGTTGGGTGGCTCGAAGAATAATATTTTCTCTACTAACGCTTTCCATCTTAGCTGTAGGCTCTTATAACGTAGCTGACAAAAAACTATGAACAAGTAAAATGTTCTATTCGGGATTCCCAGACCCCTCTTATTCCAACACCAATGCAAATATCGAAACGCGCTACACGCTCGTTTGTAGTAATAAAGATAAATTTAAAAAAAGTGCCCTTTGCAGGTTTCGAACTCGCAACTGACCGCATTACTTGCTGTCGACTCTACTCAACAGTCACACCAGCAAAAAAAAAAAAAATACTTTCCCCGGTAGGGCTCGAGCTCGCGACAGACCGCACTACTTGCTATGCCTCTACTCAGCAGCCACACCAATTAAAAAAAAAAAAAAGATGCAATTACCATGCCATAGACTGCGAAGCAGACGCGCATGAATTTGTGTGTACGTATACAGAAATTCTTAAAGCTACTGCCCCATTCAATTGCGCAGTTGCATATAACTTTGGTTTTTCTTAACCGATTATTATGACTTTTTTTACAGTATATCTTCTTGTACCATAGAATATTTGTGTATTCTGAAAAAGTCAATTGCATTTAAATTGTAGTTTAAATTGGTTGGCAATAAAAGTTAGGTTAATAACTTGATTTATAGCCCTGTGGTGGTAGCGGGAAGGTGGCGATAGGTAGGAAATGAAAGATACTTGAAATATCTATAATATTCTAAAAGCAACATATCAAGTTTGGTGATTCTACCTCTTAATATTTACATAATTTGGTCAAAAATTTGATGTTGATATCGATTCTTATCGATTGCTTGAAAACGGAGTAAGTTATCGATTATCGAAAACAAACTCGCTAGAGCAGGCAGGAGCAGACTCCTTAGCTCTTAGAGGGACGGACAGACAGGACATGGCTAGATCGACTTGGCTATTGATGCTGATCAAGAGTATATACTTTATGCGGTCGGAGATGCTTCCTTCTGCCTGTTACATATATTTACATTTGCACAAAAACAATATACCCTTGTTACCCATTTTCAATGGGTTAAGGATATAAAATCATATCTTTAGTTTCGATTGTCAAATCTAAAAATCATAGGGATATTAACACATTACTAACACAAAAGTTTCGCTCATCGTCTTCTTGACAATGTCGAACAAGATATCAAGGCATACAAATTTATATAGGAATATCAGCTTGGAACATATTCTATCAGATAAGACCACAGCGTCTATGTTTCGTTTGTGTGCTTAACCTTGATAGGACAAGATAGGACAAGCACAAAATTGAGTGCATTATACGAAATCAACATCTGAATTCTCACATTTCACCGCTCTGCTTTAATTCCGATATTTTATGACACATGCGGTGACACATACAAAATTTACCAATATTTGAAAGTTTCCCGCCCTGATGAATTTCTACAACACAGATTATATCACGACGACTCTGTAGAAGCCTACTAGTGAGACACGTAAACATATGGTATGAAGACCAGCGCCTTATATCTATAGTTATTCGATGGGATTTTTGTAAGGACAATCTAAATTGTTTAATTGCTCTATGGGTGGTTTTTCGAATTTTATCATCTTGCTGTTTAATTCTCAAAAATTCTGCCTAATGGACCAGTTGCTAAGTATACCAGCATCTAGCATCAGCTACCAGAACTTATTCATTCCCAATTCTATCACAATATCAAAAGTATTCAGTCAAACATTACATGGATAAAATGGATATAAACATGGATTCCAGTGCATACTCAGATTATACATATGTGTATGTGTCCAATCGAGTGATACACATAAATGACAAATGAAACTCTTTCTTTTATCCACAGATTCTGACTGCTATACAAAAGAAAAGTCTAGGCCTTAGACGAAATTTGACTACTGACACTAACCATACGATGCATAGATACACCAAACAGCGTTTTTATATGAAGCCGCATCTCGCTCAGTGCACTACGTGGCTACGGCTGATGCTTTTTCCCAATATATGCTTACAAGTTTTAAATCCTACAGCCCAAATACATACATACATACATTTGTGTTTATGCATGTGCAGAGTGTGCCTCGCTCTCACTTATTGCTCATTGCGCACTAGTGTGCATCTCTTTATCCCTGCATAGCTTCACAAAAAACCCCATATATTAAGAAAAAGCATCAGCCGCAGCCACGTCATGCAGAACGTTCGGCTTTCGAGGCCAAATGGATTTTAAGCTCGCGACCCTTAAATTGCTTTTAATAAAGGTGTGTAGAGTAGATTCTACTTTCAACAGGATTTGTATTTTCATTCACGATATGAACTTTGAGTTGACGAAAATACGGTTTGAACAAAAAGGTAGATTGCACTTTGCAAGAATGTTCGAACAAGCAACAAAAAAACAATAGCTGGCAAAATATTTACACATACAAACTCGATCTCCTAGAGGCGAAGCTGAGCGACCTGCGGCGAAAGCGCAGACTCACCAATTTTCAAAGAAACCATTGAAGAATCAGTAATGTCATAACATTTTGAAAGACAAGCATTAAAGAGGTGGTTAGGTTTATACCAAAAATTGTCTGGAGGCCGCTAAATTTATTATGGTTGTCGCCCAGAAGCAACATTAACGACAGCCGGCGACTTGTGATATAAGAAAGTATTGTTTACGAAAAAAAATTCATGCACTCATATAAGTTAACACTTCGTCCGCTATGAATGCATACATTACACATCGAAAATGTTATAAACCACCGCTTTTTAAAGCATGCGCCTAAAATCTTTGAAATATCTAAACCAGGTGCGATATTTATTAAATTGGGGGATTTGGGGTATTTAGGAATAAAAAATAACTAATCAACTTATTCTGCTTTGCGAAAATTATTTATCAAATTTAAGCTTAATTTTAAAGCCTCTAAGATTGACCGGCGCACGGACGGCTACGGTAAGCAGCTTCGAAACTCAACCTGTCTATATAGATTGTAAGTGGATCAGAATGTTCAGCATCTATTGGCTAGATAAAATAATTGCTTTGTATTTTTACACCCAAAGATTATCTTATTTATTACTTCATTTTATTAATATTGAAAAAAATTATATTTAAAATTCTAGTGTTGAATACCTCTTTCAGATTTATCGTAATATACGCAAATACCGACACATTTGAGTGGAAAACCTGAACTAACCGCCCTGTTCATGAGCAAGTTTTGTTTTGCCCTTACTACGTGAATATGTATCACATTGATATAAAAATTAATTAATTTACCCACATGCCGTATGTATTACTACAATAGACCAATTTAAAGCGTATACGTGTTGTCAATTGGATTAAATTATTTCGAGCTCTCGTGAACACTTTTATGCATGTAGATAAGTATTAAGATTCAAATTTGCGTTCCTACTTGACTTTCCAGAAATTCGACTGCTGTGTACAAGACTAATTCAAAACAAGTAAGAGGTTCTTGTCGGGAGCTCCCGACTAGGGTCTACCCTGAACCCTCTAATTCCAACACCAAATAAATTAATAAAAAGAAGTTCCCTTGGCAGGGCTCGAATTTGCAACTAACCGCATTACTTACTGTCGACTCCACTCAACAGCCCACCAGCAAAAAAAAAAAAAATAATAATACTTTCCTCGGTAAGGCTCGAACTCGCGACAGACCGCACCACTTGCTATGCCTCTACTCAGCAACCACACCAACAATTAAGTACTTATGATAAAAAAGGAACTAAAATAGCATTACAGAAAACAGTCGCATAGACCATGCTATTAGAATGCGAAGCAGACGCGCATGAATGTGTGTGTGTACATGTATACAGAAATTCTTAAAGCTGCTGCCCCATTCAATTCCGCAGTTGCATATAAATTTGGGTTTTCTTAACCAATCTTTATGAAATTTTCTACAGTATATCTTATTGTACCATAGAATATTTGTGTATTCTTACAAAAAATCAATTGCATTTAAATTGTGGTTTAAATTGGTTAGCAATAAAAGTTGGGTTATTAACTTGATTTATAGCTCTTGGGTGGTAGCGGGGAGGTGGCGATAGGTATGAAATGAAAGATACTTGAAATATCTATAATATTCTAGAAGCAACATATTATGTTTGGGGGCTCTAGCTCTTATTATTTACCCAATTTGCTAAAAAAAACAGGATGTCGATATTGATTTTTATCGATTGCTTGGAAACGGAGTAAGTTATCGATTATCGGAAACAAACTCGATCTGCGCGGGAACTAGGAGCATCTACATCTAAAATTAGAAATTCTAAAATTCAAGTCTTTAGCTCTTATAGGTTCTGAGATCCTTTGACTCATACATACGGACGGACGGACGGAGAGACAGACGGACATGGCTAGATCGACACGGCTATTAATGTTGATCAAGAATATATATACTTTATGGGGTCGGAGATGCTTCCTTCTGCCTGTTACATACATTTGGATTTTGCACAAATACAATATACCCTTATACCCATTTTTAATGGGCTCAAGGTATAAAAAAAGTTCCCTTGGCAGGGTTCGAACTCGCAACTGACCGCATTACTTGCTGTTGATTCTACTCAACAGCCACACCAGCCAAAAAAAAATTGTTTCCCCGGTAGGGCTTGAGCTCGCGACGTCAATGAGTATTATTGAAAAAAAAAAAACAATTAAAATAGCAGCACAGAAAACAATCGCAATTGCAATGCTGTTGATAGAATTCGAAGCAGACGCGCATGAATGTGTGTGTGTACATGTATACAGAATGTCTTGCAATTTGCGCTAGCTGCCCTTTGATTTTTCTTAACCGATCTTAATAAAATTTTCTACAGTATATCTTATTGTACCATAGAATATTTGTGTATTCTCAAAAATTCAATTGCATTTAAATTGTGTCTTATATTGGTGGGCAGCAGAAATAGGTTTATTAACTTATTTAGAGGAATCGTTGTGGTCACTAATGTGAAAAAAAATTCTAAAACAATTTGCATATAAATATGTACATATAGCTGCATACATACATAGCTGTATGTCGACACTTATATGCTGATAATCCCAACATGTCTGAGTGATACAGAGCGATACTGATTCAGCAATCCATACACACATATGTATGAGCGTACATACATGTGTATGGATTGCTGAATCAGTAATACGACGCACTGAGAAGAATCATATGGCACCTTTATCATTATTAAATCCATACATGAACGCGGCTATGTGGACCGTATTAAGAAATGAAGAACAGTTTTTATCCAATTATAACTGATGCTGTTGCGATTTTTCTAACCTCTGTTTGTGAAAGTGATGAGCAATTTAATAGGATCTAACCAGAAAAAAATTTTTATTTTATTTTCTCGGTTTTTATTTATAATCCTAATCCTAGGACAATAAATAAATTGCTAAGAAAATAAAGGAAGATTTAATAAAATAATAATCAGTTCAAGCAATATATTTATATTACATTTTAGTTTGTTTTTTTTAGCTTGATTTATGACTATATGTGGATGATCCAGTATTTTTAAGACCAAAAGGAAACGGGCAAAATTTGTACTTCGCTTTATTAACAGAAAACGCAGTCTTTTCTCGGTCTTTTTATGCTAATTATATCTGGTGGAAGAGAGATTTCAAATCTAAGAGTGTAAAATAGTGTGCCTTTCCCATATTTGACAGTATAGTCGAAATAGAGGGTATAGGGTATTTGTCGTCGATAGTATTCTGATTTAGTTTTCGAAAATCAATAACAAATAGTTTTTTCTATGACCCGCTTCATCAATACCTTTTATGTCTACAACCTAAATGGTGTTATAGTAGAGGGACTTGGACGACCCGTTCTCCCGTTCGCGAGACGTTGTTAACTTCTGCGTTGACAAAGTTGGGGTTGGGGTAGAGCTTCGAGTATACAGGCTCCCCTTCCGTACGTATGGTGGCTATTGTATTGATATTGTAACGCAGAGACTCGTTTAGATCCGCAAAAGCCTTTGTTATTCTTTAATAGCTTTAATAGCGGCTGGTACATCGTCGCTATCAATTTTTATGAAGTTCACATTTTGAAACTTCGTAAATTGCAAGGACTCCGAACAATGATTAAATTCGATAACATTTTTTACTACAACTGCAACTTGTATTTGTGCAATATCTAAATGTATGTAACAGGCAGAAGGAAGCATCTCCGACCCCATAAAGTATATATATTCTTGATCAGCACCAATAGCCGAGTCGATCTAGCCATGTCCGTCTAACTGTCCGTCCGTCCGTATGAATGAACATAAGGATCTCAAAGCCTATACGAGCTAGAGACTTAGATGTAGGTGCTTCTAGTGCCTACGCAGATCGATTTTTTTCCGATAATCGATAACTTACTCCGTTTCCAAGCAATCGATAAAAATCTATATCGGTATCCTGTTTTTTGGGCAATTTTGGCAAATAATAAGAGCTGGAGTCACCAAACTTGGCATATAGCTTATAAAATAGAATATATATATGCATTTGATGTTGGAAGAAGAGGGTTCAGGGTATCCCCTAGTCGGGAGCTCCCGACTATAACCTCTTGTTATAATTACTTTTTTCTAAAGATTAAATCCAATGATCCTATCAAACTCTTTTTAACGGTCTTGTATGCTTATATGTTTTATATGTATGTTTTAGTATGTTTTAGTATTAAAGAGGTGAATTAAGCATTTCATGAGCTTGCTATAAGGAATCGACACTTAGCAACTGGCCTTAAGTGGGCTAAAACGGACAGTGGCTTAATAAAGTTTTTGGAGGCGCCTGAGATACAGCAGCCTCATAATTTGCACCGCCACCGTATGAGTTATGTACCGGAGGATGGAGTTTCCCCTAAAAAATTACAGCTTTCGGCGTCAGAATATTCTCCTCAGCAGCAATCGGATCGGACTTAGCTTGGTTTTTATTAAAAGAAATTTGCTTGGAGCGAGACGACTGGTCTTTTTCCATGGGCTCTGAGTTTATATTACCCTGATAATTCGTCGGTTGTCTGTACCGTGAAGACGAATCTATTTCGATAGCCTCTGGTATCTGTCCTTCAGTGTTCTGTGGATAAGGGCGTTGTGTAGAGCCGCCCGAATTGGACTAGCTTTTAGTGTAGTGAGGGTTCTTGCCATGTCTACCTTGATTCTCAGCATTTTGTAGGTCTCTTGGCCATTATTTTGTCGTCGACCCTAATGTCGTCGATCCCCAGGCTTTTGGGGCTTTTCTTCCATATGCCTAGCAAAACTAGTTGCGAACATATAACGGTTGGCCAAGGCCAATGCAGTTAGCAAATCTCGACGCTGGGCTGGAAAAACGGCTGATTGAAGGGATTTGTTCAATCCCGACAAGAATATTTGCAACGCATCGCTTCTAAATTTCTTATTGAGAACAGTAGTCGTATTCGTCATAAGTTTTAACTTTTTTTCGACTTCATCATAATATAAATTCTTCATCAGCATCAATAGCCGAGTCGACCTAGCCATGTCCGTCTATCTGTCCGTCCGTCCGTCTGTCCGTATGTATGAACGCAAGGATATTAGAACCTATAAGAGCTAAAACTTAAAAATAAGCTGTACGTCCTCCTAGTGCCTGCGTAGATCTGTTTCCGCTAGTCGATAACTTACTCCGTTTTCAAGCAATCGATAAAAATCGATATCACATCCTGCTTTTTGAGCAAATTGGGTAAATATGAAGATCTAGAGTCACCAAACATGATATGTTGCTTCTTGAACATTATATACATGTCAAGTATCTTTCATTTCATACCTCTCGCCACCTCCCCGCTACCATCTCAAAGCTATAAATAAATTTAATAACCCAACTAATATTACCAACCAAGCCACAATTTAAATGCAATTGACATTTTGAGAATATACAAATATTCTATGGTACAATAAGATATACTGTAGAAAATTTGTTAAGATCGGTTAAGAAAAAACCAAAAGCTAGCGCAAATTGCACGAATTTCTGTATACATGAACACACACATTCATGCACGTCTGCTTCGAATTCTATCAACAGCATTGCAATTGCGATTGTTTTCTGTACTGCTATTTTAATTCGTTTTTTCTCAATAGAATTTAATTATTGGTGTGGTTGTTGTGTAGAGAGCTCGGGACCTCCCGACTAGAACTACTTAATTGCTTTTTACAAGTTAAAACTACAAAAAGCTACTGTTTGACGGTAAACAAGAATACTATATATCATGGCGACAGGCAGTAATTAAAAACAAGCCATTCAATAACCAGGATGAAATCCCGCACCTTATCAAATGCCAAGCTAACGGTAACATTTCAGCCAACAATCTGGCCAATAACCTGCAAAAACACACAGGTAGCTTTAAGCAACGCCCGTTTATCAGAAATAATACACGTCGTCGTGCTACAGAAGGCCAACACAATTTTTTAGAACACCATCAGGGCCATCGATGCAGAGAATTAATCATACGATCCAGGGTAAGGAAGGGACAAGTGAGAGTTATGATTCTGTAGTCCAGGTAGAAGCCGTGGGAGTACAAGACGATTTGTCCGAGGTAGAAACTTGCAATTTTGTGGAGGTGGATCCCGGCTACCCTTTCCACAAGATCATTAGCAGGACAAGCCATAAAGATCGTTATCCTTATGGAAGCATCTGGCTGGCACACTTTGCGCCATTCGAAAAACCATTCCAAGTAAAGTAAAAATACATGGTCACACAACAATAGAGCAGAAGAACTTAATTAATTTATAAATAGATTTCAAATGCATTACCGGTTCCAATCTTAGCAAGTAAGAGGTTCTAGTCGGCAGCTCAAGACTAGGGGATACCCTGAACCCTTTCTTCCAACATCAAATGCATATATATATTCTATATTAGAAGCTATATGTCAAGTTTGGTGACTCTAGCTCTTATTATTTACCAAAATTGCGAAAAAAAATTGGATATTGGTATCGATTTTTATCGATTGCTTGGAAACGGAGTAAGTTATCGATTATCGGAAACAAACTCGATCTGCGCGGGAGCTAGGAGTACCTATATTTAATTTCAAGTCTCTAGCTTTTATAGGTTCTGAGATCCTTGCGTTCATGCATACGGACGGACGGACAGACAGACGGACATGGCTAGATCGACTCGGCTATTTATATACAATATACCCTTATACCCATTTTAAATGGGTTCAGGGTATAAAAAAAGAAAATAGTAAACAGATGATTTTAGAAAATAAAATCATTAATCCCACCTTTTGGCAAACTATCCTATCCGACAAGGAAGGTTCAGATTAATCTAAGCTCACAGCAGCAACAAAATCATATTGGAATTAGATCATCAACTGTTGATAAAAATTATAAAACAAAGATAAAGCACTGGAAAGCCTTTATCGATGAACATAAAGCAAATATCATTCAAAAACAAAGTAAAAATTAAGGTGGTTGACGCCCTGTCCATACAAGCTTTTATAAAACACGTGATATAAGAGCCATTCCCTTCAGCAACTTGCAGGTATTTCGAACACTGGCTGACATAGCTGACCAAAAAAGAGATGTGACCACTGAGCACAACACCGCGCGGGACAAGAAAACGTCAATAAAATATTTCGTGACTATGTAATTTTTAAATTGACCAGACTAGCTACGGAAATTGCCGCAAGCTGCAATATTGGTTCAAAGGATAACCGTCACCTAGTTGAACAGGCCGTAGCCAAAACGCCCATACCACCATTGACAGGATAACTTTTAACATGCTTGTCGACATTTTTTCCACCGATAAGATAAGACAATATTAAACGGACAGGTGGAAAGACTTAACAGTATCTTAGCCCGTTGCTTGAAATTTGAAAAACAAATTGTCGACAATATTGACCTAATCCTTCTATCCACATTTGCATATCATATAACTATTCATTCCGTCACAAACAGAAAATCAATAGAAACAGTGCACTAAGCCTTAATAGAGTCAGAATCCCAGTTAGGAAGAAACTTCAAGACAAGATAAACGACAAGTGACGAAAGAATTGATCGACGCCGACCTTTGTACAACGGTTCTTATAAAAGGGAGGGTAGTCCATAAGGAAAGCCTCAGGTAGTATGTTTAAACATATTTTTTATTATATTTTTATTTACTTATTTTTTTACATTTTAAAGGTGCATTTTCTCTCTCTAGGCTAAGACTCGTTTTAATTTTGCTACCTATTACACTTGTTGGGCTAACAAGCTTTTTTATTAGCACTTAATAGCGAAAAGTTAAGGATGTTATAAAAATGCCGCTTTTTCTTTTTTCATGCAACGGGTTGATTTATTTATATGCTTACAGTGAGTTTTTTGACAATATGCGAAAATGTACAACTTTTAGCGAAGCAATCGAAGCACGAGACAAGAGTGAATTGCGGCGTCGCTAGCATTGATGCGCTAACCGCTTAAGACAAAGTACAAAAGGTAAAAGAACGCGATAACAGAAACTACGATGAGCGCAAAGCGATACGCGCTAGATAGTTAACAGCAAATAATAATGAGCTATTTTATGACATGCGAGAAGCGCCCATCAAAACAAAATAGTTATGCAAACATAATACTAATTTAATTTTTAGCTGCTGAACCGAAGAACACTCCTGATCGCAACAACGAAACTAAACTTAATAAGGCAAAAAATAAAAGAATGTGCAAAGATTTCGAATTTACATTTAAACAATGGTTAAAAATTAATTTTTTGTTGTTGTATAAGCTAATACGAATTAAATAAATAGATCGCCGGCCTTGCGTGACCGTCAGCAGAAATTATGTTGCAAACAAAGTTTCAAGACTCCGCGCACGAAGCGAATATCAGTAGTTTTGGGGCTAGCGGTTGGCCATTAATTGTTTGTACTTAGTTTTTAGTCTGATTTTAATTGACAGTAAATTCATTAAAGCAACTCAAAGAAAATAACTATTCTTAATTGGCGCCTTATGCCGCGAAAAGTACAAAGGGCTAAGTGTGAAGTGCCAGAAATAGACATCACAGCCAAAGCTTGAATAAAATTCATCAAATTGAACTTGTAATAAAGAACAATTAGAAACTCACACAGAAATTAAAAATACTAGCGGGTTATCGAGTCATGAATCAAGTGTTGGACTAAACGGATCCGCCCATATTTGTCTTGCGGTGAGAATCTAATTTCGTACAAAGATCTTTGCAAATGATTTTGAAGCTAATTGGATGGAAAGCAAAAAACTTTGTTGAAACCGTTTTTCGCTAATTAATTGTGGGTGGAAAATCATAAATTGGTGAAACATGTATCTATTAATTTCTTATGTAGAGCTTTGAAAATAAGTTTGAGGCAAGTCAGACAGAACTTAAAACATCGACCAAAAAACCTTTGAATCGCAATCGTGCCGAGGAAGCTTGGACTCTGCGAAAAGTGTGAAACAGGTCTCAAATGATTTTTCATTGTCCCCCATTTCTACCAAGGAGAGATGGATTTTCCAAAGAGTGCGAAACACCCATCAGATGAATTTTGACAAAGATCCTTAACCATGTTTCTGAAGTCGACCATCCACTGTTGTGGATGGAATTTCCCAGATCGCTGGAACACGTATTCATTCATTTCTTATGAAGAGCTTTGAAAATATGTTTGAAGCAAATCGGCAAAAACTTAAAACATGGCCGAGAGAGCATGTAAAAACAAAAAGTGTGAAAAACAACTCAAATGATATTTTCGTATTGAACTAAGAAGTTTCAAAAAAGATATATATATCTGACTGATTGACTGCCTTATTGCTGATCAATGCAGAGCCCATTCTGTAAGAGATAGGAAGCTTAAATTTTCACTGTACTTACTTTATGTGATAAAGGTACGCGTTAAGACGGGGTTTCGGGAAATTCAACTCTCATGTGTGAAAAACCGCGAAAGGCATTGTATTGAAACTTTATTACTTACCATCCGATCGGCCCTTAACTCAATTTAAAAGATCTCTGTTAAAATTCATTTTAGGGGTGTCTCATACTTTTCGAAAAATCCGTTCTTCCTTGGTGGAAATGGGGGTCAAAGATTTGGTGGGTGACTTTTCGTGCTCAAATTTATCTCCAAAAAACTTTTCTAATCTTTTCGCAAATTTCCAAGCATTCGAAAGAATTTTTTGGCGGAGCTTTAAGGTATGTTCGATTTGCATCAAACTTATTTTCAATGCTCTACGTAAATACTTAATGAAAACGTATCTCAGCGATCAAGAAAATTCCACCCGAAACTGCGGAACTTTTGCGAAAAAACTTATCTAACGTTTTTGCTTTATTATCGGTTTCAAACTCATTTTCTGCAAAGGTAAGTTTTTTATTCGGCCTCAAGTTTCTTACCACAAGACAAATAACGGCGGAAGCCTCTGATTCCAGCATTTGGTTGGTTGGTTACCCATTAAAAATGGTTAAAAAGGGTATATCGTATCTGTGCAAAATGCAAATGAATGTAACAGGCATAAGGAAGCATCTCCGACCCCATAAAGTATATATATTCTTGATCAGCATCAAAAGCCGAGTCCGTATGAATGAACGCAAGGATCTCAAAGCCTATAAGAGCTAGAGACCTGAAATTTTAGTTGTAGGTCCTCCTAGTGCCTGCGCAGATCGAGTTTGTTTCCGATAATCCGTCTTTCCGTATGTATGAACCCAAGGATCTCAGAACCTATAAGAGCTAGAGACTTGAAATTTTAGATGTAGGTGCTCCTAGTGCCTGCGCAGATCGAGTTTGTTTCCGATAATCGATAACTTACTCCGTTTAAAAGAAGTCGATAAAAATCGATATCGATATCCTGTTTTTTGAGCAAATAATAATGGGTAAATAATAAGAGCTAGAGTCAATAATCTTGACATATAGCTTCTAAAATAGAATATATATATATATGCATTTGATGTTTGAAGAAGAGGGTTCAGGGTATCCCCTAGTCGGGAGCTCCCGACTATAACCTCTTACTTGTTTTCTCATAAGTACTTAATTATTGGTGTGGCTGTTGAGTAGAGGCATAGCAAGTGGTGCGGTCTGTCGCGAGTTCGACCCCTACCGGGGAAACTATTTTATTTTTTTTATTTATCTTTATTACTTCAAACGAGCGGGAACTGCATTTGGTGTTGGAATAAGGGGGTTCAGGGTATTCCCTAGTCGGGAGCTCCCGACTATAGCCTCTTACTTGTTAAACTTATTTTTAAAAAGAAGTGAAAATCAAGATGGTACGGGTATATTTCAATTTTCCTCGGGTGCTATATTTCATAGATTGATTTGTTATGTTATTGGACTTATTCGAGAAGCATAATAATGCTAGTAAATGCCTTTTTAAAGATATCATGAAAAAAAAACAAGTTTTTTACTTAATTTTCGGCATTTATATATGGTAGCTATAGTGATGTATGTACGTTGTACGATGTTTTCCGATGAATGTACGGTATGGAAAGATGAATAACGATAGTCTCAATCCCGCGAGACTAGTTTGAATAGAAACGGACAGGCGGACATGGCTATATCGACTCGGCATATTAAGCGACAAAATTGTAATAAGGCCAAGATTTTTCCAGCAAGCAAGACACCGGATTTGTCTACCTGATTAAAATATATGCGTTTGCAAAATAAATTTAAACACATGGCTATAATGAAAGGCTTCTGTGCAAGCATATATTTGTACTGATAATTGGCGTTTAGCTCTGACACTCTCGGTAACACACAAATAAGAACATCCATGGAGTGACCTTGAACGCTTTGCGATTTAATGCAGTCACAATTTGGGGGAAATAAAGATGCATTTATTTTTGTTTGATCAGCGATTTAATTATTCTTTGCGAATTTAAGATCTTAAGTTACTGCGACATTTTTCAAGGATATCTTTGCGAATGATATTATAATCTGGGTGTAGTTTTAAGACTTGTTGACAAACATTAACAGCGTTAGCAAACTGTTTTTTCTTCATATTATTAAATGCTAATTTGTATCCAATGTGTGGCTTAGAATGACCACAACTGTCCCAGGCTTTTTGGTATTGCTTAGCAGCATCACTATATGATTGCAATTTTTCTGCAATGTATCCAGCTAGTTCATAAGCTCTTGTGCTTGATTTATTAAATTCCAAAACCCGGTCCACAAATGTCCCGGCAACATCCAATTTATTGCCATGAATATAAATATCGGCTAACAACAACCAACTTCGCTCCAAGTATTCGGCTTCCTCATAATTCCAACTTAATCGAGCTGTCCGCTTAAGATGATTTTTTGCCCGTTGAACTTGCTTAAGTTGAACTAAAGCCAATGAAATAGCATACAAAATAGTAACCATGAATGAGTTTCGTTCTTTTTGTATAAGTTCAGTAAGATTCTTTAGTGCTAATTCAACTTGATGCTTTTGCTTCGAAGCAATTTGTAGAAAGTTCCGAAAAATTCGACAGCTCAAGGTGTTTTCAAAGATTTCCCCAGGTCCAGGCCACATTTCTTTAAGCAAACGTTCGGCTGTTCGCAAAGCAATCAGACGCGATTCACTTAATTCGCCAATGTCTCCGGCTTCAAAAAGATCATATGCATTGGGTATTTCACCGTCTGGATTAATGCATATGTCAATCATATTAAGTTTAGCTAATTGACCCCACACATGATTCCTGCGAGATAGGTTGAAGTAACGCAAAGCGGAGTTCAGATTTCCAGCATACCATTCGTATAAACCCTTGCAATAGGTAAGCCCTGATGCATGTTTAGACTGTGAAGACGCATGTTCAGCACGTTCTAAAAAAGGAACACTCTCAGACAATGTACCAGAACGCCTCATAACCTCAATTAGACGGGCCAAAGCTGTCCAATTGCAAGGCTGAGATAATAACAGCTGTGCAAAATGGTACGCTGCTTTTTCAAATTCCATCTGAAATAAAAAACATAAATAAAAATATATTACACTATTAATTAATGTCGTTTTATTAAATATATCTACCCATATATATTAAAGTGTTTAATTCAACTGGCTGACCGAATTGTGCGTTAACACGTCCAGCCCAAACCAATAAAGAAAACTGAAAAATAGAAATCAACAATATATGCAACACACATAATTGCAATTGGTGAATTCCTGTTGTGTAAATAGCTTCACCATATTTATCTCATTATTGAAAACCAGAGTTCGTAAATAACAATCAACACTTTCGGGCTGCCTATAAAATGACAGTTTTTGTCGGACAAAATTATTGAGGGAGAAAGAAAAACCAAAAAGTTACGTTTCTACGCAGCAGGCTCTTGGCAGGAACAAAGACAATTTTCGTCGTTCTTATTCGGACATGTTTTTCCACGAACACTGAACAGAAAAAATAGCTGCCAAAACGTCTTTTGTTTTAGTTGAGAGAGAACTATTATCCTCGACTGATACGAGTGCTTCAGGAGAAACATCAGCATATTTGGATAATAAGCAGACTGTAACCCAAATTCAAGAAGAGCCAATATCCGAAAAATTGGCAATTATATATTAAAAAATCGATCATTTTGATATGGTTTATGGTTGTTTACCCTAGCGAAATGTACTGGATTTCCACCAACAAATAGTATTGAAATCCCTTTTCTTGAGTGAGCCTGCACAGGTCGTGCTGGCCACACCGGCAACTCAAGTGTCGGTCGAAAGAGCATTCCCTGCTCTTCACTTCATCTTAAGTGAAAATCGCAGAATGCTAAGCGCAGAAAATATAAATTCCTTGTTAGTTGTTAAGCTAAATTCTTAATAAAAATACGCATACACATACACACATAACAATAAATTCTTTAATGATTATTTTCGTATAGCTTTGAATATATACATGTACACGTATAAAATAGCTTGCCTTCATGCATAACTGTATTATGTCGTGCTCTTATAATTTCTCCCTCGCTCAAGCTTCCATTGATATCGTCACACGACAAAAACAAGAAAAGACACTTTTCTCTTCCATTTTTTTTTCATTTTGCTCTTCGATAGACACACATTTCTGAGCAACCGACGGAATGTGTCATGTTAAGATCTTACTGTTAGACATTACAGCGGCAATGCTCAAGCAAAAGCACAGAGTTTTTTTTTATTTGTTTTTTAATTTATTTGGTGTTGGAATAAGAGGGTTTAGGGTATTCCCTAGTCGGGAGCTTCCGGCTAGATCTTCTCACTTGTTTTTTTTTTTGCTGGTGTGGCCGTTGAGTAGAGTCGACAGCAAATAATGCGGTAAGTTGCGAGTTCGAACCCTGCCAAGAGAACTTTTTTTTATACCCTGAACCCATTAAAAATGGGTTAAAAGGTTATATTGTATTTGTGCAAAATGCAAATGTACCCTATGAAGTATATATATTCTTGATCAGCATCAATAGCCGAGTTGATCTAGCCATGTGCGTCTGTCTGCCTGTCCGTCCGTCCGTCTTTCCGTATGTATGAAAAGGATCTCCGAACCTATAAGAACTAGAGAAATTTTAGATGTAGGTCTTCCTAGTGGCTGCGCAGATCGAGTTTGTTTCCGATAATCGAGAACTTACTCCGTTTCCAAGCAATCGATAAAAATCTATATCGACGTCCTGTTTTTTGAGCAATTTATTATATTAAGATTTATTAGATTAAGTATTAAGAGCTAGAGTCACCAATCTTGATATGTTGCTTCTAGAATATTATATAAATATCAAGTATCTTTCATTTTATACCTATCGCCACCTACCCGTTAACACAGCAGAGCTACAAATCAGAATAGTTACCTACCTAATATTGCCAATAAATTTTAATTTAAATGCAATCGACTTTTTAAGAATACACAAAAATTATATGCTACAATAAGATATACTGTAGAAAATTTCATTAAGATCGGTTAAAAAACCAAAGTTATTGGATGGGCAGCTAGCGAAAACATCAATGCAACAACTGCACTTGGTGTTGGAATAAGAGGGTTCAGGGTATCCCCTAGTCGGGAGCTCCCGACTGGAACCTTTAAATTGTTTTTTTTTGGCTGGTGTGGCTGTTTAGTAGAGTCGTCGGCAAGTAATGCGGTCATTTGCGAGTTCGAACCCTGGCAAGAGAACTTATTTTAAAATGTATATTTATTACCTCAAACAAGCGCTTTGCGCAAACTGCATTTGGTGTTGGAATAAGAGGGTTTAGGGTATTCCCTAGTCGGGAGCTCCCGACTAGAACCTCTTACTTGTTTTATTATATTTTTACTTACTTACATTTTTGAAGATGCATTTACTCTCTCTTTAAACACTTAGTGGTTTATGTAGTACAGCTCAAGATATGCCGGCTTTTGATATGGCAAAAAAATATAAAAATGTTAAAAATTTTTTTTTTTTTTTTTTTTGTATAAGCTAATACGATTTAAATGAATAGATCGCCTGCTTTGCGTGACCGTCAGCAGAAATCATGTTGCAAACAAAGTTCCAAGACTCCGCGCACGAAGCGAATATCAGCAGTTTTGGGGCTAGCGGTTGACCATTAATTGTTTGTACTTAGTTTTTAGTCTGATTTTAATTGACAATAAATTCATTAAAGCAACTCAAAGAAAATAACTATTCTTAATTGGCGCCTTATGCCGCGAAAAGTACAAAGGGCTAAGTGTGAAGTGCCAGAAATAGAAATCACAGCCAAAGCTTGAAAAAAATTCATCAAATTGAACTTGTAATAAAAAACAATTAGAAACTCACACAGAAATTATAAATACTAGCGGGTATTGCCCGGCCTTGCTTAGATATTAACTTTCCACTAAGTATACGCCCGGGGAAAATTAAAATCTAGTCATTTGGTCTCCACTTCTATTTAAAAATATGTTTCAAGTGCATCGAGTCATGAATCAAGTTTTGAACTAAACGGTTCCGCTCATATTTGACTTTCGGTGAACATCTTGAAGCTGAAAACCTTTGACTCGCATTTGCCACCCATTAACGTACTAAATAATTTCTTACAAAAATCTAAGCAAATGATTTTGAAGGTAATTGGATGGAAAGCAAAAAACTTTGATAAAAGCGTTTTTCGCTAATTAATTGTGGGTGGAAAACCCTAATTGCTGAAACATGTATCTATTAATTTCTTATGTAGAGCTTTGAAAATAAATTTGAAGCAAGTCAGGCAGAACTTAAAACTTCGACCAAAAAACCTTTGAATCGCAATCGTGCCGAGGAAGCTTGCGCCTTCATCACATAAGGCATCTAGGGTCAGCGTCCTGGCTCTTACGGTTTGGGCTGTGCCTTGATCACCAATTAGTCAGTCAGTCAGTCAGGACAAGAAGATTTATATATAGAGATAAACAGTGCTTACTCCTGAAATATTATTTTATATTCGATAACAAATTTAAAAATAAACAAGTAAGAGGTTTTAGTCGGGAGCTGCTGACTAGGGGATACCCTCAACCCTCTTATTCCAGCACCCAATTCAGCTCGCGCTACGCTCTCGTTAGTAGTAAGAAACATAAATTAAAAAAAAAAATAAGTTCCTATGGTAGGGTTTGAACTCGCAACTAACCGCACTACTTGCCGCCGTCTCTACTCAACAGCCACACCAGCCACAAAAACAAAAAAAAGTGTCCTTGGTAGGTCTCGAACTCGCGACAGAAGTCTCTGGCTCTTATAGTTTCTAAGATCCTTGTGACTTTGGAAGCTGATCAAGAATATATATACTTAATTGGGTCGGAGATGCTTCCTTCTGCCTGTTACATACATTTACATTTGGAATGAAAACATTATACTTCTTTTACCAATTTTTAATGGGTTCAGAGTATAAAAGAAGGAGGTTCTAGTCGGGAGCTCCCGACTAGCGAATACGCTGAACCTTATTCCAACACCAAATGCAGTTCGCGCAACCCGCTCGTTTGAAGTAATGAAGATACATTAAAAAAAAGTTCCCTTGGCATGGTTCGATCTCGAAACTGACCGCATTACTTGTTGTCGACTCTACTCAACAGCCACACCAGCAAAAAAAAAATACTTTCCCCGGTAGGGCTCGAACTCGCGACAGACCGCACCACTTGCTATGCCTCTACTCTATATTGTTTGGTCATGTGACGGTTGCTCTTTGTAAGTTTCTGCCTACTCTCCTCATCGGCCCTTTGCCTCCTGCATTGACGCCCGCTGCCTATCGTTCTGAGCAAAGCTCAATTTCGTTCGTTTGCATATAGTTGTTATACCCTGAACCCACTGAAAATGTATGTAACAGGCAGAAGGAAGCATCTCCGACCCCATAAAGTATATATATTCTTGATCAGCATCAATAGCCGAGTCGATCTAGCCATGTCTGTCTGTCTGTCCGTCCGTCCGTCCGTCCGTAAGTATGAATGCAAGGATCTCAGAACCTATAAGAGCTAGAGACATGAAATTTGAGATGTAGATGCTCCTAGGGCCTGCGCAGATCGAATTTGTTTCCGATAATCGATAACTTACTCCGTTTCCAAGCAATCGATAAGAATCGATATCGACATCCTGTTTTTTGAGCAAATTGGGTAAATAATAAGACCTAAAGTCACCAAACATGATACGTTCCTTCTAGAATATTATAGATATGTCATTCATTTCATACCTATCGCCACCTCCCCGCTACCACCCCAGATCAACTTTTATTGCCCACCAATTTAAACCACAATTTAAATGCAATTGACTTTTTCAGAATACATAAATATTTTATGGATAAAGATCGGTTAAGAAAAACCAATGTTTTATGCAACTGCGCAATTGAATGGGGCAGCAGCTTTAAGAATTTCTGTATACATGTACACACACATTCATGCGCGTCTACTTCGCTTTCTAATAGCATGGTAATTACATCTTTTTTTTGTAATGTTATTTTAGTTCCTTTTTTATGATAAGTACTTAATTGTTGGTGTGGCTGCTGAGTAGAGGCATAGCAAGTGGTGCGGTCTGTCGCGAGTTCGAGCCGTACCGGGGAAAGTATTATTTGTTTTTTATACCCTGAACCCATTAAAAATGGGTATAAGGGTATATTGTATTTGTGCAAAATCCAAATGTATGTAACAGGCAGAAGAAGGCTTCTTCGACCCCATAAAGTATATATATTCTTAATCAGCATCAGCATCAATAGCCGAGTCGCTCTAGCCATGTCCGTCTGTCAGTGCATCCGTCTGTCCATCCGTCTGTCCGCCCGTCCGTCCGTATGTATGAACGCAAGGATCTCAGAACCTATTAGAGCTATAGACTGAAATTTTAGATGTAGATGCTCCTAGCTTCCGCGCAGATCGAGTTCGTTTCCGATAATCGATAACTTACTCCGTTTCCAAGCAATCGATAAAAATCTATATAAATGTCCTGCTTTTTGGGCAATTTTGGTAAATAATAAGAGATAGAATCACCAAACTTGACATATAGCTCCTAAAATAGAATATAAATATGCGTTTGATGTTGGAAGAAGAGGGTTCAGGGTATCCCCTAGTCGGGAGCTCCCGACTAAAACCTCTTATTTGTTTTATTTTCCTTTTCTCCACTGAGGCTACCCTCGAGACTGACCAATCATTATTGGCTGAACTTCTCAGCGAAAGCTACCAACTGCAAGTGTTTAACTGTCGTTATTACGGTTGGTCATACTCTACTGTAGTTTTGGCTTGGATTCGCAATAATGCTTCCAAATTCAATATTTTCTTTGTCAATCAGCCATCCAAGAGCTCATCATTGGCATGGAATGGCATCATATTCCAACTATATAATTCCCGGCAGATATAATTTCACGAGGACCGCTGCCCAGTGAGCTCTCCAGGTCTCCGATGGGCCCATGTCCCGAGTTTTCTCAGCAAAGAAAAGGAAGAGTGGCCTGCCTCCTGTGTACCTGTCGAATCCTTGCCAGAACTTCGACACAAGGTATTACTCGGAACTGCAGCCCAACTTGATCTCTCGATTGGCTGCGAGTTCATCAACTCGTTCTCAAAGCTGCAACGCGTCTTTGCTTACATTTACAAGTTTGTAAATCGAATCCGAGGAGCTGAGGTAAGTATAAGCCACGTGCATCATGGCACACATCTGTTGCTGCGGTCAGTGCAAGTGGCTACTCTTGGCGATGACTACAAGGCACTGATGGAAGGAAGGCCTGCCACACGGTCTAGCTCAATGGCCTCTCTCGCGCAATTCTTTGACGACTTCGGCTTACTCCACATCGGTGGACGACTGGAAAATTCGCTTCTTAGCGCGACATCCGATTGTATTGCCTCGCCAGCATCCTATGACATCATAGCAATCATAATCCACATAATTGGCTTCGATTCGGCTCACGAGTTCACGAGTTCATTAGTTTTGCCTATCCGACACAATTGAACGGTCGTTCATCCCTCCTCGTTCTCCGCACTTTTGCGGGCTATGGGAAGCCGCTGTGAAGACTGCTAAGCACCATTTTTATCGCTCTGTCGGCCCTTCCATCTTGGACTTCGATTCAATGCGCACGCTCATCTGCCACATCACGGCAATTATTAATTCTCGACCATTACTTCCACTTTCAGAGCATCCCGGTGATCTTGACGTCTTGACACTCGCACACTTCCTTCGTCATACATTGAGCCTGATCTAGGGAAGCTTAATTTAAATCGGCTTAACTATTTTTAGCGCGTCATATACCTCCAACAAGTATTTTGGGCCCGTTGGCGCGTAGAGTATTTAACTTCTTCAACAGCGCTCCAAATGGCGCACTCCTCAGCCAGGACTCTCCATCAACGATGTCGTCCTTGTCTTTACATGAGAACCTACCGCCGCTGGAGTGGCCATTAGCTAGAGTGATAGAGCTGATCTCGGGTTCTGATGGGGTATCTAGAGTTGCAATGGTTCAGACTGCGACTGGAGTCATACGCAGAGCCGTACGAAAGCTGTGTTTGCTGCCAAAACAGGATCATGTTGAAAGTCCCTTGCCTTCCAACGGGGGGAGGATGTTTGGTCGAGTCACCGGTAGAGATAACAGCGACGGCTGCGTGCAGTAACAGCACAAGACAATAATCATAATAACAGCTTAACAGCAAATGCTCTTTACCGGTCACTTGAGCAAACAAATATTATTGAGAAAAAAATAATTTAAAAAGCAGCACAGTAAACAATTGCAATTGTAATGCTGTTAATAGAATTCGGAGCATACGCGCATATGCGTGTGTACATGTATACAGAAATACTTGGAATTTGCAGCCCAACCAATAGCGCAGTAAAACACATAACTTTTGGGTTTTTCTTAACCGATCTTAACGAAATTTTCAACATTATATCTACTAATTATTGTTCCATGGAATATTTGTGTTTTCTCAAAAAGTCAATTGCATTTAAATTGTGGCCTAAATTGTTGGGCAATACAAGTTGGATTATTCACTTGATTTATAGATATGAGGTAGTAGCGGGAAGGTGGCGATAGGCATAAAATGAAAGAAACTTGATATATATATATATACTATTCTAAAATAAACATATCAAGTTAAATGACTCTAGCTCTTAATATTTACCAAATATGCTCAAAAAACAGGATGTCCATATCGATTTTTATCGTATGCTTAGAAACGAAGTAAGTTATCGAATATCGGAAACAAACTCGATCTGCGCAGGAACTAGGAGGACCTACAGCTCTCTAGCTCTTGTAGGTTCTGATATCTTTGCGTACATACATACGGACAGACGGACGGACGGACAGACAGACGGACACGGCTATTGATGCTGATTAAGAATATATATACTTTATTGGTTCGGAGATGCTGCCTTCTGCCTGTTACATACATTTCATTTTGCACAAAAACATTTTACCCTTTTTACTCATTTTCAATGGGTTCAGAATATACAAAATAAAAACCGAATGCAAGAACACTGAGCGAGTATAACAAACAACAACAACAAAATTTAAAAAATTCCAGTGCGAGAATACTAAGCGTATTTTAAAAATCAAAGCCTTCATGCTGAGAAAGTCTAAGTAAGGAAGAAAGTGATCAAGTACAGCTTAAAATCAAGTAAGAGGTTCTAGTCGGGAGCTCCAGACTAGGGGATACCCTGAACCCTCTTCTTCTAACATCAAATGCATATATATATTCTATTTTAGAAGTTATATGTCAAGTAAGGTGACTCTAGCTCTTATTATTTACCAAAATTGCCCAAAAAGCAGGATATCGAAATCAATTTTTATCGATTGCTTAGAAACGGAGTTAGTTATCGATTATCGGAAACAAACTCGATCTGCACGGGAGTTAGGAGCGCCCACATCTAAAATTTCAAGTCTCTAGCTTTAATTGGTCCTGAGATCCTTGGGTTCATACATACGGAAAGACGGACAGACAGACAGACGGACATGGCTAGATCGACTCGGCTATTGGTGCTGATCAAGAATATATATACTTTATGGGGTCGAAGATGCTTTCTTCTGCCTATTACATACATTTGGATTTTGCACCCATTATTAATGGGTTCAGGGTATAAAAATGTAAAACGTAAAAAATATATTAATAAATAAAGGGCTTACCCTACAGATTCTTATATATACTTATACAGCTACAAAGAGAGAGAGAGAGTGTGTGTAGCTTGCATATGCCCGTGTTAGTGAGCATATATACGTTGCTCATGAAATACACTCAAACGGAGTGAACCGCGCTGCGTAATATGAGCCAGAGCCAATACATAAAGGGCTTGTTTAATGTATAATTGTTATTGTACGCAGCAAAGTGCCGCATACTTTTTATTTATATATTTTTTTAGGCAAACCCTGATCAGCATGGATTCGGGCAACTACGACCAAACTGCATGAATTTACTTCTTTGGTAAATGATGCTTACCTTTCTGAAATATAAACTCTTGTCATTTACATGTACTTCAGCAATGCATTAATCTCTGTGCACCATGTAATTTTACTTTTTAAACTTGACCGAATAGGTTTCCTTCCGTCTCATTTGCTTTGCATTAGTTCTTATTTAAAAGGTAGGACCCAAAGAGCAATGCTGAGGCTGACTACCTCTAAACAGGTTCACGTTGCTTCTGGTAGTCCTCTAGGTAGTCATCTTGGACTTTTACTCTTTACTCTTTTTATAAATTATCTCCCCTCTGATATATCACATGCCCGTTTACTAATGTATGCGGACGCTGTGAAACTTATTCTTTCATACACTAATCCCCTACATCATTCTCATCAACGAGACGATTTGAACGCTATGCAACTTTGGTGTACGGCCAATCAATTGCATCTCAATTGTTCAAAGTGTATGTTTATGACATTTAATCGTACTACACCTTATCTTGTCAGTTAAACAATCGACAATATCCCTTTGCAACGTATACTAACAGTTAAGGATTTAGGCGTTATTTTTGATTCTAAACTCTGTTTCAATCTTCACATAGATACCATCGTTAATGAGGCAAAAGGTGTACTTGGATTCATTAAACAATGGACTAAAGAATTTAACGATCCTTTTATAACAAAACTTCTGTACATCTCTCTTGTTCGCCCTATCCTTGAATACTGTTCTTGCATCTGGTCTCCGTAGTATAAAAATAGCCGGGAGCGTAGTGAATCTGTTCAGAAGCAATTTCTGCTTTTTGCCCTACGAGGTTTAAATTGGGACCCCAATCTTCGGTTGACATCCTACTCCAGCAGGCTTCTTCTTCTTAATCTTCCGTCGTTACCCAACCGTAGCTTCGCTGTTGCTGCCATCTCCAACCGATTTGGCGAAGCTGATGTTGGGGCTGACGATTCATCCAGCTAGACACAGCAGTCGCGCGTTGATGTTATTTGCTTCCTTCTTGTGTTGGCCAGCTCAAGCTTAACAAAGAAAATGTTGAATGGCTTTTCGGTCAGATTGCCGACTAGGTTGTGTACATCTCTGGAGCTGGGGGCGCGATGTTAGTGGAGTAGTGTAGTCCTCTTTTGACGATCCGGTAAGGCCTCGAACAGTGCCGCAAATCTGCTTGCGGGGAATCTTCCTTTTTACCTCTCCAGGCTCAGCTGAGCTGTAGTCGTCAGATTCAGCAGCGTCAGTTGATGTATTAAGCTTATTCGGCTTGCTAGAGCGGGGGTAGCGGGAGTGAAAGCGCTTTCTGACTGTCCGGCGTCGAACGGCACGTTGTTGATTTCCTATAGAAGCTTTGTCTATGTATTGTGCATGGGAGATAGCACGCTCTGTACGTGCGTACGTTTTGGTGAGCGCGCGTACGCTTGACCAATTAAATCGCGTTTTGTTGAACACGTGATCGGCGCGGCTAATCAGCGACTGAACGCAAGAGAGAAATTAAGCTCAAATTACGGTGGATTATCCGCAATTAAGTCTTGAGGTAACGAGTGCTCGAACGAGACTCAATTTGAAAACATGATGCATGATCATGGCCCGCAGGCCATTAAAATAAATAAAGTTTGTACACTTAGCGAAATAAAAAATTAATGCCAAAATACTCTAAATAAATGGAACGAACAAAGTTTTCAATGATATCCGCGCTATGTAATTTGCAACGGTCGCCGTTTTCCTATTTAAATTGAACCGCGTAAGTTATCGTAACAGCTTGCGTGTGTGTAACGAAGCTGTAGCGATCAGCTTTTGTCCGTCACTGATTCTGCCGTTGCTAAAAAGCGCCTGCGTGCACGTTGGTAGCGCAGCTAGCTTCATTCTAATCCGCGAAAGAAAAAGAACTGAGACCCTATATAAGCCCTGTAGGTCCCGGATATAACTACCTTTCCACATTGACTTTTACAATCGAAGGTCTGGCTTCGGCGGTTTGGACATAGGCCCCCCAAAAATTTAATAAAAATCAACAAATTCGGGCATCCGTCGTTCTTCAAATTTACAGTATGATTAAATTGAACCAAAAAAACCCTAAAAGTGGACGATTGGCGAAAAATCAATTTGGTTCTTTTGACTTTATCGTCAAAATCGTCGTTCGCTAAGCCACCCGTCCAGCAGCGCCTCACCGGCATATAATTCTATGTGTCAAGAGCTGGTCACCGTTGTAACCAGTTCTTGCCTGCATGCCGAAACTAATTTTTTGGATGAATCAATCTTGCCGCCGCCGTCTCTGACAGCAAACCCACTCATTTTTAAGGCAACCGCCACGTGTGCCAATTAAACGGCACTGTACTTTCTTAGGACGGCACTGTCATTTCTGCCCCCATTAAATAGACGTCAGCCTTAACTGCGGATCAGGTGCCATTCTCTTGCTCACGCCAGCAAGAAAGGGCAGGCGTTTCCATAGTTTCCATAGTCTGGAATCCGGAAGACGGAGTAGTTTTTTTGACCCCATTGATGCGCTGTCTGTCAGCAACCCAGAAGACCTAGCCCATTCAGTTCGCCGAAACGTGCAGATGCATGCTCAAAGTGCATTTATTAGCGCCCGTTATAGAAATTGTGCAAGTGCAGTGAAAAACAAGTAAGACGTTCTAGTCGGGAGCTCCCGACTTGGGAATACCCTGAACCCTCTTCTTCCAACATCAAATGCATATATATATTCTATTTTAGAAGCTATATGTCAAGTTTGGTGACTAATAATAAGAGCTAGTCTTATTATTTACCAAAATTGCCTAAATAACAGGATATCGATATCGATTTTTATCGATTGCTTGGAAACGGAGTAAGTTATCGATTATCGGAAACAAACTCGATCTGCGCGGGCACTAAGAGCACCTACATCTAATATAAAGTCTCTAGCTCTTATAGGTTCTGAGATTCTTGGGTTCATACATACGGACAGACGGCCAGACGGACGGACGGACAGACAGACATACGGACATGGCTAGATCGACTTGGCTGTTGGTGTTGATCAAGAATATATATACTTTATGGGGTCGGGGATGCTTCCTTCTGCCTGTTACATGTATTTGGATTTTGCACAAATACAATATACCCTTATGCCAATTTTTAATGTGTTCATTCATGGGTTATTCCCCCTTGTTGTTGGGGTAGAGTCCCCAGTTATTTGTGAACTTTTTTTTAAATTTTTTTTGCTATTTCTTTTGAAGATTTTTTTCACTTAGTGTCGATGAGTATCTTTTTAAGTACTCACAATTTGAAAACCCTCATGTGCCATAATAAATAATCAAAACAATTTAAAGCGCACAGAAGATAAAAGAGAACAAATTAAACAAAAACGAGAAAGGAAGGCTATCTTCGGCACGTGCTTTTCCCGTATCTAAGAAGCATAGGGAAAATAGTTAATGCCGAGTTTGGTCAAGATATCTTGATAAACAAAAAAGGTAATCAAAAACCTAGTTTTCGAAAGATTGTTCCTATGGCAGATATATGAAATAGTAGTCCGATGTAAATAAGATTTTGAAAAGTGAAGGGAGCATAAGGAAATATTTAAATGCCGTGTTTAATCAAAATATCTTGAATGACAAAAAAGTTTTCCATACAACAACTTAATTATCGACCGATCGTTCCCATGGTAGCTATATGATATAGTGGTCCGATCCAGCAGCCATAAAGATAGCTTTAAAACTGAGGGACTAGTTCGCATAGAAACAGACAGACGGACATGGCTATATCGACTCGTCTATTGATGCCGATCAAGAATATATATACTTTATGTATACATATATGTATATCCCCTCTTATGTATATATATCCCCTCTTTATATAATCCCCTCTGCAAGGGTATAACAAAAAAGAAGTAAGAGGTTCTAGTCGGTAGCTCCCGACTAGGGGATCCCTTAACCCTCTTCTTCCAACATCAAGTACATATATATATTTTATTTTAGAAGCTGTATGTAAAGTTTGTTGACTCTAACTCTTATTATTTACCAAAATTGCCCGAAAAACAGGATATCGTTATCGATTTGCTGGGAAACGGAGTAAGTTATCGATTATCGGAGACAAACTCGATCTGCGCGGGAAAATTTCTCTAGCTCTTATAGGTTCGGAGATCCTTGCGTTCATACATACGGACGGACAGACAGACGGACATGGCTAGATCGACTCGGCTATTGGTGCCGATCAAGAATATATATACTTTATGGGGTCGGAGATGCTTCCTTCTGCCTGTTACATACATTTGGACTTTGCACAAATGCAACATACCCTTATACCCATTTTTAATGGGTTCAGGCTATAAAAAATATTTTGAAGAATTGTAAAAATATTAACTGACTAGTATTGTTGAATCAATAATGCCACTTGTACTAAGATGCAGATTACCTATCTGAAGGATAAAATTTCATAGAATAATAATAAGTACGGATTTTGAATATGAATTGCTAAGTTTTCTTTCCTGGTGACATGGTGATATAATGTCGTAAAAGAATGTTTTTTATTGGTATCTTGAACCTTAAACGCTGAAGATCATGGCTGTGAGGGTAATGAAGGCGAGAGTCAGCCTACATCCAAGACCTCGCCTCTAAGGAATATAGAGAAAGAGAAAAAGAACACCCCCACCCGAAAGAACTACGGAACAAGAGGATCCCGCCCTGCTGTGCTATCTCAACCACGAGGGGCCTCTGTGAATACTTCCCAAATTATTTTGTGAAGATTGAATGCCAACCGCCGTCGCTGTTGCTACCCAATATGTATTGCTAGATTAGCTTCACCACAGTACATGCTACAAATTACAATTTTAATAATTAAGAATAAGTGTAATGCAAATGTCTTACAAATAACTCCGCCTTTCACTGCCACTAAATATAATTGGTCTTTCTACTCGCTCACGAGTGCCGTTCAATGTGCTCATGGAAACTTATTGGGTAAACATTAATTTGTGTCATCAAAAATCATGAGCATGGTTGATCCAGCGATTGCATACACCAGACTTTTGCAGCAACAATTTGCATATTAAGTGATATTCTTATTATCAAACATACGCTATCGGCCAAAGACCGAGGAGGCGTACAACACTGTAATACAAATTATTATACAAAAATTAAATAAGCGTCCTGCTTAATCCAAAGATGTTCGCGTCCCAATGGCGGGCTCGAATCGTGAATCGATGTTCGACTTCACTCGTGTATACTACTTGCCTTGTGACTTGGCAATGAAACGAATGATTTAACAGAGAGTACCGAAGCACTATCTCAACAGAAATAAAATAAACCAGCGAGCTGAGACATATGCAAGGAACCAGGTTACCGCCGCTGCATTTGCGAGCAGGGAATTAAACAGAAGTAGTCGCTGTCAGCACCAGGAGTACATGTTAGCCAATGCGGGGGCATAAGGTACTAAAGGGTACTAAACTACTGGGACACTAAAGCTTAAAGAAACGTCGTCCCTGCAGATTCTGTTCATTCTGCCGGTGTAGCACTAGAAGGCTCAATTCTGGGTCGTGCTCGGTAACATTCAGCAACCACGTAGATGCGACTCCAGGGAATGAGCTCACAACATTGTCGCGATTATCGAACTTGGTGCC
This sequence comes from Drosophila novamexicana, assembly GCF_003285875.2. Classification (NCBI taxonomy): domain Eukaryota; kingdom Metazoa; phylum Arthropoda; class Insecta; order Diptera; family Drosophilidae; genus Drosophila; species Drosophila novamexicana. Next base: position 874,265 of record NW_020824802.1, on the reverse strand, counting down.
ATTTAACAACGCTGTGTGGTCGAAAGGAATGGAAACAGCTACTACCCGCAACAGCTACTTCTGGGCCATCGTCGACGCTTATCTTAGTCAGACTGATGGCAAATACAATATAAACACTAAGATGAGTATGGCTGTACCACAAAATGCTACTATGCCAGCCAGACCCTTGCAACGTCACAGCTTAAAGGACGAAAACGATAAAAATAGTATGGACTCTCAGCTTCGGCTCTATTAGGGCCATGTAAATAATTCTGATTTTATGTGTGTGAATGTGCATCCTAGTATATATGATGTTTTTGCTGTTATTCACTGCACTGGCTTTTCCTGCGAAACAGATTAATTTTGTTAGTTTCCTAGCGCTGACCATGACCTATCTCAAATTTGTATTCCCTTATTAATGTATGTTGGTATCCTAAGCTTGGCTCGGTTAAAAATTACTATTACTACTACTACGATGCAAATATATGCACAATTTCAATAAATTAAATTATTGGCTTAATTATTATTTTTTCCGCCAATTAAGAAAAAAAAAATAGTGAAAAATTTTTTTTACAGATAATTTTTAATATTTGTAATTTTTTTTCTAAAGTCTTCTAATATTCGAATTATTAAGTAAAAAGTTGTCGCTCGAATTACCTACAGATGTATAATCGGTATACATTTAATATGGTGGTGATATTCAAACATTTCAATAATTCGCATCATTAGTGCAATTATTACCAGCGATTATATTCCGTCAGGTACTGTTCTTGGTTTCAGAAATCTGGATCCAATTTTAGCCGGCTAAAAATGATTTTGGCACAAAGAGTAGATGTGTTTGCCAAAAAATCTTCGCTAAAGTTGAATTTGTTTGCCCATTGCATGAATATTGATGGATTCCCTTCTATTAGGTTAAGCAATTTTATTGATGGAAAGTTGCGTCTAAATTTTCGAAAGTGCGGAAGGCTTCTGTTATTACCACTTAACTCATCCCTTTTTTCTCCCATTGCAAATATAACACACAATATATTTAAGTAGATAATAAAATTAAATAATCAATATAATATACAATGTTCAAAAATAAATCAATATAAAGAATTAAAATTTTTAAAAATTCTATTAGTTGATGTTGAAGATACTTGTAAATTTTCAATTCGTATTATTCAGCTGCAACTAAGAGCTAAGAGCCGCATGCAAAATTCACTAGAAAATTTGCTCCAAAGGTATTTTTGTTTTGCAGTTTCATTTTCTGCAACTATGGCACTAAACAGTGACCTTAAATAGCGCACTAATTGTCTTTTTAATACTCAAGAGACATTAAAATAAGTTGGCTTCTCAAATTGGGCAAATTCGGCAGCTCTATGCAATCGTACGCTATCGATTAAATTTTGTGCACAATTCTCTTAAAGTTTGGTGCCCTTTTGGCGCACAGAGTTGCGAGAGCAACAATCTTAATACAATTAGTAAATTTTCTAAAAAAAATATTGATACCCATGATCGGCCTCCTTATTTAAATATATTATGGCTTAAATTTTTAATCTAATTTATTGTTACATACTGTGCAAAAACAAATGATGAAAGCAAGGCTAGAAATTATGCGTCACATTCAAATTTATGGGCAGGTAGTGTTTAGTGCTAGTGTTTGTCTTTGATGATGGTGTCTGGACTGATTAGCAGTGGGCGACGCTTTGGCTTGTAAGCCCCGAGGGCATGTTTCGCGTTTCGCAAGTTCGCAAAACGTCGAATAGGTCGTTGGAACGCAGTTTGTGACATGTCATCTGAGATTTGCAGGACTCTGTAATCATGGGATATAGTTGGATTTGATTGCATAAAGGCTTAACTCTAGGGTGTTCAAAAGTAATGCAATAGATGATGCTATCGGATTGTAAAACCGTAATATTAGCAATAGTTACTGTGAGCATAAGGTTCTGAATTTCGGTAGTTAGAATTCTTTTTCTTTTCGTAAGGATGACCGGTGTCCGTCTGATTCTTCTTTTTATACCCTGAACCCATTAAAAATGGGTATAAGGGTATATTGTATTTGTGCAAAATGCAATTGCATGTAACAGGCAGAAGGAAGCATCTCCGACCCCATAAACTAAATATATTCTTGATCAGCATCAAAAGCCGAGTCGATATAGCCATATCCGTCAGTCTGTCCGTCCGTTCGTCCGTCCGTCCGCCCGTCCGTCCGTATGTATGAACGCAAGGATCTCAGAACCTATAAGAGCTAGAGACTTGAAATTTTAGATGTAGGTCCTTCTAGTGCCTGCGCAGATCGAGTTTATTTCCGATAATAGATAACTAACTCCGTTTCCAACCAATCGATAAGAATCGATATCGATATCCTGTTTTTTTTATCAATTTTGGTAAATAATAACAGCTAGAGTCACCAAACTTAAGATATAGTTTCTAAAATAGAATATATATATGCATTTGATGTTGGAAGAAGAGGGTTCAGGGTATCCCATAGTCGGGAGCTCCCGACTAGAACTTCTTACTTGTTTTTTTATATAAATTCTGTTTATTAACAACGCTTTAAAGTATAGTAAATATAGTACATTTTACGCTTCGGTTGTAGTTGGGGCAAACGTGTGGAATAGGTAGCGTGGGTTGCTTGCGGAACGGCCGCAAAGCATTGCTTCACAGGCATGTTCTTGCTTCCTAATCTTCCTCAGTTCTCAGTCCGATGCGCTTAATTCTCCTGAATTCCGGCATTATTTCTGCTGCAATGGTACTGGTTGCGTCCCACTTTTGTGCGGTCTCTAACATGTTCGTGACCAGGTTGCCCACCGTGATAGGTCTGCCCATGCTGTCCTCCTGTCCGCCTGCCTGTTTGCTAAGAAACATTCGAAGATGATGTGGCTGGCGTCCTCTACGATTCCTCTGCCGCAGCTAAAACCCTCGTCTGTGCTGTATCTCCTGAATCTGAATCTGATTCTGAATTGAATCTACTTATATCAGGGACTACCCCTGCGATAAACAGATAACACAACATGGAAGGCACAGCGTAGAACGCTTGTGCAATATATTGAGTTAATGCCCCGGTTGGGTTGTGTTAAAGGCATTTTTAACATCCAGCGTGACAATGGGGTAGTACTTCTTTGTGCCACTCTTCCATCTCCATCATTGGATGCGGCTTGTTTCTATGCCGACCACTTTATCCAAGGCCTCTTCTGTCGACTTTGCCTTGGTGAAGCCAAATTGTCTTTGGGAAAAGCCACCATTGTTGTCGACAGCTGTTTCAAGGTTGGTGAGGATTAGCTTCTCCACCACTTTGTCCAACGTGTCCAAAAGGCAAAATGACTTGTATGACGATGGGTCGTCTTGCGTATTACCTGGATTCGATAACAGAACTAGCGTAGAGTTTTCATATCGAGGGGAAAGTTCTCTCCAATAGGTACACGTAAAAAAGCTGCACGAGCTGCGCAGACTGCAAGCAAAACGATCATAGCATCATGATCATGATCAGCTCATTAACACACATTTGTTTGTCTGTGCGTGTGGAGCTCGAAAATAAGAAATCGCAAAAACTTAAAATCCTGTTAAATTTGCATCGGACCAACATGCGCACGAACGCATAAATGCTTCTATAGTCAAAAAATTTTTAAATGCACACATGCCCTTACCAAAAATAACGAGCAAAAATGCAAGAATTTCGCATCGACGTGGCAAACCCGTTCATTATTTCATATTACTAGTCCTTTCAAAAGGGAAGAAATGCCTCCGACATTTGAGAATTTGTGCGCATTATTGCTTGTGCTGACAAATACACACGCATATATTTAAACGAGCACTAGACATAATGAGAGAGCATTCAGAACACTGAGAGTAAGTCAAAGACAAATACAAATATAATAAACAGCGATGCCTTTCTATCGCACAAATCATATGGATGGGAGTAGGCCAAAGCAGTTTCCTGTAGTGGGAGCGATATAAATGACAGCAATACCGTTCTACCACACAAATCATATTTATTTCTTACTGTCTTGCTCTCTGAGCAAGTGAGCGTGTGAGCGTGCGAACAAAAACGAAGTCGATTTTGGACCAGCCGGCAGCAATTAGAATGTCCACATGAATTGTACTATATGTCTCATGTATATGTTGTGAGGTTAGAGATATAACGTAATCCAATTTTTGTACCACAGTCTTACAACAAATATTAAACATAATAAACGGATAAAAACTCACAGCTCGTCAAATAGTCTTTTTATTTTCAAACTTAAAATAACGTTATTGGCGCAGCCGGTAGGATAGCATTACATTTTTGTGAAACGAAATAAATTAAAGTTCGTGAGTGCTACGAGAGGCTTATCCATACAACTGGTGTCTTCTCTAATCAACAAGTGCAATTGGGCACAGTATCACAGCTTAATCCAATGTATTTCAATTTAAAAATTCGCTACCTTCAAAAGAGCATGACGTGGCCGAACAATTCAAGCAAAGTATGATACAATTCTCTCGTTGTCAGCTAAATACCTAAAATCATTAAAAAATTGAATAACCAGAAGAATCTCATGTTGCTTTACTCCCAGCCCTGAATAAATTAACGACCACAATTTAAACCACTTGCTCCAACAAATACGAAATGTTCAAGCTCTTGAAGGGACCCCATAAACCTTGGGTCCTTTTATTAGAAGGATTAATAATCTACTTCAACTAAACTCTACACACAATGAACGACAACAATGCATCATATTCGGGGAGTTTGAGCTTCAGATAACTGGGGATGCCCAGAATGCTGAAAATCAACAACTGGCCCAAACTCAGGGAAGCTTTAATCTCCGAATGCAAGACGGAAACATCTCTGGAGTTCTGCAAAGATTATATTATACCAATTATCAAGGCAATTTACGTTAATGTTGTAGTAAGGTAGGGCTATACGCTAGCTATACGATAATAATTATACCCTGAACCCATTGAAAATGGGTAAAAAGGGTATATTGTATTTGTGTAAAATTAAATGTAACAGGCAGAAGGAAGCATCTCCGACCCCATAAAGTACATATATTCTTGATCAGCATCAATAGCCGAGTCGATCTAGCCATGTCCGTCTGTCTGTCCGTCCGTTCGTTTGTCTGTCCGTCCGTCCGTTCGTATGTATGAACGCAAGGATCTCAGAACCTATAAGAGCTAGAGACTTGAAATTATATTAGATGTAGGTCCTCCTAGTGCCTGCGCACATCGAGTTTGTATCCGATAATCGATAACTTACTCCGTTTCCAAGCAATTGATAAAAATCGATATCGATATCCTGTTTTTTGGGCAAATTTTGGTAAATAATAAGAGCTAGAGTCAGCAAACTTGACGTTTAGCTTCTAAAATAGAATATATATATATATATATTTGATGTTGGAATGCTTGAGAAGGTTCGAGTGCAGAGAATGCAACAGTCATCATACTCTGAAGTGAATTTAGCTTAATATGGTGAAAGCCTGACAATAAGTCAAGGCATGAAAAATATTTTGCTCTACCTTACTGATCTAAATTATCATCAATTCTAGGTAGTGGAAATTTATCAGACAACAGTTTTTTATTAATCTGACGATAGTCAATTACTAATCGCCATTTCTTATCTTCTGAGCCTGGAAGTGCTTTCTTTGGAACTAGTAAGAGTGGGCTATTGTATTCTGAAACTGATGGTTCGACAATTTTGTCGGAGATTAAATTGCCTACTTGTTTTTGAATTTCTTCTACCAGACTTTGCGGGCTTCGATAGGTTTTAATATAATTTGGTTCAGTACCCTTCAATCTCAATTTTTGTTTATAAAAATTATTATACTATGAACCCATTGAAAATGGGTAAAAAGGGTATATTGTATTTGTGCAAATTGCATATGTATGTATCAGCATCAACATTCGAGTCGATCTAGCTATGTCCGTCTGTCTGTCCGTCCGTCCGTATGGACGTATTATTCCGTTTCGAAGCAATCGATAAAAATCAATATCGACATCCTGTTTTTGTTATATTGGGTAAATAAGAAGAGCTAGAGTCACCAAACATGATATGTTGCTTCTAAAATATTATGTATATGTCAAGTATCTTTCAATTTTATTTTTTTAATGGGTTCAGGGTATAAAAATAATACTTTCCCCGGTAGGGCTCGAGCTCGCGACAGACCGCACCACTTGCTATGCCTCTACTCAGCAGCCACACCAACAATTAAGTACTTATGCTAAAAAAAGAAACTAAAATAACATTACAAAAAAAAGATGCAATTACCATCTCATAGACTGCGAAGTAGACGCGCATGAATGTGTGTGTGTACACGTATACAGAATTTCTGTATTAAAGCTGCTGCCCCATTCATTTGGATACCCTGAACCCTCTTCTTCCAACATCAAATGCATATGTGTATTCTATTTTAGAAGCTATATGTCAAGTTTGGTGACTCTAGCTCTTATTATTTACCAAAAGTGCCCAAAAAACAGGATATCGATATCGATTTTTATCGATTGCTTGAAAACGGAGTAACTCGATATGCGCGGGAGCTTGGAGCATCTACATCTAAAATTTCATGTATCTAGCTCTTATAGGTTCTGAGATCCTTGCGTTCATACATACGGACGGACGGTTCAGGGTATAAAAATCCGTGTGCTGATGCCGTGGATAGAATAAACGGCGAGCGGGAACTCGACTGGGACGACGTCTTTTAGTCGTTTGTGAGGCTTTATTTAATTTATTGACGCGCCAGTGTCCATTAAAAATGTTAATTTATTCCTGCTTTTATCCGCCGGATTAACGGCAGCAGGCACCCTCCCCTAAAAAATTAGCGCTATCGCTTTCGTAGTCACGCCCGTTTTCATCTGTCTGCGTAATCTGTACCACCTTCAGCGCTTGACTACAGGTGATCTACCCTTTGCCGCCTTTGACCTGACATATAATCGGATCCGGCGGGGGGTTTATTTGCCTGGTACTGGTTTTTAGGGGTATTCAGTCTCCCAGAACCTTAGTTCCTCTAAAAATTTATATTCTGCCTAAGGATCTACGTCCATGGGCTCTGGCGCACTATGCGGGCTCTTGCCCTGAACACCTTGCGGAACGTGTTTTCGATCCTGTTGCTGTTGCTGCTGACGCCCTTGCATATGTTGCTCCGTGCGCCCCTTTTCCTCTTGAACCCTGGCAAAGCTTGCCGCGAAGACATAACTTTCATGGTTGGCCTCGACCTCCTGGGCCAGCGCAAGTGCTGTCGCCAGGTCTGAAGGCTGGGTCGAAAACAGCACTTCGGTTAAGCTACATTTCAGCCCAGATATGAACACGCCGAGCGCGTCACCCCAAAAGTTCTCACACATCCCCTTTTCCAGACGTTTTTCGTAGGTCATGTGGGCTTTATTCGTGAGTCGGGTGAGCTTCTTTTCATCCTCATCATAGTAATGCAAGATTGATAAACCGGCCTGCCTGAGTGTGCACATCTCTTGCTTTATTACATGGATCGGACGCTTATTACGTCCCTCGCGAAATAACTACTTTTTTTTTTGGCTGGTGTGTCTGTTGAGTAGATGTGGCAGCATGTAATGCGGTTAGTTGCGAGTTTGAACCCTGCCAATGGAACTTTTTAAGCCCTAAACCCATTGAAAAGGAAGCATTTCCAACCCCATAAAGTATATATATTCTTAATCAGCATCAGTAGCCGAGCCGATCTAGCCATGTCCGTCTGCCTGTCTGTTTGTCTATCCGTCCGTCCGTCAGTCGTGTACGAACGCAAGAGAGTGCAAGAGCTAGAGCCAATTTAGCTGTAAGTCTTCCTAGTGCCTGCGCAGATCGAGTTTGTTCCCGATAATCGATAGCTTACTCCGTTTCCAAGCAATCGATAAAAGCCGATATTGATATCCTGTTTTTTGAGCAAAGTGGTTAAATAATAAGAGCTACAGTTACCAAACTTGATATATTGCTTCTAGAATATTTATATACCCTTCGCCACCTCCCCGCTACTACGTAAGAGCTAAAAATCAAGCTAATAACCCAACTTGTAGTCCCCACCAATTTAAGCCAAAATTTTAATCCAATTGATTTTTTGAGGATACACAAATATTCTATGGTACAATGAGATATACTGTAGAAACTTCAGTAATATCTGTTAATAAACGCTGCAGCTACCGCTAATTCCAAGAATTTCTGTATACATGTACACACACACATTCATGCGCGTCTGCTTCAAATTCTATCAACAGTATTGCAGTAACAATTGTTTTTTGTGCTGCTGCTTCGTTTTTTTTTATTGATAAGACTCAATTATTGATGTGGCTGTTTAGTAACGGCAGTGGCAAGTGGTGCGGTCTATCGCGAGCTCGAGCCCTACCGGGAAAACTATTTTTTTTCTTTTTGCTGGTGTGGCTGTTGAGTAGAGTCGGGAGCTCCCGACTAGGGAATACCCTGAACCCTCTTATTACAACACTAAATAAATTTTAAAAAAAAGTTCCTTTGGCAGGGTTCGAACTCGCAACCGACCGCACTACTTGCTATGCCTCTACTCAGCAGCCACACCAATAAATAAGTACTTATGACAAAAAAAGGAACTGAAATAGCATTAAAAAGAAAATCGCAATTAAATGCTGTTAGAATGCGATAGAATGCGAAGCCAACGCGCATGAATGTGTGTGTGTGTACCTGTATACAGAAATTCTTAAAGCTGCTGCCCCATCCAATTGCGCAGTTACATATAGCTTCGGTTTTTTCTTAACCGATCTTTGGAAAATTTTCTACAGTATATCTTATTGTACCATAGAATATTTGTGAATTCTGAAAGAGTCAATTGAATTTAAATTGAGGCTTAAATTGGCTAGCAAAAAAAATTGGGTTATTAACTTGATTTATGGCTCTGGAGTGGTAGCGGGGAGGTGGCGATAAGTATAAAATGAAAGATACTTGACATATATATAATATTCTAGAAGCAGCATATCATGTTTGGTGACTCTACCACTTATTATTTACCAAAATTGCTAAAAAAAAACAGGATGTCGATATCGATTTTTATCGATTGCTTGGGAACGTAGTAAGTTATCTATTATCGGAAACAAACTCAATCTGCGCAGGCACTAGGAGCAACTACATCTAAAATTTCAAGTCTCTAGCTCTTATGAGTTCTGAGATCCCATCGTTCATACATACGGACGGACGGACAGACAGACGGACATGGCTAGATCGACTCGGCTATTGATGCTGATCAAGAATATATATACTTTATGGGGTCTGAGATGCTTCCTTCTGCCTGTAACATACAATTGCATTTTGCACAAATACAATTGCACTTTTTACCCATTTGCAATGGGTTCAGGGCATAAAAATTTTCCAACACGCTAGCCGCTGGCAAATGCAATTCGAGTTTTTGTTCATATTTTATTTTTAAATTCTTCACTTTTTTCCAATTAAAATTAGGCAGGCTGGAGGGTTTTGCTTGTTGCTGTTGGGCGCCCATTAGGTATTCCTGTCCGCGATGCTCCAGTTATGGGTGTCGAAAACTTCCGTCTTATAAGGTTCCCAGTGATGGGCTCTTAATGGATATGGTAGTTTGGTTCCACTTTGTAAAGTGCTGGCTTTATGGCTCAGCAATAAAATAAGTAAATCAAGCGAAAGTTATCAGACACAAATACTCTTAAGCTACAGCTGGCAGTCCGACTAAGCATAAGCGATAAAGCAGCTCTTGCGACACATGCAAGGTATCAAGTTACCGCCGCTTAACTTTGCGATCAGGGCGATTAACTGCAATTGTTAGCTAATGCATGGGTTGCTTTTACAATACTAAACTGTTACGTGCGAGGGGCACTCGTTAACTTATATTCTATTCAAGAAGCTACATTTCAAATTTTTTGACTATGGTTCCTAAAACATAAGAGATTTGTTTTAAAACAAGATTTCTATATAGATTCTTATCAATTTGTTGGAAACGGGTCAAGTTATCGATCATCAGAAACAAACTTGTACTGCGCGGGCACTAGGAGGACCTAAGTTCAAAACTTAAAGTCTCCAGCTACTTAATGTACTTAGGTTCTGAGATGCTTGCGGATGGACGGACAGACAGACGTCTAGCCATTGCTATATCGGCTTGGCTTGTGATACTGTTCCAGAAAACGTATATTTTATGGCATTGACGATGCTTCTTCCTGCCTGTTACATGCATTTGCATAAATATATCATACCCTTTTACCCATTTTCAATTCAGGGGCTATAGAATATTTGGGTATTCTCAAAAAGTCAATTGCTTTTAAATTGTGGCTTGTATTAGGAGGCAGTATAAATTGGTTAATTTAATTCATTAAAATCTATGAGCTAGTACCGGGGAAGTAATGACAGATACTTGATATATATATATATATATATATATATATATATTATTCTAGCAGCAGCATATCATGTTTGGTGGCTCTAGCTCTTATTATTTACCAAAATTGCTCACAAAATTGGATAACGATATCGATTTATATCGATTACTTGGAAACGGGCCAAGTTATTGAATATCCGAAAAAACTCGTTCTGTGCGGGAACTAGGAGGACCTACAGCTACAATTTTAAGGGTCTAGCTCTTATGCGTTCTGAGATCCTTGCGTTCATACATACGGACAGACGGACGGACAGGCAGACGGACATAGCTAGATCGACTTGGTTTGTGATGCTCATAAAGAATATATATACTTTATAGGGTCGGAGATACTTTCTTCTGCCTATTACATACATTTGCAAAAATATATTATACCATTTTTATTCACTTCGAAAAGGAATTAATGTTGTATTAATATCAAAACCAATACTCTAATTAATAATTTTTTTTGTTAGAAAATAATGTGAAATGAAACCATTGTCCAGGCAGTGCGGGTTCGAGACACGCACTTGTATGGTAGAACGGCATCGCTGCCTTTTCATTCGCTTACACTACAGGAATCTGCTTCGGCTTACTCTCATCCATATAATTTATGCGATAGATAGGCATCGCTGGTTTATATATCTCGCTCCCACTTACTGTCAGTGCTCTCAATGCTCTCTCCTTATGTTTAGGGATCGTTTAAATGTGTGTGTGTGTATGTGACCGCAGAAGCATAAATGCACGAATTCAATTTTTTCCAAATGTCTTCCCTTTTAAAGAGACGTGTAATATGAAATAATGAAAGGGTTTTCAACGTCGATGCGAAATTCTTGCATTTTAGCTCGTTTTCGTTGGTAAAGGTACCTAAGCGTTGACATGTGTGCATTTACCATTTTATATGTGATTTCTGAATTTCGAGCTCTACACACAGGCGCACACACACAAATGTGTGTGAATGGGCAGATCATAGACGCAAAAGTAAATTTCATTATTGGCATTCTTTTTGAATGAATAGAAGCTTTTATGCGCTTTTGGTTGCCTGACTGTCCCTTGCAAATTTGACAAGATTTGAAGTTAACGGTTTTTCTGAATTTCGATCTCTACACACAGGCACACATAGATGTGTGTGCAAATGAAAGTTTTAGTATTGGCATTTTCCCTGAATGTGGGGACAAAACATTACATTTGTATAGACTTAATAGGTCTTTTATCTTTTAACCAAATGAATTCCTTACGCAGTTTTAAATTTTAGAAATTATAAATAATACAGAATATAGCTCTACGCCACTATAACAGTTTCAAAAATTCTTTTGTCAATTTACATTTCCCGATAACATCGTAAGTCTCCGTCTCCTCTATTCAGGTATTGCTTTGTCCCATTCATCTACTGGATGCCTCAAAAAATCCTACCATAAGGTTACATTGTTGGAGTCCGTTGGATACAATCCCCTGGAGTCAATTTTATTTGCCTAGTTAAATTTTGACTCTACTTTAAACTTATCCTGTATACTTCATAACCCTTGTATTTCAGTCACCCAGTGGCTAAAAAAGTTTTCCTGCGAAACCTTTAGATGGAAACAAGTGAGAACCTTTGCATTAAGTCTCGTCATTAAAAGCAGCTCTAAGTAGAGCAAGGAATTTGTTAATTGCTGGCTGTGTAAGAATATGATGCATGCTAAATGTGCAGGTCTCACTGGGCGTGATTATGACAAGTTCGCTGCCATTGCCAACAAGGGCTGCGGCGGCTTGCAATAAAAAAAATCAATTCTTAAAACTTAATAATTTGGCTAAGCAGCTCTCGAGTAACTTCGACCCGAGTTTTGAGTTGCTTAGCAAATATCAGTTCGAGTCTCCATCCAATCGCCGGGTAAGGCCACAATGTTTGCATTTGCCCTCTCCGTCTGACCAAACTCCTACGCATCTTCCAATGTTGTCAGTATCGCCTTCTCCAAGCGATTGGCCAAAATTTACTCCTGTCGTATTCTTGGAGTAGTCCCAATAGACCCTCTTATTAAACCTGTCCCAGTCAGCGAAACTGCTTGAGCACCGGCAGCTCCTGAACGCAAAGGTAAGCCTGCGCTAAATCTAGCCCAGATTGTTAAAAGCAATCACGGTGCCTCTTTAGCCCCTCCAACTTCTGTTTTACCATCAGCTCATACTATAACTTTTGTTGCCCTTCGTAAGCAAGTTTTTGTGTCTCGACTTTCGTCTGCCACCACTTGTGAGTCATTGGCTGCCTATATTGCTAGCGTGTCAATAACCAATTGAAATTTCTCCACTACTCGTGGTATGTCATAATTTAAAATTAATGTTTTACATGATTCGTTCCCAATCATTTGTGATCCCAAATTTTGACTTCCACATATGATTGTTCACGAGCTTAAGCAAAAAAGGCGAAACACTGTCAAAATCCGGTCTCCTCGATACAAGGTATCATTACTGCTGCGAAAAACTAACTTCGTCTTCCGACCTAGTTTCCATTCATTATCAGAATATCAAAGGTCTCATTTCTAGGCGTAATAATTTAGTGTGGCTAGCTTTTCTTTCGATTCGGGTATATTTGCATTTTCAGAAACATGGGTAAATTTAACAATATCTGATTTTAAGGATTTTGATCGGCCGACTCGAGGTGGTGGGGTAGTAGCAGCCGTTAAAGCCACTCTCCAGTCAGAACCTTTCTGTTTTACTACGCCTACTAACGCTGAGATTGTCTTAGTTAAGTTGTCTTTTCCATCACACGATATCTATATTACGCGCTTCCATGTTCCTCCTTCTTCTGATATTCAAGTTTATATGAAACAAATTTATTGTATTAAAGAAAAGATTGTAAATATTGAAAAGGTGGACAATCTGATCAATGCGGTGGTTCCAAACCAACTAGTGGAGAATGTGGCCTTGTTACCAGATTTCGAGACAAGCAACGCCGACAACTTGGCGCCGGCCTCCGATGCAATTCTGGGAAGAAACAAAATGGCAGAACAACCGTTATGTACAGCACAAAACTTGAACGACGCAAAGGCAGACCAATTATGCGGAATAACGGAACACTATGAGACCGAAATGCAACATTTGGACCGTTTGGAAAAACTGTTTTCTGCTAGAAAGCGCGTTGCCGAGCTGCAGGTGGCAGATCAGAAAATGGAAATCACCGCAACTCGCACTGAGCCAGTGCAAAAAGATGCTTTGACTATCAAAGATATTGAAGCTTTGCTATGCTCTTCCTTTGGTGGCGATAACTACCCGGTGTCAATGTGGACACGTGATTTCGAGTATTTTATGGACCTCTACAACGTAAACTTGAAGTGATTTATTTACGCTAAACATTTGCTGTTCGGATCTGCCCTCTTATATATGCACAATACTGGAATATTACCTTGGAAGGACATGAAAGAGGAGTTAATCGATACTTTTAGGCATAGAGTGACAGCTTGGGACATTGGAAAGCCGATGGAGTCAAGAAAAATAAAAAAAAGAGAAAGCACTCTTTAGTATTTCGTTATAATGTGTAGCCTTGCTATGCAAGCTGAGATGGCAGCGAATGACGTCATTCAGTTCATTGTGACCGGACTGCAAGATAAAACAGGCGCTGATGCATCTATGAGGTATTGTACATCGCTGGATGAATTGCGTGAAAAGCTCCTCATTTATGATCAGTTTCGAGAAGTGCCAGCGGAAATCCTAAACCGAGGACATCTTTGATTAAACAAGATATAAATTGCTTTAACTGCTGCAACACCGAGCATCAGCATCGTCAGTGCCCGTGGCATAGGGTTAATGGCTACACAGTGATGCCGCAAGAGGAATCCAAATCTGGAGAAAAATTAAAATAGTGTACGACAATTGATGTGACGCCGCTGATTGATTTATGAGTAGCGCCTCGTGAGCAGAGACATAATATTCGTGCTTTTATTAACACCGGTAGTCCAGTAAGTTATATTGATGAATCATTAGTTTTAAAATCTTTAGTATTAAGACAAATATTATGGATTAGGAGATTATCCCCCCAGATTGAAGGCTATATTTATTCTGTCACGAAGACATATTTCATTTTATTTTATGTAGTAAGATCCAAAGTATTACCTAGCAAAGTTATTATTATTATTAAACCATGATTCTTGGACAAAAATTAATATTAAATTAGTTTATCATAATAAAATGAAAAGCACTAATGATTATAATCAATCTTTGTTCACCAATAATATTGATAATAAGAAAATAAGTAATCAATCGACTAACAAAATTATTTCAGACACCACTCCATTGCAGCGGAGGTGTAACAATGGTAATCAATCAGGCGATCAAAGCGACAACTTTGATGAATTTGCGCTAATATTGATATTGAAGAAAATGAAGAGTATAGAATAAGATTAACTGATACAACATCCTTTGATTGTACACCCAGATGTCTTTATTATTATGAAATAGAGAGAGTGCGGCTCCATATGCATCTCCTATTGATTTAGTGAAAAAAATCGGGAGAAATTCGTATGTATGTTGATTATAGAGGCATGAATAAACTAACTGTTCATGACAATTTCCCACTTCCTCTTATTGAGGATCGCTTAGAGTATCTAGAAAATAAACAATGTTTTTCGGCTGTTGATCTCAAACAAGGATTTCACCAAATAGCTGTAGTAGAAAAATCCGTGCAGTTAACGTCCTTTGTAAGCCCCCAAGGTCAGTTCGAATGATACGGATGCCATTTGGCCTTAAAAACGGACCAGCTATTTTTCAGAGGTTTATTTTTGATTTGTTTAGGGATCTTATTAGAGCTAAGAAAATTGTAGCATACGTGAATGATATTGTAGTGGCTACTGTGGAGGCGCATCTAGATATTCTGGGTAAGCTGATGGATCGATTTAGTGAATATTATTTAGAAATTAATAAAAAAAAAAAACCAAAAATGTTTAGAAAAGGAATGTGAATTCTTGGGATATAGAGTTAATACATTTGGAGACGTTAAGAAAGTATCCTATACCGCATAATCTTAAGAGTTTGCACCTATGCTTGGGATTATTTTCGTACTTCCGCCGTTTTGTGTTTTCATTTGCCAGCATAGCTAGAACACTGACAGAACTATTGAAGAACAGCGGTCCTTTCCTTCTTTACAAAGAGCAACTAGAGGCATTTAACGCTCTTAAATCAGCATTGGCAAATCCTCCGGTACTGACAATATTCAGTCCCAATCGAGAAACAGAGTTGCACACTGACGCAAGTGCACACGGTTTCGGTGCTGTATTAATGCAACGTCAAGATGATGGAAAAATGCATCCGGTAGCTTTTTATTCTGGCAAGACTACAGCTGCTGAGTCCAGATATCATAGATTTGAGCTTGAAACTCTTGCCATTATTTACGCATTTCGCCGTTTCAGGGTTTATCTAGAGCATAGAGCCTTTAAGATAGTCACTGACTGCAATTCCTTAGTGCACGCCCTTAGTTGAAAAGCTATTAGTCCGAAGATAGCTCGATGGTCTCTGGAATTGGAAAATTATAACTACCATATCGAGCATAGACCTGGGAGTAACATGTCGCACGTGGACGCATTGAGTAGACAAGCTGATTTAGTAAATGATGAGCATAGTACTACAGGGAAACCTGTAGTGAAAGCCATACTGAAAAATGTAGGGATGAGCACAGCGTTAACCGAAGAGAGCAGCATAGATTAGCATAGAAATGAGAACATAGGCAAATATAGTGATGATCAAAGTGAGTTATGCCTATAACAATAATCATATGAACGATAGTAAAGAGGCCTGGGGAGAGAGGTGAAAGAAAAGTGGAAGTTGTAGAGCAAGAAGTAAGTAGCAGACATATTGAAGAAATTGAGTCGCTCTTCGTCGAGTACGAAAGGAACAACCTGAGTACAGCCCTGTGACACAGTACTCAGCTCTTCGTCGAGTACAAAAGGAACAACCTGAGTACAGGCCTGAGACACAGTACTCAGTTCTTCGTCGAAAATTTTAATAAAATTTTACTACGACAATATAACAATGACTGGATCAATTTTGATGGCTAAATTTGTATTCATTTTACACGAAGATATACATATCAAACAACGCTAAGATCTGTGTAACTGGCGTGTACTTGACTGTTATTTTGAACTTGCAACTATAACTAACTAACTAACTAACTTAAGTAAAAATAACATATACAAATAATAAAATATAATAAAAATAACATATGTATTTTACATTATAACATAATTACAAAATATTTGGTATACTTTTATTATTTTTTTTTATAAAAGTTGCGCGCCCAAAATTCAAGTAACATTCGCTGTTATTTGTCACTGATATATTTTTTGTAACTGTCACAGTTGTCGCTGTGGCACAGAAATAACACTATCGATCATCCCTACACTACATACATATGTACATACATACATATATCATAGTACATACGCCATCGGCCAAATACCGAGGTTTTAGTTAACAAGTTTCTTTCCCTTTAAGTAGTTCTTAATATTGTATTGAAATAATACAAATGATAGTTTTATTGTGAATATGTAGATTTTAAACGTATGAGAAAATGCAGCACTTTATATTGTTGTATGTATGAATGTATATATGTATGTATGACGCAAAGGGATAAAAGACGAATTTTTGTATAACTTAATAGAAATTTACATTGTAAGAAAATTGAATGCATTTGTAATGGATTGTAATTATTGCAAACAAAAAACATTTTTAATTTTGTTACATACCTTTCTAAAGGACAAGTCTGCCATTAACACTGAGGCTGATTCGTTGCTGCCATCAATTTGGAGTATCTGCTGGCAAGTGTGACGACACATGTCCATTTTCTTTGAGTCCATTTGGAGCTGTGCCAGAGCGACTAAAATCTCAAGATCATTTGGAGTGTATTTAATGCAATCCTCAAAAAGATTGATTGCTAGTTCGCTGCCATTCAATTTAATTGACTGCTGGGCGATTAAAATACATATCCTGAAATAATTGTATGCTCTATTAATTTAATATATTCACACTTTATTAATGAACAGCCGGTATTACCCGGCTTTTCTCATCTCAAGCTCTTAAGAGGGCTTAAGGTGGGACCGTTAATTTTTAAGCTTTTCAAAAATCAAAAGATAAAACCTCACACAATCACACAAAGTTACGGTTTATCGGCACTTCTTCCAAATTTGTTGGATATGCATGAAAGTCAGTTTGGCGGAGCACAAAGGATTGCATGCTATGCTTAAGGGTTGCTCACTAGGCAGTAATACTATAGATAGTAAGTGCTATAAGTGAATGACGTGAAAGCTACACTTTTACAGATTTCTGGCTGCCTTCATTGAGCCTGGGCGGCGAAAAGTTAAATAAACTAAGCTGAGAAGCTTTGTACGTACGCTTGACGATCGTCATGCAATTGCCCACATATACAAGTACTTGACTGCAATGACTTTTGCAACAAAAAACAAATTTAGTCAGGTCCTTGCGGCGGATAATTTATATTTAAATAATGAGTATACTGCCGGTGGTCAGGAACAAACAGCCTTTTTTAAGCCGAAGTTAACATTTAAATAATTAATTTTGGCGAGCTTTAAGTAAAATAGTTTGTGGTCTAGTGTAAGTTTAGGGCGGAGCGGAATGACAGTCAAATTGCTCCTTGGTCGGCTCTCGTTTTACCACTTTAGTATAAGCGTTAAGCATACAATATATAGAGGGCTTTAAATAAGAAATAATCGAATCAAGAATTCTTAATGCGAGTAAGCCCCATGAGTTCTTGCGACTATTTTATTATGTCCAGTGGGCATTGCCCACAGAGAGAGTAAGACTGCTGAGAGTGGCAGCCGAACGCCGAGCCTCGAGAGCCGAGTGATCAGTACCAAACCGTATATCGCTCACTGCACAACGTCGCCGCGGTTGATGTATTTTCATAACATATGCACGTTAATTTTGAATTCCTTATAGACCAGAGACATTTATGTGTATGCATGTGCAAAGCGTACCGCGCTCCCACTTACTGTTTTTTGCCCTTGTGTGCATATCATTCTCACTGCTTAGCTTTGCAACTTGTATTGTGTTTGCCTTTTGCTTCCGCAATCACAAAAGGTTCTACAAGGTAGAGGTCAGTAAATCAGTTTGCAGGTATACTTCTCCAAATATGTTTACAACCTCTAAATTCTGATGCCCGTTTAAGCTACTCAGTTTTACTTTTGCTTTACTGTAAATGTAATTTTTAAGTGCTTTCGCGATGGCAAATTTGAGGCGTCGGTTTTTATGTGGAATTCTTTGGTAAACTGTGGATATTGTTAAAATACTTCATTGGATATAAGTGCATTCCAAAGGCATCTTAAGCTTTTAGTCGATATTAATCAATTTGAATATTATCGTGTGGCTTACCCCTCATCGAAATAACTAATGAACCATCTAGGTCTAGGAAGGCTCTCAGATATTTTAGGGTTGTGGAAAGTGGACAGCT
Source organism: Drosophila novamexicana (assembly GCF_003285875.2). NCBI lineage: Eukaryota > Metazoa > Arthropoda > Insecta > Diptera > Drosophilidae > Drosophila > Drosophila novamexicana. The sequence continues at coordinate 855,563 of NW_020824802.1, read as the reverse complement.
AGCAATGGCTAACACTTTATTTAGATTCGGTCCCACACCTTTTGCTTGAAATAACAAAACCAAGAAAAAACTTTGGGCCTCTGTTATTAAAAAACTCAAATTTGTCCATTTGACACTTCATGCTGGCTACCTGTTAGATTCGGTACTATAGTTTTTAATATGAGATTGATTTCCTCTACTGAATATGATAATTAATTTGTGGCGATCTGGCAGCACAGGAACTGATACATTTTAAGTTTTTTCTCCTTGATAAGTTTGGTTACACTAATTTTGAATTTCACCATATTGCAAAAAGCACGTACAACTTTCTTCTAGCTCGAGCTCTCTAACCATCAGCTTCTACGCATCTATATATTATTTTTTTTTAATATATAATAAAAAGGCAACTATTGCTAAATCGGTTTGGTTATTCCATCTAAATAACCAAATTGGTGACCCCCGACAAAAACCAAAGTGTGCGCAACTCAGGAGAGACGGAGCACCTACTCAAATTGCAATCATCACTAACAGGAATACTTCACGATCATACTAAGTTTTCGCACATTCAATTTTGAATTAAAAGCTAATTGACACACTCATATAGCTTTGCTGCGACATACTCACGCTAAGATTGGCATTTTGCGCAGTTCCACGAAATACATGACGCTTTTTTAGCGAATAATGCTAGCGCTCACATTGACAACAGCAATGCAGGAGTTGCAGACAATGTAAATTCTCTTTTCGTCAAGATGCCTTTTTCTCAATTACCCACGGTTACAAACATTGAAATGTTTTTTACAAAGCAAGAAAGTTGGTTTCTTTTACAAGGCATAGGCTTACGGAAGGAACACGAGAAGTACGCAGCCATCATCACACATGCGGATCCCAAATAATTAGATCAAGTTCACGATCTTGTTCAAAATGGGCCTCAAACAAATCCATACACTACAGCAAAGTTCGCTGAATCAGAGATGACACGCCTCGACAAACTTGCCACTGGCATTCAACTTGGTGATGAACGTCCAAGCCATCTCCTCAGCCAACTACAGCAAACCAACGCTACTAACGACGAATCAGTTGTACGTCGTTATTGGATTAAACACCTACCTCCTGCAGCTCGCGCTGTCATCGCAGGTATTTTTGACATAATACAACACTATCGCAACTTGCAACAGCCGCTGACGCCGTAATGGATACACTTTCCCGTAACAACACTACAACTGAGCATCAAATGGACAACCGCATCAGTAAGATAGAAAAACGTCTGTATACCCAGGACATAATGTTTCAAAAGATCAATACAAAACTTTGTCAGCTGCTCAACAGCGATAACAACAACGGAAATCGGCGCACTCGCAGTCGCAATCGATCACAAAGCAACCACAGCAATGCACCGATCGCCCTGGCCGATTCAAATCAATATTGCTGGTATCATAACAAGTATGGCTGCAGTGCCCAACACTGCATTGCACCATGTTCATTTAATCAAACAAACACCAACAACCAAAAAAACAAGTAAGAAGTTATAGTCGGGAGCTCCCGACTAGGGGATACCCTAAACCCTTTTCTTCCAACATCAAATGCATAAATATTCTATAAATATCTCACTCTTGATCTTGGGTTACGTCGTCCATACACATGGAATTTTATTATTGCTGACACAAAATTTCCAATCATTGGATCTGACTTCCTACAGCAATATCAAAGATATTCTTGTCAATATCAAAGATGGTAAATTAATCGGCGCTCAAACTTTGATAGCACGTCAAGGTGTCTGCAGCCTTCGATCTTTAACAACGTTAAAAACGTTTAGTTCATGCTGTGAGTTCGCCCGGCTGCTGGAGGAATTCAAGGACATCACACAACTCAATGCGTTAGCACCGAAGCACCCAACATCTAGTGTAACTCACTGCATTGAGATAAAAGGCCCATCAGCATTCTCAAGACCTCGTCGACTCACTCCAGACATATTTTAGCTGCCAAAATGGAATGCGAGTTCTTGCTTAAAAAAGGTGCGTACCGACCAACAAAAGGTGCATACGCATCGCCGTTGCACATGGTCCGTAAGCCAACAGCGAAAGACGGCCATGTGGTGATTACCGAGCCCTCAACGCACAAACTGTTCCGAATAGGTATGCACTTCCACACATACAAGACTGTACACATATTTTCATGGCAAGAAAATATTTTCAAAAATCGATCTTAACCGTGCATGTCACCAGATCCCAATCGAACCTGGCGACGTCCCAAAGACTGCAATAACCACACTGTTGGATTCTGCAGTAGCTGCATCAAATCAGCATAACCAAACACTCATGTAAACACAAGAAAAGGTCGTAATCTTAGTCTAGTGAAACAAGGTTGGCAAGCCTCTCTTGCACTTGTCGCAGCTTCTATATAATTGAATATTTCTTTTTATCTTGTGCAGTCGTTCGTTGTTTGATCTAGGCGAAGCGAAGAACTTTTCTGAGCCACAGCCAGATAACCTTGTAATTTGTATAAATTCGCCGAATAAACTGAATTATAACGTGCTGTTGTGAAAGGTCAAAAATGTAATTATTTCTGGCTTAGGTTCTAAACATATGCTAAAAAACATTAGTAACTAAACATTTGGAGGCGAGATTTAACATTGCAGTGCACACAAACAAAAAAAATATATTGCAAATTAAAATTGTGATTATTCAAGTAGAACATAATCATCGTAAATTGTTATAATTAAGCAAGTGCAAACCGCCTGTGTGAGCTGACCATTTACAGCTCCCAAATATTCGCATATACATTAACGCCGATAGTTGACTTTCGCTCTCTTCCCCTTGCGCGGTCATTCGCCGGCTCAGCTTATATACATACGCTTGCTTGATTTTGTGCTTGTGAAAAAATGATGCAAGCCGAAAACACAGATGATATGCAGTCACACAGGGTGTCTTTTCTTAAGAAAATGATTTATCTGAGGACGTCGATTTAGAAGTGCGCCTTTTGCTAATTGAACAAACTAAGTCTGCCTTTAATACCGCGCATAACTCGCTAGAGGACCTTAATTTCGATGAAATTGGCAGCAAACAACGCGATGATTTTGACGAGACGGTCGCCAAGGTTAAAGCTCTATTCAGCGTCGTCAATCTAATTTGCCAAACCATACCTTGATCTTAGCCAACACAACGCGCCGAGCTGAAATTACCAACATTTTCCGGTGGTTATACCGAACATTCGGACTTTATCGCGATGTTTGAGTCAGTTGTCGACAAGAATACCGAGCTGTCTAACATTGAAAGGTTGCAGCATCTTCGTTCATGTTTGTCTGGCTCTGCGTTGGATTCGGTTCGATCTTTGGAGTTTTCTGGTGCCAATTATCGTATGGCTCTCGATATCCTAAATAGAATTTGTAGTAACAAATGTCTTGTTTTCCAGGCACACATCAATGAGATTCTTGGGCTCAAGAGGGTCGGCTTCAAAAATGCGCGAGTTTTCGGACAAGGTCAATTCGCATATGCGTGCCTTACAGACTTCGAGCAGTTTTGAACAAATTTTAGGATGCATAATAGTGCACACGCTGCTTCAAAAGTTGGACACCCAGACTCAGACCAAATGGGAGGAGGCCGCAGGCATTGACAAAATCCCGACAGCCGATGAGTTCTTCACATTTCTGGAAAGGCGTAGTGAAAGGCTAGAGAGCGTGCAACATGCCATGACATCCCATATAACCAATTGTCAGGTGGGCAAATCCAACCTAACACTAACCACAGCAAAAGAGTGCTTGTAGCTAAGACTAACCAAAATGGGTGCTGTTTTTGTGATGCATCTGGTCACGGGATCTACACATGAAGTGAATTCGGAAATTTGTCTCCATCCCTTCGGCATAAGGAAGTCAAGAAACTGGCCCTTTGTTATAACTTCCTAAGAAAGGGACACCAAACTCGGTCTTGCAGTAGTAGTCATTGTCGCACTTGTGGAGGAAAGCATCATACACTGTTGCATTTTGCTACTTCAAGAGAAACTGAAGCGTCGACACCATTAAATACATCGGCTTCATATGAAGTCACAAGACTCAGATTATTCAGCCACCTTTGATGCTCTTGTGACTCCAACAATTACCGATAGTCAGCCTAGCTTCGTCATCGATACATCAGACTGTAAAATTCCTTCGAACGTAAGGTTGGCTGATCCTGCGTTCAACAAACCACAGCGAGTGAATCTCTTAATTGGAGCGAGCCTCTTCTATGAGCTTTTGTCTGTGGGGCAAATTGTGCTTTTGCCAGGACTACTTCTTCTGCAAGAAACTCGGGTTGGCTGGGTCGTGACCGGTGGGTTTGAGAGACCGCGCAGTACCTCGTTGTTGGCTGCCGGCCTCACTCCTGATAGCGAAGCTAGTCAGTTGGACGTCCGTCTGGATGAGTTGGTTCGGCGGTTTGGGAAGTTGAAAGCTTTGAAGAGCCTACAGTAAAAGCCACCAAATAAGAATCGGATTGCGAGCAGCATTTGCCAATAACTTCTCCCGCTTACCATCCGGCGAGTATTCAGTGCGGTTGTCTCTGAAGCCGAGTGCAGAGCTTCTAGGAGGGCCTATTGCCAGGCTTATCGTCAATTTCTCAGTCTTGAGCGAAAATTGGGTCGGAGTTCGCATCTGAAGGAACAGTATTCGGTATTCATCAAATAGTTTCTGGATGTAAATCACATGTCGCGAGTTAGTCCAGAGTTGAGTGGCCGTTAAAAATACTTCCTCCCACATTATTGCGTCTTGAAGGAAAACAGCACCACAACCAAGTTGCGTGTACAGATGGCGGGACCAATCATTCAACCTAATTTGTTTCACATTCTGATTCGCTGTCGTTGTTGCTCCTATTGCTCTGACAGCCGGTATTTGCAAAATGTATCGCTATGTCCGAGTGACTTCGCCTGGTAGTTACTTTCAGTGCATCCTGTGGAGTGACTCGCCTCAGAAGGATATCGAAATCTTTAAATTAGATACAGTAACATATGGGACCAAATCAGCATCATTTCAGTCCGTGCGCGCAATGCACCAGTTGGCCTTTGATGAGCGTGATGCATTTCCAATTGGATCGGATGCCATCAATCAGGAGTTTTACGTTGACGATATGATATCCTGCGCCAACTCCTTGCTGAAGCCAGAGAGAAAATTCGTCAGACGGCTAAGATATTGTCTCGTGGAGACTTCAAGCTTCGAAAGTGGAGTTCTAGTCACCAAGAAGTCCTCAATGGAATAGCTTATGAAGATTGGGAACAGTACTTAGATGATGGAAGCGATGTCACCAAGGCCCTTGGTCTTATATGGGATCCAGCGAACGACCAGTTGCTATTTTATTTTCTGTTCTAGATTCTACTGTTAAACCCTGCAGGCGATCAGTTCTGTCTATTGTTGCCCGTTTTTATTATCCGCTTGGACTTTTGGGAACAGTCATAACTAAGGCAAAGACATTTCTTCAACAGCTTTGTAAGGACAAATTAACTTGGGATGAAAGCTTGCCGATTGCACCTGATACGACCTGGAGGGAGCTATGCAGCAGTTTTCGCAACATTCGCCATGTATCGTTTCCCAGAGTTGTATTCTTCGAAGGAACTGATGTTGAAATACATGGATTTTGCGATGCTAGTGTGGATGCCTATGGAGCCTGCATCTACGTGGTGGCCAGGAGTCCACTAGCGACAAGTCACATCCTTTGCTCCAAGTCACGAGTTGCGCCATTAAAAATATTGACTGTCCCGAAACTGGAATTGTGTGGAGCGAAGCTGTTGGCTATTCTGATGCATGAAGTCAAGCGCACAGGCATCTTTGTCAGCCAGTTTTATTGCTGGTGCGATTCGTCCGTTGTCCTATCCTGGATAAGAGAAGAGCCCTTCAAATTTAACGTTTTCGTGGCAAATCGTGTAGCTGCCATACAAGAACTCACTGCCAGTATGGAGTGGCGATATGTTCCAACGGACAGAAATTCAGCTGACTTTCTTTCTAGAGGCACAGTTCCCGACGTCCTATCCCAATCGGAGCTCTGGTTTCATGGTCCATCCTATCTATTGGATGGACACCTAAATTGGGCGGCGTCCTGTCTGCCTGAAACTCTAACCATTGAATTGAGGAAAAGAGTAATAATCATTAAGTCTCCACATGCAACTTAACTTAACTTAACTCTGGGAAGCAAGGTACACCAACTCATTTGGCTCAATGCAGCGCACATTCGGCAATGTGTACAAATTTATGAAGCGTATAAGGCATCATGGACTAACTGTTGCAGACATTCATCACTTCTTCGGGTTGTATAGAGAGCGAACTTGTGGGATGACATCAAGGAGATTCATTCTCATGGAAATGTGAAAAAATCCAGCTCCGTTGCATCTCTTGCACTATTTCTGGATGAAGGTGACCTCCTCCGTGTGGGTGGCCGGTTTAGCAATTCGTTTCTGGACTATGATGGGCAACATCCCTTTATAGTGCCTCGGCGTCATACAATTACCTTAGCTGTCGTTCAGTTTCATGAGAGGAATCTACACCCTGGTCCCCGTGCACTTTTAGCCAAAATTCGACTTAAATATTGGCCGATTGGTGGATTGAGAACAGTCAGTAGATGTGTGAGGTGCTTCAGAGCGAGGCCTATTTTCGTGGAGACTGTGATGGCAAGTCTTCCAAGGGAGCGTCTGGAAGTCGTTCGAGTCTTCACCGTAACTGGAGTCGACTATTGCGGACCTTTCTTTTATAAGTCGGAAGTTTGTACGAGGCGGTCCATCACGTGCTACGCCAGCGTCTCTACTTGCTTCACCAGCAAGGCAATGCACCTAGAGCTAGTCAAGGACCTATCGATCGCTACATTTTAGAGTGCTCTAAAGCGCCACTTGCGGCAAACCCAGTCAAATTTCGTCCGACAACGCAACAAACTTCGTTGGATTGAAGAATGAGCTGGTTGATTTGAAACGTCTCGTTTAGCGATCCCCACATGGAAGCAGTTCAGCAGCTCTGCCTCGCCGATGACATAGAGTTTAAAATTACAAGGTTGGCAAGCCTCTCTTGCACTTGTCGCAGCTTCTACAAAATTGCATATTTCTTTTTATTTTGTGAAGTCCTTCGTTGTTGATCGAGGCGAAGCGAAGAACTTTTCTAAGCCACACCCAGATAACCTTGTAATTTGTATAAATTCGCGAATAAACTGAATTATAACGTGTTGTTGTGAAAGGTCAATAATTTAGTTATTTCTTGGCTTAGGTTCTAAACAGTTTCTAAAAAACATCAGTAACTCAACCCACACCATTTGGATTATTTGAGTTTACACACATGACATTTGGATTGTGCAACGCTGCACAAACATATTCCGCACTGAGGGATTTAAACTTTGTTTTCGTCTATATATATATATCGCCGTTGCATCAGACAATATGGAGCAACACCAAATCCATCTTCGTCAAGGTCTTGAACGACTTCGACGTTTTCATCTCAAAATCATAGCAAATGTCGTTTCGGTCAAACATCAATCGAGTTTATTGGTCATTTGATCGATCATAGTGGCATCAAACTATTGCCAGACATAGTGAAAACCATCATCGAATTTCCCTTGCCCACAGTCGCAAAATAACTGAAACTTTTTTGGCAATGATTAACTTTTATCGAATATTCCTGCCCAAAGCAATCACCCATCAAACACCACTGGTACAATTAATACCGGGTAACAAAAAAAAAACGACTCAACTCCAATAATTTGGACAGGTAACACGCTAAAATATTTTGAGGAATGCAAGCGTTCTCTAGCTGCAGCAACACTTTTGGACCATTATCTCAATCTGCTCATCTATCGCTCACCACGACGTTGTGCGCTGAGCGAGATGTGGCTTCATACTGAACGTTCGGATTTTGAGGCCGGCGTTCGGCTGCCGCTCTCTGCAGTCTGGGCACACTAAAATGGTCGCAGGTACCCTTGGGGTCGACTCGTTTCGATTTTTTTTGTTTCGATAAAAAGGCCATTTGGTATGTCTATACATTGTATGGTTAGTGCTATCATCTAAGCTATTATATATCCGGCGATTGTTGTTGATAACTACTAATTTCGGCACAAAACGATTTGCAGCCCTGTCATCAGTTCTATATTTGCTAGCCTTCATGGTACATACAACATAACTACTTCTCTAAAATAATTTTTCCTATCAGTATTAATATTGAATGCCGTTTGCTAAAACTCGTAAGCATCGTTTTGGGCGCTGAATATAATGGTCTATAAGTCCTAATTCACATATTGCTTCTGGATCGTTCTGTAAGTTTCACAACTTATCCGATAATCTGGTAATGAGGTCTTGTGATAAGCCCCTTATGCCCAATATGCAGTAACTTTTCTTTATATTTATATTATATTTTTCATTGCCCCTTTTAATCTTGCATAAAGTTTCACGCATTTACTTTTTCTCATAAACTTTTTATTATAGAAGCAAAACGTTTAGTTTTATCGGTACGAATAACATATGACTCTGGGCTGCAAGGAATTCAAAATGAACATAGATATATACATATGTGTGAAAAAACATCAGCTGCAGCGATGTTGTGCGCTAAGCGAAATGTGGCTTGATGCTGATCGTTCGGCTTTCCAAGCTCGGCGGTCAGCTACCAATTAACCTTCCTTTAAATACACGCCCGTGGAAGATAGAAACATATCCGTACTATCTTGATCTTTTTATTAATAAATATCAATAAAAATCACGTATTTGTTTAATTTTTATACCCTGAACCCATTAAAAATGGGTATAAGGGTATATTGTATTTGTGCACAAATAGCCGAGTCGATCTAGCCATATCCGTCTGCCTGTCTGTCCGTCCGTATGTATGAACGCAAGGATCTCAGAACCTATTAGAGCTAGAGAAATTTTAGTTGTAGATGGTCCTAGTTCCCGCGCAGATCGAGTTTGTTTCCGATAATCGATAACTTACTCCGTTTCCAAGCAATCGATAAAAATCGATATCGATATCCTGTTTTCGGGCAATTTTGGTAAATAATAAGAGCTAGAGTCAACAAACTTTACATATAGCTTCTAAAATAAATATATGTATGCATTTGATGTTGGAAGAAGAGGGTTCAGGGTATCCCCTAGTCGGGAGCTCTCGACTAGAACCTCTTACTTGTTAGGCTTGAACTCGTGAACAATCATGTTTGGAGGCCAAAATTTGGGATCACAAATGATTGAGAACATATCATGTGAAAATTTTATTTTCAATGATGATATTTCACGAGGGGTGGAGAAATTAAATTTGGTTATTGACACGCTAGCAGAAGATTTGCTAGCAATATAGGCTGCCAATGACTCAGAATTGGTGTCCGACGAATGTCGAGACACAAAAGCTTGCCTACGAGGGACAAAAACCGTTAAAGTAGGCGCTGATGGGGCTGCAGGTAACATAGGAATTGGAGCTAAAGAGGCACACTGATTGTTTTTAACAATCGGGGCAAGATTGCGCGCAGGTCTACCTTTACGGCCAGGAGCTGACGAGGCTGAGGCAGTTTGATTAACTGGAACGCGATCAGGTACGGGCTCTACTGGGACTAGTACAGGGGTTGAGACAGGGGTAATTGGACAGTCGCTTGGAGAAGGCGATAAGGACGACATTGGAGATATACCCAAGTTGCTAGGAAGGGACAAGAAAGGCGTAGGTGTCTGAACAGACGTAGAGGGCAATTGCAAAAGTTGAGGCTCCAACCGGCGATTGGTTGGGGACTCGAATTTATATTTGACAAGCAACTCGAAACTCGAGTCGAAATTACTCGAGAGCTGCTTAGCCACATTATTCAATTTTAAGAATTGATTTCTCACAGAATTATACATTCTGGATAAATCAATTTGTTTGTCGATGCATTCTGGGCACGACCAACGCAAGCCGCCGCAGCCCTTCTTGGCAGTTGCAGCGATCTTGTCGCAATCACGCCCAGTGGGACCAGCACATTTAGCATGCATCATATTCTCACACAGCCAGCAATTAACAAATTGCGGCAGTGCAGAATCATCAGCCTGCTTGAACGTGCACGGTTTCTTACAGCACGGCATCATTATTATAAGCGTATGCAAGTTGCGAGAGCGCAGAGCAAAACGAAAACGGTGCACAAAAATAGCACAAGTAAACACTAAAAAACAATTATTCGTACACTAACAAATTGTTTGGAGCAAAAAAGAGCGCGATGCACAAGCAGAAATATGCACCAGCGAACACACGCACAAACAAGTGTATGCACAGGGGAGCACCAAAGCAAAAGAATCAAAACAGACAATAACAACAACACGGAACTGACGCCGCGTTTTATAAATGCAATAATAAACAAACTTACGCTGCACAACAGATAACACTTCGCAAAATTTATAAAAGCTTTTTAAATAAAGCACCAAAAAATGCAAAATTTAGAAATAAAAAGCAGGATTAAAGCGCAAAAATATATAAAAATCTTGGAGCACAAGTAATACACGTCAATCACTCTCAACTGAGAACTCTTTGAAAAATGTGTAAAGTGTATTTTCTTTTGGGAAAACGTACAGGCCGCATTTTACACATATCTCAAAAATGTGACATTCGAAAAAAAATTTATGAAATGTGGACAATGAAGTAAGGCAATTTCTGCGATTTTGGGAATACCACCCGAAACTTTTTGCAAATTAGTGAAAATCGTTTAATTAGTTTGTTTAGTTTAAATTGATTTGATTATTGGATTCAAAATTTTTTTCAAAAAGGTCTTTATAAAAATTTATCTGATACGTGCTTCAAACTTCTGCAAAATCTGACTTTCTTGGATGATATATGCTTGTCAATGGTTGAAATGGTAAAGTTTCGAGTGTCTTACACATTTTGCAAAATGCATAACTATTCAATGGAAAAAATCGTTGAAACTAGAATAAGCTTTAGCGATTTTAAAAATTCCATCCCGAAATGTGGTAAATTGGTGATAAATGGTTGCATGAAACTTTTTAGATTACCATCCGTTCGACTTTACCGTCTTGCTGGTGAAAGCTTTGAAGGGCGAAGTTTTTTTTTCGTCCTCAAACTTATTTTCAAAGCACTGCATAACAACTAAAGGTGTACGTATTCCAGATTCAAAGATCCAAAGCAATTTTCGTTAGGAACAACTTTTCAGAAATGCTTGCTAAAATTTATTTTCCACGCGATATCCTTGGGTGGAATTGCGGGTCAAAAGTTTAATAAACGAAAGTGTGTGTATGTGCGTGTGCGTGAGTGTGTGCGTGTGTATGTGTGTGTGTGTTTGTTTGTGTGTATGTGTTTGTGTTTTTTTTTTTTTTTTTTGGAAGAAAAGAAAATAACAGCTTAACATTTTACAAGGGGGAACTAAGACAAACAATGAAGGAAAGGGTATTTTATGGGGAGTAGAAAGTTGTAGCCCTCTCCTGCGGGACAACCGCAAAGTACTACTTCGCAAGGGCGGGGTACGGCTGTATATCAGCCGCTCATCAGTCGATGCCGCGTCGGATCCTCTCCTGTCGTCGCAGCTCCTTCATTATAGCCGATGCCATGTTAGCAACGGCTGTCCATCCATTTTCAGTGGCCACCATTCGCGCCACGAGATTCTCCGGAGACAAATCATTTCTGCCCGCCGTCGCTTTGTCTCGCTCGCGTCTATAGAGTGGGCAGTAGAACAATGCGTGCTCCGCATCCTCAATCACACCGTGCCCACAGTGCTCGCAAAAGGGGTCGTCCTCATGATTAAACCTGTGCAGGTACGCTTTAAAGCAGCGATGCCCAGTAAATATTTGTGCCAGGTAGTGGTCTACTTCGCCGTATCGCCGCTGTAGCCAAAGCTTCAGGATTGGGATTAGTCTGTGGGTCCATCTGCCACTTGAGCTCGCATCCCATTTGCTTTGCCATTGTTCGATGGTGTTGTCCCTCAGTTGCCTGTTGGTGGTTGCCCCACTTTGCCTTTCGGCCGCATCAGGCCGAGTGGGATCATGCCTGCCAGTACTAAGGCCGCGTCTTCCGATACAGTGCAGTCGGTATGCAGCATTGCATCCTCGGCTGTAAGATGCAACCTCCATTGCGGGGGCCCATATGTTGGATCCGTAGAGGATTGTGGACGTCACCACTCCAGCGATTAGCCTTCTGCTCCTCTGCCTTGGTCCTTTGGTGTTCGCCAACATTCGGCTAATGGCTGCTGTAACACTGGCCGCTTTGTGGCTAATATACTCCAGGTGCTGTTTATACGACAGTCTGTGGTCTATCATGACGCCCAGGTATTTGATGGCGGGCTTGGACTAAATGATAGCACTGCCAACGCGTAACGATGTCGTCTCAACTATCTTTCTGCTGCTTATTAAGACTGCCTCCGACTTCTGCTCCGCTAGCGTGAGTCCGTTCTGGGATAGCCAGTCAATTATCCTGTCGATGGCCGCACTGCTCCTAAGAGTGACCTCATCGAGTTTCTTCGCCACAGTAACAACAGCGATGTCATCGGCGAACCCAATGATTGTGTTGCCCTCTGGTAGGCAAAGGCGCAGTATTCCGTCGTAGATGACGTTCCACAGTAGCGGCCCGAGAACAGAGCCCTGAGGAACGCCTCCAGTTACCCTGTACTGTCGTTGGCCGTCTTCCGTGTCGTAATTTAGCACTCTGTCCTGGTAGTAGCTGGTCACTAACTTTATTAATTGGCTCGGGATGTGTCTGGCCGTTAGCGCTTCTAGTATTTTTGTCCGTGGCTGAGTTGAACGCGTTCCTGACATCCAACGTACAGACTAGGCAGTACTGTTTGGTGCCACCTGTCCATCTTGTGCCTTGGATAGCGTCTTCTGCCAGTTCAGCCACGGCCCTGATGGCATCCGTGGTGCTCCTGTGTTTCCTGAAGCCGAATTGATGTTCAGACAGACCGCGCACTTCAGCAAGCTTGCATTCTAGGCGATTGCCTATTATCCGCTCAAATATTTTTCCCATCGTGTCCAGCATACACAGGGGGCGGTATGAGGAGGGATCATCCAGTTCCTTGCCGGGCTTCGGGATGAGCACAAGTCGCTGGAGTTTCCATCTACGTGGTACTGTGCATTCCGCTATACATTGATACGTTGCAAAGCTCTTGGAAGTATCGGGATTTGCTGCGTCTGATAGCTTCCTTGAGTAATTTCCGCTTGGCTCTGAAGTTCTGCGGATGGTGCTCAAAATTGGGGGACGGTCTTGACCGTTGGCTCTTCCGCCTAGCTGCGTGGCACTCTTTGCGCGCTTTGGCTGTGTCCTCGTTCCACCAGGCTACCGGTCTATGTGTGTTTCCACCCTTGCGAATTTTTGTCAGTATAACGTCACATGCGTTGGTGATAGTCTCTGCTATCGCGTCAGCAGAGCTGTTGGCATCGCCTCTTATGCCAATTCCTTCTACCATAGGGAGGAGTCTTTCCAGGTCCATAGTGTCCATCTTGTATCCAGTGTGTTGGAGCCTTCTACTGGCGCCACTGCTTCCAAGTTGAGAGGTGTCCGTTATCACCGTAAAGTGGTCGCTGTGGGTGTATACATCCGATACATGCCATTTGGTCTATGATCGACTCGCGACCCGCTTTGCTGTAAGTGCTTCTTGTGCCGATGTTCAGCGGACAGACATTTAGCGAAGCAAGTATGTCCAGCAGGATGGTTCCCCTTGGTGTCGTTCTGTTGCTGCCCCATTCTGTGGCCCACGCGTTGAAGTCCCCGGCGATTATCACTGGAGATTTTCCGTTCGCGTCCTGTGCGATGTCTTCAATAATGGCTGTGTACTCTGCCAGGGGTATACTTGGTGGTATGTAGCAGCTATAAACGTATGCGACCACATTTTGCCCTAGCAAACCCTTTGCGAGCCATCCGTTGAGTGAGCTGATATGGTGCCTGTCCGCAGCTCCGTAGTGCTGCTCCAGCGTCTAGGCTTTCGTGCCACACTCCGATATGTTTGGGTGTATACGGTTCGCTAATGATGGCTACATCAATTCTCTTCTCCCGGGTCGTTTGTGCGAGGAGATCCTGGGCTGCTCTGCAGTGGCTTAGGTTAAGTTGCAGGAACTTAACCAGTTTTAAGCGCTTTGTAGACCTTCTTATACTCCGGGCATTTCCTGCTCAGAGTTAAGTGCGCGGATTGGCTAGTGCCCGTGCCTATTCTTGTGCAGAGGATGCACTTTGCCTCATGCGAGCACTGTCCAGACTTGTGCCCAGTACCTGCGCATTTAAAACACGTCTCATTTCCAACCGGATGCTGGCTCTTGCACCTGGTGGATGTATGGCCGAATCCCATGCATCTGAAGCATCTCTTTGGCTCGATCTTTTGACGTATTCGGCATATAACCCACCCTATGCGGACCTTGCCGGTTTCAAGTAGTTTCGTGGCTAGACTCGGTTGCAAGGCCAGCGATGCGATCTGTGTTCCTCCGTAGGCCGCCCTCATAGTGGGCGTCGTTTCTACTGGTATGTCTCCTTCCACCGAGGCAAAGATAGCTGTGAGGCCCTCATCTGCTGTCGTGGACTCATCGATATCTAGAACCTCCATTTGCACCGTTTCCTGCAAGTTTCTAACGGCAGCTTTTCCAGCTAGTGCGCTGCTGATTGCCACATGCAACTGGTCGGTAGCTGGGTCCGATGGCTTCTGGAGCCTGACGATCAGTTCTCCTGCTGCTGATTTGCGGATGCCCTGTACATTATTTTTGAGCGCTTGCAGTACGGGAGCTGTTTTCACCATTTTGAGCACATCTGCGTATGGCATGCTCTATGTACACTTGACCAGGATCGCATCCGGTCGGTTGGGCTGTTTCCGCCTGGTGTGCTTGCCCTTCACCTCAGTCCATTTATTTTTTACCTCACGGGTATTTTTGACCGGTGTTTTTGCCTCTCGCGCTTGGGTCGGAACCTTGCCCTCTGCCGGCTGTGAACGTTGCTGCTTGCGAGTTGGTGCCGGCTTGGCTTTGCTTGGGGCTAAGATCTGATTTTTTTTCTGTAACCTCGTTCGTCGGTTTTTGCGCCGCTGTCGGTGGCTTACTGCCTGCACCGCTTTCTTCCGTCTGCGTTACCGTGTCGTATTTAGAATTGCTTCCGGCGCTTTCTTCAGCATGGCTCATCTGCTTATGGGCCTCTTCGCTGCATCGCATGCACAGGTTTTCCGTGAGCTGCGTTTTGACTACTTCTTGCAGCTCTTTTAGTCTCGCTAGCATGCTCTTAGTGGCCAAGTTTAAGTGCCCCATCGCTGGCTGCTTGCCATGATACATGAACAGTAGTTCGTCCAGTATCGAGCCAATCTCTTCGATCTCCTGGGTATTTGCCTTGCTTTCTTGGGCGAGGTGCTCCGTGGCTTGTTCGTAGGGCTGGCCGTGTCCCTAAGCCTTTTCGGGGTCTCTTTCTCTTCAATTTCCCTGCATGGTGCAGTGGGCTGAGGGGTTCTTACTGGTGTACCCGGGGGCGTGCTCGCCAGGCATGATCGTCTAGCGAACGGGTCGGCCTGGTGTACTCCTTCTTCCTCTTCTCCACCTAGTGGGGTGGTGCTTTTGTTGTTTTGGTTCATCATTGTGATTAATTAGGTCCCAACTCGAAGCCGTTGTTGTCGTGTGTATTGTGCAGTCACCTTCGCGATCCCGTGGTTGCCTTTCCATGGAGTGAGGTCCACGCGAGGGTTGACTCCGGTCCTTATGGGAGACGGAGTTCAGAGCCAGATCAGTGCTAGTCAGGGCTCAGTGTGGGGGTGGAGTTTTGCTTGCTTGCATTGACGGGCGTGCTGCCAGTTGTGGCGCTCATCGCTGCTGATTTGTGGCTCCAACAGTAGCCAATGGTTTCTCACTGGCGTTTGACAGATGGGAGAATAACCGCTCCAGCTCGGTCGCCAGCGCCCCTTTTTAGTACACCGCTATGCGGCAGGAGTTGACTTGGTCGGATCCGTGACCTTCTGTACAATTTCTTGCCTCGAGTCTGCAGCTGCAATGCGAGTAGAACGTGAAAGCCTAAAAGCAATGTCTTACTTTGTCTTCATGTATACCCACACAGCGTGGCATACTTTCGCACGTGTTTGCTTTTTACGTTGACGCATGTACTTCGGTTCAAGATGGCAGCACTGTACGACCAACCAGCTGTCCAGCGCTTTTGTCTTGCTCATGTGCTTGAGCATAAAAAATGTCGCAATGATAGGTTCGCGAAGAAAGTGCCCAACTTACTTACTTGGATCAGGCTTAGTGGCTTCAGGCTTCATCAGGCTTTCAGTGGTAAATTCATAAATTGGCCGGCATTCAAGGAGGTGGTCCTATCGCGAGTACATCACTGTCGGAGAGTTACTGACTGACATCGCTTCGATTATTTAAAGGATTCGCTATCAGAGGAAGCTGCTAAAGATATAGAGCACTTGACTTTGATAGAATCAAATTAAACAGTAGCATGGAAAATGTTTTTGATCATCAATTAGCAGTTCAACATGGAGACGCCGAGTGTTTCAGGCGGTTTGTGCAGACCTGTCGCTCATGTGTGAACTCGTTGGAGAAAGCTGGAGTTGATATAAAGCACCAGTCTCAAGTTTTGGAATATTATATGATGAAAAAGCTGCCTGAGCAATTTAAAGTAGATTGGGAACGCTCATTAGCGTCGTCGCCAGATCTACCTACTGTAGTATGTGCATATATTGAGGGTACACTGTACCAATAAAGTAACATCGTTTAAGCATAAATAAATCAGCAACACATTGTTGCAGTACACAAATAAAACCTTTTCGAGTGAGCGTGTAATATGATCGCTCAGCCGCTCCGCTGCTGGCGTAACCGGCAGCGCAGCTATGCGGTTTTAGATATAAGAATATATTGAATAAAACATTGAAAAGGCTAAAGTCAAACGGCACAAACGTGCCCGTGTGTTCTATTACACTACATTTGAGGAGCTTTGTGTTTACCTCGAGTCGCAATATCGAACGTCGGGAAGTTGCAAGGAAACGCAGCTAATAGATAGCCGTAGAAATAACAAGTAAGAGGTTCTAGTCGGGAGCTTTCGACTAGGGGATACCCTTAACCCTCTTCTTCCAACATCAAATGAGTATATATATTCATTTTTAGAAGCTATATGTCAAGTTTGGTGACTCAAGCTCTTATTATTTACCAAAATTGCCCAAAAAACAGGATATCGATATAGACTTTTATCGATTGCTTGAAAACGAAGGAAGTTATCGATTATCGGAAACAAACTCGAGCTGCGCGAGGACTAGGAGCATCTGCATCTAAAATTTCTCTAGCTCTTATAGGTTCTGAGATCCTTTGGTTCATACATACGGACGGACGGACGGACTGACGGACGGACAGACAGACAGACGGACATGGTAATATCTACTCGGCTATTGGTGCTGATCAAGAATATATATACTTTATGGGGTCGGAGATGCTTCCTTCTGCCTGTTACATACATTTGGATTTGGCACAAATACAATATACCCTTATACCCATTTTTAATGGGTTCAGGGTATAAAAAGCAAGGCGCATATGGCTGACGTGCAAGCCAAAAAGACGCAAAAGCGTCATTTATTACTCGACAAGTGGATATATGCATCGTCTGTGGTAAGAAGGAGCACCCCATTGGAACTTGTAATGTATTCAAGGAAATGTGTTTGTCGGATCGTAAGGCAATTGTATTGAAACATCGGTTGTGTTTTAAGTGTCTTAGTCCGAATCATCACGCGGCTGCATGCGGCAGCTCGCGAAATTGTGCAATGTGCTCTGAGCGGCACCATACTTTAATTCACCTGGATAGAACGCGTGGTCAAATGAATGAGTCTAGAAACAACGCCTCACGGAAAACGGATACAAGTGCACAGCAAGTATCTACACATTTAATCAACGGAAAGGATGAAGTCCTACATTTTACAAGACAGGAGGTCTTGCTACCAATAATTAGCCCAATAACTGCGACTTACAAGGAATCGGGTTCATATAAAAATCAATGGTTTAGCGAATGGAAGAATTACCGAAGCGTCTACAGGAATTGAGTTAAAAGTTGGATCGGGTGAGGTGAGTCGAAGAATGCGTGAGAGAAGAATATCTACCACAATGTGGCCACATTTAAAGGATTTCTGTTTAGCCGATCCTAATTATTTTGTTCCGCAAGGTGTCGACATTTTGCTCGGGAGCGATATTTATGATGAGCTGATGCTAGGTGAAGCATACCGACGACCAACAGGTTCACCTCTAGCACAAAATACGCATTTGGGCTATATCGTGTCTGGAAAGATCAACTAACGTGCGTCGTTGGTATCCTCGCACACAGTGAAGATACACGCTCATGATGTAAATGCCGAGCTCGACAATGTTTTCGCAAGTTTTGGGGAACTAGAGCAATTTGACAATGAGTCTCCAGGTCTCTCACCGAAGGAGAGGTGGTGCGAGGAATTTTTTGTCAATACTCATCGTCGCTTACCTTCGGGAAAATATCTTGTGCGCTTACCTTTTTTGTCCCATTTGGACCAAACTATGGTGTTTGGTTCGTCATATCGAAGCGCACTGAAGCGACTAGATTATCTGGACAGGCGCCTGCGTGCAGACCCCAGGTTGAAAGAAGCATATTGTCACACCATTAATGAGTATCTGGAGCTGGGCCAAATGGAACGGGTTACGCCTTATATTTATAACATCATGCAATCATCCGAAGGAGGTGTTAAACATTGTTATCTACCGCATCACGCAGTTATAAAGAAAACATCATCACCTACGAAGGTTCGAGTTGTGTTCGATGGCTCTAGTAAGACAAGCAGTGGGAAGTCATTGAATGATATCTTAGCAATTGGGCCAAAATTACTATTGCAGCTGCCTGGAGTTATTCTCAATTGGCGTGGTCTAAGATTCGTGTTTACGGCTGATGAAGAAAAAATGTACAGCTGCATCAATCTACCAAGGGAAGATGCCCAGTATCAGCGCATATTATGGAAACCCAATAAGAATAATGACATCGAGGAGTATGCATGCTTAACAGTTATGTTTGGAACTAGTTCAGCACCATATTTAGCTCTGCGAGTCATGAAACAGTTAGCTGCGGACGAAAAGGAGACATTCCCATTGACAGTAGATGTGTTGAAACAGCAGATGTATGTTGATGACATATTTTCTGGAGCGGATAGTGTTGCAGAGGCGACAGCTATCCAGAGTCAAGTCATTGGTATGTTACGCAGTGGCACATTTGAGTTGAGATAGTGGGCAAGTAGTTGCCCAAAATTGTTAGAAAAGATACCTATCGAATTTTAAGAAACGAAGGGATTGTTGCACCTTAATGGCGAGGACACAATTCGTACGCTGGGCATACATTGGAGCCCCGTGGAGGATGAACTTCGATTTCATTTAAATTTTGATTTATCAGTAGGCTTACCGACGAAGAGGTCAATACTGTCAACAGTTGCGAGGTTATTCGATCCTATGGGATGGCTGAGTCCGCTTGTTGTAACCGGGAAAAGAAGGATAAGATTGGCTGGGATGGCGTAGTGCCAGCAGCCGTCTGAAGAGAATGGGAGAAGTTTTTAACGGACTTGCCCAATATTTCAAACATACGCTAACCACGATATACAACATGGGGATTATATAACGCAGCAGCAGAACTACATATTTTTTGTGATGCATCAACTCAAGCCTACGGAGCGGTTGCATATTTACGTGCTCCAACCGGGAATGACGCATTTCATACGGAGTTGCTGCTGTCAAAATGTAAGGTCTCGCCTGTTAAGGCACAATTAACCATACCCAGAGCCGAGTTGTGTGCTGCTCTTGAAGCTGCAAAAATTTATAAGTATTTAAAGCAGAATTTGCGAATTAATATTAACTTCTGCAGTACTATTTTTTGGTCCGATTCAATGATTGCCATCAGTTGGATCCGTGGAGGAGGTGCAAACTGGAAGGTATTTGTTTCAAATCGCATAAACAAAATTTTGGAGATCTCGAATGGAAGACAACGGAGACATGTTCCCTCGATTGATAATCCTGCCGACCATCTGAGTCGGGGAATTAGCGTATCTTAGTTGACGGCCTTGCAATAACATTGATCAACATTCACTCCCACATGTGTGTGTATTGAGACAGGAAGCTTGACTTGCCACAAGGTATCATTGGAAGAGATGCCTAGCTCAATGTTTATAAGTCAATATTCATCGTATACCCGACTTTTTCGAATTATGGCATATGTTAAACGTTTTATTCGAAACTGTCGCATAATAGAGTCTGAGTGTAAGCGAAGTGAGTTATCAACAGATGAATTAGAGAAGTAATAAAGAAGAAATAAGATTGGTGCAAAAGGACTGTTTTGAAAACGAATGGAACGCACTCTCTTCTAGCAAGCCGGTCCCAAGAGATAGCAGTTTATTACCTCTCAACCCATATTTTGATTTGGGGGAGCGCGTCTTATGGATCGGAGGAAGATTACGCGATGCCTTGTTGCCAGTGAATGAGAATCATCTATATATATTGCCCTATAAACATAATTTCACGAGTCTTGTCGTAAATTATAGTCATGCTTGCACCTTGTATGGAGGCTCATCGCTCACAGTCAATTATATAAGAAAGAAATTTTGGATCATCAATGGGCGTAACGCAGTTCGTTTTGGTGTACATAAATGTATTAAATGTTTTAAAATTAAGCCTAAGTTTGCAAGTCAACAAATGGGAAATTTGCAAGCGGTACGTGCGGTGCGGCCCTCAAGAGCTTTCTCATCTACCGGAGTTGACTATGCTGGACCTATTAATATTTCGCCATCCAAGGGAAGAGGACGTGTAGCACA
Source organism: Drosophila novamexicana (assembly GCF_003285875.2). Lineage (NCBI taxonomy): Eukaryota > Metazoa > Arthropoda > Insecta > Diptera > Drosophilidae > Drosophila > Drosophila novamexicana. The sequence continues at coordinate 834,894 of NW_020824802.1, read as the reverse complement.
AATGGGATATGTTACCGTGTTTATATGAGAGAGATAGGCAGACGTGGTTTATGTACAGATATTTACAATGACTGTGGTACAAATTTTGTTGGACCCAACAAAAAACTACAAGCTGATAGGGAGGCATACTACTCATACATTTCAAGATTAATCGCGCCAAAATTGCTGAATAAGGGAATCACTTGGCATTTCAACCCTACATCAGATCCACACTTTGGTGGATTATGGGAAGCCGGAGTTAAGTCCATGAAGTATCATCTCAAGAGAACCATTGGAGAGGGAGTGTTAACCTTTGAGGAAATGGCGACAGTATTAGCACAAATTGAGTCTAAGACAAGACTCTATGTCCTATTTCGAATGATCCGAGGATTTGATGGTGTTAACCCCCGGTCACTTTCTCACTGGTGATGCGCTCTTGTCGCCTCCTACAACTGAAGTACTAAATTTTGGAAAACGTGGAACTCTGAATACTTGACAAGGTTGCAGAGAAGACCTAAATGGCTGCAGATAAAGAGAAACCTAGATGTTGGATGCATTGTGTTTATTAAGGATGCACGATTCCCTTTGCATCGATGGCCTTTGGGCCGGATTGCAAGCATTCATGCTGGTGCAGATGGATTAGTTAGAGTTGTGACTCTAAAAACAAGCAGTGGTGTTATTAAACGGCCAGTAACAAAGCTCTGTCCATTACCCACACAAGATAATGACACCTAACCTTTACGTAAATGTTAAATTGCACTCTTCTATTTTCAGTTTAAGTTAAGGTACCAAGCCCGAGAATCTGACAGTTGGCGGACGTAAATTTGATGATGAATGCTGCAATCATCAAAGGGGGGAGAATGTTTGGGCTACAACCTATCAGCAAGAGCAATCACGCCAGGCTAAGAGCGGATATTATAAGAGAGCGCATGAAAAGAGCGATTAACGAAAATGCACCTGCGCTTAGATCAGCCGCATTTGAGTAATGTCTTATCACTCAATAGATCACGCGCTATCACTGTTGAGTTGAATTTAGTGGCTCTCTCAAGCGCTCGAGCATTCAGTCATGTTACTTTAAGTTATCTTATTATCTTGTATTTCATTATTCTATTGAGCTTTGAATTTGCACACTTAATAACAGCGGAACTTGAGACATATGTTGAAGTCTGTGAGCGTCAGTCCAAGTCAACGTACGTAGGCTCTGTGTTGGTCAAATTAATAATTATAGTTTTTAGTTTAGGTTCAATAAAAGTTGAAGTTTAAAATGAACAACCCCGCTCGCGAACAGGGATTCTTTTGCTAACCTAAATACTCCCACCAATCGTGCAAAACCCTCAAAGCCGCCTCGGTTGGTAACCAAGCCGCAGTCCGCATCATATCTACGGGCAGATTGCGGCTCCGCACCTGGCGCAGCCGATATCCAACAATACTCCTTATGTATATGCAAAATTTTATTAAGATGGGACCACTATATCATATAGCTGTCATAGAAACGATCGGTCGAAAATTAAGTTTTTGTATGAAAACACAATTTGTTTTTCAAGATATCTTGACCAAACTCGGCATTTATTAGTTTTACTAAGCTCCTCATATATCTTGCAAAATCCCATTAAGGTCGGACCTCTATATCATATAGCTGCCATTGGAACGATCGGTCGAAAATTAAGTTGTTGTATGAAAAAACATTTTGTTTTTCATTATATCTTGACCAAACTCGGCATTTGTTAGTTTTACTAAACTCCTCATATATCTGCAAAATCCCATTAAGATGGGACCACTATATCATATAGTTGCCATTGGAACGATCGGTCGAAAATTAAGTTGTTGTATGAAAAAACATTTTGTTTTTCAAGATATCTTGACCAAACTCGGCATTTATTAGTTTTACTATACTCCCCATATATATGCAAAATCCTTTTAAGATCGGACCACTATATTATATAGCTGCCATAGGAACGATCGGTCGAAAATTAAGTTATATGAAAAAACATTTTATTTATCAAGATATCTTGCCCAAACTCGGCATTAACTATTTTCTCTGTGCTTCTTAGATACGGGCAAAACACTATAAGCATTATGAAAAGATTGGGTCTGCAAGGGTATTAGATCTTCTCGTTAAAATTATAATAAAATTTTTTTAAGAATATAAATACACTTTATAGATTATATCAATAATGCTCATAATAAGTATAGTTAACGTAGTATAATTAGTAAATTTATATATATATTATTATTTTAAAAATTTATATTATAACTAAATTTAATGGCTTACATTAAATACAAAATATTTAAGTTAAATTTAAAATTGCAAGTGAAAATAGTTTTTTTGTGTTATAGCACTAACCATACAATGTATAGACATACCAAATGGCACTTTTTATCGAAACAAAAAAATCGAAACGAGGCGACCGCAATGGTACCTGCGACCATTTGAGTGTGCCCAGACAGAGTAAGACTGCTGAGAGTGGCAGCCGAACACCGGCCTCAAAAGCCGAACGTTCTGTATAAAGCCACATCTCGTTCAGCGCACAACGTCGATGCGCCTCATGCGTTTTCTTAATATAAAATTACATCAAATTCTTCCCATCATGCCTGACTGGACGAAGAAATACATGATAGAGCATTTAAATGTGTGTGCCTATTGCTACCACAGGTACAAAAGGCACACAATTGAAGAAATAACCTCTGGCTCGCGACAAACGCCGCGATCTAGTTGTGCTCACATCGACACAACACAAATATAGGAATGTTTGTAGATCTCGGGGAGGGAGAAAGAGATGGACGCAAGTGCGCAAAGCAATGAGCGAGGCACATGCATACACTTATATGTTTTTGAGCTGTAAGGATTTAAAAATGGCATACATACATATATCAAGAAAACGCATTATCAGCCGCGACGTTGTGCGCTTAGCGAGATGCGGCTTCATACTGAACGTTCGGCTTTTGAGGCCGGCGTTCGGCTGCCACTCTCAGCAGTCTTACTCTGTCTGGGCACACTAAAATGGTCGCAGGTACCATTGGGGTCGCCTCGTTTCGATTTTTCTTGTTTCGATAAAAAGTGCCATTTGGTATGTCTATACAATGTGCGTCAAGTTAGCGGCGGTGACTTAGTGTCGAATTTTGGTACTTGTTATCGGAAAACTTTCGATCACTTTCAAATGCATTTATTTATGTTTTTAAGCACGAAACCAAATAGATTTATATGCAGAATTGCAAAAAATTAAATTATTTACTATCTACATTCATTTATTTTTTTAATTTTAATTTAGAATATGGGTAAACAAAGGGGTTGAAAAATTAGGTTTTTGCCATTCTTTAAATATCTTAACTCGGGGATAATGGCCCCGAAAACCGCATATACATGATTGAAGTCTATAGTTTCACCTAACCAATCTTCTTAAAAACCGGCTAGACGATTTTCTTGATGTAAAAAGCAAAATGATTGATAATTCGCGATCTATATGTAAAACTACCGTGAATTTGGGGCCATTATCGGAGAAATAGAATAATAAAGGTTGAAATATTGCCACCTTTTCGTTATTATACGTGTATAAATACTTAAATGCATAGTTGTCGTCTTTTGCAGCAGTCTATTTTACCAAAGATATTGTTTTATTGTAAAAAGACAATTATTTCATATATTACGGCATTTCTCTTCCATATACAAGTATTTTGAATTAATTTGTTCCCGCTCAATGCTGTATAACATTGTTCAACACTGATTCCGAGCAGTGGTTCGGTTCCCGTTGGAGCTAGTAGCTCGATAGGCATTTTGAATGAACAACATGAGGTGTGCTTACATTTTGCCATTTTTCTAAAAAACTGGCTGATCGATTTGTTTAGAATTAATGCGTAAAGCTTCCTTAAGCACGTATCTTTAAGTTGGTATACCTTGCATTGAGGGCCATTATCCCTGAGAAAAGTTATTAGGGTTCAATTGCAAGGTTGATTTTTACGGTCATTTTGTATGGGGCTAGCAACGAGGTTGCTGCACTGTAGTACAAATATCTTAAAAACGTGCTGATCGATTTTTATAATTTTTTCAAGATTGGTTAGGTGAAACTATAGACTTCAATCGTGTATATGCGGTTTTCGGGGCCATTATCCCTGAGTTAAGATATTTAAAGAATGGCAAAAACCTAATTTTTCAACCCCTTTGTTTACCCATATTCCAAATTAAAATTAAAAAATAAATGAATGTAGATAGTAAATAATTTAATTTTTTGCAATTCTGCATTTAAATTTATTTGGTTTCGTGCTTAAAAACATAAATAAATGCATTTGAAAGTGACCGATAGTTTTCCGATAACAAGTACAAAATTCGACGCTAAGTCATCGCCGCTAGTTTGACGCACGTTGAAAACTGTCGGAAATTCATCGTCAAGTGGTATCGTTCATGAACTGCCACTTTTAATTGCTTCTAGTTTACAAACTGCTCATTAAAGCTGAGTTCCGCCGGCGGAAATGGAATCCTGAGAAAACCCTACGTTAAATAGTTACCGCCTCCACACATTGGGACGTTCCTTATGTGTAGTGACTAAAACGAATAATTACCGAATAACCCATTAAATATTTCAATATATATTAAAAAATATCGATATGTAGGGAGCAGTCCTAAAGTGCTGTTCCATCACTTATACTATAAACCAGCAATAGTGTTTTTATGAAACTGCAACACATTCATTACTATGGCAGACGATTTACAAAATTACAAATGCCAATTGCAGCAAGTAAGTATTGTGCAATATAAATTTCAAGGAATGCTGTTATTAAACGGCAGGTGTTTTTAAATACGTACATGTGTGGGGTTTCATGAACACCTGTACCATTTTATTGACAATTGTTTATAAACGCACATAGTTTAAAATCATATGTACATAGGCACTCAAGCATAAGTATAAGTATTGACTTTATTGCGAATATTATGATTTTTGTGCTTACAATTTTCCAGTAGCACAACCTTATATGTACGTACTCCCTGTTTTTTTGTCCCTTTTTTGTAGGTCGAAGCTGCCTTGCAAACAGATCCAAGGAATGACGAACTCTTAAAATTAAAGGACGATCTAGAAGAGGTCATCAAACTCACACGAGACTTGATAAAAACACAATTGGAAGAGCAGCGAAAATCCTCGTACGTAGAACCATCTTCCTCCAAAACAGCGTCGTCAAATTACTTTGACGAAATAGAAGCTGCTCTTTTAGAAGCTGAAAAATTGGTAACATCCGCCAAGGTATGGAAAATTGGAGACAAATGCCAAGCGAAATGGACAGAGGACGGTCAATACTACGATGCTACTATCGAAGGTATAACTGGAAAAGGTGAAGTGAGTGTAATCTTTGAAGCTTACCAAAATCGCTCTACCACTACTCTTAGTGAATTGCGTGAGCGCACAACCCGCAATGAAGTATTTCCTTCAAATAAGTATGAAAAAATACATTAAAATTATTTCAATTTTTTATTCTAATTCTTTTGTTTTTGTTTTTGCAGGCGACACCGACCAAATCAAAAGGAATATTTAAAAAAACGAAAACAAAAAAAACAACAACGCTTCAAAGACTTGGAAGAAGAACGCGAGTCAGACAAAAATAAGTGGCTTAGTTTTACTACTAAAAACCAAAAGAAACCAGGCATGAAAGTGAACAGTATATTTGCATCGCCGGATAATGTCAGTGGAAGAGTCGGAATTGGTACATGTGGAACGGCCGGCAAAGGTATGACTGATTTTACCGTTGGCGAAAAATACCGGAAAGGTTTGTAGATTAATAACACTTTGTAAGCAGCATAATAAATAAATAAAACAATTAAGTTTATTGCTAGATATATAAAATGTTTGAAATCTTCTTAGTGAAAATATGCATAGGCACAAAATGAATACATATTAAAATAAGTAAACACGAGTAAGAGCAATATAAAAAGAAAGTAGGCAATGGCTGGAAACTCTACTGTAACAACTTTTATGGATGTTGCTATTAAAGTTGAAGAGCCTTTTAATTTTTGCCGCGGTATAGAGAGAACCTTCCTATTAATTTGTATTACTTAAGCTTTTTATTTCTTTGTGGAGGGTATTATAATTTATCATAAAAATTGTAAGCAAAAATTACCGAACTCATTAGGTAAATATAATCCAGATCAGTATCAACAGCCAAGTTTATATAGCCAGGACCGTCTGTCTATTTCTATGCAAACAAGTCTCAGTATTGTATAACACATTTTGTTACTTATCAAAATAACGACCAAACTCCGCATTTATTATTCTATTCTATTCGAACATATATGCGAAATCTTATAAAAATAGCTGCTATAGGAAGGATTTGTCGAAAATGCAGTTCTATGAACTTTCTTTACTAGTGCAACTACACTCCTTACATACATACAAATTCTTATCAGAGTCTGACCACGATATAAAATGGTACTATATCTAGAACGATCAGTCAAAAATTAAGTTCTTGTATGTTCTTTTCCAGCACAATTTGTCCAAGTTCAAATATATGAGCCATGTGTTTTTGTATCGCAAAATATTTTCATGAAACTCAGCATTTATGAGCTTCACAATTCTCACATATCTTGAAAAACGTAAGGCAAATGTCTATTGGAGTAGCTTAAATTAAAACAACTAAGAGGCTATAGTCGGGAGCTCCCGACTAAATAATACATTTAAAAAAATGGTAGGGTTCGAACTCGCAACAGACCGAGCTACTTGCCGCCACCTCTACCAACAGCCACACCAATAATTGAGACTTAATGGGAAACAAACGAATTTAAATAACAACACAAAGAACAATTGTTCACAATTGCAATGCAGTTAATACCCTGAAGTTCGGGTCCACCGGTGCACCGCTAACGATTGATGGGTACTGGTCTCAAACCATGCAAACACCAATTCGTTAGTCTAACGAATTTAACATGGAAATGTCATTGCTTTAATATTTTCGTTTTGATCGCCACGCATTCAATGACCATTCGCTAACGAATTTCCTTACGACCAATAAGGCATAAGATCGTTAGTTATCTTTTTCTGGGGGCCATCGCATGACCGTTAGTTGGCGAATTACCTAACGAACGGATCGTTAGTATACAGGGTAGAATTCAAAGAGGACACGCATGAATACGTATACAGAAACTCTTACTCTAAAAAGTCAATTGCATTTAAATTGTGGCTTATATATTGGTGGGCATAATAAATTAGTTTATTTATTTGATTTTGTAACGCTGTTGGCTGTAGGCGTACATGATACCTATGGCTATAAACTTATTAATGTCCTATTCTTATGCGTGTTCGTTTCCTGCTTGACACGTCTGGTTGCGTTGCTTAGCTCGCCGGATGGGGTGTGAGATCTTGAAACTAACAAAACTCAAAGCCAAAGAATGCTACTGCTATCGAAACAATAAATAGCAAATACACGTGTCAAGACTGGTGCTTATAAAACGGTACTAGCTGAAAAACGGACAGACGTTATCATGCGCGATAGTTAGTTGGATGGCATAAGTGAAGTTACACACTTAATATTCCCTCCCTATAAATTGTTCTGCTCGAAGCAACGCCATTACAAGCCTCGTGTGTAAAGTAAACTTCTACCATGTCTTTATCCTTCCACATCTGTATGCCTCAAATAAGATTTACATCGAGGTGAATTTCATTATATTACTGATACATTTAATGAAAAATTTATGATCTTGTTCTTTACCATTATATCAACTATTATACAGATTATTATATTTGACAAAATATGTTTTCTTTTACAAACAAACTGAATGCGACAACGGCGAAAATAGAATATTTGATCGGACAACTCCATAGTGATTTCTCAAATTCCTTATAAAACCTCGTCTTCTCATTTTTTAAACTCATTGTTCCCTTAAACCAGGGAAGGGGGCCTAACAGACCTCACTGGGTGATCATGAAGGATGCAGATATCATTATAAAATAGTTGATTGGCAACATCACTGTATGCACAATTGTATAGATGGAAGGCAAGAGTAACTAAGTACAGGCTAACAAGTTAAGATCATAAAATTCGGTCATTGTCGGACAGAATAATTAAGGGAGAAACACAAGTTCTGTTTGTACGCACCAGACACTAGGTATGAGGCAAAGGCAAAGACACTTCGTCAGAAAAAAACCGCCAAAGTGTCTTTTATGGATATGCATGTACACATACTCTTGTATAAAAAATTGCCTAGTGTACATGCATAACTAGTATTCCGTGCCCTATTTTTCTCTTTTGCTCTAGCTTTCATTGATATCGTACTCGACAACAACAAGAAAACCAGAATCACGAAACAGAGTAGACAAGCGCAACGAAATATAGTGTTCGATAAAGATCGAAGATTTAAGATTTTGACGCAGCAACTAATGTTAAGGCGCGTTCCACTAGATAGAGAAGTTGTTTTGTGATCATGGTGGTATACTTTTGAATTGCAGTCGGAAGCTGAAGGCAATGGCAAGACGCGAGGAGTGGACTTTTTAGGCCCTGGAGACCCAACCAACAGGCTATTGAATTTGATATCCAGGGCTGTGAGCTGATCGTTTAGTTTTGCAACTATAGCGCAAACCATTACGATGGGCAGTAGCATCCCGCACTAGGCCAGTGTAAGCCGCACATTTAGAATGCATGACATTTACACATACATAGCTAACAAGGTTTGCTTGATTGACTTGCCGTAATTTGTTTTTGGTAAGTTTTTTTTTAAGCAGACAATTTTATGATAAAGTCTTCTACTGTAACAACGCAGCCAAATGTAATAAGAGAGCATACTTAAAAAATATAAAGAGCGTCCACAACACCAACAAGCGGCGGAATATAAAAATAGATCAAAGCACAAGTTGAATAACGGCTCAAGAGTGCTTTCGCACTCTATCTATTTAAACAACAGCGAGCAGCTAACCAACAGAGCTAAATACGCAAGCGCACAAACAAAGATGAACAAAAACAACAAATTTAGAAATATATATATATTTAAATGCACTGGCTACAAACATGCACTCGCGATAAAAGAGAAATAAACATAGAAGGAAAACAGATTTAAGAAATCTGTTAAAATAGATATTAAAACACCGGTGTTTAAATAAAATAAAAAACGGAGCCCACCAAAAAAACACGTCTGTTCGCTTCAAAGAGGTGAACTCTAATGTAGTACTCTCTCTTTGTAGTGCAGTGTTCGCCTCTCCTGACTTTTATAATTCGATACTATTTTCCAGGGCATTGTCATTAAATTGTGATCATTTTATTTTGATCGTGTCACAAACCACACGACCTCGAACTTGTAGATTATTTTTTACAGTTTCATTTATTTTTAAGCTATATGGGAACGACATGAAAATAAAAGAATTTATTTTGTATGGTTGGTGGATTGTAAAGTAATTGCTATTGAATATTCGTGTTAATAGTTTGATATAGAAAAATCATACTCAATTCTCAAACTAACAATAAAACAAGTAAGAGGTTCTAGACGGGAGATCCCGACTAGGGGATACCCTGAACCCTCTTCTTCCAACATCAACTGCATATATATATTCTATTTTAGAAGCTATTTGGTGACTCTAGCTCTTATTATTTAACAAAATTGTCCAAAAAACAGGATATCGATATCGAGTCTTATCGATTGCTTGAAAACGGAGTAAGTTATCGATTATCGGAAACAAACTCGATCTGCGCGGGAGCTAGGAGCATTTACATCTAAAATTTCAAGTCTCTAGCTCTTATAGGTTCTGAGATCCTTGCGTTCATACATACGGACGGACGGACGGACAGACAGACGGACATGGCTAGATCGACTCGGCTATTGGTGCTGATCAAGAATATATACTTTATGGGGTCGGAGATGTTTCCTTCTGCCTGTTACATACATTTGGATTTTGCACAAATACAATATACCCTTAAACCCATTTTTAATGGGTTCAGGGTTTAAAAACAGTTTCCCCGGTAGGGCTCAAACTCGCGACAGACCGAACCACTTGCTATGCCTCTACTCAACAGCCATACTCATAATTGTGTATAATTGAGAAAAAACGAATTCAAATAGCAGTACAGAATACAATCGCAATTGCAATGCTGTTGATAGAATGTGTGTGTAGGCATGTGTACAGAAATTCTTGGAATTTGCGCATGCTGCCCCATCCTATTGCGCAGTAAAATATAACTTTGGTTTTTTCTTAACCGATCTTAATGAAATTTTCTACAGTACCATAGAATATTTGTGTATTCTCAAAAAGTGAATTGCTTTTAAATTGTGTCTTATATTGGTGGGCAGCATAAATCGGTTTAATTACTTGATTTATAGCTATGAGGTAGTAGCCGGGAGGTAGTGATAGCTATGAAATGAAATATACTTGATATATGTATATATATATATACTAGTCTAGAAGCAACATATCAATTTAGTGACTATAGCTCTTATTATTTACCAAAATAGCTCAATAAACCGTATTTTACATAGATTTTTATCGATTACTTGGAAACGGGGCAAGTTATAGATTATCGGAAACAAACTCCATCTGCGCAGGCACTAGGATGACTATAGCTAAATTTCAAGTCTCTAGCTCTTATAAGTTCTGATATCTTTGCGTTCATACATACGGACAGACGGACGGACGGACGGACATGAAAGTCAAGGGGCTTAACGTGCCCCTTGCCACGATGGCTTAATCTTACGGTTCCTAGTGTAGGATTAATTTAAGCGTCAATCACCGCCCCCTTGGAACATAAATTCCGCAGGTACCAATTTAAGGCTCGACTGTTTGGATGTGTCTTCTACCTTGGTTTGGCACGAGGACCATCTAAGTCTCTTCCGATCTCTGGATCACGGAACCCGGTTGTATGACTCAACTCCACGTCGAGCGATGCTCTACCCGCATTTGGGTGTTTAGCCACAACCAACCAGGACGGAACAAGTTCCATTGGTTCCTGATTACCCGTAGTACCAGATTAAAAGTACAAGAAGGGTACTTCCAATTTAAGCTCCATAACAGTTAAGGGTTGGAGGCCCCAAAAACGATTAAAACGCTGCTGCAGGGAATACAACGCAATTGATGTAAAACATCAACTAACAGGTTGAACAGTATACATCATGTTATAGGCATGGTTTTCTCACTGTGAGCAGCGAGACTTATTCCTGCCTCTTCCGCAAACGATGGCATTTGCAAGTTGATCATAGATCAAACCGCTAGGCGGCCAGCTAGTGTCCCCAACAAGTCCCAAATAACTATGTCGGAGTGAGCAGAGAGCCGAGACCGCCTCTGTGTTCCCTAACGCCCGTGGTCCCAGATCAATTCTATGGTCAGAACTCGTACCCTAAAAGAAGACTTCCAGTTTAGGCTCCATGATTCAGGGGACTGGTAACCTCGGACAAAGACAATGTTCAACGAAATGCCCATTCAGACACACCTCCCACTTTCGTACCCCACCATTTGTACCCACCACATTTGTAGATCTACCATCCATCATCATTCATACAATTCCTTCCTGCAATTGTAAACGTCGCCTTGAAAATGCAACTCTAACAAACTCACTCATTCTTTCAACCCTATCACTTGTGGAGAGTGATTGACTTACGTCATACCCGCCACTAACCTCACTTATGCCCATCCCCCTCAGATCACGAAGATCTGCATATCTAGTGCACAGGAACATGTTCCCATGTCTCAGCAGCCGAGCCACAACGGCATTCTGGACTGTCATAAAGGCTCCTCGCATTCAAAAATGCATTCAGGGAACCGTGACCAGTCATAAGGAATCCAAGACTTATGCCGAACCTAAAGTCTGGTCGGCTGCCGGCTAATGTGACCTCCCTTATAAACCAATGAGTGACACGCCCATTCTCACTTGTGTCCCATCTGACTTGCCAGTCAAGCCTCGACGCTTGATCTCCAAGTCAAGAGGGGCTACTCCTAACTGTACCTGCATTGCCTGTTGTATTGTACAGGCAAATAACCTAACAAAATCACTCTCTGGCAAGCCAGCACTTTCTTTCTGCCAACCAGAGTCGTGACCGCCTTACACCTTACAGACGATCCATATGCTGCACATGCAGCAAACAGACTCTCATAAATGGTGCGAACAGCACGTCTGCTTAAGCCCCAACCAGTCCTCAAAATACGACGCACTTGCTCCACCAATCCAAGTAGCCAGGCCTTGAGACCAGCGAAATGAGGAGTGAAACACATCCTCTCGCCGAAGGTTATGTCGAGGTATTTCACCTCAGACGCATACCTCACATTCAACCCATTCAGTCTGACAATTAGTGGTCGACAAGTTCCAAATCTGCCCTTGAGCAGCATTGACACTGTCTTGTCCATTGCAAGACTGACCCCAACACTTTCACCCCACTCACACACCGTATGCAAGCACATACCCGCATTCGTCTCGATCTCAAGACGCGACCGACCCTCAATCAAGACGAGCAGATCGTCCGCATACGCACAACACTTACACATCAGCTCAAGCTGCCCCAACAAGGGGTCGATCATGAGGTTCCAAATGAATGGGCCACAGGTAGATCCTTGCGGACAGCCACGAACGACGTCTACGCTCACACATTCACACCGCCCCACAGCACACGCACGTCTGCGAGAGAAATAGCTCATTCAAAGAGCTAATTCTCGGCACCCACGTTCATCCATTCTTCTCAAAGCACTCGCCCAACTCAAATAGTCGAATGCTCCTTTAAAATCAACAAAGATGCCCAAGACATACGTGGAGCTGCTAGCCTAAAACCAAATTGTCTGTCAGACATTTGGTCACTCATTCTCTTCTGAAACCTTTCTACCATTATCCTTTCCAGAACTTTTCTAAGAACTCGATCTGCGCGGGAACTACGAGCATCTACATCTAAAATTTCAAGTCTCTAGCTCTTATAGGTTCTGAGATCCTTGCGTTCATACATACGGACAACGGACAGACAGACGGACATGGCTAGATCGACTCGGCTATTGATGCTGATCAAGAATATATATACTTTATGGGGTTGGAGGTGCTTTCTTCTGCCTGTTACATACATTTGGATTTTGCACAAATACAATATACCCCTATAGCCATTTTTAATGGGTTCAGGGTATAAAAAACCTTGGGCCACCCAGAGGTGGTGGCCAATCCGCTCCTCTGGTGACCTGATCCTCGCCTGTGGCACCTCCCGTATTGTGGGACTTCAGTTTTGGTGACACTAATATATATTTCAGAAAGGGGTTCTGACATAACTGTTACTGTCAAAAATTTCTACTGATCATTGTTTATCGAGGCAGAAGATTCTTTGTTCATCCATTGTTGCAGTGACAACACCGGATATGCTGAATAATTAATTATCGAAGAATTATCAATTAAAATTTGAAAACTTCCAAAATATTTTCTTTGAATATTTAACATTTGCTATTCAATGCTTTAAGATGATTGTCTTCAATGACATGGCATGCTCTATCAGTGATTGAATATCAGCAGTTAACGAGAAAGAAAGGCTATCTTCGGCACGCCGAAGATCTAATACCCTTGCAGACCCAACCTTTTCATAATGCTTATAGTGCTTTGCCCGTATGTAAGAAGCAGAGGGAAAATAGTTAATACCGAGTTTGCTCAAAATATCTTGATAAACAAAATGCTTTTTTATACAAGAACTTAATTTTCGACCGATCGTTCCTATGGCAGCTATATGGTATAATGGTCTGATCTTAATAGAACTTTGCATATATATAAAGAGTAAAGTAAAACTAATAATTGCCGAGTTTGGTCAAGATATCTTGATAAACAATTTGTTTTTTCATACAAGAACTTTTAATTTTCGACCGATCGTTCCTATGGCATCTATATGATATAGTGGTCCGATCTTAAAAGGATTTTGCATATATATGAGGAGCTTAGTAAAACTAATAATTGACGAGTTTGGTCAAGATATCTTGATAAACAAAATGTTTTATCATACAAAAACTTAATTTTCGACCGATCGTTCCTATGGCAGCTTTATGATATAGTGGTCCGATCCAGCTGGTTTTCACATATGTGCTGCGTGCAACAGAAAGAGGGACTTCTGCAAAGTTTCAATAAGATAGCTTTAAAACTGAGAGACTAGTTCGCATAGTAACAGACAGACGGACAGACGGACATGGCTCTATCGACTCGGCTGTTGATGCTGATCAAGAATATATATATTTTATAGGGTCGGAGTTGTCTTATTCTATGCGTTACACATTTCACGACAAAATTCTAATGCCCTCTGCAAGGGTATAAAAATGAGATGAGATGATTGTAGTAGATATCTGAGACCGTCGATGTTTTCGACTGTTTTAAAGCAAAAAAAAAACGATGGTATCGATGTTTTCAAAATGAAAATAAAAAGACATTAGTTATATTAACAAGATGTTACGTTACCACTTGTTTCTTTTTGGGCCGCGCCGGCTGGCTCATCGGTTCTCTGGGTCGAGTCCCACTCCTGGCTCGCAGTCCGCACAATCGATATCAACAAGCTCAACTACTGTAGCTAAACTGACCTGCACAACACTATGGAAAACAAGTAAGAGGTTCTAGTCGGGAGCTCCCGACTATGGGAACCCTGAACCCTCTTCTTCAAACATCAAATGCATATATATATTCTATTTTAGAAGCTATATGTCAAGTTTGGTGACTCTAGCTCTTATTATTTACCAATAATGCCCAAAAAAAGGGATATCGATATCGATTTTTATCGATTGCTTGATAACGAAGTAAGTTATCGATTATCGGAAACAAACTCGATCTGCGCAGGCACTAGGAGCACCTACATATAATATTTCAAGTCTCTAGCTCTTTTAGGTTCTGAGATTACACGCTGTATACGGCGGACCTGCCCACACAAGGACAAAGCAATGAAGTCCTCAGCCCTGCGAGACTGCTGGTGGCAACATATGCGGACGACACTGCCTTCCTAGCCTCCCACAAAAATCTGCAAGCTGCTACAAGTGCAGTGCAGGACTGGCTGCTGCAGATCGAAACCTGGACAGCTATGTGGAACATCGCTATAAACTGTGCCAAGTCCGCCTGCGTCACTTTCACGCTGCGCCCAGACAGCTGCCAGGGGCTACGGTTCGATGGAGGAACCATTGAGCAGACCAACTCTTTCTGCTACTTGGGTGTCCACCTGGATCGAAGGCTCATATGGGGGCCTCACATCACAGCAACGAGAGCAAAATGCCTGAGAAGGCTTCAAAAGCTCGATTGGCTACTAAAGCCTCAAAGCAAGCTGCACATATCCACGAAGGCACTGCTTATCAAAACGATGGTAACGCCTATCTGGACATATGCGATCCAAGTATGGGGCACGGCATCAGCACACCAGCTTCGTCGCATAAGAGTGGTCCAAGCCAAGGCAGCACGCAAGGTGGCTGGCCTGCCAAATTGGTGCAGCATCCGAACGCGGCCTCAAGGGCCCTGGCTGAGCCCATCAGTGAGAGGCGCCTCCGAAGGCTACACCCCGACGACCTACCAACGAGACGCATCACTTAAACTTCCCTTTCATTATTGTTATATATTTTTAAGTTTGTAATTATCATTTAAGTTATTAAATAATAACTATACTATATACCCTTAACTCCGCTTGGTAGAGATCAGAAGACACTGATCGATTCCAGCGCAAAATAAAAAAAAAAATAAAAAAAAAAAAAAATAAAAAAGGTTCTGAGATTCTTGCGCTCCTACATACGGACAGACGGACAGACAGACAGACAGACGGACGGACGGACGGACAGACAGACAAACATGGTTAGATTGACTCGGCTATTGATGCTGATCAAAAAAATATCCACTTTATCGGGTCGGAGATGCTTCCTTCTGTCTGTTACATACATTTGGATTTTGCACAAATACAATATACCCTTTTTACCCATTTTCAATGGGTTCAGGGTATAAAAATGGAAAGGAGACAGTTATGAGGTTATCGTTGCACCAATGGTAACAAGGTACCCACGCAAATAAACCTATAACCGGGTATGCTACGATAATCAGTCGAGCAGCAGGTATGTGATATATTAAATCGCTTAAATCCATCTTATCCTACCTAAAGAGCTTTTTGTGGGGCAATAAAGAGCGATAGAAAGGATAATACAAGGTATTTATGTATGTGTGTATTGTTCGAGCAAGTATAAAATTTTAAACTTTTACATTTAATAGGCATAGTTCATAGGCGTAGGTACATATATAATTAATCAATCTCTTTCACGGAGCTCGATATGAGTCTGCGTCTGACTCAGCCTGTCACTCGGGGCGAGGAGGGACGAAATGCAAGAATCTCTCTTGGGTGATGTGGGCGTGTTCTCGCCGCTCCTTAGCCTATTTTTTGGGAAAGCGCTGCGGGTAAGTGTGCCGAGGGTATGGCTGACGTGCGCCGCTGATATGCGCTGCTGAGCCGAAAGCTGGCCTGGATGGTAACCGGTTGGCCTCTCTGGGATATAGTGGTCCGATCTTAAGAGGATTTTGCATATATATGAGGAGCTTAGTAAAACTAATAAATGCCGAGTTTGGTCAAAATATCTTGATAAACAAAATGTTTTTTTATACAAGAACTTAATTTTCGACCGATCGTTCCTATGGCAGCTAAATGATATAGTGGCCCGATTTGAAAAGGATTTTGCATATATATGAGGAGCTTAGTAAAACTAATAAATGCCGACTTTGGTCAAAATATCTTGATAAGCAAAATGTTTTTTCATACAAAAACTTAATTTTCGACCGATCGTTCCTATGGCAGCTATATGATATAGTGGTCCGATCCAGCTGGTTTTTACATATGTGCTGCGTGCAACAGAAAGACGGACTTCTGGAAAATTTTATTAAGATAGCTTTAAAACTGAGAGGCAAGTTCGCATAGAAACAGACAGACTAACAGACGGACAAGGATCTATCGACTCGGCTGTTGATCAAGAATATATATACTTTATGGGGTCGGAGATGCTTCCTGCTTCCTGTTAGATACATTTGGATTTCGCACAAATACAATATACCCTTATACCCATTTTTAATGGGTTCAGGGTATAAAAAATGGCAACATCAATGCCCATCCCAGTCATGCACCCAAATACCTGCTGTTAGCAAGTCTCCCCGGCTGTGTCATAACCAAAACGAGCAACAAGAAAGAGCTTGTACGCACACCCACATTCGCACAAGTGGGCTTCTATCGGGACAGTGACAATGCGGCTTTGTAAGCGGGCGAGCCCTCGTTAGCGGGAGTTGTGGCGAAAGACTCTGCCGGAAACAAAGAAATCAACCCGGAATCGATCGTCCACCTCTATAACGCCGAATTATACGAGCCGAGGGGGAAAATTTCGGTGTGCGTGGCCAAATTTTCGGCTCTCTGACCTTTCTTGCTTTGCCTTTGATTAAAACCCTTATCTCAAGAGCAAATTCGGGTTGCGATATCATATTGGTGTTTACTTTTTCTAGTGAGTTAGATAGTCCTTTTTAAAATTGAATATTCCTTAAATTGTGCAAGCGCAAATTAAGTGGATAAAAAAATAAAACAAACAAGTAAAAGGTTGTAGTCGAGAGCTCCCGACTAGGGAATACCCTTAACCCTCTTATTCCAACATCAAATGCAGTTGTCGTTACACGCTCATTGTAGTAAAAGAGATAAATATGGAAGGGTTCAGACTCGTAACTGACCGCAATACTTGCTGCTGACTCTAGTTAACAGCCACACCAGCCAAAAAAAAAAGTAAGAGGTTCTAGTCGGGAGCTTCCCGACTAGGGGATACCCTGAACCCTCTTATTCCAACACCAAATAAATTAATAAAAAAAAAGTTCCCTTGGCAGGGCTCGAAGTCGCGACAGCCCGCACATCTTGTGCCTCTACTCAGCAGCCACACCAACAATTAAGAACTTATATAAAAAAGGAACTAAAATAACATTACAAAAAAAAGATGCTATTACCATGCTATTAGAATGCGAAGCAGACGCGCATGAATGCTTGTGTGTACATGTATACAGAAATTCTTAAAGCTGCTCCCCCATTCAATTGCGCAGTTGCATATAACTTTGGTCTTTCTTATCCGATCTATATGGAATTTTTTACAGTATATCTTATTGTACCATAGAATATTTGTGTATTCTGAAAAAGTCAAATGCATTTAAATTGTGGTTAAAATTGATTGGCAATAAAAGTTGGGTTAATAACTTGATTTATAGCTCTTGGGTGGTAGCGGGGAGGTGGCGATAGGTATGAAATAAAAGATACTTGAAATATCTATAATATTCTAGAAGCAACATATCTTGCTTGGTGGCTCTTATTATTTACCCAATTTGCTAAAAAAAACAGGATATCGATTTTTTCGATTGCTTGGAAACGGAGTAAGTTATCGATTATCGGAAACAAACTCGATCTGCGCGGGAACTAGGAGCATCTAAAATTTCAAGTTTCTAGCTCTTATAGGTTCTGATATCCTTGCGTTCATAGATACGGACGGACGGACGGAAGGACGGGCGGACGGACGGACGGGCGGACGGACGGACAGACAGACGGACATGGCTAGATCGACTCGGCTATTGAAGCTGATCAAGAATATATATACTTTCAGGGTATAAAAACGTTACAATCGCAATTGCAATGCCGTTGGTAGAATTCGAAGCAGACGCGCATGAATGTGTGTGTGTACATGTATACAGAAATTCTTGGAATTTGCGGTAGCTGCCCCATCCAATTCCGCAGTAGAATATAATTTTGATTTTTTCTTAATGAATTTTTTTAAATTATTTCTTATTGTACCATATAATTGTGTATTCTCAAAAACTCAATTGCATATAAATTGTGTCTTATATTGGTGGGCAGCATAAATTGGTTTATTCACTTGATTTATAGCTATGACGTAGTAGCCGGGAGGCAAAGATAGTTTAACTTAAAAAAATATATTCCAATTTATTATTTTCACTAACGGCTACTTCTTATGTTGAGTACATTCAGATTTGCCTCCCGAATATAAATTAATTTATCTAACTGTTGCGGTCGGTAAGCAAACTTCGCTTTGAGAGAGATTGAGTCAAAATTGAGTGAGTTTGAGCTGCGTCAGCAATTCTGCGTGCGATAGTACTCTGATGGGAACATTGACAGTGGCGTGATATTTTGGGTGAATTGTTTATGTCTACCAAAGAGGGACAGTGTGATCTTGATTTAATGATTTTTCTACCCTGAACCCATTAAAAATGGCTATAGGGGTATATTGTATTTGTGCAAAATCCAAATGTATGTAACAGGTAGGAAGAGGCATCTCCGACCACATAAAGTACATATATTCTTGATCAGCATCAATAGCCGAGTCGATCAAGCCATGTCCGTCTGTCTGTCCGTTCGTCCGTCCGTCCGTCCGCCCGTATGTATGAACGCAAGGATCTCAGAGCCTATAAGAGCTAGAGACTTAAAATTTTAGATGTAGGTGCTCCTAGTGCCTGCGCAGATCGAGTTTGTTTCAGATAATCGATAACTTACTCCGTTTCACGTATGTATGAACGCAAGGATCTCAGAGCCTATAAGAGCTAGAGACTTAAAATTTTAGATGTAGGTGCTCCTAGTGCCTGCGCAGATCGAGTTTGTTTCAGATAATCGATAACTTACTCCGTTTCACGTATGTATGAACGCAAGGATCTCAGAGCCTATAAGAGCTAGAGACATGAAATTTTAGATGTAGGTGCTCCTAGTGCCTGCGCAGATCGAGTTTGTTTCCGATAATCGATAACTTACTCCGTTTCGAAGCAATCGATAAAAATCGATATCGATATCCTGTTTTTTGGGCAATTTTGATAAATAATAAGAGACATATAGCTTCTAAAATGGAATAAATATATGCATTTGATGTTGGAAGAAGAGCGTTCAGGGTATCCCCTAGTCGCGAGTTACTTGTTATTATATTATTTCATTCTATTGTTATTTCGTTATTTATACAGTTATGGTTGAATATAGTTTTTGGTAAATTCCAAGTTAAAATGATATTTGGATCTACATAGTTGATTTGAACATTTTTAAAAGTTGTAGTATGATGTTATTTGGTTTAAAATTCCTGTTCATTCATTATTAATTAATTTTTTTGTTTCTTTGCTATAAACTTTTTTGTCTTGGGTAAAATATTTTTCATGAGCTATTTCTGTCAAAATGTTATTATTATCATCTGGGTATGGAATTATTTCGAATACCGGGCTTTTTATTATTTCTCGAGGAATATGGGATATTATCAGTATTTCGTTTGTATCTGATTTAAACCAAGTGGAAGTTTTTATATTCAACAATTTCTAAGAATTAACATGCAACAAATAGTCACGTTTTAGTAATTTCGTTTTAAAAATGCCTAATCTTGTGAGCTGCATTCCAATGTCAATATCTTCTATATATTCTTTAAAGTGTTGTAAGTTAAATATGCGGATATCTTATTTCTTTCCTTTTTGTGACTCTTGATTTAGTTCGTTCATGATTTCTATTCCTTTGCTTATAGCTTCTATTATGTGATTTAATTTGTTAACCTGAACGCTGTTTTATGCTAAGCTGCTTATTATACCCTTGCAGAGGGTATTCTATTTTTTTTTTTCGTTCAATTTCTGTTTTGTCTTCTTGGTCTAATGTTCCAAATAAGTATTAATATACTGTTCCTACTATGTTTATTAAAATTATTTTGCTGCGTTTGTATATTTTAAAGCCGTTTATTTCTCTGTTTAATTTTTCCAAAAGGTATTCGATTTGTATTAGGTTATTAAATTCTTTACGTTGTTCAATTAAATTGTTAACCGTTAAACAATGGTATTCGTCATCTATCGGAATGTCTATGGCTCCTATTTTAAATATGAGATAGCCGTTATAGGCTTTAATAGGATTAATTTCAATGCTTTGTGCATTTATATGGTTCACAGCTTTGATAGTAATATTATAACAATTAGTTTAAGCTGGTACTTGTATGTTCTGATCGCTGTCTGTTGTTGACCAGTAATTGTTATACCCTTGCAGAGGGTATTATAATTTTGTCGCGAAATGTGTAACGCATAGAAGGAGACATCTCCGACCCTATAAAGTATATATATTCTTGATCAGCATCAACAGCCGAGTCGATAAAGACATGTCCGTCTGTCAGTCTGTCTGTTTCTATGCGAACTAGTCTCTCAGTTTTAAAGCTATCTTAATGAAACTTTGCAGAGATCCCTCTTTCTGTTGCACGCAGCACATATGTGAAAACCAGCTGGATCGGACCACTACATCATATAGCTGCCATAGGAACGATCGTTCGAAAATTAACTTTTTGTATGAAAATACATTTTGTTTATCAAGATATCTTGACCAAACTCGGGAATTATTAGTTTTACTAAAGTCCTCATATATATGCAAAATCCTGTTAAGATCGGAACACTATATCATATAGCTGCCATAGGAACGATCGGTCGAAAATTCAGTTCTTGTATGAAAAAACATTTTGTTTATCAAGATATCTTGAACAAACTCGGCATATATTAGTTTTACTAAGCTCCTCATATATATACAAAATCCTATTAAGATCGGATCACTATATAATATAGCTGCCATTGAAACGATCGGTCGAAAATTAAGTTTTTGTAAGAAAAAACATTATGTTTATCAAGATATCTTGATCAAACTCGGCAATTGTTAGTTTTACTAAGCTCCTCATATATATGCAAATCCTATTAAGATCGGACCACTATATCATATAACTGCCATAGGAACGATCGGTCGAAAAATAAGGTTATGTATGAAAAAACATTTTGTTTATCAAGTTATCTTGAACAAACTCGGCATTTATTAGTTTTACTAAGCTCCTCATATATATGCAAAATCCTATTAAGATCGGACCACTATATCATATAGCTGCCATTGGAACGATCGGTCGAAAATTAAGTTTTTGTATGCAAATACATTTTGTTTATCAAGATATCTTGACCAAACTCGGCAATTATTAGTCTTACTAAGCTCCTCATATATATGCAAAATCCTATTAAGATCGGACCACTATATCATATAGGTGCCATAGGAACGATCGGTCGAAAATTCAGTTCTTGTATGAAAAAACATTTTGTTTATCAAGATATCTTGACCAAACTCGGCAATTATTAGTTTTAGTAAGCTCCTCATATATATGCAAAATCCTTTTAAGATCAGACCACTGTATCATATAGCTGCCATAGTAACGATCGGTCGAAAATTAAGGTTTTGTATGAAAAACATTTTGTTTATCAAGATATCTTGACCAAACGCGGCAATTATTAGTTTTACTAAGCTCCTCATATATATGCAAAATCCTATTAAGATCGGACAACTATATTATATAGCTGCCATAGGAACGATCGGTCGAAAATTAAGTTTATGTACGAAACATCATTTTGTTTATCAAGATAGCTTGAACAAACTCGGCATTTATTAGTTTTACTGAGCTCCTCATATATATGCAAAATCCTATCAAGATCGGACCACTATATCATATAGCTGCCATAGGAACGATCGGTCGAAAATTAAGTTTTTGTAAGAAAAAACATTTTGTTTATAAAGATATCTTGAGCAAACTCGGCATTAATTATTTTCCCTATGCTTCTTAGATACGGGCAAAGCACTATAAGCATTATGAAAAGGTTGGGTCTGCAAGGGTATTAAATCTTCGGCGTGCCAAAGATAGCCTTTCTTTCTCGTTATATTTTCTTTTGGATTAGTCTTTTTTTATACCCTGAACCCATTATAAATGGGTATAAGGGTATATTGTATTTGTGCAAAATCCAAATGTATGTAACAGGCAGAAGGAAGCATCTCCGAGTCGATCTAGCCATGTCCGTCCGTCTGTCCGTCCGTAACCAAAGTTATATGCAATTGCGCAATTGAATGGGGCAGCAGCTTTAAGAATTTCTGTATACATGTACACACAAGCATTCATGCGCGTCCGCTTCGCATTCTAATAGCATGGTAATAGCATCTTTTTTTGTAATGTTATTTTAGTTCCTTTTTTATCTAAGTTCTTAATTGTTGGTGTGGCTGCTGAGTAGAGGCACAGCAAGTTGTGCGGTCTGTCGCGAGTTCGAGCCCTGCCAAGGGAACTTTTTTTTATTAATTTATTTGGTGTTGGAATAAGAGGGTTCAGGTTATTCCCTAGTGGGGAGCTCCCGACTATAACCTCTTACTTGTTATACCCTGAACCCATATTGTATTTGTGCAAAATCCAAATGTATGTAATAGGCAGAAGGAAGCTTCTCAGACCCCATAAAGTATATATATTCTTGATCAGCATCAATACACGTGTCGATCTAGCCATGTTCGTCTGTCTGTCCGTCCGTCCGTCCGTCTGTATGAACGCAAGGATCTTAAAACCTATAAGACCTATAAGTCTGTAGACTTGAAATTTTAGATGTAGGTGCTTCTAGTGCCTGCGCAGATCGAGTTTCCGATAATCGATAACTTACTCCGTTTCCAAGCAGTCGATAAAATTCGATATCGATATCCTGTTTTTTTGGGCAATTTTGGTAAATAATAAGAGCTAGAGTCACCAAACTTGACATATAGCTTCTAAAATAGAATATATTTATGCATTTGATATTGGAAGAAGAGGGTACAGGGTATCCCCTAGTTGGGAGCTCCCGACTAGAACGCATAGAAGGAGACATCTGCGACCCCATAAATTATATATATTCTTGATCAGCATCAACAGCCGAGTCGAAATAGCCATGTCCGTCTGTCCGTCTGTCTGTTTCTATGCGAACTAGTCTCTTAGTTTTAAAGCTATCTTAATGAAATTTTGCAGAAGTCCCTCTTTCTGTTGCACGCAGCACATATGTGAAAACCAGCTGGATCGGACCACTATATCATATAGCTGCCATAGGAACGATCGGTCAAAAATTAAGTTTTTGTATGAAACAACATTTTGTTCATCAAGATATCTTGACCAAACTCGGCATTTATTAGTTTTACTAAGGTCCTCATATATATGCAAAATCCTGTTAAGATCGGAACACTATATCATATAGCTGCCATAGGAACGATCTGTCGAAAATTCAGTTCTTGTATGAAAAAACATTTTGTTTATCAAGATATTTTGACCAAACTCGGCATTTATTACTTTTACTATACTCCTTATATATGAGCAAAATCATATTAAGATCTGACCACTATATCATATAGCTGCCATAGGAACGATCGGTCGAAAATTAAGTTTTTGTTTGAAAAAACATTTTGTTTTTCAAGATATCTTAACGAAGCTCGGCATATATTAGTTTTATTATGCTCCTCATGTATATGCAAAATCCTATTAAGATCGGACCACTATATCATATAGCTGCCATAGGAACGATCGGTCGAAAATTAAGTTTTTGTATCAAAAAACATTTTGTTTATCAAGATATCTTGACCAAACTCGGCATTAACTATTTTCCCTGTGCTTTGTGAAAAGGTTGGGTCTGCAAGGGTATTAGATCTTCGGCGTGCCGAAGATAGCCTTTCTTTCTCGTTATTACAATTAATGATGAAAATTTTGAATAGATATAAATGCAAGAAAAAACTTGTTTATCTCCTACTATGTAAAAATCTATATTTTATATATATTTTTATACCCTAAGCCCATTAAAAATGAGTATAAGGGTATATTGTATTTGTAAGAAAGCCAAATGTATGTAACAGGCAGAAGGAAGCATCTCCGACCCCATATAGTATATATATTCTTGATCAGCACCAATAGCCGAGTCGATCTAGCCATGTCCGTCTGTCTGTCCGTCCGTCCGTCCGTATGTATGAACGCAAGGATCTTAGAACCTATACGAGCTAGAGACTTGTAATTTTAGATGTAGGTGCTCCTAGTTCCCGCGCAGATCGAATTTGTTTCCGGTAATCGATAACTTACTCCGTTGCCAAGCAAGCGATAAAAATCGATATCGACATTCTGTTTCTTTTTAGCAAATTGGGTAAATAATAAGAGCTTGAGCCACCAAACATGTGTTGCTTCTAGAATATTTTATATATATTAAGTATCTTTCATTTTATATCTATCGCTACCTCCCCGCTACCACCCTAGAGCTATAAACAAGTTAATAAC
This sequence comes from Drosophila novamexicana, assembly GCF_003285875.2. NCBI lineage: Eukaryota > Metazoa > Arthropoda > Insecta > Diptera > Drosophilidae > Drosophila > Drosophila novamexicana. The sequence continues at coordinate 809,911 of NW_020824802.1, read as the reverse complement.
CTAACTTTTATTGTCAACCAATTTAAACTACAATTTAAATTCAGTTGACTTTTTCAGAATACACAAATATTCTATGGTACAAGAAGATATACTGTAGAAAATTTCATAAAGATCGGTTAAGAAAAACCAAAGTTATATGCAACTGCGCAATTGAATGGGGCAGCAGCTTTAAGAATTTCTGTATACATGTACACACACACATTCATGGGCGTCTGCTTCGCATTCTAATAGCATGGTAATTGCATATTTTTTTTGTAATGTTATTTTAGTTCCTTTTTTTTATCAAAAGTACTTAATTGTTGGTGTGGCTGTTGAGTAGAGTCGACAGCAAGTAATGCGGTCAGTTGCGAGTTCGAGTCCTGCCACGCGAACTTTTTTTATTAATTTATTTGCTGTTGGAATAAGAGGGTTCAGGGTATCCCCTAGTCGGGAGCTCCCGACTAGAACCTCTTACTTGTTTTTTTTTTTCGCTTGTGTGGCTGTTGAGTAAAGTCGTCAGCAAGTAATGCGGTTGTTTGCGAGTTTGAACCCCGCCCAGGGAACTGTTTTTTGAAATTTATCTGGACTTTTACTTTTACTTCAAACGAGCGCGTTGAGCGAACTGCAATTTGGTGTGGGAATAAGAGGGTTCAGGGTAGTCGAGGGGCTCAGGGTTCCTTAGTCGAGAGCTCCCGACTGGAACGGCTGACTTGTTTTCCTAGTCTTATTGTAGCCCCTAACCCGTATTCCCCGCCCCTTTCATGATTCAGCACGCGAATTTTAACGAGAGAGGAGGGCTATCTTCGGCGCGCAGAAGATCTAATACCCTTGCAGTCCCAACCTTTTCATAATGCTCATAGTGCTTTTTTTAAGAAGTACCGGGAAAATAATAAATGCCGAGTTTGGTCAATATATCTTGATAACCAAAAAAGGTTTTTAATCAAAAACCTGGTTTTCGGCCGATCGCTCTTATGGCAGCTATATGATATAGTGGTCCGATGTTGATAGGATTTTGTATATATATAAGAAGCAAAGTTAAACTAATAAATGCCGAGTTTGGTCAATATATCGTGAAAAATAAAAAGTTTTTCCATACAACAACTTAATTTTCGAACGATCGTTCCTATGGCAGCTATATGATATAGTGGTCAGATCTTAATATGATTTTGCTTATATATAAGGAGTATAGCAAAACTAATAAATGCCGAGTTTGGTCAAGATATCTTGAAAAACAAAATGTTTTTCATACAACAATTTTCGACCGATCGTTCCTATGGCAGCTATATGATATAGTGGTCCGATATGAATAGGATTTTTCATATATATGAGGACTACAGTAAAACTAATAAATGCCGAGTTTGGTCAAGATATCTTGATAAACAAAATGTTTTTTCATACAACAACTTAATTTTTAACCGATCGTTCCTATGGCAGCTATATGATATAGTGGTCCGATCCAGCTGGTTTTGACATATGTGCTGCGTGCAACAGAAAGAGGGAGTTCTGCAAAGTTTTAATAAGATAGCTTTAAAACTGAGGGACTAGTTCGCATAGAAACAGACAGACGGACATGGCTATATCGACTCGGTTGTTGATGCTGATCAAGAATATATATACTTTATGGGGTTAGAGATGTCTCCTTGTATGCGTTACACATTTCACGACAAAATTATAACACCTTCTGCAAGGGTATAATGAAGTAGTTTTATAACTTTGGGATCAAATTAATCAGCGGAATTAGTGAACCCACCCGCATGCCGACGAGCCGATGGCAGCGTCTAAGCCGGATTTAGTTAACCGGCCATCAGCTCCTTGACTATTTGTTACACTAGGCTGCTATGAACGGTCGCGAACGTTTCGCCAACATGCGAACGTGACTTACCGCCATCAGCCACGACAAGAATAACTTCACATGCTTACGGATATTTTGGTTATCGCTGCTTCCGTCGTGCTTCTCGGATCCATCTACACGTCTATAATATTCTCTAAAAATAAGTAAATACAAATCATGTGACATCAAGCTAAGATTGAGTCGTTTAAGTTTTTGCGATCTGAAAATATTTGAACAGCTTTGCTAAATGTTATATTTGATTTAGTGCACGTCGCCCGAATACGAAAAAATGTGTAGAAAGGTTGTAAGCTCTCGCTATTTATTTTAAAAGAATCATGACATTTTTGTGCTAAAAGCTTGTAGTTTGTATTAACAATTACTGAACTCTACCAACATCCAATATACAAGTTGCTGGAGAAATTAGCTCACCACTATATTCTTCATGCTGTAACTACATAAATCTATCTGTAGGTTCTCCATATAATTATATCATCATTTAAACGAATAAAGATATTTATTCATTTAAAATAAAAATGAAATTTATTATTTATACCAATCCAAAGGTTATTATTAGCAATGCACAATATACATATGTATGTTCCAAATGACTTTAAAAAGCTATATGCATACAATAAAGCGAAAATAAGTGAATGCCCTCGAGCAACTGTAGACTTTACACAACCGAACATGAAGCACACTTAATGTTCATAGTTTCATTTCCTTTTAAGCTTCCATGAGTTTATACAATCTATGATAAATTAATTGCGATTATATATTCGAGCCGAAGTTTCTTATATTTTGCTACATGTCGGTTTGTCATTCGAGGGGCAGCGCCGGCCAGCCAGGACTCTCATTAAGATGAGATAGAACTAGTAAAACTCACTAACAGTAAATCAGATATAATTTGGTGGCTTTGCTGTTGCTGCCATGGTGCTCCCGCGCATCCTGTGGTGCTAATTATCTATTCATATGCCACCACCCATTAATTTCAGATTTGAGACGGCACTTATCCTAGTGACGTGGACATTCCCCTCTCCTCCATTAACAAACTTAACCGTCATGATTCTTTTTATTAGTAATGTATAATTGGTGGCATTAATTAAGACTATTACAATTAGAATTAATTTCTAATGTTCCACTGAAATAAACATGTGTATAAATGTGCCAAAAAAATTATGTTGATTATTTGTGTGTTAAGGTGCTTAATATACCTTGCATGCCTAAAGTGCCCTCTGGGGCAGTAAGCAGTAATAAGAAAGGATATTCTGAGGTATGTTTGTATGTATGTGGGTATCATTCGTGCAGGTGTTGAAAAAAATCTATTTTTGTATTTGGCAGGAACAATAACTTTTTTAACTTTCCATCACTGTTGGCAATTAATGAAGTTTTTCTTTGATAAAACTAGCGGGTATAGCCCGGCCTTGCCCGTGGCACGTATGTTATAAAATGTTCTATCATACAAAGTTTTCCGCCATTTTACCACTGTTGCGAGTGGAATTTCCCAAATCGTTGAAACATGTATTCATTAAGTTCTTATGTAGAACTTTGAAAACAAGTTTGACGCAAATCGAACACAACTTAAAATTTGCCAAAAAATCTTTAAAATGCACTTTCCACCGGAGGAGTGAAACACGTCTCAAATGAATTTTTGGCAGATCCTTGGAAATTAATTAGTGGGTTAAACGTCACCCACCAAATCTTTGACCCTCAATTCCACCAAGGAGGGATGGATTTTCCAAAAAGTGCGAAATACGCCTCAAATGAACTTAAGCAAAGATCTTTGATGTTGAGTTTTAGGATCGGAGGGCAGACAACAAAATATCATACAAACCTTTTTCGCGATTTTTCCACAATTGCGGGTGGAATTTCCCGAAACCCCGTCTTAGCGTGCACCTTCACCACATAAGGTAACTACAGTGAAAATTTCAGCTTCCTAGCTCTTACGGTTTGGGCTGTTCGTTGATCACAGGACAAACAGTTTTATATATAGAGATATATACTAAAGTACATATAAAAAGGAAATTTAATAAAACTAAGGAATTTATCTTTTGAGAATTTAGAAACCGATACTCAATTCTCAAACTAACAAATCACGTTCACCTTAAATCTAAATTTTCAAAAATAAATAAGTAAAAAAAGTAGTGAAGAGTTTTGTTGCAATAAACTTCGTTTATTTTTAGTTCACTATAATCGTTTATTAGAATGTGCGTACCCTACCTTGGAAAACACTTTTTTTCTTTTTTCTTTTTATATATGTTTATTGTATTGAATTAAAAATAGTATACATTTTTATTACAACACCTGGTTTGGTCCTCAGGCTTTATCGTGGACAAACGTTAAAGGCGTCTTCTTTGAGTAAGTCTGCATCGTCACGTAGGTAGTCGGCGGGCTCTTGGGCGTCTCCTGGGTCGTGGTCGGAGGAGGTCCTTGAAAGATCTGCTCTTGAGCCTCCTGACTACACACCTCCGAGCGAGGTCCCTTGCTACCCGGTTACAGTGTCGCTGCAAGCGTTTGTTGTATCGGTTGGCGAATGCTTCGACCTAGCTGTCTATAGTCTCCATTTTGAAGTCTCTGTGCAAGGTAGAATTTCTGACATACCAGTCAGCACCGGTCATTTGGCGCAAGGCAAAGTTTTGGAGTGTCTGAATCCGTCTTCGATTTGTTCGAGATGCAATTCTCCAAACCGTATCTCTAAATTGGCGCCACCACGACAGGCAATGGCAATGGGCTGTTGAGGTTTAGTAGCCAGTTGGCCTTGGCCATCTTAAAGTGGCACTGCATGAGAAGGCCGTCGATGTGCATGGCAATGGGCTATTGAGGTTTAGTAGCCAGTTAGCCTTGGCCATCTTAAAGCGGCACTGCTTGAGAAGGCATCCGAAAGGTTAGCCTCTTATCCAGTACAGTTCCTAGATACTTGGCGCTTATGCCAAGGTGAAGGGGGCTGCCATCTATCCAGACTGCTGGAGCCTTGCCACGCCTCAGTGTATAGTTGACCGACTGGCACTTCGAGGCATAGAGCTGCGAGCCCAGCTCTCAAGCAAGTGGATGCATTTCTGGGCCCCATCAGTGGCTTCGTACTCACAGTGGGCGGAGTAAAATATTGCCACGTCATCAGCAAATGTGTGTTTGCCTGGGGTGGCGAACTCATGTAGGTCATCCGGAGTGGGGGTGTCTGCCGTGTAAGAATTTTTTTTCTCTTCTCTGCTTTAGATCCTTGATTATCGCTTCCTTAAAGCTTGGCGGATATCTCCAAAGTGCTAGCCCCATTCCACCACTGGCCTTCGCAACTTTGCCTAAAAGCTTTTTCTCTTCACGGCTGTGAGCTGGCTGCCCTGGGTACCCACCGCACGCACATATATGGCATTTGGATTGGATAGTTTGTGCTACCGTAAGAGATGCATAGGTTGTAGTGCCTGCCTATGTGTTTTGAGGCACGTTGTAGATTGCCAAAACTTTTCCTCAAACTAGATCAGAGTAATTCTGCAGGCAATGTTCTCTGCCTTGTATGAGAAAAGCCGGTCTTAAACTGGTCGAATCCGTTACAAATAGACTCCGGAAAAGACTTGAAGCTTCCACTGTACCTCGTTTTCGCACACAAACCTCTACAGCAACCCAAATTTACTCAACATTCACTTTCGGAACGACGTCTGCAGGAGCACTTCTGATGCGCTCCTGAGGGGGCCAATTCCACCCGTGTGAAGAACGCATCGTGAACCACCAACAACATAGTGTTTTCGACAGCAAAAAGGGTCTGACGACACCAACGCACAATACTTACATAGTTGACCACTTTTAAATTCCTGGCAGACCTCGCAAAACTTCATATATTTGGAACTGAACCGAAGTCGATTTCGCTCGCGTCAGTCTGCAATATGAACGCGACTGAAAATTTGGGACAATCGAGAATAAAGGCAGTCGTCAGCCTCTTTTTTAACTGACGCTGTTCCTTCACCTGTTCCACTCCCCACGACCAGGGGTTCCGTCAATGGCTGTACATGAGTTGCGAAATTGGGTAACTCCTGTGCCACGATGCCATCCGGAGGACCTGTCGCAACTTCTTGCAATTATTCGAGGTCTTAATGTTATGAGTACCCTCTTTCCCCGAATCTAAAGACATATAGCTTCTTAAAAAACTTGCACTTTTTCCTATTCAGTTGTTGGCTATCCTTAAGCAGTGGAACACCTCTCTCAAGCTATTTCTCGTTTTGTCCCAATCACCACGAAGTCTGAAATGTAGTTCGCATTCAGTTGCTGATAAACTACGCACATTCGGCATTCTGCAGTCTTTTTCTTGAAAACGACGATTGGGGCGCTGCACAGACTACGCAATGGCTAAAAACCACCTGCCTGGATCAACTGCACCTACTCGTTAATCAACATCTCAGGGATTAAGCCGATGTTCGGTATATCTTTCGTTTTATAGCAATCGTATCTTTCAATTAGTATCTTTCATTTTATAGCAATAGCCACCACCCCATAGCTATGAATTAACAAGTAAGAGCTTCTAGTCGGGAGCTCCCGACTAGGGGATACCCTGAACCCTCTTCTTCCAACATTAAATGCAAATATATTTACTATTCTAGAAGCTACATGTCAAGGATATCGATATAGATTTTTAACGATTGCTCGGAAACGGGGCAAGTTATCGAATATCGGAAACAAACTCGATCTGCGCGGGCACTAAGACGACCCACAGCTCAGATTGTCTCTAGCTCATATAAAACGGACAGACGGACGGACACACATACGACCATGGCTAGATCGGCTCGACTGTTGATGCTGATCAAGAATATAAATATTTTATGGGGTCGGAGATGCTTCCTTCTGCCTGTTACATACATTTGCACAAATACCCAATAAGACTACTTTCACAGTGTGCATTAAGATCGGCTAAGAAATACAGAAGTTATCAAAGATAACTTGTGTTATATTGACACGTGATTACTCTAGCTGGCGCAAATTGCAAGAAATTATGTATACACGTACAGACATACATATAACGCGATTCTTTATTCAATTCTATAAACAACATTGCAATTGCTATTTGATTATTTTCTGAACTGGGTGTATGTGCTTCTATTTTTTTTTCTTCGTTGAATATAAATTTTCCAATTTTTGCAGACTAATAAGGGTTCGATTCTGAATGAGTGAAATGTATTATTTTTTAAATTTATTTATATTACTGCTAAAGCAAATAAGCTTGTAGCGTAAGCCGCTTACGTGTTTTATCATCTAAAGTTGGAGTTTCATATGAGGCTCTTTTATGTCTCGTAGTGCATTCACGCATGTAACAATCTTAAATATTGCCATCGACAACAATGGATATAAACAAACAAATCAAAACATAAGCGCAAGTCAGTGACTCGATAAAATCACTAACAAAAAAATATATTGACTGGACAACCAGTGGAAGACGCTGGAGCCTCGCGTTTTATATGCGGCTGGTCAAAGTCGCCTTCGTTTTTGTTCGGGTTCGAGAGTAAGAAATACATATGACTTGTGTGATAAAACGGCATCGCTGTTGTGTTTGCTTGTGTGCTTGTTGCTATGTGTTGTCCCTGATAAGAGTGATAAAAGTCGAAGTTTTTGTGATTTCTGAATTTCGAGCAGTTGATTGTTTTCTGTGCTGCTATATTAATTCGTTTTTTTCTCATTGATACTTAATTATTGTAGAGTCGTAGTAGAGTCGACAGCAAGTAATGCGGACAGTTGCGAGCTCGACCCCTGCCATGGAAACTTTTTTTTTTAGTTATTTGGTGTTGGAATAAGAGGGTTCAGGGTATCCCCTAGTCGGGGGCTCCCGACTAGAACCTCTTACTTTTTTTGTTTACTGTGGTGACCTATTTTGCTTAAAAAAAAGAAATTAAGTCGTATTTCTGCAAGGGCAATTCATCGCTTGCTGCTTGGGCACATGCACACGCATTCGAGTAAGCAGGCTTGGACTGTTCATGCTTGATGTAAGGGTAAGGGCACCTGAACGTTGGCATGTGTGCATGATAACTTTTTGGGCCGGCCAAGCACGCATACTAACACACTTTTTTATATGGATGAAACCATTTATGCGTTTGTGTGCGTGTTAGTTGCCTGCCTAAACAGCAAACAATTGCAATGCTGTTGATAGAATTCGAAGCAGACGCGCATGAATGTGTCTGTACATGTATACAGAAATTCTTGGAATTCGCACCAGCTGTCCCATCCAATTGCGCAGTAAGACATAACTTTGGGTTTTTCTTAACCGATCTTTATGAAATTTTCTACGGTATAACTTATTGTGCCATAAAATATTTGGGTGTTCTCAAAAAGTCAATTGCACTTAAATTGTGGCTTAAATTGGTTGGCAATATAAGTTGGGTTATTAACTTGATTTATAAGTCTGCGGTGGTAGCGGGGAGGTGGCGATAGATATAAAATGAAAAATACTTGATATATATATAATATTCTAGAACCAACATATCAAGTTTGGTGACTTTAGCTCTTAATATTTACCCAATTTTCTCAAAGAACAGGAGGTCGATATCGATTTTTATTGATTGCTTGGAAACGGATTAAGTTATGGATTATCGGAAACAAATTCGATCTGCGCAGGCATTAGGAGGACCTACATCTAACCCACATCTAAAATTTCAAGTCTCTAGCTCTTATAGGTTCTGAGATCCTTGCGTTCATACATATGGACAGACAGACAGACGGACATGGCTAGATTGACTCGGCTATTGGTGCTGATCAAGAATATATATACACTATGGGGTCGGAGATGCTTTCTTCTGCCTGTCACATACATTTTCACAAATAAATAATACCCTTTTTACCCATTTTCAGTGAGTTCAGGTGAGTGAACATCTGAATCATCAACAGCTGAGTCGTCAACCATGGTCGGATCATATTCGGGTACACTTTCAGTTCTGGTCTGGTCAGGTAGAGCGGTGGCTCTCTCTAGCTTTGCGCTTTCGAAGTAAGCTTGCTCGTCAGCGTCTGTGTAATATGAGTCAAAAGTCTTTTACCGCTGGCTCTAAAGCTACAGTAGCTGTGTGTTGCGGTCTTTAGAATTTCGGAGGAGGTGCGATGGCTGTGGTAGGGGGGCGTGTGTCCACGAAATCGTTTGATTGGATCCTGTTCATATAATTAATGTACGGGTTTGGGTAGGATTGTCTAGGCCCAAAAAACTTTTAGGGTATATCAAATTGTGCATATGTCGGCTGAGAGATGTGTTTGGCTTGTGGGGCTATAGTTGGTTGTATACTCTGATAATTCGTGGCTGGTCGTGGGGTATAGCACAGTTTCAGATCAACGTTCCTCCATAACTATTACTTTGTATAATTTTTAATGGATGGTATCTAGTATTCGAGTGAACTGAACAAATGTCTAGGTGGTATAGAAGAATTTCTCTGTTCTTGGTTCTGATGCAAGGCGTGGCTCAGATATCTTGGCTCTTTGATAGCCAGGAGTCGACGTAAATCGTGATTTAAGTCTCGCACGAACGTGCCCTAAGCTTTGGCTTTGGCAAATATTAGTCAATGAACTTACTATTTCTGGTGTGTCTTTCTGTACCCTTATGTGATTAAGGATACGTTTGGTAAAATTCAGTAATGGGCAGAGGACCGTGTCAGTGAAAACATCTGATACTCGAGAGTTTTTTAATCTCGATTATCGGTGTAATATTCTGTAAGACACTTGGAGATGGCTTCCCAATTCATTGGGGTATTGTAGAGAGTAATTAAATAATATTTGTTGGTCTGCTCTTGGCCCTTATAAATGGCCATAATTCCAAGACCTAAATGTGGTTATATTTCCTGGGAATTCCATTATTAAACGCGTTATATAGGCCACTTTTTCTTTCGCTCGGGGATATTATTTCAACTCTCTGAAGCGTACCCTTAATTTAGGACAAGATTACACATTTTATTCCTGGACTACCGTACTGGTAACTGTGCGTGGGATGCCTTTTGTGGACAGCTCGAACCTGATGGACCAAATTTTAATGTTAGATAGGGCATCCGAAAAATAATTTTCTAGCATTTTTAGTAAATCGGACAACCTGAGACTTGAGCACCCTTATTTGAAATCTAGTGATATGCGAAAACTGCGTTTGCGGTGCTTCATTTTATATCTACTCTAATATATCTACTCTGAGACAAATTAATTTTACATTTTTTATTTTCTATCAATTTTAGAAATGTTGTTTATTATTTTAGAACTAGTGGTTGTTTCTCCCCATCTACTCTAAAGTCCTTTGTCCTTGGGAGTCGCAGAATTGGCGTGTTTTATACTGCGAGTGCAGTGCTTTATTTGTTTATCGGTTTCCGTTTTCGTAATAGGACTCTTTACACTTCGTAATTTTTCTTATTAATGGTTGACTATTAAACAGACACTTACGCTCGTTACTTCAGCGTGGTATAATTCATGAAAATATAATACAAATTTTACATGGATTTGCAAAATTGTAATATATATTTGTTTTTATACCCTGAACCCATTAAAAATGGGTATAAGGGTATATTGTATTTGTGCGAAAGCCAAATGTATGTAACGGGCAGAAGGAAGCATCTCCGACCCCATAAAGTATATATATTCTTGATCAGCATCAATAGCCGAGTCGATCTAGCCATGTCCGTCTGTCTGTCCGTCCGTCCGTCCGTCCAGAACCTTTAAGAGCTAGAGACTTGCAATTTTAGATGTAGGTGCTCCTAGTTCCCGCGCAGATCGAGTTTGTTTCCGATAATCTATAACTTACTTAGTTTCTAAGCAATCGATAAGAATCGATATCGATATCCTGTTTTTTGGGCAATTCTGGTAAATAATAAGAGCTAGCTTTAACCGGTCCCTGATCGGCCGCCAATTAAAGCAATTATAAATAGTTCCTTATAAAAAAAAAAAAACACACAACTGTTTACTTTAAGTGCTGCTTGAGAACTAATTTGAACATTGCGGACTGCGGCTGCCGCCCAAATGGTTCGTGTCGGGTGTCCAGGATGCATCCAACGGTGGAGCTATCCCTGACTTGGCGCGCGGTTCGATTATTGGTCATGCACATTGGCCGTGATCGTTGGGCTGGGTATGAGTACTATCTATTGATATTTGTAACAGCTGCTCTTTACATAAGACCAAAAAATTATGTGCATATGTATGTACATTATTATAATGAATATATGCTCTGATTAGGCCTAAGCCTAAGACGTATCTATTGATGTATAAGAAAATACATTCTTCCATAAGCTTTAATAAAGTTATTGATTGTTGAGTAAGGAAATAATTATACCCTTGCAGAGGGTATTATAATTTTGTCGTAAAATGTGTAACGCATAGAAGGAGACATCTCCGACCCCATAAGGTTTATATATTCTTGATCAGCATCAACAGCCAACATATGTGAAAAGCAGCTGGATCGGACCACTATATCATATAGCTGCCATAGGAACGATCGGTCGAAAATTAAGTTTTTGTATAAAAAAACATATTGTTTTTCAAGATATCTTGACCAAACTCGGCATTAATAAGTTTTACTTTACTCCTCATATATATGCAAAATCCTTTTAAGATCGGACCTCTATATCATATAGCTGCCATAGGAACGATCGGTCGAAAATAAAGTTTTTGTATGTAAAAACATTTTGTTTATCAAGATATCTTGACCAAACTCGGCATTTATTATTTTAGGTACGCTCCTCATATATATGCAAAATACTATTAAGATCGGGACACTATATCATATAGCTGCCATAGGAACCATCGGTCGAAAATTAAGTTTTTGTATAAAAAAACATTTTGTTTATCAAGATATCTTGACCAAACTCGGCATTTATTAGTTTTACTTTACTCCTCATATATATGCAAAATCCTATTAGGATCGGACCACTATATCACATAGCTGCCATAGGAACGATCGGTCGAAAATTAAGTTTTTGTATAAAAAACATTTTGCTTATCAAGATATCTTAACCAAACTCGGCATTAACTATTTTCCCTGTTCTTCTTAGGTTCGGAAAAAGCACTATAAGCATTATGAAAAGGTTGGGTCTGCAAGGATGTTAGATCTTCGGCGTGCCAAAGATAGCCTTTCTTTCTCGTTTTTAGTGTACATTGACATTTTATTGATTTAAAATGCCTAAGCATTTATGTTCAGTGATACATGCATAATCACACATGTACAAATACTAACCAGAAATAGATCGCGCTCGCTTACTGTTAGGCTTTAGCCGAAAAAATGAATTTTCTTGACTTATTTACCCTTTCTAATCTTCACCCATTAGATACAACTAGCATTTTTAAAAAAATAAATAAATAATTCAAAAGAAAATATTCTCGTGACCGACAAAACAAACTGCTTCCCAATACTTAAATCCTTGCATCCATAACAAGTGTATGTACCTAATCATAAAAAACTGTACTTAAATATCAGAACCTACACAGAGGACATAATACGATGCAATCGCAATTGTAATTCTTTTCCGCTGACATGTGCCCTGCCCATATATGTAGCTACATTATTATTTTAATAATTTCTGTGTTTCTTTACTGATCTTGATGAAATTTTCAGCAGAATATCCTATTTATAGAATATTCGTTTATTCTTAAAAAAAGCAACATTCATATTGTGTTCCAATCGATTTATTTACTTGTGGTAACGGCGCGGGTTTTCAATAACTATAAAATCAAAGAAACTTGATATCTATATACTAACACTCACCAATCAAAAAATAGACTGGACATCACATAGAAGGAAAGTGGGCACAAAAATATCGATGGCATCTGGTCCAAAATCGCGAGCAAGGGAGTAAGATATATATGATGTATTTTTATTCGCTTACACTACAGGAAACTGCTTGGTTTACTCTCTTCCTGATGATTTGTGCGATAGAACGGCAACGCTGTTTATTCTTATATCGCTCGCAATTACTCTCAGTGCTCTCTCATGTTTAGGAATCGTTTTAATGTGTGTGTAAATGTGTCCGACAAGCAAAAATGCGCACAAATTCATTTTTTTTAAAAGTCGGTGACATTTCTACCCTTTTGAAGGCACGAGTAATATGAAAAAGAGAACGGCAGAATGCGCCACACGCGAAAAATTTTTCGTGAAACAAAATAACTGAATAGGGACTAAAATGTCTAAGCGTTTTAAAAAAGAAATAGTAAAAGAGAACAAACATTCAACCGTCAATGCATCTACAGATCAGATGCAAGAATAACATTTAACTAACTTTTCTCAAACCAATCCCCTCATTCTGATTATTTGAAATTAATTCGACATAATAAATTTCCAAATTCAAAAAGTAGCATTGAATGCTAAAAGAAAAATGGCTATAAGCGAAATCAGTTCTGTATGGATATAAAGTGCATTTAATCCAAATCATGAAGTTTTCGAAATTAATACAAATAAAGCAAGTCAGAGCTTCTAGTCTAGTCGGTCCCGACTAGGGGATACCCTGAACCCTCTTTCTGCAACATCAAATGCATATATATATTCTATTTTAGAAGCTATATGTCAAGTTTGGTGACTCTAGCTCTTATTAATTACCCAAATTGCCCAAAAAGAGGATATCGATATCGATTTTTATCGTTTGCTTGGAAACGGAGTAAGTTATCGATTATCGGAAACAAACTCGATCTGCGCGGGAGCTAGGAGCACCTACATCTAAAATTCAAGTCTCTAGCTTTTATAGGTTCTGAGATCCTTGCGTTCATACATACGGACGAACGGACAGACAGACGGACATGGCTAGATCGACTCGGCTATTGATCTATAAATTGATGGGTATAAAAACGAGAAAGAAAGGCTATCTTCGGCACGCCGAAGATCTAATACCCTTGCAGACCCAACCTTTTTATAATGCTCATAGTGCTTTGCCCGCATCTAAGAAGCACAGGGAAAATAATAAATGCCGAGTTTGGTCAAAAAAAGTTTTCCATACAACAACTTAATTTTCGACCGATCGTTCCTACGGCAGCTATATGATATAGTGGTCCGATCTTAATTGAATTTTTCATATTTATGAGGAGTAGAGTTAAACTAATAAATGCCGAGGTTGGTCAAGATATCTTGATAAACAACATTTTTTTTCATACAACTTAATTTTCGACCCATCGTTCCTATGGCAGCTATATGATATAGTAGTCCAATACAGCTTGTTTTGACAAAGGTGCTGCGTCCAATAGAAAGAGGGACTTCTGCAAAATTTCATGACGATAGCTTTAAAAAAGAGAGACCAGATCACATAGAAACAGACAGACCGACAGACGGATAGACGGATAGACGGACAGACGGACATGGCTATATCGACTCGGCTGTAGTATATATACTTTATGGGGTCGGAGATGTCTCCTATGCGTTACACATTGCACGACATTATTAAAAGAATAAACAAGATACAATGTAATAATAAATTCATTAAAAGATTCAGAAAATTTTCAAAATATTTTTTCCACTCAATTGACATGTAATATTTTACATTTTGCATAAATCTTGCTCTACATTCGTCAAAAGCTAAATACTAGTAGAAGCACAAGTAATACTTTTATAATATCCGAAGAAGAAAATAAAGTTATAAGTAGCATTTTAATACAAGCAAATAGACCATTCAGCAATTTAGAAGAAGCCTTAAATTTTGCAAATATTAAAATCGCGTTTAAAAACAGATAAGAAAATTTGGAAACACTTTTGAAACCTTTAAAAAATATTAAATGTCTCTATTAAATGTAACAAGTAAGAGCTTCTAGTCGGGAGCTCCAGACTTTGGGATACCCTGAACCCTCTTCTTCCAACATCCAATGCATATACATATTCTATTTTAGAAGCTATATGTCAAGTTTGGTGACTCTAGCTATTATTATTTATCAAAATCGACCAAAAAAGAGGATATCGATATCGATTTTTATCGATTGCTTGGAAACGGAGTAAGTTATCGATTATCGGAAACAAACTCGATCTGCGCAGGCACTAGGAGCACCTACATCTAAAATTTCAAGTCTCTAGCTCTTATTGGTTCTGAGATCCTTGCGTTCATACATACGGACGGACGGACAGACAGACGGACGGACAGACAGACGGACATGGCTAGATCGACTCGGCTATTGGTGCTGATCCCTGAATATATGTATATACTTTATGGGGTCGGAGATGCTTCCTTCTGCCTGTTACATACATTTGGATTTTGCACAAATACAATATACCCTTATACCCATTTTTAATGGGCTCAGGGTATAAAAATGTAAAATGTAAAGTGTAAAAATATTAATGAAATCGGTAAGAAAGTAATCAGTTATTCGAAATGCAACATTGTCTATACAATTTAACTAAAGCTGCCCAGGTGAACTACTATTATTGGGGTAACAGCCACCCCGACTTACAGCGAATAGACCCCAGGCAAAGTTGGCGAAACAGAAGCTTCCGGAAAATAGCATAAAACAAGTAAGAGGTTCTAGTCGGGAGCTCCCGACTAGGGGATACCCTGAAATTTCTTATTCCAACGCCAAATGCAGCTCGCGCTACGCTCTCGTTTGTAGTAATAAAGCTTAACTTAAAAAAATGTTCCCTTGGCAGGGTTCGAACTCGCAACTAACCGCACTACTTGCCGCCGTCTTCACTCAACACAGCAGTTCCACAGCAGCCTAGAAAAAAAAATTGTTTCCTTAGCATGGGCTTGAACTCGCGACAGACTACACCACATGCCACCGCATCTACTCAACGGCCACAGCAATAATTAAGTCTTGTAATGGTGTCTGCGTCAGGGTTCAACTGCTTCCTTTTATTTGGCCATTAACCAAAATAAACCAAATGGCCGTGGCTGTTGCCTAACCAGGTGCATAGGGATTGGAGGTTCGCACTTCTTGCTAATGCTCGGACAATAGCTCGTCGGACTGGTCGGGGGTTTTTCCTTTCCCTTCTGCACTTACCATAAACACATAGTTTAAGTGCGATTCAAAATAAAAAAAAAAATAATTATTGATTCAAATAAAATTAAAAAAAAAAAAATTCCTAAAACATTACTATTAGTGTGTTCCGACCGAACATCCAAATTCAAACCATTTAATTTCGCTTAAGTGAGAGAACAAAGGTGTTGATCGTCTCTCTTTCTCTCTACCCTCCTATGACATGTAAAAACCTGGTATGTGGGTGCTTATCCCTATTTCAGGATCTTAAACCATCACTAAAAATTGAAACGGTGGGAACTTGACAGATAAGAATCAAGGAATTACAATATATAATCAAATGAGCTAATGTATAATTCATTTATTCACGCGTTGTTTGTTTTCGAGCATTATGCCAATCAATAGATAGATAGGTATAGCTCGAGTTACAAAATATATAAATATATATAAAATACAATAATTAGTTGAAAGCACCTAAAGATATAAAGTGGAAGGAGAAATGTATGGACCTTATTTTTGGATTTGACGGACGTAATTAAATTACCGTCTTGCTATATTAAGCTGGATTAAAGTGTTGTTTTGCACTCACTGTTGGGTTTTACTCTTACTCACTCAATATCCTTTAAAGCAGACGTTGGCCCAATGAGTACGACGATTCGGATCGCTGTTGCTAAATATTACAAAAGAAATCTATAAGTATACATAGACACATACTTAGTGTATATATATATATATATACATATATATATATATATAGAAATTCCACCCCACTGATTTTTGGACGCTGCCCATATATATATATATATATATATATATATATATATATATATATATATTTGGGCATATTCATTGCATATTTTTGAAAAAAATTAAGAAATAACTAAGGATCTATTGAACGCCCATCTTGGAAACGTTAAATAATTATTTGAATTATATGGCAATGGCTTTTAAGCAAGCGGAAGGGTACACCAAAGGTAATACAGACTCAGCTTCTCCGGTTACGCTATGCGCTTAGTGCAAGAGGATGGTGATGCGCAAGTAGTAAGCGTTTTACCCGCTTGACGCCGTTTTCCGAGGCTATGCCAGATGTTGTTCTTCACAAAACCGAGGCTGATATGAACAGTAGCAGCAAAATTGGTCATACTGGGTCGACACGTGCTGTTGGTGTTGCCCTTGTCTGGTCCGATCTCCACTTCTGGTAGCGCCGACTAGCACGTCTTAATATTCCCGCTGCTCTTTGTCAGCAAGCTACTGACGTGTGGAGCTGCTCTGGCACGAAAACTGTGGAAGCCTTAGTAAGTTCCAATTCTCAACACTAGCACCTATAGATACCGTTTCTTTAATGAACACACACCGAATCACACTTAGGTTATTGCGTCGAGTTGCAATAAGACTACTTTCACAGTGTGCATTAAGATCGGCTAAGAAATACAGAAGTTATCAAAGATAACTTGTGTTATATTGACACGTGATTACTCTAGCTGGCGCAAATTGCAAGAAATTATGTATACACGTACAGACATACATATAACGCGATTCTTTATTCAATTCTATAAACAACATTGCAATTGCTATTTGATTATTTTCTGAACTGGGTGTATGTGCTTCTATTTTTTTTTCTTCGTTGAATATAAATTTTCCAATTTTTGCAGACTAATAAGGGTTCGATTCTGAATGAGTGAAATGTATTATTTTTTAAATTTATTTATATTACTGCTAAAGCAAATAAGCTTGTAGCGTAAGCCGCTTACGTGTTTTATCATCTAAAGTTGGAGTTTCATATGAGGCTCTTTTATGTCTCGTAGTGCATTCACGCATGTAACAATCTTAAATATTGCCATCGACAACAATGGATATAAACAAACAAATCAAAACATAAGCGCAAGTCAGTGACTCGATAAAATCACTAACAAAAAAATATATTGACTGGACAACCAGTGGAAGACGCTGGAGCCTCGCGTTTTATATGCGGCTGGTCAAAGTCGCCTTCGTTTTTGTTCGGGTTCGAGAGTAAGAAATACATATGACTTGTGTGATAAAACGGCATCGCTGTTGTGTTTGCTTGTGTGCTTGTTGCTATGTGTTGTCCCTGATAAGAGTGATAAAAGTCGAAGTTTTTGTGATTTCTGAATTTCGAGCAGTTGATTGTTTTCTGTGCTGCTATATTAATTCGTTTTTTTCTCATTGATACTTAATTATTGTAGAGTCGTAGTAGAGTCGACAGCAAGTAATGCGGACAGTTGCGAGCTCGACCCCTGCCATGGAAACTTTTTTTTTTAGTTATTTGGTGTTGGAATAAGAGGGTTCAGGGTATCCCCTAGTCGGGGGCTCCCGACTAGAACCTCTTACTTTTTTTGTTTACTGTGGTGACCTATTTTGCTTAAAAAAAAGAAATTAAGTCGTATTTCTGCAAGGGCAATTCATCGCTTGCTGCTTGGGCACATGCACACGCATTCGAGTAAGCAGGCTTGGACTGTTCATGCTTGATGTAAGGGTAAGGGCACCTGAACGTTGGCATGTGTGCATGATAACTTTTTGGGCCGGCCAAGCACGCATACTAACACACTTTTTTATATGGATGAAACCATTTATGCGTTTGTGTGCGTGTTAGTTGCCTGCCTAAACAGCAAACAATTGCAATGCTGTTGATAGAATTCGAAGCAGACGCGCATGAATGTGTCTGTACATGTATACAGAAATTCTTGGAATTCGCACCAGCTGTCCCATCCAATTGCGCAGTAAGACATAACTTTGGGTTTTTCTTAACCGATCTTTATGAAATTTTCTACGGTATAACTTATTGTGCCATAAAATATTTGGGTGTTCTCAAAAAGTCAATTGCACTTAAATTGTGGCTTAAATTGGTTGGCAATATAAGTTGGGTTATTAACTTGATTTATAAGTCTGCGGTGGTAGCGGGGAGGTGGCGATAGATATAAAATGAAAAATACTTGATATATATATAATATTCTAGAACCAACATATCAAGTTTGGTGACTTTAGCTCTTAATATTTACCCAATTTTCTCAAAGAACAGGAGGTCGATATCGATTTTTATTGATTGCTTGGAAACGGATTAAGTTATGGATTATCGGAAACAAATTCGATCTGCGCAGGCATTAGGAGGACCTACATCTAACCCACATCTAAAATTTCAAGTCTCTAGCTCTTATAGGTTCTGAGATCCTTGCGTTCATACATATGGACAGACAGACAGACGGACATGGCTAGATTGACTCGGCTATTGGTGCTGATCAAGAATATATATACACTATGGGGTCGGAGATGCTTTCTTCTGCCTGTCACATACATTTTCACAAATAAATAATACCCTTTTTACCCATTTTCAGTGAGTTCAGGTGAGTGAACATCTGAATCATCAACAGCTGAGTCGTCAACCATGGTCGGATCATATTCGGGTACACTTTCAGTTCTGGTCTGGTCAGGTAGAGCGGTGGCTCTCTCTAGCTTTGCGCTTTCGAAGTAAGCTTGCTCGTCAGCGTCTGTGTAATATGAGTCAAAAGTCTTTTACCGCTGGCTCTAAAGCTACAGTAGCTGTGTGTTGCGGTCTTTAGAATTTCGGAGGAGGTGCGATGGCTGTGGTAGGGGGGCGTGTGTCCACGAAATCGTTTGATTGGATCCTGTTCATATAATTAATGTACGGGTTTGGGTAGGATTGTCTAGGCCCAAAAAACTTTTAGGGTATATCAAATTGTGCATATGTCGGCTGAGAGATGTGTTTGGCTTGTGGGGCTATAGTTGGTTGTATACTCTGATAATTCGTGGCTGGTCGTGGGGTATAGCACAGTTTCAGATCAACGTTCCTCCATAACTATTACTTTGTATAATTTTTAATGGATGGTATCTAGTATTCGAGTGAACTGAACAAATGTCTAGGTGGTATAGAAGAATTTCTCTGTTCTTGGTTCTGATGCAAGGCGTGGCTCAGATATCTTGGCTCTTTGATAGCCAGGAGTCGACGTAAATCGTGATTTAAGTCTCGCACGAACGTGCCCTAAGCTTTGGCTTTGGCAAATATTAGTCAATGAACTTACTATTTCTGGTGTGTCTTTCTGTACCCTTATGTGATTAAGGATACGTTTGGTAAAATTCAGTAATGGGCAGAGGACCGTGTCAGTGAAAACATCTGATACTCGAGAGTTTTTTAATCTCGATTATCGGTGTAATATTCTGTAAGACACTTGGAGATGGCTTCCCAATTCATTGGGGTATTGTAGAGAGTAATTAAATAATATTTGTTGGTCTGCTCTTGGCCCTTATAAATGGCCATAATTCCAAGACCTAAATGTGGTTATATTTCCTGGGAATTCCATTATTAAACGCGTTATATAGGCCACTTTTTCTTTCGCTCGGGGATATTATTTCAACTCTCTGAAGCGTACCCTTAATTTAGGACAAGATTACACATTTTATTCCTGGACTACCGTACTGGTAACTGTGCGTGGGATGCCTTTTGTGGACAGCTCGAACCTGATGGACCAAATTTTAATGTTAGATAGGGCATCCGAAAAATAATTTTCTAGCATTTTTAGTAAATCGGACAACCTGAGACTTGAGCACCCTTATTTGAAATCTAGTGATATGCGAAAACTGCGTTTGCGGTGCTTCATTTTATATCTACTCTAATATATCTACTCTGAGACAAATTAATTTTACATTTTTTATTTTCTATCAATTTTAGAAATGTTGTTTATTATTTTAGAACTAGTGGTTGTTTCTCCCCATCTACTCTAAAGTCCTTTGTCCTTGGGAGTCGCAGAATTGGCGTGTTTTATACTGCGAGTGCAGTGCTTTATTTGTTTATCGGTTTCCGTTTTCGTAATAGGACTCTTTACACTTCGTAATTTTTCTTATTAATGGTTGACTATTAAACAGACACTTACGCTCGTTACTTCAGCGTGGTATAATTCATGAAAATATAATACAAATTTTACATGGATTTGCAAAATTGTAATATATATTTGTTTTTATACCCTGAACCCATTAAAAATGGGTATAAGGGTATATTGTATTTGTGCGAAAGCCAAATGTATGTAACGGGCAGAAGGAAGCATCTCCGACCCCATAAAGTATATATATTCTTGATCAGCATCAATAGCCGAGTCGATCTAGCCATGTCCGTCTGTCTGTCCGTCCGTCCGTCCGTCCAGAACCTTTAAGAGCTAGAGACTTGCAATTTTAGATGTAGGTGCTCCTAGTTCCCGCGCAGATCGAGTTTGTTTCCGATAATCTATAACTTACTTAGTTTCTAAGCAATCGATAAGAATCGATATCGATATCCTGTTTTTTGGGCAATTCTGGTAAATAATAAGAGCTAGCTTTAACCGGTCCCTGATCGGCCGCCAATTAAAGCAATTATAAATAGTTCCTTATAAAAAAAAAAAAACACACAACTGTTTACTTTAAGTGCTGCTTGAGAACTAATTTGAACATTGCGGACTGCGGCTGCCGCCCAAATGGTTCGTGTCGGGTGTCCAGGATGCATCCAACGGTGGAGCTATCCCTGACTTGGCGCGCGGTTCGATTATTGGTCATGCACATTGGCCGTGATCGTTGGGCTGGGTATGAGTACTATCTATTGATATTTGTAACAGCTGCTCTTTACATAAGACCAAAAAATTATGTGCATATGTATGTACATTATTATAATGAATATATGCTCTGATTAGGCCTAAGCCTAAGACGTATCTATTGATGTATAAGAAAATACATTCTTCCATAAGCTTTAATAAAGTTATTGATTGTTGAGTAAGGAAATAATTATACCCTTGCAGAGGGTATTATAATTTTGTCGTAAAATGTGTAACGCATAGAAGGAGACATCTCCGACCCCATAAGGTTTATATATTCTTGATCAGCATCAACAGCCAACATATGTGAAAAGCAGCTGGATCGGACCACTATATCATATAGCTGCCATAGGAACGATCGGTCGAAAATTAAGTTTTTGTATAAAAAAACATATTGTTTTTCAAGATATCTTGACCAAACTCGGCATTAATAAGTTTTACTTTACTCCTCATATATATGCAAAATCCTTTTAAGATCGGACCTCTATATCATATAGCTGCCATAGGAACGATCGGTCGAAAATAAAGTTTTTGTATGTAAAAACATTTTGTTTATCAAGATATCTTGACCAAACTCGGCATTTATTAGTTTTACTTTACTCCTCATATATATGCAAAATCCTATTAGGATCGGACCACTATATCACATAGCTGCCATAGGAACGATCGGTCGAAAATTAAGTTTTTGTAGAAAAAACATTTTGTTTTTAAAGACATCTTGACCAAACTCGACATTTATCAGTTTTACTATGCTCCTCATACATATACAAAATCCTATTAAGATCGGACCACTATATCATATACATAGCTGCCATAGGAACGAGCGGTCGAAAATTAAGTTTTTGTATAAAAAACATTTTGCTTATCAAGATATCTTAACCAAACTCGGCATTAACTATTTTCCCTGTTCTTCTTAGGTTCGGAAAAAGCACTATAAGCATTATGAAAAGGTTGGGTCTGCAAGGATGTTAGATCTTCGGCGTGCCAAAGATAGCCTTTCTTTCTCGTTTTTAGTGTACATTGACATTTTATTGATTTAAAATGCCTAAGCATTTATGTTCAGTGATACATGCATAATCACACATGTACAAATACTAACCAGAAATAGATCGCGCTCGCTTACTGTTAGGCTTTAGCCGAAAAAATGAATTTTCTTGACTTATTTACCCTTTCTAATCTTCACCCATTAGATACAACTAGCATTTTTAAAAAAATAAATAAATAATTCAAAAGAAAATATTCTCGTGACCGACAAAACAAACTGCTTCCCAATACTTAAATCCTTGCATCCATAACAAGTGTATGTACCTAATCATAAAAAACTGTACTTAAATATCAGAACCTACACAGAGGACATAATACGATGCAATCGCAATTGTAATTCTTTTCCGCTGACATGTGCCCTGCCCATATATGTAGCTACATTATTATTTTAATAATTTCTGTGTTTCTTTACTGATCTTGATGAAATTTTCAGCAGAATATCCTATTTATAGAATATTCGTTTATTCTTAAAAAAAGCAACATTCATATTGTGTTCCAATCGATTTATTTACTTGTGGTAACGGCGCGGGTTTTCAATAACTATAAAATCAAAGAAACTTGATATCTATATACTAACACTCACCAATCAAAAAATAGACTGGACATCACATAGAAGGAAAGTGGGCACAAAAATATCGATGGCATCTGGTCCAAAATCGCGAGCAAGGGAGTAAGATATATATGATGTATTTTTATTCGCTTACACTACAGGAAACTGCTTGGTTTACTCTCTTCCTGATGATTTGTGCGATAGAACGGCAACGCTGTTTATTCTTATATCGCTCGCAATTACTCTCAGTGCTCTCTCATGTTTAGGAATCGTTTTAATGTGTGTGTAAATGTGTCCGACAAGCAAAAATGCGCACAAATTCATTTTTTTTAAAAGTCGGTGACATTTCTACCCTTTTGAAGGCACGAGTAATATGAAAAAGAGAACGGCAGAATGCGCCACACGCGAAAAATTTTTCGTGAAACAAAATAACTGAATAGGGACTAAAATGTCTAAGCGTTTTAAAAAAGAAATAGTAAAAGAGAACAAACATTCAACCGTCAATGCATCTACAGATCAGATGCAAGAATAACATTTAACTAACTTTTCTCAAACCAATCCCCTCATTCTGATTATTTGAAATTAATTCGACATAATAAATTTCCAAATTCAAAAAGTAGCATTGAATGCTAAAAGAAAAATGGCTATAAGCGAAATCAGTTCTGTATGGATATAAAGTGCATTTAATCCAAATCATGAAGTTTTCGAAATTAATACAAATAAAGCAAGTCAGAGCTTCTAGTCTAGTCGGTCCCGACTAGGGGATACCCTGAACCCTCTTTCTGCAACATCAAATGCATATATATATTCTATTTTAGAAGCTATATGTCAAGTTTGGTGACTCTAGCTCTTATTAATTACCCAAATTGCCCAAAAAGAGGATATCGATATCGATTTTTATCGTTTGCTTGGAAACGGAGTAAGTTATCGATTATCGGAAACAAACTCGATCTGCGCGGGAGCTAGGAGCACCTACATCTAAAATTCAAGTCTCTAGCTTTTATAGGTTCTGAGATCCTTGCGTTCATACATACGGACGAACGGACAGACAGACGGACATGGCTAGATCGACTCGGCTATTGATCTATAAATTGATGGGTATAAAAACGAGAAAGAAAGGCTATCTTCGGCACGCCGAAGATCTAATACCCTTGCAGACCCAACCTTTTTATAATGCTCATAGTGCTTTGCCCGCATCTAAGAAGCACAGGGAAAATAATAAATGCCGAGTTTGGTCAAAAAAAGTTTTCCATACAACAACTTAATTTTCGACCGATCGTTCCTACGGCAGCTATATGATATAGTGGTCCGATCTTAATTGAATTTTTCATATTTATGAGGAGTAGAGTTAAACTAATAAATGCCGAGGTTGGTCAAGATATCTTGATAAACAACATTTTTTTTCATACAACTTAATTTTCGACCCATCGTTCCTATGGCAGCTATATGATATAGTAGTCCAATACAGCTTGTTTTGACAAAGGTGCTGCGTCCAATAGAAAGAGGGACTTCTGCAAAATTTCATGACGATAGCTTTAAAAAAGAGAGACCAGATCACATAGAAACAGACAGACCGACAGACGGATAGACGGATAGACGGACAGACGGACATGGCTATATCGACTCGGCTGTAGTATATATACTTTATGGGGTCGGAGATGTCTCCTATGCGTTACACATTGCACGACATTATTAAAAGAATAAACAAGATACAATGTAATAATAAATTCATTAAAAGATTCAGAAAATTTTCAAAATATTTTTTCCACTCAATTGACATGTAATATTTTACATTTTGCATAAATCTTGCTCTACATTCGTCAAAAGCTAAATACTAGTAGAAGCACAAGTAATACTTTTATAATATCCGAAGAAGAAAATAAAGTTATAAGTAGCATTTTAATACAAGCAAATAGACCATTCAGCAATTTAGAAGAAGCCTTAAATTTTGCAAATATTAAAATCGCGTTTAAAAACAGATAAGAAAATTTGGAAACACTTTTGAAACCTTTAAAAAATATTAAATGTCTCTATTAAATGTAACAAGTAAGAGCTTCTAGTCGGGAGCTCCAGACTTTGGGATACCCTGAACCCTCTTCTTCCAACATCCAATGCATATACATATTCTATTTTAGAAGCTATATGTCAAGTTTGGTGACTCTAGCTATTATTATTTATCAAAATCGACCAAAAAAGAGGATATCGATATCGATTTTTATCGATTGCTTGGAAACGGAGTAAGTTATCGATTATCGGAAACAAACTCGATCTGCGCAGGCACTAGGAGCACCTACATCTAAAATTTCAAGTCTCTAGCTCTTATTGGTTCTGAGATCCTTGCGTTCATACATACGGACGGACGGACGGACGGACGGACAGACAGACGGACGGACAGACAGACGGACATGGCTAGATCGACTCGGCTATTGGTGCTGATCCCTGAATATATGTATATACTTTATGGGGTCGGAGATGCTTCCTTCTGCCTGTTACATACATTTGGATTTTGCACAAATACAATATACCCTTATACCCATTTTTAATGGGCTCAGGGTATAAAAATGTAAAATGTAAAGTGTAAAAATATTAATGAAATCGGTAAGAAAGTAATCAGTTATTCGAAATGCAACATTGTCTATACAATTTAACTAAAGCTGCCCAGGTGAACTACTATTATTGGGGTAACAGCCACCCCGACTTACAGCGAATAGACCCCAGGCAAAGTTGGCGAAACAGAAGCTTCCGGAAAATAGCATAAAACAAGTAAGAGGTTCTAGTCGGGAGCTCCCGACTAGGGGATACCCTGAAATTTCTTATTCCAACGCCAAATGCAGCTCGCGCTACGCTCTCGTTTGTAGTAATAAAGCTTAACTTAAAAAAATGTTCCCTTGGCAGGGTTCGAACTCGCAACTAACCGCACTACTTGCCGCCGTCTTCACTCAACACAGCAGTTCCACAGCAGCCTAGAAAAAAAAATTGTTTCCTTAGCATGGGCTTGAACTCGCGACAGACTACACCACATGCCACCGCATCTACTCAACGGCCACAGCAATAATTAAGTCTTGTAATGGTGTCTGCGTCAGGGTTCAACTGCTTCCTTTTATTTGGCCATTAACCAAAATAAACCAAATGGCCGTGGCTGTTGCCTAACCAGGTGCATAGGGATTGGAGGTTCGCACTTCTTGCTAATGCTCGGACAATAGCTCGTCGGACTGGTCGGGGGTTTTTCCTTTCCCTTCTGCACTTACCATAAACACATAGTTTAAGTGCGATTCAAAATAAAAAAAAAAATAATTATTGATTCAAATAAAATTAAAAAAAAAAAAATTCCTAAAACATTACTATTAGTGTGTTCCGACCGAACATCCAAATTCAAACCATTTAATTTCGCTTAAGTGAGAGAACAAAGGTGTTGATCGTCTCTCTTTCTCTCTACCCTCCTATGACATGTAAAAACCTGGTATGTGGGTGCTTATCCCTATTTCAGGATCTTAAACCATCACTAAAAATTGAAACGGTGGGAACTTGACAGATAAGAATCAAGGAATTACAATATATAATCAAATGAGCTAATGTATAATTCATTTATTCACGCGTTGTTTGTTTTCGAGCATTATGCCAATCCAAATATATAAATATATATAAAATACAATAATTAGTTGAAAGCACCTAAAGATATAAAGTGGAAGGAGAAATGTATGGACCTTATTTTTGGATTTGACGGACGTAATTAAATTACCGTCTTGCTATATTAAGCTGGATTAAAGTGTTGTTTTGCACTCACTGTTGGGTTTTACTCTTACTCACTCAATATCCTTTAAAGCAGACGTTGGCCCAATGAGTACGACGATTCGGATCGCTGTTGCTAAATATTACAAAAGAAATCTATAAGTATACATAGACACATACTTAGTGTATATATATATATATACATATATATATATATATAGAAATTCCACCCCACTGATTTTTGGACGCTGCCCATATATATATATATATATATATATATATATATATATATATATATATTTGGGCATATTCATTGCATATTTTTGAAAAAAATTAAGAAATAACTAAGGATCTATTGAACGCCCATCTTGGAAACGTTAAATAATTATTTGAATTATATGGCAATGGCTTTTAAGCAAGCGGAAGGGTACACCAAAGGTAATACAGACTCAGCTTCTCCGGTTACGCTATGCGCTTAGTGCAAGAGGATGGTGATGCGCAAGTAGTAAGCGTTTTACCCGCTTGACGCCGTTTTCCGAGGCTATGCCAGATGTTGTTCTTCACAAAACCGAGGCTGATATGAACAGTAGCAGCAAAATTGGTCATACTGGGTCGACACGTGCTGTTGGTGTTGCCCTTGTCTGGTCCGATCTCCACTTCTGGTAGCGCCGACTAGCACGTCTTAATATTCCCGCTGCTCTTTGTCAGCAAGCTACTGACGTGTGGAGCTGCTCTGGCACGAAAACTGTGGAAGCCTTAGTAAGTTCCAATTCTCAACACTAGCACCTATAGATACCGTTTCTTTAATGAACACACACCGAATCACACTTAGGTTATTGCGTCGAGTTGCTATGAAGGTTTTGGTTTCTATTAGGACTTCGAAACTGAACCACACTTGCAATGTTGGGTTCTAACGTCTTTTTTCGAAAATTATTTGCAATGCTAAATTATATGAACTTAACTCGCCCGCGCTTCAGCTGAAATGACATGCTGTGTTGTACTTTTAACCTTTACTACTTCCCAAAGACAAAACAAGGAAGAGGTTCTAGTCGGGATGTCCCGACTAGGGGATACCCTTCCAACATCAAATGCATGTATATATTCTATTTTAGAAGCTATATGTCAAGTTTGGTGACTCTAGCTCTTATTATTTACCAAAATTGCCCAAAGAACAGGATATCGATTTCGATTTTTATCGATTGCTTGGAAACGGAGTAAGTTATCGATTTTCGGAAACAAACTCGATCTGCGCAGGCACTAGGAGCACCTACAACTAAAATTTCAAGTTTCTAGCTTTTTTAGCTTTTATAAGCTCTGTGATTCTTGCGTTCATACATACGGACGGACGGACGGACGGACGGACAGACAGACGGATATGGCTAGATCGACTCGGCTATTGATGCTGATCAAGAATATATATACTTTATGGGGTCGGAGATGCTTCCATCTGCCTGTTACATACATTTGGATTATGCAAAAATTCAATATACCCTTATACCCATTTTTAATGGGTTCGGGGTATAAAAAAAACAAGTAAGAGGTTCTAGTCGGGAGTTCCCGACTAGGAAATACCCTGAACCCTCTAATTCCAACACTAAATGCAGTTCGCGCAATGCGCTCGTTTGAAGTAATAAAGATAAATTAAAAAAAAAAAAGTTAACTTGGCAGGATTCGAACTCCCAACTAACCGTATTACTTGCTGACGACTCTAATCAACTGACAAGCCAGAAAATAAAAACTAATTTCCCAGGTAGGGCTCGAGCTCGCGACAGACCGCAATAGTTGCTATGCCTCTACTTAACAGCCACAATAATAACTAAGTATTATCGAACTTATATTGCATTACAGAAAAAAGCAATTACAATGCTGTTATAATGCGATAGAATGCACAGCAGTGTCTGTGTACAGGAACACCCAAATTGTTGATGTTTTCGTTAGCTGTGCCATCCAATTGCGCAGTTACATATAACTTTGGCTTTTTCTTAACCGATCTTAATGAAATTTTCTACAGTTTATCTTATTGTACCATAGAATATTTGTGTATTCTCAAAAAGTCAATTGCATCAATATTGTGGCTTAGATTGGTTCGCAATATAAGTTGGGTTATTAACTTGATTTATAGCTCTGTGGTGTTAGTGGGGAGGTAACGAGGTATAAAATGAAAGATACTTGGTAGATATATACTATTCTAGAAGCAACATATCAAGTTTGGTGACTCTAGCTCTTAATACTAACCAAAATTGCTTAAAGAACAGGATGTCGATATCGATTTTTATCGATGTCCGACAGACGGACATGGCTAGATCGACTCGGCTATTGATGCCGATCAAGAATATATATACTTTATGGGGTCGGAGATGCTTCCTTCTGCCTGTTACATACATTTGCATTTTGCACAAATACAATCTACCCTTTTTACTCATTTTTAATTTGTTCAGGATATTAAAACAGGATGTCGATATAGATTTTTATAGATTGCTTGGAAACGGAGTAAGTCATCGATTATCGGACACAAACTCGATCTGCCCAGGCACTAGGAGGACCTTCAGCTAAAATTGCAAGTCTCTAGCTCTTGTAGGTTCAGATATCCTTGCGTTCATACATACGGACAGACGGACAGGCAGACAGAAAAGTCAGTGGGCTTAACGTGAGCACCTGCCATGTTGGCTTAATCTCACGGTATTCGAAAATACAACGAGCCGAAACAATGCGTCGGACTATCGCCCCTCCCGGACACTGTCCCTGCTCGAACAGTATCCCTTCGATACCAATCGAATGAATGCCGGGCGGAGGCAATACATTCCCTCATTGGTGGGAGGTGGGGCCGGTCTAAAACCTCACAAAAAGCTATGTTTTGGTTGAAACGCAACTCCCCGTCGAGCAAGCTCTATCCGCGATTTGGGTATAAACCACAGCCACCACGATACTCCCCGAAGGGTCGCAACCAAAATGTCAGGACGGAACAAGTTCCGTGGGCTCCTGGCTACCCGTGTTACCAAATTTACTTACAGTTTTGGTCGACTGCCGTAGATGTATACTACCCAGTTTGGCCTCCACCGGCCTAAGAATGGGTCGTCTTAATGTTTTCGCCGCTCGAATAAGCTGGTTGTCCGAATATACCTCGGACAATCACCCAGGGTTACCACGAGGAGGCCACTAATAATTATATGAGGGGCACAATGTGCCTTCGAGTCGACTTGACTAATGATTTACGAAATACACAACATGCCCTTCTACATCGGTCCATTGAACCCCCCAACAAGCAGACAGACGGACATGGCTAAATCGATTCGGCTATTGATGCTGATCAAGAATATATATACCTTATGATGGGGTCGAAAATGCTCCTTCTGCCTTTTACATACATTTACATTTTGCACAAATACAATATACCCTTTTTACCCATTTTTAATGGGTTCAGGGTATAACAACATAGAAGTATTTGCAACTCATTGTGATCACATTGTACTGCAAAATAATTCAATAAATTTTTTTTTATTCATATTATTCAGCAAATTAGTAAAAACAAATACAAACATAACACAAACCGGTATACCCTTTTTTATTTATCATATTTTTTACTGTGTATAATATATTCACTACTTACTTTGATAACATTTTTGACTGCTCGTGAAGGTTTTCTGCATTGCCACTAGAACAAAGCTTATGCAAGCGATATTGATTATCTCGTGCGTCTTGTAATGTTTTTAGTGATTCCGGAATATTTCCAGACTTTTCATGAATGCGAGCTAGTAGCAAAAGCATCTTTGTTTTTAATTGCAGTTCTGTAAGACTGTCCTCATTTCTAGAAGAAGAATTTTAGTTCAAATTTATTAATCAGTTTAATACCTAATTTGATGGGGTTTAAATTACATGCTGCAACAATCGCCAGCACTTAGTAAATTTGATCCGTTTTCAAATTGTTTTAGTTGTAAAAATAACTCTGCCAAATCCAATTTTAAAGCAGAACACCCAGGATTTTTTATTACTGAGTGGTAGTACTTTAGTGCATTGGCATACTGATGACTTTTCACATAAGATCTCCCAAGTTCTCTAGCCAGGAATGCATTAGATGGACAAATAATGCAGGCTTTTCGATATGCTTCAATTGCCATGTCTGTCTCTACAAAAGAAAATCAGGTAAGTTATTTAGTTACATTATAAAATGTTTATGTTCGACCTTGGATTGACAGATACGCCTCCCCTAACATCAAATAACTTCTGGGTTCTGGTCGAGCTTCGACCAATTCCTTAAAGCACGTCGAGAATGCATTCCGATTTTTTTGGTGATCCAGATATATATTAGCCAAATGTGTCCTAGCCTTAAAATAAAAATAATCGTATTAGGCTAATAATCTAATGTTGAAACTACATAAATCGGGTGAGCAAATGTTCTAAACACGTTTTAATTAACATATGTGCATATTACTACTAAGCACACAATAAATATAGTAGTAAATCAGCAGAAAACAAGTAAGAGGTTCTAGTCGGGAGCTGCCGACTAGGGAATACCATGAACCCTCTTATTCCAACACCAAATGCTGTTGTTGCATTGATGTTTTCGCTAGCTGCCCATCCAATTCCGCAGTTACATACAACTTTGGTTTTTTTTTTTTAACCGATCTTAATGAAATTTTCTACAGTATATCTTATTGTACCATATAACATTTGTGTATTCTGAAAAAGTCAATTGCATATAAGTTGTGGCTTGAATTGGTTGCCAATATCATGTTTGGTGACTCCAGCTCTTATTAATTACCCAATTTGATAAAAAAACAGGATGTTGATATTGATTTGTATCGATTGCTTGGTAACGGAGTAAGTCATCGATTATCGGAAACAAACTCGATCTGCGCAGATCGAGAGAGATTATATATTTAAGTTCTAACCTATGTAATCCGTTCAGAATAAACCACTTGCACTAGCACTTTTAGTATTACGCTGTCTCTATTAACATCGGAGTAACATGGCCCGGGGCCAGGCGTAAACCTTGCAGTGTTCAAATTGCAACTCCACCTTCGTTTGGCACGCGACATGATATTTTATTCGCAGTTCTTATTGTAAGAAACTGTAAGAGTGACTTGCGCTGGAGACAAGACGTGGTGTAAATTTGGAGTTACAGTGTGTGTATATAGACACAGCACAGGCAGGGCCTCCGCCCAGTTATAGAGTCACCATTGGTACGCAGCCAGCGTTAAATATAGTAGAAGCCATCCATGCTGAGTAGGATGACACAACGGAAAGGCCCACGTCCGAACGATGGCCAGGAGATAGCTACCACGGCGAGTGGGAAGCAACCGAAGTGGACAAGTAGAATGGTAAGCACTGTATCACAAATGCAAGTTCCCGCTGTTAGCGCACCACAAAGCTCCAGCACCGAGGATGTGGACACAAGTGTACAACCTGCCGGCACAGTGGCCGCGGGAGGGAGTGTCCAAGCACGCAACTCGCAAGTACGCAAGTCATGGATTTGTTAAGAGAGTCGCTGCGCTAGAGCACAAGTTGCAGAGGTCAAAAACTGGTCAAGTACATGTGAGTACAGTTACTGATCCCGTTATGTGGAGTAATGCTGGCGCGAGTGGGACAGCTAACCTGCCGCCATCTTTGATCGGAGCTTTGAGTGGAGAGCCATCTTCGAGTGGAAGTTTGGGTGAAACTGCAACTATGAGTGTAGTGCCAAATTCAAGAGTAAGTTTAGGCGAAACTGCAATTTTGAGTGGAACTGCCATTTTGAGCAGATCGCCATCTTTGAGTGAGGCATTGCCTACGTCATTGAGTGGAAACTTGGGAACACTTTGCAAATGATAGAACGAGCTACTGTAATGGATAACTGCTCTACAACTTCAAGCTTCTCGACGCCATATTGCTCTGCAGGCATTGCACAGCCAACGCTCAGCTACACTCCGGCACAGGAGAACCAACAAGCGATAATTTTGGAGCCAACGCAGGCAACTGGGAACTCCCAAGAACGATGTATGTCTGCCACGCCTGCCAGATCTACCCAAGTTTGGTGGCCAACCTGAGTATTGGCCTATATTTTTCTGCGCGTTTACGGAAACAACTTTGGCGTACAGCTGTACGTTGAAGGCACTCAAAGGCGAAGCACATGATACTGTGAAGTCGTTGCTCATACATCCCAGGAATGCAAACAACGTAATGGAACAATTACGTTTCAGATATGGCCGCCCAGAACAGCTAATTCGCAGCCAGCTAATTAGCATTCGAGAGGTGCAGGCAATTCAGGAGCACAGCATAGCTAAAATCGTGCCAATTGCACTGTCGTCCATTTTAGCGCGTGGTTAACGGACTACGCCAATGTGGTATGTACGATTGTGGACGTCGATAGTAAGGAGCAAAAGCATAAAGTGCTGCATGCCAGCATTGACCAGAATAATGAAGGGCGTCACCGAAGTCGCACCAAACAGTGTCCAATCTGTAATGGACAACACGCAGTCAGGAACTTAGCATCTCCGCTAAAAAAGTGGATATTCGTAAAACGGCACCGGCTTTGTTTCTCGTGTCTACGTGTTGGCCACATGGCAAGAGTCTGCAACAGGGCAAGAGAGAGATATTCCATCACGTGTTAATTCGACCGCAGGATAGATGCACCCAGCGATTCCTGTGGCAAAACGGCGATGATCGCCGGGAGCCTGATGTTTATGAGATTAGGGTAATGCCGCTTGAAGCAGCATGCTTGCCAATCACCGCGCACTATGTGAAGACCTTCAATGCCCTGATCCTCGAGCGGTTAAAGCTATTCTTGAATGTCACTATGTGGACGACTATGTGGATAGTTTTGATATCATATCAACGAGAATAAGAGAAATACATGCCAATGCTGTATTTGAAATGTGCCAGTTTACTTCCAGTTCGCCTACTGTAACTGACGCGCTGGGCCAACATAGGGCTGCTAGGAGCATCGGATGGGGCGAAGCTGAAGAAAAGATGCTGAGCATGTGTTGGCAACCTGCCACGGACGATTTCAAATTTAGCATAAAGTACCACAAAGTACCCCGATGTGTGCTAAATTTGGAGCGAGTTCCTACGAAGAGGGAATTCTTGAGCTTGATCATGTCAACATTCGATCCTCTGGGTTTTCTTAGCTGCCTCATGACTGGAAAGCTACTAATGCGTTCAGAATAAAACACTTGCACTAGCACGTTTAGTATTACGCTGTCTCTATTAACTTCGGAGTAACATGGCCCGGGGCCAGGCGTAAACCTTGCAGTGTTCAAATTGCAACTCCACCTTCGTTTGGCACGCGACATGATATTTTATTCGCAGTTCTTATTGTAAGAAACTGTAAGGGTGACTTGCGCTGGAGACAAGACGTGGTGTAACTTTGGAGTTACAGTGTGTGTATATAGACACAGCACAGGCAGGGCCTCCGCCCAGTTATAGAGTCACCATTGGTTCGCAGCCAGCGTTAAATATAGTAGAAGCCATATCCAAGCTGAGTAGGATGACTTGTCATCCGGTCACCCAGGAAAGGCCCACGCTTGAACGATGGCCAGGAGATAGCTACCACGGCGGGTGGGACGCAGCCGAAGTGGACAAGTAGAATGGTAAGCACTGTATCACAAACGCAAGTTCCCGCTGTTAGCGCACCACAAAGCCCCAACATCGTGGATGTGGACACAAGTGTACAACCTGCCGTCACAGTGGCCGCGGGAGGGAGTGCACGAGCCAGCATATTGACAGGAGCCCCAAGTCCAAGCACGCAACTCGCAAGTACGCAAGTCATGGATTTGTTGAGAGAGTCGCTGCGCTAGAGCACGAGTTGCAGAGGTCAAAAACTGGTCAAGCACATGTGAGTACAGTTACTGATCCCGTTATGTTGAGTAATGCTGGCGCGAGTGGGACAGCTAACCTGCCGCCATCTTTGATCGGAGCTTTGAGTGGAGAGCCATCTTCGAGTGGAAGTTTGGGTGAAACTGCAACTATGAGTGTAGTGTCAAATTCAAGAGTAAGTTTAGGTGAAACTGCAATTTTGAGTGGAACTGCCATTTTGACCAGATCGCCATCTTTGAGTGAGGAATTACCTACGTCATTGAGTGGAAACTTGGGAACACTTTGCAAATGATAGAACGACCTACAGTTATGGATAACTGCTCTACAACTTCAAGCTTCTCGACGCCATATTGCTCTGCAGGCATTGCACAGCCAACGCTCAGCTACACTCCGGCACAGGAGAACCAACAAGCGATAATTTTGGAGCCAACGCAGGCAACTGGGAACTCCCAAGAACGACGTATGTCTGCCACGCCTGCAAGATCTACCAAAGTTTGGTGGCCAACCTGAGTATTGGCCTATATTCTTCTGCGCGTTTATGGAAACAACTTTGGCGTACAGCTGTACGTTGAAGGCACTCAAAGGCGAAGCACATGATACTGTGAAGTCGTTGCTCATACATCCCAGGAATGCAAACAACGTAATGGAACAATTACGTTTCAGCTATGGCCGCCCAGAACCGCTAATGCGCAGCCAGCTAATTAGCATTCGAGAGGTGCAGGCAATTCAGGAGCACAGCATAGCTAAAATCGTGCCAATTGCACTGTCGTCCATTTTAGCGCGTGGTTAACGGACTACGCCAATGTGGTATGTACGATTGTGGACGTCGATAGTAAGGAGCAAAAGCATAAAGTGCTGCATGCCAGCATTGACCAGAATAATGAAGGGCGTCACCGTGGTCGCACCAAACAGTGTCCAATCTGTAATGGACAACACGCAGTCAGGAACTGCAACGAATTTAACTTAGCATCTCCGCTAAAAAAGTGGATATTCGTAAAACGGCACCGGCTTTGTTTTTCGTGTCTACGTGTTGGCCACATGGCAAGAGTCTTCAACAGGGCCAACGAAGGCCAAGTTAATGGATGCTGGAAGAGACATCATCGACTTTTACATGATCATGATGTCATTAGTCACAATGCACCGCAGCCAGCAGGTGATAGAGTGATAAATACTGGACGGATGCCGCAGCCAGCGGATCCTCACACAAGGGCACCGCAGCCATCCATTGACCCAATTGACGCAACAAAGGAACTTAAGTTGTGTCGATTCGGATGGAGAACGCCTACTATTCCGCATATTGCCAGTGATGTTGCACGGGGCCAATAAGCGGATCGATACGTACGCGCTCCTTGACGAGGGCTCGTCGGTAACGATGATCGACGACGAGCTACTGCGCGATCTAGATGTCAAAGAGGAACGCAGGCAAATAAATATACAGTGGTTTGGTGGAAGATCAACCAGAGAGCCGACCACAGTGGTAACCATGGAAGTTAGTGGAGCGGGCAAACGCAAACGTCATGTGTTGCGAAATGTGTACGCCGTGTCCAACCTGAGCTTACCAATGCAAAGCCTGAATCAACGTGACGTCCAAATGTGGGGCTACGGTGCACGTCTTCCAATGAAACCGTATCGCTGGGCGGTACCAAAACTTTTGATTGGACTTGACCATGCGCATCTTGGACTGCCAATGCAAACAAAAAGATTTGCACCACAGGGCCCATAACCAACCACCGAACTTGGATGGGTCGTTTTTGGGCCGGTAAGAGGTCAACCGACGGCCACATCATCAAAGTCATGCCTCCTAGCAGTGTCGCAGGAGGATGCAATCCAAAAGATGGTAAACGACTATTTTGATATCGAAAACTTCGGTGTAAAGCTTACGCCACCAGTCGCAGCCAGCGACGATGCACGAGCACAGAAGATACTCGAAGACACCACAATGAAAAGAGGAGAACGTTACCAGTCAGGTTTATTATGGAACCGTGATAATGTTGAGTTGCCACGAAGCATGATATGGCATACAAAAGATTGGTCAACATTGAGAGAAAGATGAGGCGTAACGATCGGTTTAATTAAGCCATAATGAAAATTATGGACGATTATGTTCATAAAGGATATGCTCGACGATTGAAGCAGGATGAGGTCGCTTTAGCCAACAGCGACAAACTTTGGTATCTTCCGCACTTTGGAGTTGAAAATCCAAATAAGCCCGGTAAGAAAAGACTGGTGTTCGACGCGGCAGCATTGGTGATATTTCATTGAATTCGGCATTATCCAAGGGGCCGCAACACAATAAATCGCTGCCGGCTGTTCTCTTCCATTTTCGTGAAGGTGCCTTTCGCGTTTGTGGAGACATCCGAGAGATATTCCATCAAGTGTTAATTCGACCGCAGGATAGATGCACCCAGCGATTCCTGTGGCAAAACGGCGATGATCGCCGGGAGCCTGATGTTTATGAGATTAGGGTAATGCCGCTTGAAGTAGCATGCTTGCGAATCACCGCGCACTATGTGAAGACCTTGAATGCCCAGATCCTCGAGCGGTTAAAGCTATTCTTGAATGTCACTATGTGGACGACTATGTGGATAGTTTTGATATCATATCAACAAGAATAGGAGAAATACATGCAAAAGCTGGATTTGAATTGTGCCAGCTTACTTCCAGTTCGCCTACTGTAACTGACGCGCTGGCCAACATGGGGCTGCTAGGAGCATCGGATGAGGCGAAGCTGAAGAAAAGATGCTGGGCATGTGTTGGCAACCTGCCACGGACGATTTCAAATTCAGCGTGAAGTACCACAAAGTACCCCGATGTGTGCTAAATTTGGAGCGAGTTCCTACGAAGAGGGAATTCTTGAGCTTGATCATGTCAACATTCGATCCTCTGGGATTTCTTAGCTGCCTCATGACTGGAAAGTTACTAATGCGTGAGATTTGGCGACGAAATGTGCAATGGGATGAACCCTTACCAGATGAGATCGCCCCGGCCTTTAGAAAATGGCTTCAGGATATGAACAACGTAGAAGGATTTCGAAGCTCGCGCCATTACTTCGGCCAAACACCTGTGCGGGCAATACAGTTGCACGTTTTTGTCGATTCGAGCCATTCGGCATTTGCAGCTGTGCCTTACTTAAGGGTCACCTACGACAACAATGACGTGCGCGTATGCTTTGTATATGCAAAGACAAAGCGCGCCCCAATAAAAACGATGTCAATTCCACGACTGGAATTGCAAGCAACCGTGTTAGAATCGAGGCTGATGGACACTGTCAAGCGGGAGCACAGTATTTCGATCACCGATGCTATACTATGGACTGACTCCAAAACAGTATTGCGTTGGATAGGCAGCACCCACTGTCGATGTAAGCAGTTTGTCGGAAATCGAGTGGGAGAAATTTTGGAGTCAACAAAGGTTTCCCAACGAAGATGGGTACCTACTGCTGAAAATGCAGCAGAAGACGCAACGAGGCCACATTGCCACGTAGACCTCAGCCAACGATCACGATGGTTAGACGAGACGGCATTTTTGCGGCAGCCGGAAAGCCGCTGGCCGTACCCCTTACCGGGCAGTCATCCTGCGATGATGAAGAGTAGATGCTTAGTTGCAGTAAATTTTATTTCAGAGATTCTCTACCTACAGTCGGCTGGTACGGACGACAGCTTAGGGTTTAAGGTTCACGCGCTGGAGCCGTGGACAGAGGTCTGAGCTTGAGAGAACGCTGAGAACTTGCTGATACGGCGAGCGCCATGCGTTCCCTGACGAGGCTCGAGCCTTGTACAATGAAGAATCAGTCGGTCATCGAAGCGTCATAAGAGGGCTGGCGCCCTACTTAGATGACAATGGAGTCTTGCTTGCGTATGGCAGGAACGATGTGTGCATACCACTTAGTGCGAGAAGGCCAATACTCTTGTCACACTGGCACGCACTGACGGAACTGATTGTGTATCACTGCCATGTGAAAATCAAAACGTGGATGCAACGATAGGCGACATCAGGACCAGATTTAGGATAACAAAGCTGCGTCGACTGCTTCGTACTGTAATATCTGGAGTGAGTGCAAACTACATAGAGCGCAGCCAGCGCCACCTATAATGGGTCCTGTGCCAGAGGACAGACTGGAGGCCAATGGATTGCCATTTAAGTTTACGTGTCTGGACTATTTTTGACCACTCCTTGTGATAATCGGACGTCGAAAAGAAAAGAGATGGGTCGCCTTGTTTACGTGTCTTACAACAAGGGCCATACATTTGGAGCTGGCACATGACCTGTCAACTGATTGCTGCATAACCGTGATCAGGAACTTCCTTTGCCGTTGCGGACCTGTACTGAGGTTGTGCAGTGACAACGGAAAGAAATTGGTTGGGGCCGACAGATAAGCCAAAAGGCTCATAGATGTATTCGAGCCGGAGAAGATTCAGGGCGAGCTGTCTTCTATAGGCATTGAATGGATCTTCAACTGCCCAGCGAACCCAGCTGAAGGGGGAGCCTGGGAAAGGATGGTGCAGTGTGTCAAGAGAGTGGTACGCCACACAGTAAAGGAGGTGGCACCAAAGCAACACGTACTGGAGAGTTTCCTGATTGAGGCCGAGAACGTTGTGAACTGAACAATCTACTCAAAGGAGTGGATAATCTGCCTAGCACGCCCAATATCCACGAGCAGCCAAACGAGAGATGCACCACGAATAAACAGTGGCGCATGGCGCGGCTGTTACGAGACCGTTTTTGGAAGCGGTGGGTCTTAGAGTACCTGCCTACACTTGTGCGACGCGTGAAATGGTGTGGGCGCGTTGAGCCGATACGCCATGGTGATATGGTGTTTATATGCGACCAGGCCGTGTCACGCAGAGAGGGGAAGGGGTGTAGTGGAGGAACTCTACCCTGGACAAGATGGAGTGTCTCGACGCGCCAGCGTGCGCGTGGCGGGCAACAATCGAGTGCGACTGATGACTCGTCCCGTAGCTAAACTAGCCATACTGGATGTGAGTGAAGAATTAAGTTATTGATTGTTTAGTATTAAGTATGTTCTGAAAGTATGTATTTTTGCCTTCTGAATGTACGGGCACACTGTATTTGGCTTGCTGCCGCCATTACTTAAATGTTAAGCTCATTATAGTCGTGAGTTCGAAGGCCGTAAGAGGATAAACTGCGGTAAGATTCTGAGGGAATATTTATCTAAGTTCTAACCTATGTAATCCGTTCAGAATTAAACACTTGCACTAGCACGTTTTGCATTATGCCGTCTCTATTAACATCGGAGTAACATGGCCCGGGGCCAGGCGTAAACCTTGCAGTTTTCAAATTGCAATTCCACCTTCGTTTGGCACGCGACACGAATTTATTTTTTTTTATAAATTTACCTTTGTTACTACTAAAGCAAAAGAGCACATAGCGCGAGCTGAATTTGGTGTTGGATGAAGAGGGTTTAGGGTATCCCCTAGTTGGGAGCTCCCGACTAGAACCTCTTACTTGTTTTTATTAGTTTTTTATATAGGGAATTTTTAGGTCTTTGTGTATGTTTGCATTAGAGATGTAGAAAGGAGCATTTACTATGGATCGCAATGTTTTTGACTGGTAGTATGACTTTATAGAGACGAAATTTGTTTTCTAGGTTAGCTTGAAATTTTCGGCCTACGAACCAGGATATTTCTTGTGTTTATACCCTGAACCCAT
This sequence comes from Drosophila novamexicana, assembly GCF_003285875.2. Classification (NCBI taxonomy): domain Eukaryota; kingdom Metazoa; phylum Arthropoda; class Insecta; order Diptera; family Drosophilidae; genus Drosophila; species Drosophila novamexicana. Next base: position 769,863 of record NW_020824802.1, on the reverse strand, counting down.
TAAAAATGGGTATAAGGGTATATTGTATTTGTGCAAAATCCACCAATATAAGCCGCAATTAACTTTTTGAGAATGAATATTCTATTACACATTCTATAGTACAATAAGATTATACGATAATCTAGTTGTACTAAAGAAAACGTGTTTTGGCTTTCCTCGTATCAGCGGCTGCAATCGCAAATTTCAAAAATTTCCATTTACGTTTACACACACATACATGCGCGTCTTTTTTGAATTTTATTAAAAGCATTGCAATCGCCATTATATTGTTTTCTGTGCTGTTATTTTTACCCTGAACACATTGAAAATGGGTAAAAAGGGTATAAGAGGTTCTTTTCGGGAGCTCCCGACTAGGGGATACCCTGAACCCTCTTCTTCCAACATCAAATATATATATATATTCTATTTTAGAAGCTATATGTCAAGTTTGGTGTATCTAGCTCTTATTATTTACCAAAATTGCCCAAAAAACAGGATATCGATATCGATTTTTATCGATTGCTTGGAAACGGAGTAAGTTACCGATTATCGGAAACAAACTCGATCTGCGCAGGCACTAGGAGCACCTATATCGACATTCTGTTTTTTTTTTTAGCAAATTGGGTAAATAATAAGAGGTAGAGCCACCAAACATGATATGTTGCTTCTAGAATATTATAGATATTTCAAGTATCTTTTATTTCATACCTATCGCCACCTCCCCGCTACTACCACATAGCTATAAATCAAGTTAATAACCCAACTTATATTGCCCACCAATTAACGCTACAACTTTAATGAAATTTACTTTTTGTAAATACACAACAAATTCTATAGTACAATAAGATATACGTAAAAAGTTTCGTGCACGTCGGTTAAGAAACACGTGTTTCCGTCACTAGCCCAAATTCCAAGAATTACTGTGTACATGTACACAAACGCATTCATACGCGTCTGCTTCGAAATCATCAACAGCATTGCAATTGCGATTGAATTGTTTTCCGTGCTACTATTTTAATTCGCTTTTTTTCTCACTGAGACTCAATGATTAGTGTTCAGTTAAGTAGAGGCGGTGGCAAGTGCTGTTGTCTGTCGCGAGTTCGAGACCTACCCAGGAAACTATTCTTTTTTATACCCTTGCAGAGGGTATAAGATTTATAATTTTGTAGTGAAATGTGTAACGCATACAAGGAGACATCTCCGACCCCATAAAGTAAATATATTTTTGATTAGCATCAACAGCCGAGTCGATATAGCCATGACCGTCTGTCTGTTTCTATGCAAACTAGTCAGTTTTAAGGCTATCTTTATGAAACTTTGCAGAAGTCCCTCTTTCTGTTGCACGCAGCACATATGTCAAAACCAGCTGGATCGGAGCACCATATCATATAGCTGCCATAGGAACGATCGGTCGAAAATTAGGTTGTTGTATGAAACAACATTTTGTTTTTCAAGATATCTTAACCAAACTCAGCATTTATTAGTTTTACTATACGACTCATATATCTGAAAAATTCTATTAAGATCGGACCACTATATCATATAGCCGTCACAGGAACGACCGGTCGAAAATTAAGCTTTTGTATGAAAAAAACATTTTGTTTTTCAAGATATCTTGACCAAACTCGGCATTTATTAGTTTTACTATGCTCCCTTCATTTTTGCAAAATCTTATTTACATCAGACATCTATATCATATATCTGCCATAGGAACGATCGGTCGAAAACTAGGCTTTTGATTAAAAACCTTTTTTGTTTATCAAGATATCTTGACCAAATTCGGCATTAACTTTTTTCCCTGTGCTTCTTAGATAGGGGCAAAGCTCTATAAGCATTATGAAAAGGTAGGGTCTGCATGGGTATTAGATCTTCGGCGTGCCGAAGATAGCCTATCTTTCTCGTTTTTTTGGCTGGTGTGGCTGTTGAGTAGAGACGGCGGCAAGTAGTGCGGTTAGTTGCGAGTTCGAACCTTGCCAAGCGATTTTTTTCTTCTTTTCATTTATCTTTGTTACTACTGAAGTGCGTAGCGTGAGCTGAATTTGGTGTTGGAATAAGACGGTTCCGGATATCCCCTAGTCGGGAGCTCCCAACTAGAACCTCTTACTTACTTTTATTCTTATACCCTGAACCCATTGAAAATGGGTAAAAAGGGTATATTGTATTTGTGCAAAATGCAAATGTATGTAACAGGCAGAAGGAAGCATCTCCAACCCCATAAAGTAATATATTCTTGATTAGCATCAATGTCCGTCTGTCTGTCCGTTCGTCCGTCCGTCCCTCCGTCCGTATATATGAACGCAAGGATCTCAGAACCTATAAGAGCTAGAGACTTGAAATTTTAGATATAGGTCTCCTAGTGCCCGCGCAGATCGAATTTGTTTCCGATAATCGATAACTTACTCCGTTTCCAAGCAATCGATACAAATCGATAGCGACATCCTGTTTTTTGAGCAAATTGGGTAAATAACAAGAGCTAGAGTCACCAAACATGATATGTTGCGTCTAGGATATTATATATATGTCAAGTATCTTTCATTTTATACCTATTGCCACCTCCCCGCTACCACCGCAGAGCTATAAGTCAAGTTAATAACCCAACTTTTATTGCCAATCAATTTAAGCCACAATTTAAATGCAATTGACTTTTTGAGAATACACAAATATTCTATGGTACAATAAGATATAATGTAGAAAATTTCATAAAGATCGGTTATCCTTAGTCGGGAGCTCCCGACTAGAACCTCGTGTGTTAATTGAAAATGAATTGTATGGCTGTCGGGTAAAGGCGGCAGTTCGGTAGTTCAAATGGTTACAGGTCCTCGTCCAATTAAGGATGTTTTTTCTTATTTATTATTAGTTTTATTACTTTTTAAGCGCACGAGCTCTTAGAAGAGCTGCATTTGGTGTTTTAAGAAGAGTGTTTAGGGTATCCCTAAGTCCGGAATTCCCTACTTGAGAGTCTCTAGTAGTCTCTAGTCTCTGCTGGAGACTCTAATAGAGACTCTATTAGAGACTCTTACTTGTTTTTAATCACACTATGCTCATGAAGGACATGCAAGCAAAGAAATGGTTCATCTTTTCAGTTTTAGACATATTACAAGTTGTGAGTTGTTATAAATATTCAAAATGAATCGCAACAATAGAGCTCTAATTTATTAGCTGCACTTGGGGGATAACAGAAAACTGCTGATTGGGATCTCATCTGATACTGCGAACGCTCTCTTTCTCGTGTAGTAGAATAGTTCGCAAAAACTACAACTATAACCATAACTTAAAGTCTGGCGTGCCCAGTGTTGCTAAGATAAATGCAAATACTTGGGCAAGATTATTGAATGGCGAGCCTCTTAGCTAAGCCTTATGTTTTTGAGGCATGATAGCGAAACTATGATGCTTGATGAAAGAATTTTTTTTTTTTTCCAGAACTTGATTGTACGACGCAAGGTGGACCATTTGCACAATGCGCAACATGTGCTCCGAGCCGAATGTTCCCGACTGATGCACCTACTGACTTGCTGGGTCGTCAAATTTGGGTATATATCGAAATATATATATATTGCATTATGCCCAATGAGTCTTAATATATAAAATAAGCGTTATGTCGGCGCATTCGTGCGACGCTAGTAGAACTTTTTGAAAGATTTCTGGAACTTTAGTGTTAGATGAACACCGTTTTGAAGAGTTGCATCTGGATTCTAATATTAACGATAAGCCATTTATCCAACGGCTAGACGTAAGGAGTTCTCGCGGTGTCGCCCTCCTTGACAATATGTCAACACAATTCATATCCCTTGGCAGTTCATCCCAGTTCATGCCTGCTGTATGTATGCTGTATGGGTCAAACCCTGTTAGCGTCGAGCGCGTTGAATTTGCAAGGAATATCTAACCATCATAAAATAACACCGGATGAATCGAACCAACAATTAACTAGTTAAACATTTTTTATTTGATCATTTCATGCACCGATTGCACAAGCTTCACAGAATTTCAGTTAATGCACAAAAAGAGTATTAAGTGGTGTTCTGCAACTCTTCGCACAGAGTAATTTTACATGAAAGCTATTATGCTTGTATGAACAAATGTAAATGCAGGCACACTATGCTTCAGGGCTGGCATCACAAATGCGAAAATCTCCATCACGGCATCGGGTTGCAGCATGTAGCCGGATATATTGTGCGATGAGCAATAGCAAGGTCACTGCCTAACGTACGCCTAACGCCTAACTTCTCTGTCCAGATTCCATGGTCAAAGAAAGTCTTATCAGGCCAAGCAATACTGTGCGCCTTATGTAGTTATCAGCACTGAGTTGGTTACGAATGTTACTATAAAATGTCAGGCAATGGCTTCTTACTTTAGGTCATTATTTAACTTGTAGAGCAGTCGCCAAATCAAGCTGGCAGCATCATCAAAACTATAATTTCATTCCAGAAAACCGAATACGGCCTTTATATGAGTGAGGTAGGAGCACTACCCATACAATGTGTAGACATACCATATGGCACTTTTTATCAAAACAAGAAAAATCGAAACGAGGCGACCCCAATGGTACCTGCGACCATTTGAGTGTGCCCAGACAGAGTAAGACTGCTGAGAGTGGCAGCCGAACGCCGGCCTCAAAAGCCGATCGTTCAGTATGAAGCCGCGTCTCGCTCAGTGCACAACGTCGCGGCTGATTATGCGATTTCTTAATATATGTATGTATGCCATTTTTAAATCCTTACAGCTCAAAAACATATAAGTGTATGCATGTGCCTCGATCTCACTCATTGCTTTGCGCACTTGCGTCCATCTCTTTCTCCCTCCCCGAGATCTACAAACATTCCTATGTTTGTGTTGTGTGGATGTGCGCACAAGTAGATCGCGGCCCACCGCAGACATGCCAAAAAAGCAAAGACCGTGCCAGTCGCCCAAAATTACGCACCCATTGATAAAAATATCTCTGCCTCACGACAAACCCTTGATCAGCTCATTGACACACATTTGTGAGTGTGCATATGTGTGTGTGTAGAGCTCGAAATTCACAAATGCCAAAAACTTCAAATTTTGTCAAATTTGCATCGGACAGGCAGGCAGGCAACCAACACGCACACAAGCGCATTAATGCTAAAAGTGTGTTAGTGTGCGTGGTTGGCCGACCCAAAAAGTTATCATGCACACATGCCAGAGATCAAGTACCCATACCCCTACAACCAGCATGGAAAATAGTAATTTTACACATGAACAGGCCAAACCCTTTAATCATTTCACACAACTGCTTACTTGAAAGAGTGTGCGTCAATTTTTGTCTTTTCTTAAATTCTTCGACAAGCCGACGATGAATTACCCTTGCAAAAATACGACTTAGATATTTTTGTATTTTAAGCAAAATAGGTCCTTCCAGTAAACAGAAAATAAACATAAATATTTCATTTAGGTCAATTAATTGTGTATTAAATAAAATTTGATCAAATTCTTTTCATCATGCCTGACTGGACGAAGAAATACATGATAGAGCATTTAAATGTGAGTGCCTATTGCTACCACAGGCACAAAAGGCATACAATTGAAGAAATAACCTCTGGCTCGCGACAAACGCCGCGATCTAGTTGTGCTCACATCGACACAACACAAACATAGGAATATTTGTAGATCTCGGGGAGGGAGAAAGAGATGGACGCAAGTGCGCAAAGCAATGAGCGAGGCACATACATACACACATATGTTTTTGGTCTGAAAGGATTTAAAAATGGCATACATAGATATATCAAGAAAACGCATTATCAGCCGCGACGTTGTGCGCTAAGCGAGATGCGGCTTCATACTGAACGTTCGGCTTTTGAGGCCGGCGTTCGGCTGCCACTATCAACAGTCTTACTCAGTCTGGGCACACTAAAATGGTCGCAGGTACCATTGGGGTCGCCTCGTTTCGATTTTTTTGTTTCGATAAAAAGTGCCATTTGGTATGTTTATACATTGTATGGTTAGTGGTAGGAGTTAACAAAGTGTCGCAGGACCGGACGCACACATTACAAAGTTGCTGATCGGTGCAACGTACCGAACGGCGTAACCTGACACTTGCATTCGCGCGCTGGGTGACCAAGCCAAAAACGTGTGGTGTGGTCGAATAAAGCTGGCTGAAGCAAGAGCATGATTTCGGAAAAAAAATAAGTGGCTATAAACATTAAGTTGAATAATCCGAATACTGTGAGCATATCAGCAACCACACGGCTTTAAATAAATCGATTATGGTGTAAATTGGTTGGGAAATTGAGAAATTCGAGGTCGCGCCGCAACGGCGCCATTTGTAGAACCCGTTACTTGTATGGTACATACAGAAAAAGGCGCAGTATAAAGAAAACGCCACTAAAGAATAGGAGTACTAAAGTATATAAGAAAATACAAAACATGGCAAATGCTAAGGAGAATAGGGAAAAAGTGTTGATGCATGAATTAAACAAATGCTACAGCTGTTAAGCCTTGAAGTGCTTGCTGATGTACAACGTGACAGCCAAATAAAATTCGCCCCGGATAATTTTGAAAAAGTAGTAAGCGAGTGTGATGACAAGTCTGTGCTAATAGAAAAGTGGTTCGAGGTTTAAAAAAAAAATTCAGACGCTTATGACCTCACAGGCAAACAAAAATATATACATGCTAGGGGAAAGATGACCAGTGCAGCTAAACTTGTTTTTAAAGCAGAAAGCGTGTGTACTTATGATGAACCAAAAGGAGCATTATTCGACAAATTTACATGCAGCTACAATAATGCGGATATTCATCAGAAGATGCAAGAAAGAAAAAGAATAGCAATGAGTCACTGCACAAATGTATGAAAAAATAGCATCAGCTGGCTATCGCGAAGACGCGGTCATATACATGTATATGTCATAAGCCATATTGTAAACGGTCTTGACATAAGAAATGAGTACACATATGCAATGCATCGATGTAAATCGTTCAGAGCCTTGAAAGAAGAGTTTGATAAATATGAACAAGCAAGTATCAAACAGCAAAGTACGCCAGGCGGTTAAAAAATAATTGGTTTAACTGTGGCTCAGGCGAAACCAAGCGCAAAGATTGTACGGCTGGAATGAAATGTTTTAAATGTAATTAAAGTTCGCAAATTTGCTGATCACAATCGCATTAAAAAATTCGGATGAAGGACATTGAAGTTGACTGTCTCGTTGACACAGGATCATATGTGACCATAATCAAAGAGGGTAATGTGAAAAGCATAAGCAACATGGAACTTTTTAAAAGCACATTTAGACTGTGCGGTCTTGGCCATGTTACAACTAAGCCCATTAGATGCTTTAATGCAGAGGTTGGATTGGCAAGTTGCACACGAACCAGAAGTTTTTAGTCGTCCCCAGTGCTCAGATCGATTACGATGCTCAGTTGGATACACATTTTTAGAGCTGGACGCAGATCCTATTGAAGATTCTGCTCACATATATAATGTCACCGAAGAGTCAGGTTTTGTAGCTCCGACACAATATCTGAAGTATGTTGAACAGATGGTAGATAGCAGCTACAATATGCCCACAGAACCAAAGCATTGCCCAATTCAGTTGAATATAGTTCCCGACGGGGTGATCAAGCCACTTCATCATTCACTGTGTCGACTAGCGGCAGACGAATCCAACGCTGTAAAAAAAACAGGACGAGGGTCGAGCAAGGAATCATGCTTCAATGAGATGCTTGCTGTTCCGAAACTGATGGAACGAGAAGTGATTCAAGGGTCGTACGAAGTTGTTCATTTTTCAACAGGCAAAACAATGCACTCGATCCAGCACCAATACTGGATTCCGCATCTTAAAATGAGATCTTATTTAATATATGTGTTAATATTTGCCAAGTCTAAGATTGTCTGAAATTGTGTGTGAGTTAATTTTTAATTTAATTTAATTTACTAAGTTAAGTTTTACTTTGAATTTTCCTATTTGGTAGGTCGGCGGTTCTGAATCTTTTCACTCTTCTTATGGATGAGGTTTGTAGCAGTTGTCTTGCGGCTGCGTTAGGGTGATGACCTAGGCGGTCGTTGTACCTACTAGAGTGGTGGTTGATTTCATCACCTATCTATACACACGCTGCACGTCGATCCTTTGGGTCCAATGGAGGCAACAGCTAAGCAATATGAATACATTTTTGTAATGGTAGATGCGTTTTCCAAATTTGTATGGTTGTTTCCAACTAAATCAACTGGTCAAAAGGAAGTTGTCAAGAGGATTAGCGACTGGTCGTTTGTGTTTGGTTTACCCAAGCGCATAATCAGCGGCAGAGGAGCAGCGCTTTCATCCAATGCTTTCAATGATTTTTACAACGATAGCAAAGTTGAGAATGTGTTGATAACGACAGATGTGGCGAGAGGCAATGGCCAGATTAAGCGAGTAAACCATTAAAGTGATACAAGTATGTGCCACAGGTGCAAAATGCGATTAATTCGAACTGGTGCATGCCACGTTAAAATCTTCGCCATTCGAGTTTATGTTTGGCAGTAAAACGCACAGCCAAGCTAAAGGTCGACTGTTAGAGGTACTCAAGGAGTTAGTTGCGCAATTTAACGACGAGGACCAAAAGCTGCGTGACCAAGTGAAGCAGAGCATCAAGACTAAAAGCGCAATTATGATAAACAAAATCGAACTGAGCAAGGATACAGAGTGGGAGATCTGGTCAGCGAATATCTAGGGCCATATGAAGTTACCAATGCCAAACGTAATGGCCGCTACGACGTTTGAAAGGTAGCACACGTCGAGGGACCAAATATCACAGAAACAAGCAATAATAACATGAAGTTGTGGCGTTTTGTATACGAGAACGATGAAAAATTTTCATCTGGGACAGATGAAGAAGATCAGGAGGGCCAAATGTAAAGACAGGAGTTAGCACTATCCTGTTAATAAACATACCCCGATCATTCGATAAGCTAGCGATATACACGAATTGTCTGTTGTCAGATAATCGGTTTTGGTCTGCAGGAGAGTAAAGTTGACTCACTAAGACTATTATTAAGAAAAACTCTTAACTTTGTGCTATTTACTTTAGTTACTTTAAAAAAATATATTTCGATTTATTGGTTTCACTAACGGCTACTTCTTATGTTGAGTACATTCAGATTTGCCTCCCGCATATGAACTAATTTATCTTACTGTTACGGTCGCTTAGGAAACTTCGCTTTGAGAGAGCTTGAGTCAAAATTGAGTGAAGTTCGAGCTGCGTCAGCAATTATGCGTGCTCTGATGGGAACATTGACAGTGGCGTGATATTTAGGGTGAATTGTTTATGTCTACCAAAGGGGGACAGTTTCATCTTGACCAATGTCGATGTTGTTTATACTTGTACTTATGCTTATCCTTGTGTGCTAAGTTATGTTAAAGGGTGGGTGCGACTATGGATATGTCACTCCCCCCAACCATTAGAAAAGTGCCTGTCCTCAGGTGTTTAAGTTTGGGTATAGTGTAACATTTTCTTCTTTTACAATTGGTGCACTATTGTAGGTGTTTCTTCTACTTTTGGTTTTTTATATCACAAGGGACTCCTGTTCAAAAAAAAAACTTTGCTTCCTCCCTTTCTTTTTCACATAATCCACAGCTTCCTCAAAAACATAAAGTTTGTAGTTGTAGTCGACGGCATGTTCTCTGCAGTCAAGGAAATCCAAGCTGAAGTCCCCCAGGGCAGTGTCCTTGCTCCGTGGCTCTACACTGTTTTTACAGCCGACATGTCGACGGTGGACCCGACGACACTGGAGCATCCCGATAGCTTCAATCTCGCCACGTTCGCCGACGATATAGCAATCCTCTCAAAAGCCAGCTGTGTTTACCAAGCCACTGACGAACTACAAGAATACCTGCACGAGTTTGAGACGTGGGCATCAAAGTGGCGAATTGCCATCAACAAGCAAAAATCGATATGCTGCACATTCGCGATCCGGAGAGATACCTCGCCAGGAGTATTCCTCCAAGGCGAACTTCTTGACCATAAAGACGGCCATCGCCACCTGGGAGTGTACCTTGATCGCAGGCTCACTTAGAGCAAACACAGCCCAACAACATGCCACAGCGTACGTCAAAAACTAAAAAGTATGGCTTGGCTCCTTAAGGCAAGCAGCAAGCTTTCTCTGAGCAATAAAAGCTTTATAAAACCCTCCTGGCCCCAGTCTGGCGCTATGCAAGTCAAATTTTCGGCACGGCAGCAAAATCTCACTTGAAGAAAATAAGTGTCTTCCAAGCGAAGGTTCTCAGACTGAGTGCTGGGGCTCCCTGGTACATCCGCAACCGGGCCCTAGCAAGAGACCTAAAGGTCCCCTTGGTAGGCGACCTTCTACGTCAGCAGTCCACCAGCTACATGGCCCGTCTTTCTGCCCACCTCAATATATTGGCTAGAAGACTCTTCAGAAGAAAGCGACGGAGACTTCGCAGAATCCACCCCATCGACCTCCCAAACCGGGTAATCACTTGAACTATAAAAAAAAAAACAAAAAAAAAATAATCATACTAAAATTTTAAGATACATTGAATAATTATAAAACTTAATAGGTAATATTAAGTATGTTTATCCCATTATAGTCAAGCTAGGTTAAGATGCTCATGTATAGTATCAATAAACTAGCATATAAAAGGAATAAAAAAAAAAAAAAAAGGTTTTTTATATTTTATTATTAATTTCTTAGGTATGCTTTGAACTTATATGTTAAATACATTGTTAAACTTATTAATATGATTACAAATATGGTTATTGTATTTATCTGGAATGCATTGTTAAATTTTGTGTGTCCATTATACCCTTGCAGAGGGTATTATAATTTTGTCGTGAAATGTGTGTAGAAGGAGACATCTCCGACCCCATAAAGTATATATATTCTTGATCAGCACCAATAGCCGAGTCGATCTAGCCATGTCCGTCTGTCTGTCCGACCGTCCGTCCGTATGTATGAACGCAAGGATCTCAGAACCTATAAGAGCTAGAGACTTGAAAGATCGAGATCGAGTTTGTTTCCGATAATCGATAACTTACTCCGTTTCCAAGCAATCGATAAAAATCAGTATCGATATCCTGTTTTTTGGGCAATTTCGGTAAATAATAAGAGCTAGAGTCACAAAACTTGACATATAGCTTCTAAAATAGAATATATATATGCATTTGATGTTGGAAGAAGGGGGTTCAGGGTATCCCCTAGTCGGGAGCTCCCTACTAGAACCTCTTACTTGTTTTTATGTAGGTTTTATGAAAGTAATTTGTAAATTTTGTTTCGTTTTCGGTTCCTTTTTCAAATTCTCTTTGTCGATTATTATAATTAAGGGGTCTTTCTGTGATTAATAAATGGTTACTGTTGTCTTCTTAAGCTCTATGTATGGTTACTCTTGTGCTTATGGTATCTACGCCTAAGAAGTTTGCGTTTAATTAGATTCTGGACAGAGCATCTGACACATAATTTTCTTTTCCTGGGGCGTATTTAATTTGGAAATCAAACTCATTTAGCTTAATTTCCCATCGTTGTAATTTCATGTTAGGTTCTTTCAGATTATTTAACCAGACGAGTAGTCTGTGATCACTAAGGATTCGGTATTGAACCAGGATCCATTTGGATTTGGTGGAAGCCTTTGGCTAGATCAATGGTTGAGAAATATTGACATTTTTCAAGTTTGTCTTATATTTCATCCATGATCAGGATAGCGTATTTATCATTAAGAGTTAGTTCTTTGAGATTGCGGTAATCTATGACTAACAGGAATTTTTGCTTTCAAGATGCATCGTTTTTCTTTGGAACGATTATTACTGGTGAGCAGTAAGGGAATTTGGATTTACGTATGATATTTTGTTTTTTCATATCGCTTATTTGTTTATTTACTTCCTCATCGTATATTTGAGGATATTTGTATGGACACTTGTAAGTTGGTTTTGTTAGAATTTTGTGTTTAATTTTACTAGTGAAAGTCAAATTGTTACCTTCATGGTACTGGATATCACGAAATTCATGTAAAACTTTTTTAATTTTTTCTTTTTCTTTTGAGCTAGATCAACTAAACTCATTATTTTTTATTAATTCGTTATTAATAGCGAAGTTAAATGGTCTGTCCTCTGTTGAGGATGGATCAAGGCACTCTTGTGCGGTCAGGTCCACTTCGACCTATTCGTCATTATATCTAGAACAAAAGTTAAACTCTCATAAGGTTACGGATCCTTGTGCATAGTCTATTTTTGCTTGACATGCTTCAAGGTATTCTCTCCCAATCAGAATATCAAATTGCTGTGAGAAGTCGTGAATATAGAATTTTTGCTTACTCGGACAAATTTTGCTTGCTTCTAATCGTATGCCTTGTTTTAATTCTATAACACCATTTATGGTGTGAACCTTTAATGTTTCGTTGTAAATTGGAAAATTTAAGCGGTTTGTTTTCATTAGATTTATCGTTGAACGTGTGTCAATGACACATTTTAGAACTTCGTCATTTATAATCAATTTTATGAATGGATTTCTTCTGTTCATTTCATTTGCCCAATCTCTTTGACGATAAATCGGAGGGTTTGGCGCATTCAAGCGTGAATGGGACTGATTTTGATAATATAAGGGATTTTGGGATCTACCTTCACTTAATTTCTGTTGGAACTCGTGGTGAGACTTTTGATTGTCTTCGGAATTACTGGACTGTTTATTTTGTACGTGATAACTCTGATTCGTGTTGGAATAGCCACTTGAACTGGTGGCTGGGTTAGCATTTTGCTGATAATTTCCCATGTTCCTACGATTGTTATTTTGACATTATTAGTTTAAGGTCTATCAGTTACGCTATTTTTATATAATCCTTGTCTTTGCGCTACTTGTTTTAGTTTTTGTGTCGCCGTGATGTCGTATCTGGCTAACATCATGAAAAGCCTATCGGGTAATTTTTTTGTGATTACATCATTGATTGTGTTATTCATGGCATTTGTATAAAGTGTCGTATTGCTAGGTATATTTTCTAATGCTAACTTATTTAATATAACAAAAGATTTATTTTCGAGATCCTCGTTGAAATTACGGACGTTTTCCTGGTAATTCGTGTTGTATACGCGTCGAAGGAGTTCTTCAAAAGGTGTTTGCACTTTATATTCTTAAATGAATGCATTCCTCAGCTCCTGCCAAGTGTTGGCTGCTGTCCATTGTGAAACTTTTTGAGCATCTCCAGCGACTTGCAATTCGATGGCTCCGTATAAGATGCTGTGTTGTCTAACATCTCGGGTTGGATAAAGATGTAGGATGTAATCGATCCTTTCAATAAAAGCGTTGAGATTTTCTGTTGATCCGTCAAAACTTGGCACCTGTCTCAGTTGTGAAAGGGCCTGGTTGAGGTGTTGTTCAATAATTCCATGGTCATCTTAGTGTAATACACTTTTTGGTGTTTGATGATTTTTTTTAAAATAGTTTTGAGTTTGTAGTTTTTGAACTTTTTAGTTCTTTGATTTTGCACTTTTATTTCTTTGACTTTTGTACTTTGTACATTTAATTTAGTTTATAGTTTGTGATTGATTATTGTTTTAATGTTTTTTTTTTGTTTGTGTGTCTTATTGAAAATACCCAGTAATAACGTATTGCAGGGATCAAAAGATATGCAAAGCCAGTCGTTATTAACTGTAGTAGCTTTATTGCCCAAAGGGTCAATGTTAATAGACTACTAGTGACCCGAAGGTTCTTGTGCGGATACGTATTCGAGAAAACGTTTGTTATACACCGACAACAATTTCGGTCGCGATTGTGCGTTAATTATCCCTTAGCGATCTTTACCTTTTCCCGACTTATCCTACCGGCTGCGCCAATTAAGTTTTACACGTTTAGTTACTTAAAAAAAATATATTCCAATTTATTAATTTCCCTAACGGCTACTTATTATGTTGCGTACATTCATATTTGCCTCCCGCATATGAACTAATTTATCTACCTGTTGCGGTCGCTTAGCAAACCTCGCTTTAAGAGAGCTTGAGTCAAAATTGAGTGAAGTTTGAGCTGCGTCAGCAATTATGCGTGGGATAGTACTCTGATGGGAACATTGACAGTGGCGTGATATTAAGGGCGAATTGTTTATTACTACCAAAGGGGGACAGTTTGATCTTGACCAATGTCACAATGATACAATATTAGAAATGATTATACTTGTACTTATGCGTATGCTTGTGTGCTAAGTTATGTTAGAGGGTGGGTGCGACTATATATATATATACATAGTGACATATGTAGCACACCCACAACATATTCTATAAGTACACATACACTCATGTATCCTAAAACAGCATATATAAATAACATATGTCCACAGCACCCAATTCCAAACCCTTTTACATAAGCCCTAGCAACTTAGCGCATCACATGTGTATCACGCGGCAACCCCAATTTGTAACAATAATTCTTAAAGCCCCAAAGTCCTAAATTCTTGGCGACAATAACAATTTTGGCGTTGCACCGATCATAAAATCGAAGATTACTAGACATAAACATCCGCCACAAAAGTTATTCCCACCAAATGCCCAAATTGCCAACGCACCTCAAATTCAAGCTCTTATAATATTCTAAAAACTCAATAAGAGAATAAGAGCATTGCTATAAGAGAGTGAGTTCATTATCTTGAGCCCTCAGCCGAGGTTTGCTAAGCGTTGACAAGACTTTAGAAATCGAGTTTATCTGACGACTTCGAACCGTCCACTTGCATAATGCACAACTGTAAATCCCGATAAGTCGCGCCTATTTTAAAAAAAGTTTTATTTTTTTAAAGTAACGCGTAGTGGCTTATTCAATTGACGCAACCGGTATGATACGCGAGTGTTATAAGGTCATTAAAGGACGATTGTCGTTCCAGGCCTTAAAAGCAAATCGTAGTCGGCGGCGACGATCGACGCGAACGCACAATCATTCGTTACCGCAAAAGGACATTCTCGAAACTGGCCGCGAGTGCCTATTGACCGTTAACGGATTACAAATATCCCAGGTCATTCAAAAAGCCGACATTGCATTTTCATTTCAATTATCTAGAACTCAATTAAGTATTGATCATTTCGACAATCAGAGCTACTAGCTAGTGAATCTTTTTTACTACATAGCAGTGAGTGTGCCTTTGGTCTTGCATATCCTTTGATCCCTAAAAGTCGCACTCATTGGTATCGCGCGCAAAACAACGCCCTACCAAATCAAAAAGATTACACCAAGAAAACAATAACATAAAAAAAGTGAAAATGGACAAAAGATAAGGCAAGTGCCAACATTGCACTCCATGCACAGAAAAATTCAGCGCATTTTTAAGGCGCATTGATTTCATCATGCAATTATATCCGAGTGATAGCCGCAAACAGAGCGTCCTGTTCGGACCCATAATGATGCAAATAGGAGGAGACGGGCTGAGGGTCCGCTGCCAACAACTCGACCGGATTGAAGTCAGCGCTCATCTCAAAGCTTAAGACGCAAACACCATGCGAAAAACTCTTAAGAAGAATTTACAGCACACCATTCACCGGAAGTATTCATAAGTTTGTAGAAAATTTAGAATACAAATACTATGTTATATCCAATAAGCTCATATAAGAAGAGAATCAGATGAATTTTATGTTTTACACAGATGCATTAAACAATACAGTTAAATGCGTTATAATGCGGAAGTTACCTGATAGGTTGTTCATGACATTAGCACGTCATTATATAACAACAGTTTCAAAACTAAAAAAACTAAAACAAGTAGCACAAAGAGAACTACGATTCAATATTGTCCGATCGAAGCAAAAATCAGAATAATCAAAACAGTCCGTCTTCTTCTAACAGACATCGGAGTAATAATGACCATCGTGAGAATAGGAAAACTCAAAATTATAGACAGGCGTCAAAACCACGGAACTATAATAATAGAACACAGAAACCAAAATCCCAGGTTGACTGTAGTCCACAGATAAACCAATAGTATAGCCAGAATTTGAACAAAGGCAGGGCACTAAACCTCCTTAATTATCAAACCCAACAAAAATAATCATCCGCCCCCTATCCTCCAATAAAAAGGCAACGCCAAAGCGGTAGCGGTCACATGAAAATGTACACTACCGAAAATTTTCTTTAAACTGCCTCGGAGTCCGAAACTGAAGAAGAACCAACCCATATATGAAACTAACTATCAATAATAAAATTCTAAAATGCGTAATAGACTCGGGGTCGTCTATTTATTTAATGAAAGAACACTTTCTAAATTTGTCCATAAAATCTTGCCACTTGGAGGCTTAAACAAATATCTGTACAGTAGTACTAAATTAAAGTATTTCGCTAAGTTTGCTGGGTACTCTGCCCCACTCATCGGAAATTTTATTTAAATTGTAGGGCTAACAAGCTTTTTTATTAGCACTTAATAGCGAGAAGTTAAGAATGTTATAAAAACTCTTTTTCTTATTAGTTCATGCAACGGGTTGATTTATTTATATGCTTATAGCGAGCGTATTGACAATATGCGAAAATGTACAATTTTTAGCGAAGCGATCGATAAGAGCTCCGATATAGCGGACATACAAGAAAAGAATGCATTGCGGCGTCGCTAGCATTGATGCGCTAGCCGCTTAAGACAAAGTGCAAAAGGTAAAGAGCGCGATAACAGAAACTACAATAAGGGGAAAGGGATACGCGCTAGATAGTTAACAGCAAATAATATTGAGCTATTTTATAACATGCGATAAGCGCCAAACAAAACAAAATAGTGACATTGCTTGCCTCGCAGGGCATTATATAACTGAAATGTTATGCGAACATAATACTAGTTTAATTTTTAGCTGCTGAGCCGAACATGCTCCCCCCGTTGAACGATTGAGCTTCAACAGGATCTTTAAGGGGAAGCAGCCACAGCTTATTAGTTGCTCGTTTTATGATTCCATTAGCTGTCTTGAGAACTGCAACGCGTGTGATGTCATCAGTTCCTTTGACCAATTCAACCACTCTAGCTAGTGGCCATTTCAAGGGAGGTAAGTTCTCGTCTTTGACAAGAACGATGTCATTGAGAGCCAAACCTGGCTTGGGAGTCCGCCATTTAGAACGCTGTTGCAAAAGATTTAAATATTCTTCTCGCCAGCGAGACCAAAAGACTTGGTACATGTAGGACACTCGCTGCCAGCCATCTAGACGATTAAAATTTAGCCGTGTCACACCTGGTTCTGTGAACGTGGCTTGTGGGCCACCAACCAAAAAATAAGCTGGGGTAAGAACATCAAGGTCTTCTGGATCTTCTGAAATGGGAAGCAGTGGTCTAGAATTAATGACTGCCGTTATGTGGCACACAAGGGTACAAAACTCTTCGAATCCCAGAACAGTTGACCCCACAACCCGATAGAAACAATGTTTTGCATTTTTTACCGCCGCCTCCCAAATGCCACCAAAGTGAGGGGAGCGCGGGGACTGAAGCGCCAGTCAATTGTGTCCGCCAAAACTGGAGCTCAGCCTCTTGATGACAGCTAATGAGGAAGTGACACTTTAGCTCCAACAGCTCGTTTTTGGCGCCGACAGAGTTGGTGGCATTGTCAGACCAAATCTGACGTGGCTTGCCACGGTACATATAAAGCGCCTTAGAGCATTGAGAAATACACACGTAGATAGATCCTTAAACGACTCCAAATGAATGGCTTTCATGGCGAAGCAAATAAATACGCAGATGTAGCATTTTATAGGAGCTTTGTTTCGAATTTCAGGCTTGTAGAAGAATGGTCCGCCCACACCAGTTATATTAAACGCTCGAGTTTCAACAAATCGCTCCTTTGGAAGATAAGCATTTACGTGCTCCAAGCGGGGCTTGTTCCGGAAACATCTGATGCATTTGTTTACAATGGTGGAAACTGTTTTGCGGCACCATTTTCTGAGTTCAAAGCAACCTTTAGATAGGATGCCCTTTGTTTGATTTAATTCGTCGATCGCCTCTTGGACCGAGCCACCGCCAGATATAAGGTCATCTACATAGAAATCGTGTCGAAGAATTTTCGCACCAGTTGGAAATGAATGTTGCTCGTCGACTGCCTATTGCTGCATTGCTCGAACGGCAAGAAAGGAAGCTGGTTTTGTGCCATACGTAACTGTGTCCAACTTGAAGACACTATTTCAGAACGTTCGAAATCGCATCAAAATGTTAAACAGCTTCGGTTGTATGCCGGGCCCAGCCATCAAAACTTCATTCAGCGAACATCCAGTGCTGGTTGCCAACATTGCACTCCATGCACAGAAAAATTCAGCGCATTTTTAAGGCGCATTGATTTCATCATGCAATTATATCCGAGTGATAGCCGCAAACAGAGCGTCCTGTTCGGACCCATAATGATGCAAATAGGAGGAGACGGGCTGAGGGTCCGCTGCCAACAACTCGACCGGATTGAAGTCAGCGCTCATCTCAAAGCTTAAGACGCAAACACCATGCGAAAAACTCTTAAGAAGAATTTACAGCACACCATTCACCGGAAGTATTCATAAGTTTGTAGAAAATTTAGAATACAAATACTATGTTATATCCAATAAGCTCATATAAGAAGAGAATCAGATGAATTTTATGTTTTACACAGATGCATTAAACAATACAGTGAAATGCGTTATAATGCGGAAGTTACCTGATAGGTTGTTCATGACATTAGCACGTCATTATATAACAACAGTTTCAAAACTAAAAAAACTAAAACAAGTAGCACAAAGAGAACTACGATTCAATATTGTCCGATCGAAGCAAAAATCAGAATAATCAAAACAGTCCGTCTTCTTCTAACAGACATCGGAGTAATAATGACCATCGTGAGAATAGGAAAACTCAAAATTATAGACAGACGTCAAAACCACGGAACTATAATAATAGAACACAGAAACCAAAATCCCAGGTTGACTGTAGTCCGCAGATAAACCAATAGTATAGCCAGAATTTGAACAAAGGCAGGGCACAAAACCTCCTTAATTATCAAACCCAACAAAAATAATCATCCGCCCCCTATCCTCCAATAAAAAGGCAACGCCAAAGCGGTAGCGGTCACATGAAAATGTACACTACCGAAAATTTTCTTTAAACTGCCTCGGAGTCCGAAACTGAAGAAGAACCAACCCATATATGAAACTAACTATCAATAATAAAATTCTAAAATGCGTAATAGACTCGGGGTCGTCTATTTATTTAATGAAAGAACACTTTCTAAATTTGTCCATAAAATCTTGCCACTTGGAGGCTTAAACAAATATCTGTATAGTAGTACTAAATTAAAGTATTTCGCTAAGTTTGCTGGGTACTCTGCCCCACTCATCGAAAATTTTATTTAAATTGTAGGGCTAACAAGCTTTTTTATTAGCACTTAATAGCGAGAAGTTAAGAATGTTATAAAAACTCTTTTTCTTATTAGTTCATGCAACGGGTTGATTTATTTATATGCTTATAGCGAGCGTATTGACAATATGCGAAAATGTACAATTTTTAGCGAAGCGATCGATAAGAGCTCCGATATAGCGGACATACAAGAAAAGAATGCATTGCGGCGTCGCTAGCATTGATGCGCTAGCCGCTTAAGACAAAGTGCAAAAGGTAAAAGAGCGCGATAACAGAAACTACAATAAGGGGAAAGGGATACGCGCTAGATAGTTAACAGCAAATAATATTGAGCTATTTTATAACATGCGATAAGCGCCAAACAAAACAAAATAGTGACATTGCTTGCCTCGCAGGGCATTATATAACTGAAATGTTATGCGAACATAATACTAGTTTAATTTTTAGCTGCTGAGCCGAACATGCTCCCCCCGTTGAACGATTGAGCTTCAACAGGATCTTTAAGGGGAAGCAGCCACAGCTTATTAGTTGCTCGTTTTATGATTCCATTAGCTGTCTTGAGAACTGCAACGCGTGTGATGTCATCAGTTCCTTTGACCAATTCAACCACTCTAGCTAGTGGCCATTTCAAGGGAGGTAAGTTCTCGTCTTTGACAAGAACGATGTCATTGAGAGCCAAACCTGGCTTGGGAGTCCGCCATTTAGAACGCTGTTGCAAAAGATTTAAATATTCTTCTCGCCAGCGAGACCAAAAGACTTGGTACATGTAGGACACTCGCTGCCAGCTATCTAGACGATTAAAATTTAGCCGTGTCACACCTGGTTCTGTGAACGTGGCTTGTGGGCCACCAACCAAAAAATAAGCTGGGGTAAGAACATCATGGTCTTCTGGATCTTCTGAAATGGGAAGCAGTGGTCTAGAATTAATGACTGCCGTTATGTGGCACACAAGGGTACAAAACTCTTCGAATCCCAGAACAGTTGACCCCACAACCCGATAGAAACAATGTTTTGCATTTTTTACCGCCGCCTCCCAAATGCCACCAAAGTGAGGGGAGCACGGGGACTGAAGCGCCAGTCAATTGTGTCCGCCAAAACTGGAGCTCAGCCTCTTGATGACAGCTACTGAGGAAGTGACACTTTAGCTCCAACAGCTCGTTTTTGGCGCCGACAGAGTTGGTGGCATTGTCAGTCCAAATCTGACGTGGCTTGCCACGGTACATATAAAGCGCCTTAGAGCATTGAGAAATACACACGTAGATAGATCCTTAAACGACTCCAAATGAATGGCTTTCATGGCGAAGCAAATAAATACGCAGATGTAGCATTTTATAGGAGCTTTGTTTCGAATTTCAGGCTTGTAGAAGAATGGTCCGCCCACACCAGTTATATTAAACGCTCGAGTTTCAACAAATCGCTCCTTTGGAAGATAAGCATTTACGTGCTCCAAGCGGGGCTTGTTCCGGAAACATCTGATGCATTTGTTTACAATGGTGGAAACTGTTTTGCGGCACCATTTTCTGAGTTCAAAGCAACCTTTAGATAGGATGCCCTTTGTTTGATTTAATTCGTCGATCGCCTCTTGGACCGAGCCACCGCCAGATATAAGGTCATCTACATAGAAATCGTGTCGAAGAATTTTCGCACCAGTTGGAAATGAATGTTGCTCGTCGACTGCCTATTGCTGCATTGCTCGAACGGCAAGAAAGGAAGCTGGTTTTGTGCCATACGTAACTGTGTCCAACTTGAAGACACTATTTCAGAACGTTCGAAATCGCATCAAAATGTTAAACAGCTTCGGTTGTATGCCGGGCCCAGCCATCAAAACTTCATTCAGCGAACATCCAGTGCTGGTTCTCGTGCTTTGTTCCTTCAGCACGCAGTGATGAGGGAGAAAATATTTGCATAAACGTTACGACTCTGGAGGGACAAGAGTTATATGTCCGAGCTCCATATACTCTTGAATGAACGCGCAATACTGGGATTTAAGGTTGGGATGACGATGCAACTTTCTCTCAAGCGATATAAATCTGCGAAATGTCTGTTAATTAGATTCACCTAATTGATCCAGAGTGAGTTTGAGAGGGAGTCGCACGGAATATGGCAACCTTTGCAAATTCTTAACAAAATGCTCCTCGCAGTCAAGCTCTTCCTTTGTTGCTTTAGCAACAGGGTCTGGAAAACTTTTTACTTCCCAAAATCGTTGAATTAACTCATCAGTTCGGCCATCAGAATCAGTGCGGGAATCAGACGATACACGATTGGCCAAAAGAGAGGTACCGCCTTGCTGGGAACCGCCACCTGCAACTATCCATCCAAAGCGTGTCTTCTGCAGACGAGACAATCCCGGTAGCAGTTTTTTTTTGCCCGACACACATTACCTCGTAGAAAAGACCAGGTCCGATTAATAAGTCAACTCGCTGCGGCTTGTAAAAGAAAGGATTAGCGATGCGAATATTTCCAGGCACATTCCAATTAGTTGTATTAAGGGCGATGCTTGGCTGGCGATCTGCTATAGTGGAAGCTACGCTGGCTGTGATGATGTCCCCTTTAAGGCAGTTGAGGCATAAAGATAATCGTTTTGCTTCCTTGAGACGCATCTCTGGAGACAAATTGCCAATTCTTGGGCATTTCCATATATTATGCTCTTCACCATTACAAAATACGCAAACAGCACCATTGAGTTAGTAGCAACGAGTGATGTCCTAGTGGGGCTAGTCTCTTTGTTCTTGCCCATCTGAGAGCTCGGCGTATAGTTTGCCAGCTTCTCTTCCCACTCCGCCTGCGTAGCAGGATCCAGGTTTTGCAGTAGCACCTGAACAAGAATGCAATCAGCAATTTGCTTCTTGCTACCAAAACTGGTGAGAGCACGAATATGGGCATTAAACTTATCCAACAATTCACGCAGCATGCCAGCGGAGCCATTCTCTACCTTCTTGAGCCCCAGCAGTTCAACGATGTGTGACTGAAATACTAATCGACGGTTATCAAATAGTTTTTGTAATAAATTTAATGCTATGGAATAATTAGCCTCTGATATTTTCAATGACCGAATTGTATCCAGCGCAGAGTCCTTCAAGCAGAGCCGCAAATGCTGCATTTTTTCAATGTTTGTGAGTTCGGGATGATTTTCGATTAAAGTTGTGAACATTGAAAAGAAATCTGACCACTCTGTATAACCGCCAGAAAACGTTGGCAATTTGATTGGCGGTAAGGTCGGTAACGCTCTGGACCTAGTCATTGACGCTGCAGCAATAGGCTCATTTGCAAATGTGGAGCTGGACGGCAATGCTCTACTGCGATTTCAAACCGCACCGAAGTCTCCAAAGTTACTGAAAGCTCATCAAAAGCCTCGCGTAACTCACTCCCGATTTCGTCAAAGTATAGTTCTTCCAATTTGTTTTGAGCGTTTTCGAATGCAGATTCCAATTTTTTAATCCGCTTGAGCAGCACCGACAATGCAATTTCATCATTATTGGCAAGGAGTGTTTGGTTGAGGCTAGATTGAAGCGCCTGCAACCGCTCATACGAGGACGCCGCCATGCGCTTTAAAAATGACACACTGTTTGTATGCTGGCTCAGCGACTCAGCACTAGAACTTTCTATGGCAACCGAAGAAAACGAAAAAAAGTGAAAGAAAAGAAAATAAAATTGCACACGAAAGTTCGTTGAGCGTTGACTTATTGTCAGCACTGTTCTCTTAAGCGAGCGCAACAGTAAGTCGAATAAACACACAAGTAAAATGCAAATAGCGAGAGCCAACGCGTCTGTATGTAGGTGTATATATGCTTATGTACACAGATACCTCATGACACTTATTCGTACATATGTATGTATATAAAAGCGGTTTTTAATTGCTGCCGAAACTAGTAACAACTAGCTCAATTTTAATTTAAATAATTTTATGCAACACTATAATGTTAAATAAAAAAATCACGTCGGGGTCACCAAAATGTTGGGCTAACAAGCTTTTTTATTAGCGAGAAGTTAAAGATGTTATAAAAACTCCACTTTTTCTTATAAGTTCATGCAACTGGTTGATTTATTTATATGCTTATAGCGAGCGTATTGGCAATATGCGAAAATGTACAATTTTTAGCGAAGCGATCCATGAGAGATCCGATATAGCGAACATACGAGAAAAGAATGCATTGCGGCGTCGCTAGCATTGATGCGGTAAAAAAAAAAAGTGCAAAAGGTAAAAGAGCCCGATAACAGAAACTACGATGAGCGCAAAGCGATAATCGCTAGATAGTTAACAGCAAATAATATTGAGTAAATTTATTACAAGCGTGAAGCGCCAAACAAAACAAAATAGTGACATTGCTTGCCTCGCTGGGCAATATGTACTACTACTAGTTTAATTTTTAGCTGCTGAGCCGAACATACATAATTTTTCAGAAAATTATGACGTGTTATTAGGTCGAGACTTTTTAAAAAGTACTCAAAACTTAATACTATGATTACAAAGATAAAACGAATGCGAATAAACGAATACACATTGACCATACAAAACAATTCAAAAATCGTATTTCCAGCGAACGAGTCAAAAATTGAGTATCTCCTTCCACCCCCGTCTGATGGCGAACAATTTGTGTTCGCCATCAACAACGAACTGTCAGGTTTAAACGAATTCCGCCTACGCCATCTAAACGATGAAGAGAAAGGCAAATTATCAAAAATCTTACATGAATTTGGTTATATTCAGTACCAAGAAGGTGCAAATTTGACTTTCACACGTACTGTTAAACAAAAGCACAAAAAAAAAACCATACAAATATGCGCAAACATTCGGCCAAGAAGTCGAAAACCAGATCAAAGATATGATCAAACAAGGGATAATTCGCAAGTCGAAATCCCCATTTTGTTCGCCTATTTAGATCATACTAAAAAAGAGGGATGCATCTGGCAAACAAAATTTTAGGATAGTCATTGACAATCGAAGCCTTGCCTACCAGCAATGGGTAGTATACTAGACAAACTTGGTAAATATGAGTATTTTACTACCATTGACCTCGCGACGGTCTTTCACCAAATCCAAGTGGATGAAAGTTCAATTCCTAAGACAGCTTTTTCAACTAAGTATGGACATTACGAGTACACTCGTTTGGTTTGAAAAATGCACCTGCAACGATCCAACGCTGCATGAACATTCTCCTTGAGGATTTAATCTACACGGATTGTCTTGTCTATATGGACGGCATTATGGTATACTCCACTTCATTGGAGTAGTATATATTGTCATTGAGGAGTGTATACACAAAATTAAGGGAAGACAATCTAAAACTGCAATTAAATAAATGTGAATTCATGAAAGAGTAAACTGAAAAAGCAAACCACATATTTACAACAGAAGGTATAAAACCAACCCACCCAAAATAAAAGCAATCCAAAAATTCGAAAAAGGAATCAAATAATTTTTAAGGACTTTGCGGCTTTTACCTAATGTTCATCCCAAATTTTGCGTAAATACTTAAACCAATGTCAGCAAAACTAAAAAAGGGCGCAGTCATAAACACAAAAGATAAGCAATACATACAAGCATTTAAAAAGTTAAAATTACTTATAATGTCCGATCCGATAGTATACCCCAACTTCGAGAAACAATTCTCATTAACCACAGATGCCAGTAACATTGCCATAGGAGCAGTATTATCAGAAGACCATAAACCAATCTGTTATGCAATCAAAACAATAAACGAACATGAAATTAATTATTCGGCAATAGAAAAAGAACTTTTAGCTATTGTCTGGCCCACCATATACTTCAGGTCCTATCTATTCCGAAGAAAATTCGAGATCCTTAGCGATCATAAGTCCACAGTTTGGATAAGCAGCATGAAAGAATCCAATATGAGTTTGATTACCACATCAAATATGTCCCTGGAACAGAAAATTATGTAGCAGATCCTTTATCGCGAATTCAAATAGAGGAGCATCTTTTAGGCGAAACTCCAGATTGCTTAGCCACAACAATATACCGTGAACAGGAAGACAACCATTAGCTAATTTAACAATTAGAATTCATAAAAAATAATGCCAACCAAGTAGAAGCAATACAATATTTCCACAAATTAAAAAACAACATCTCTTTTCAGGAAATGACTCACGAGTATGCCAAAGAACTGATTAAAGAATATTTATGCACTAAGAAAAGTGTAATTTACTTCCATAATGAAACTGTCTTCATACTTTTCTATTAAAATAATTAGCCCAACTAACCTAACAAAGCTAATGAAATCTACTAAACAAGGTTTAGATATAGAAAACTAAGCAATCTTCAAGGAAATCATCCTTAAAAGCCATAAAGACCTATTGTACCCAGGTATAGAAAAGTTTACAGACCTCGTTCAAAATTAAAAAATTTATACAAAATATTATAAATGAATACGCGATATGCAACATAGCCAAAACGGAATACAAAAACACTAAACTCTCCTTCCAAACGACTCCAGAAACGTTCGACCCCTGAGAGAAATACGTCATGGATTTTGATATCATCGACGTATTTAGACAGTTTCTGTATTGCATAGGCATTTACTCCAAATATACTGCTTTAACAGAAATAAACAGCAGACATAGGCTCGAAACAAAACAAGTAGTCCTCCAAATTTTCAACCTAATGGGGAAACCAATAGAAATCAAAGCCAATGATGGTTACAGTCCAAATAACTATAACTACCAGTAAAACTGGTATTTCTGATATTGAGAGACTTCACAAAACAGAAAAATTAAGAATAATTAACTGTGAGTCCGATCTAGAAAACAAATTAACAAAATTTGAAACGATACTCTTTACCCACAACCATAAGTCAAAAGATAATACAAGTGAACATCAGCTGATATCTTTATATATGCTGGAACCCCGCATATAATACTCAAAAAACAAACTTAATAAGAAAGCAAACTTAAACGAAAAACGCCGAGATTTCGAAAAAGATACTAAATTTAAGGAATCACCTCTAGTAAGATCTAAAACTACAACCCCATTCAACAAAACGGGAAACCTCAGACCATAAGCATTTCGAAAATACTAATAGAGGTAGAAAAATCACTCATTACAAATCTAAATTTAAGAAGAAAAAGAAAATAAATTCAAGCAAATACGAAAATTCCAGATCAAATTGCCAAGAAAGCCCAACTTAAACTGACAACATATATATTGTTATTCTTAATAAGTACCTTCGACCAAAAAGTCCAACCCCAAAGCATAGAAATCAACCCGACCCAAGCAAAAATGGCTACTTAATTTTAAAAACTGGAGTAATACACCTACCTGTACACTACGAATACCATTATTTGTCCGTTAATATAATAAAACAGAATAAACTTATAACAATCTAATTAAACAAGCCGACGAATTTGAAACATATTCACATATAAAATACTTAAAAGAAAAATAAGAAAGAGAAATTAACGGTATAAGAATAGAAAAACGCAGCAAACGTGGTCTTGCTAATTTGATGGGTACAATTTATGAACATTTATTCGACATATAAGATAATACAAGCAAACGAATTAAATTGAGTAATAGATGCAGTTAACACAGGCATAGAAACAATAAATCATTTAAATCAAGTATATGAGGACATAGAGTTAGGAATGAAACTAACTAGACTGGGAATTTTCAACCCGAAATTATTAGAGCATGACACCTTACAGCATGTTAATAATAGATATCAAAACTTCAACTTGATTAAAGACCGAAACAAACAAAATCTTAATCATTTCCCATATTCTACGAAGGATAGTCCGAAAGCCGATTTTTGAAATATTACCTTATCCTGATAAAGATAACATCATATTAACAGAAGTTATCCATGACAAGAAGTTATCATGCAAAACAACCAAGCCTACACGGCAATCACAAAATAACGAATTACAAATTAATGCATAACTGCAATTTTGAATCAAGCCACAACCGAATAGGAATACAAAAACAAGAAAGAATTTTGAAATCAATGACATCGCTCATTACTTGTAAACTACCCTAAACAATTTTAAAACAAGCAAGGGAGCTCCCGACTACGGAATAACCTGAACCCTCTTTTTCCAATACCAAATAAAATAGAAAAAAAAAAAAGTTCCCTTGGTAGGGTTCGAACTCGCAACTGACCGCATTACTTGCTGTCGACTCTACTCAACAGCCACACCAGCAAAAAAAAACAAGTAAGAGGTTCTAGTCGGGAGCTCCCGACTAGGGGATACCCTGAACCCTCTTATTCAAACAATTAATAAAAAAAAAGTTCCCTTGGCAGGGCTCGAACTCGCGACAGACCGCACTACTTGCTGTGCCTCTACTCAGCAGCCACACCAACAATTAAGAACTTATATAAAAAAGGAACTAAAATAACATTACAAAAAAAAGATGCTATTACCATGCGAAGCAGACGTCCATGAATGTGTGTGTGTACATGTATACAGAAATTCTTAAAGCTGCTGCCCCATTCAATTGCGCAGTTGCATATAACTTTGGTTTTTCTTAACCTATCTTTATGAAATTTTCTACAGTATATCTTATTGTACCATAGAATATTTGTGTATTCTGAAAAAATCAATTGCATTTAAATTGTGGTTTAAATTGGTTGGCAATAAAAGTTGGGTTATTAACTTGATTTATAGCTCTAGGGTGGTAGCGGGGAGGTGGCGATAGGTATGAAATGAAAGATACTAGAAATATCTATAATATTCTAGAAGCAACATATCATGTTTGGTGGCTTTAGCTCTTATTATTTACCCAATTTGCTAAAAAAAAAACAGGATGTTGATATCGATTTTTATCGATTGCTTGGAAACTGAGTAAGTTATCGATTATCGAAAACAAAATCGATCTGCGCGGGAACTAGGACCATCTACATCTAAAATTTTTAGCTCTTATAGGTTCTGAGATCCTTTGGCCCATACATACGGACGGACGGACGGACGGACGGACAGACAGACGGACATGGCTAGATCGACTCGGCTATTGATGCTGATCAAGAATATATATACTTTATGGGGTCTGCCTGTTACATACATTTGGATTTTGCACAAATACAATATACCCTTATTCCCATTTTTAATGGGTTCAGGGTATAAAAATATATATACTTTCCCCGGTAGGGCTCGAACTCGCGACAGACCGCACCACTTGCTATGCATCCACTCAGCAGCCACAACAATAATTAAGTACTTATGAGAAAAAAACAAACTAAAATTGCATCACAGAAAAAAGTCGCAATTACCATGCTGTTAGAATGCGAAGCAAACGCTCATGAATGTGGGTGTATACATCTATACAGAAATTCTTGAAGTATTCGCTAGCTGTCCCATCCAATTGCGCAGTAACATATAACTTTGGTTTTTTTTTAACCGACCTTTATGAAATTTTCTACAGTATGTCTTATTGTACCATTCAATATTAGTGTATTCTCAAAAAGTTAATTGCATTAAAATTGTTGCTTAGATTGGTTGGCAATATAATATGGGTTATTAACTTGACTTAACTCTGTGGTGATAGCGGGGAGGTGGCGATATGTATAAAATGAAAGATACTTGATATATATATTTATATATATATATATATATATAATATTCTAGAAGCAACATAACAAGTTTGGTGACTCTAGCTCTTAATATTTACCAAAATTGCTAAAAAAAAAAACAAGTATGAGGTTCTAGGCGGGAGCTCCCGACTAGGGGATACCCTGAATCCTGTTCTTCCAATATAAAATATATATATATATATATATATTCTATTTTGGAAGCTATATGTCAAGTTTGGTGATTCTAGCCCTTATTATTTAGCAAAATTGCCCAAAAAACAGAATATCGATATCGATATTTATCGATTGCTTGGAAACGGAGTAAGTTATCGATTATCGGAAAAAACTAGATCTGCGCGGGAGCTAGTAGTATGTACATCTAAAATTTCTAGCTCTTATAGGTTCTGAGATCCTTGCGTTCATACATACGGATGGACGGACGGACGGACGGATGGACGGACAGACAGACGGACATGGCTAGGTCGACTCGGCTATTGATGCTGATCACGAATATATATACTTTATGGGGTCGGAGATGCTTCCTTCTGCCTGTTACATACATTTGGCTTTCGCACAAATACAATATACCCTGTACCCATTTTTAATGGGTTTAGGGTATAAAAACAGGATATCGATATTCATTTTTATCAATTGCTTGGACACGGAATGTTCGGCTCAGCAGCTAAAAATTAAACTAGTATTATGTTCGCATAACATTTCAGTTACATATTGCCCAGCGAGGCAAGCAATGCCACTATTTTGTTTTGTTTGGCGCTTCTCGCATGTAATAAATTTACTCAATATTATTTGCTGTTAACTATCTAGCGCTTATCGCTTTGCGCTCATCGTAGTTTCTGTTATCGGGCTCTTTTACCTTTTGCATTTTTTTTTTTTTACCGCATCAATGCTAGCGACGCCGCAATGCATTCTTTTCTCGTATGTTCGCTATATCGGATCTCTCATGGATCGCTTCGCTAAAAATTGTACATTTTCGCATATTGCCAATACGCTCGCTATAAGCATATAAATAAATCAACCAGTTGCATGAACTTATAAGAAAAAGTGGAGTTTTTATAACATCTTTAACTTCTCGCTAATAAAAAAGCTTGTTAGCCCAACATTTTGGTGACCCCGACGTGATTTTTTTATTTAACATTATAGTGTTGCATAAAATTATTTAAATTAAAATTGAGCTAGTTGTTACTAGTTTCGGCAGCAATTAAAAACCGCTTTTATATACATACATATGTACGAATAAGTGTCATGAGGTATCTGTGTACATAAGCATATATACACCTACATACAGACGCGTTGGCTCTCGCTATTTGCATTTTACTTGTGTTTTTATTCGACTAACTGTTGCGCTCGCTTAAGAGAACAGTGCTGACAATAAGTCAACGGTGAACGAACTTTCGTGTGCAATTTTATTTTCTTTTCTTTCACTTTTTTTCGTTTTCTTCGGTTGCCATAGAAAGTTCTAGTGCTGAGTCGCTGAGCCAGCCTACAAACAGGGTGTCATTTTTAAAGCGCAAGGTGGCGTCCTCGTATGAGCGGTTGCAGGCGCTTCAATCTAGCCTCAACCAAACACTCCTTGCCAATAATGATGAAATTGCATTGTCGGTGCTGCTCAAGCGGATTAAAAAATTGGAATCTGCATTCGAAGACGCTCAAAACAAATTGGAAGAACTATACTTTGACGAAATCGGGAGTGAGTTACGCGAGGCTTTTGATGAGCTTTCAGTAACTTTGGAGACTTCGGTGCGGTTTGAAATCGCAGTAGAGCATTGCCGTCCAGCTCCACATTTGCAAATGAGCCTATTGCTGCAGCGTTAATGACTAGGTCCAGAGCGTTACCGACCTTACCGCCAATCAAATTGCCAACGTTTTCTGGCGGTTATACAGAGTGGTCAGATTTCTTTTCAATGTTCACAACTTTAATCGAAAATCATCCCGAACTCACAAACATTGAAAAAATGCAGCATTTGCGGCTCTGCTTGAAGGACTCTGCGCTGGATACCATTCGGTCATTGAAAATATCAGAGGCTAATTATTCCATAGCATTAAATTTATTACAAAAACTATTTGATAACCGTCGATTAGTATTTCAGTCACACATCGTTGAACTGCTGGGGCTCAAGAAGGTAGAGAATGGCTCCGCTGGCATGCTGCGTGAATTGTTGGATAAGTTTAATGCCCATATTCGTGCTCTCACCAGTTTTGGTAGCAAGGAGCAAATTGCTGATTGCATCCTTGTTCAGGTGCTACTGCAAAACCTGGATCCTGCTACGCAGGCGGAGTGGGAAGAGAAGCTGGAGGATCCCGCCTTAGCAAATTTAATTCCAACATGGACACAAATTTCCACATTTTTGGAGCAACGATTTCAGGTGGGCAAGAACAAAAAGACTAACCCCAGTATGACCCCAGTATGTAATGGTGAAGAGCATAATATATTGCAATGCCCGAGATTTGACTATTTGTCTCCAGAGATGCGTCTCAGGGAAGCAAAACAATTATCTTTATGCCTCAACTGCCTTAAAAGGGGACATCTTTCACGAACATGCAATTCCGGAACTTGTCGCACATGTGTCTCCAAACACCACACATTTCTGCATTTAGACGTTTTGCATTCGATTCATCACTCTGTCACTCATTCTGCAGCTTCTTCAGCCCCCGCCTCTACCTCTCTTGTTGCCCACAACCTCAGCAGCGATGTAGTGTTCCTGGCCACTGCCCCACTAGTTCCGTGTCGTGCTGTATTGGATGGTGGGTCAAGGGTACATTTAATTACATCCCGATTTTCTCAACAGCAAAAAAAAGAAAAGTCCATCTTCAGCCGCAGTTGCTGCCTGGGAAACGCCCCTTTCGCTACTGATGGATGCAATGTGACCGTCAATCTCAAACTTCAGAGTACTCTGCAATCATCACAGCCATCGTAGCTTCCACTATAGCAGATCGCCAGCCAAGCATCGCCCTTAATACAACTAATTGGAATGTGGCTGGATATATTCGCCTCGTTGATCCTTATTTTAGAAGCCGCAGCGAGTTGACTTATTAATGGGAGCTGGTCTTTTCTACGAGGTAATTGGTGTCGGGCAAAAAAAAACTGCTACCGGGATTGCCTCGTCTGCAGAAGACACGCTTTGGATGGATAGTTGCAGGTGGCGGTTCCCAGCAAGGCGGTACCTCTCTTTTGGCCAATCGTGTATCGTCTGATTCCCGCACTGATTCTGATGGCCGAACTGATGAGTTAATTCAACGATTTTGGGAAGTAAAAAGTTTTCCAGACCCTGTTGCTAAAGCAACAAAGGAAGAGCTTGACTGCGAGGAGCATTTTGTTAAGAATTTGCAAAGGTTGCCATATTCCGTGCGACTCCCTCTCAAACTCACTCTGGATCAATTAGGTGGATCTTATTAACAGACATTTCGCAGATTTATATCGCTTGAGAGAAAGTTGCATCGTCATCCCAACCTTAGATCCCAGTGTTGCGCGTTCATTCAAGAGTATATGGAGCTCGGAGATATGACTCTTGTCCCTCCAGAGTCGCAACGTTTATCATCATTGCGTGCTGAAGGAACAAAGCACGAGAACCAGCACTGGATGTTCGCTGAATGAAGTTTTGATGGCTGGGCCGGGCATACAACCGAAGCTGTTTAACATTTTGATGCGATTTCCAACGTTCCCTGTTGCCCTTACTGGAGACATTGGCAAGATGTTTGTCGCTTTGTCAGAGTTACGGTCCTAGATAACTACCTACAATGCATCTTGTGGCGAAATTCTACTGATTCTGAAATAGTGTCTTCAAGTTGGACACAGTTACGTATGGCACAAATCCAACTTCTTTTCTTGCCGTTCGAGCAATGCAGCAATAGGCAGTCGACGAGCAACATTCATCTCCAACTGGTGCGAAAATTCTTCGACACGATTTCTATGTAGATGACCTTATATCTGGCGGTGGCTCGGTCCAAGAGGCGATCGACGAATTAAATCAAACAAAGGGCATCCTATCTAAAGGTTGCTTTGAACTCAGAAAATGGTGCCGCAAAACAGTTTCCACCATTGTAAACAAATGCATCAGATGTTTCCGGAACAAGCCCCTTTGGAGCACGTAATGGCTTATCTTCCAAAGGAGCGATTTGTTGAAACTCGAGCGTTTAATATAACTGGTGTGGGCGGACCATTCTTCTACAAGCCTGAAATTCGAAACAAAGCTCCTATAAAATGCTACATCTGCGTATTTATTTGCTTCGCCATGTAAGCCATTCATTTGGAGTCGTTTAAGGATCTATCTACGTGTGTATTTCTCAATGCTCTAAGGCGCTTTATATGCACTCGTGGCCAGCCACGTTTGATCTGACATGCCACTAACTTTGTCGGCGCCAAAAACGAGCTGTTGAAGCTAAAGAGTCACTTCCTCAGTAGCTGTCATCAAGAGGCTGTGCTCCAGTTTTGGCGGACACAATTGACTGGCGCTTCATTCCCCGCGCTCCTCTCACTTTGGTGGCATTTGGGAGGCGGCGGTAAAAAATGCAAAACATTACTTCTATCGGGTTGTGGGGTCAACTGTTCTGGGATTCGAAGAGTTTCGTACCCTTGTGTGCCACATAACGTCAGTCATTAATTCTAGACCACTGCCTCCCATTTCAGAAGATCCAGAAGACCTTGATGTTCTTACCACAGCTCATTTTTTGGTTTGTGGCCCACAAGCCACGTTCACAGCATCAGATGTGTTACGGCTCAATTTTAATCGTCTAGATAGCTGACAGCGAGTGTCCTACATGTACCAAGTCTTTTGGTCTCGCTGGCAAGAAAAATATTTAAATCTTTTGCAACAGCGTTCCAAATGGCGAACTCCCAAGCCATGTGTGGCTCTCAATGACATCGTTCTTGTCAAAGACGAGAACTTACCTCCTTTGAAATGGCCACTAGCTGAGTGGTTGTATTGGTCAAGGGAACTGATGGCATGACACGCGTTGCAGTTCTCAAGACAGCTAATGGAATAAGCTGTGTCTGCTTCCCCTTAACGATCCTGTTGATGCTCAATCGTTCAACGGGGGGAGCATGTTCGGCTCAGCAGCTAAAAATTAAACTAGTATTATGTTTGTATAACATTTCAGTTATATATTGCCCTGCGAGGCAAGCAATGTCACTATTTTGTTTTGTTTGGCGCTTCTCGCATGTCATAAAATGGCTCAATATTATTTGCTGTTAACTATCTAGCGCTTATCGCTATGCGCTCATCGTAGTTTCTGCTATTTGCTATAAGCACATAAATAAATCGACCCGTTGAATAAACTTATAAGAAAAAGTGGAGTTTTTATAACATCCTTAACTTCTTGTTATTAAAAAAGTACTAATAAAAAAGCTTGTTAGCCAAACACGGAGCAAGTTTTCGATTATCGGAAACAAACTCGATCTGCGCAGACACTAGGAGCATCTACATCTAAAATTTCAAGTCTCTAGCTCTTATAGGTTCTGAGATCCTTGCGTACGGACGGACAGACAGACGGACATGACTAGATCGACTCGGATATTGATGCTGATCAACAATATATATACTTTATGGGGTCGGAGATGCTTCTTTCTACCAGTTACATACATTTGCATTTTGCACCAACACAATATATCGTTTTTACCCATTTTTAATGGGTTCAGGGTATAACAAAATTGCATCAACCAAAAATAAAATAACCGAATATACAATTACATGAAAATATTGTAAGAAATAGCTACTTAAATGAAACCGATAATATTGTAATGAGCAATAATCCAACACTATACCCGAAAATGTCCGCCTGAGGATAGGCTAGTTTCTTAGGAATGGGGAAGTGACATTTGTACCACACCCACAATATACCATAAGTACCAATCGCCGACTAACACTAATCAATGGTGCTTTTATCAGTTTTTTTCAATCTTTACTTTGATCTTCTCTTATGTGCCCCCACTACATAACAAACTGTTTGTTTCGCACGTGTCGACCATCAAGATACAATGGGTGGCCCGGGGCCCCCAAATCTTGGTCACAATCGGTTCAGCCATCTAACCGAGACTCCCCCCAAAAAAAACAAGGCACCCTCAAAAAACTCTTAATGAGTCTCCCAAACTTCCAGTCACCAACATCGCAAACCCGAAATTCATAATTGTTACCGCCAAAGACTGAAAAAGCCATATCAGAATACTCTTGCTTCGCTGTGCATAAAGCTCTCAAGCTCATAAACAAGAATATCACTTCCATCTAATACCTAAAACACGGTAACTTGTTAATGTTGGTTTACTCAGTTGACGACGCAAACAAATTCCTGAATGGAACCGAGCTTCCAGGTATATGTAAAATAGAGTGACAGTTCCAGCAAGCCACCAAGGTCCAGGGGAAAATCTACGCACCCTACCTAATATTCTCGAATCGGAAATTGTGAATGAGCTCAGCACTCAAAAGGTAACCTCAGTCTACAAATTTACCAAACAAATAAATGGCGACTTAAAACATTCCGGGGTCATGCTATTAACATTCGAGCTTTACAATTTACCTCCCAAAATTGATATCTGCTGGCACAGTGTAAAGGTTTCTGAATTCATTCCGAATCCAATGCCGGCATGCAATAGTTGCGGCCTCCCTTACCATTCCCCAATCAATCAAATTACTCACAGAAAAACTCAATAATCTTACAAGCAATACCTACATACTAACAGATTTGCACAACTCAATCTTTCATGCTCAAAACAAAACTATAAGTCTACTAATCACTCTAAACTGGACCTTGAATCTTTCTACTAACAATCTTAATCAATAGCAAAAGTCCAGATATTATATGTCTTCAAGAAGCCCATTTACCCTACTAAAAGCATAATTTGACACACAAAATACTTTGGTTACTTTACCATCATACCGCACAATCTCAATGCTAAACAAGAAATTGGCGTTCTTGTCAAAAAACACCTGCCGCATTTTGCATATTTTGCATTTGGCTATCAGGTTAAACTTTGACCAAAAACTAACCTTAGTCAACAGCTGCATTCCGCCAGCTCAATCATTTTCTTCCAACGAATTGTTTGCAATAAAAAATTCTATCTTTAATGCTAATCGGTGATTTCAATTCATGGGTTTCGCTTAGGGCTCCAGTCGCACCAACTCCAGAAGAAAACAAATAATCAGGCAGTTTCCGCATCCAACTTATCTCTTTTGAACGATGGCACTGCAACACACTTTTCCACCCATAGAACGTTTTTACATATAGACCTCACTCTTTTTATACCCTGAACCTCTTAAAAATGGGTATAGGGGTATATTGTATTTGTGCAAAATCCAAAAGTATGTAACAGGCAGAAGGAAGCATCTCCGACCCCATTAAGTATATATATTCTTGATCAGCATAAATAGCCGAGTCGATCTAGCCATGTCCGTCTGTCTGTCTGTCCGTCCGTCCGTCCGTATCTATGAACGCAAGGATCTCAGAACCTATAAGAGCTAGAGACTTGAAATTTTAGATGTAGATGCTCCTAGTTCCCGCGCAGATCGAGTTTGTTTCCGATAATCGATAACGAAATATCGACATCCTGTTTTTCTTAGCAAATTGGGTAAATAATAAGAGCTAGAGCCACCAAACATGATATGTTGCTTCTAGAATATTATAGATATTTCAAGTATCTTTCATTTCATACCTATCTCCACCTTTCCGCTACCACCACAGAGCTATAAATCAAGTTAATAACCCAACTTTTATTGCCAACCAATTTTAACCACAATTTAAATGCAATTGACTGTTTCAGAATACACAAAAATTCTATGGTACAATAAGATATACTGTAGAAAATTTCATAAAGATCGTTTAAGAAAATCCAAAGTTATAGGCAACTGCGCAATTGAATGGGGCAGCATCTTTAAGAATTTCTGTATACATGTACACACACACACATTCATGGGCATCTGCTTTGCATTCTAATAGCATGGTAATTGCATATTTTTTTTGTAATGTTATTTTAGTTCCTTTTTTATCAAAAGTACTTAATTGTTGGTGTGGCTGTTGAGTAGAGGCATAGCAAGTGGTGCGGTCTGTCGCGAGTTCGAGCCCTCCTTTTCTTATTACTTTATTTGCTGTTGGAATAAGAGGGTTCAGGGTATCCCTTAGTCTGGAGCTCCCGACTAGAACCTCTTACTTGTTTCGCTTACCTTACACCCACCTGATCTTCAAGGCAGTGACCAATTTCCATTAGAGATTCAATTGCTGCGACAAGTCAATTTCGCAAAAAACCAACTTCTCACCAAAATACAAAATTGAATCAGAAAATTGTTAGCTGTTTAGTAACATATATGAAAAACACCGTCCACTTTCGTTCAATCTTCGTGAAAAAAGGAACATCTCTGGCAAGCCCATAAGCATAAAATGACCGACGCTAATATCATTGACTACAAAATATTCGAATGCTCTCTTCCAGCGTGCAGTTAAATAAGAGGGAGTGCTTTGGTACTTTCACATCCAACATAACACCAGTCTACAGCAAAACAAATTTGGTCTGGCATAAAATCACTTGTGGGAATCCCAGCCCAGCGGCTAAAATGCAGTAGCTCGAACAACAGTTTAATGGCCTCCTCTTTGGATATGGCCAACAATTTTGCCAAAATTGGTCCGACTATTCCAAGAACAGTTACTTTGATAACGAATACACGCGACAAAAGAAATTATTCCTAGAATATGTGAACTCTTCCAGCAGCCTTAGCTTGTCAGCCAGGTAACTCGAACACGACTTTACAGAACTTGAACTCGTAACTGCGCTACAAAAAGCTAAGGGTACAACACCCGGTCACGACTGTATTCCATATCCTATGCTAAAGCAGCTACCGGCATGTTTAAGGTGGGTCGCTATCCCTTTTCATGGAAATCAACAGTTGTAGTGGCTATTCCAAAGCCTAACAAGCCTTCTTCGGAAATCTCCAGTTACCGGCCCTTACTTCCCTTACTTTCATGCATGACCAAAACTTTCGCGAAAATAATAGCTCGCAGACAGATAGCTTTAAGTTATCATTAGTTCAGTTTATATGGAACGATCAACAGGCACAGTTATCCAATAAATAATAAAAACTTATTGTCTGACTTCGTTAATTGGCGCCCAACAAAGTCGAGCCCCGCACTTTAAAACATAGTTTAACTTAACCATATCTGATTTTGAGATTTTATTGAATAACTTTATTTTGTATAGAAATGATCGCCCGACTCGAGGTAGTGGGGTGTTAATTGCCGTCAAAACCACTCTCCAGTCAGAACTTTTATGTTTTAGTACGCCTACTGACGCGGAGATTGTCTCAGTTAAGGTGTCTTTTCCTACACGGAATATCTATATTACATGCTCTTATGAACCTCCTTCTTCTGATATTCAAGCTTATATGAAACATAATACTTGTATTAAAGAAGTTTCTTCACACGTGCGTGATAATGACTTTTTTATGGTGCTGGGTGATTTTAATTTGCCGAGCATCTCTTGATCATTATTCACTGCTGAAAATTATCTAGTGCCCTCAGCCCTGCATGGTTTTATAGACTGCATACTTGATCTTTCGTTGTTTCAAATCAATTCAATTTCTAATCATTTGAGTAGAACACATAACCTTGTATTTGTTAACGACTACCTTATTTCTAATGTGTCTAGGTCCCCTCCTTTATCTCTTCCTGAGTATGTCTATCATCCTACTTTAGAGATTGCAATGCTCAATTGTAATCCTTTCATTTCGTGCTCATCAGCAAATAAGCCCCGCTGTTGCTTTCGCAAATTATTCTTTGCTGAATCAGCTTATTTATGCAACCGATTGGTCTTTCTTATATGACTCGGTTAATATGAATACTGACATTACATTTTTTTATATCACCCTAAACTCCCTCTTAGACGTGTGTATTCCTAAGTCAATTCCTTCGACAACTTTTTAAAAATTACCCTGGCTTACTCCCAGATTATCACATCAAAAAAATGTGAAATCTAAATATTTTAAAAAGTTTAAAAAGTCTGGTTCGTGTACAGACTTGGCTAAATATTCCATAGCCAATTCGAACTTCTTTCTCCTTAATTCTCAATGCTATGAGAATTATCTAACTCGTTGTAAAAGGCAATTTGCCCAAAATCCGAGACAGTTTTACAATTTTGTAAACTTGAAGGATAAATCTTCAAGTTTGCCATCTTCTTTTTTTCTTGGGATGGATAAAGCTAGCAATGACACCGATTATGCTAACCTCTTTGCTAATTTTTTCCAATCAACTTACTCTTCAGTCTGTCTCAATACTAATTCTTACCCTTATACTATTTCTTCCGTTAGTTCTATACCTCCACCCTTTATTTCACACTCCTCTCTCCTATTAGCTATAAACTTTTTGAGATCTTCTTACTCCCCTGGGCCGGACAATATTCCTAGTTATCTACTCAAGGAGTGTAGTTCTTCCCTTCTTTATTCAGTGTTAAAGCTTTTTAATCTATCCCTTGAAACTTCTGTCTTTCCATCTCAAGAAAGGTGGCATTGCAAAACTGTCCGCTATTCCTAAATTATTTGAAACAAGTAGGAGGTTCTAGTCGGGAGCTCTCGACTAGGGGATACCCTGAACCCTCTTATTCGAACACCAAATAAATAATCAAAACAAAGTTCCCTTGGCAGGGATCGAACTCGCGACCGAACCACTTGTTATACCTCTACTCAACAGGCACACCAAAAATTAATTACTTATGATAAAAAAAGGAACTAAAATAACATTACAAAAAAAAGATGCAATTACCATGCTATTAGATTGCAAAGCAGACGCGCATGAATGTGTGTGTGTACATGCATACAAAAATTCTTAAAGCTGCTGTCCCATTCAATTGCGCAGTTGCCTATAACTTTGGTTTTTCTTAACCGATCTTTATGCAATTTTCTACAGTATATCTTATTGTATCATAGAATATTTGTGTATTCTAAAAGTGTATTGCATTTAAATTGTGGTTTAAATTGGTTGGCAATAAAAGTTGGGTTATTAACATGATTTATAGCTCTTGGGTGGTAGCGGGGAGGTGGCGATAGGTATGAAATGAGAGATACTTGAAATATCTGTAATATTCTAGAAGCAACATATCATGTTTGGTGGCTCTAGCTCTTATTATTTACTCAAT
Source organism: Drosophila novamexicana (assembly GCF_003285875.2). Lineage (NCBI taxonomy): Eukaryota > Metazoa > Arthropoda > Insecta > Diptera > Drosophilidae > Drosophila > Drosophila novamexicana. The sequence continues at coordinate 729,988 of NW_020824802.1, read as the reverse complement.
TCGCTAGAGAAAACAGGATGTCGATATCGATTTTTATCGATTGCTCGGAAACGGAGTAAGTTATCGATTATCGGAAACAAACTCGATCTGCGCGGGAACTAGGAGCATCTACATCTAAAATTTCAAGTCTCTAGCTCTTATAGGTTCTGAGATCCTTGCGTTCATACATACGGACGGACGGACGGACAGACATATGAACATGGCTAGATCGACTCGGCTATCGATGCTGATCAATAATATATATACTTTATGGGGTCGGAGATACTTCCTTCTGCCTGTTACATACATTTGGATTTTGCACAAATCCAATATACCCTTATACCCATTTTTAATGGGTTCAGGGTATAAAACCCAGTTGAAGTCATCCATGCAGGCCCAATAGAATTCAAATTGAATTTAATATCAGGAACAAAATTCAAAAAGCTCAGGACGAGAAGTTAAGGCAAAGAAACTCGGATAGAAGTTACAGAGAATATCAGGTTGCCGACAAAATTTGGTTAAAAACGATCCAACGACTTGGAAATAAAATGACATCGATATGCTCAGAAGAGGTTAAAGAGGCCTATCTATCCGTAATAATTCCAAAAAGAATGTAGTATTTTATATTTTAGGCCCACAGTTGACGACAATTATCTTTGTTATTGACACCTTGAAACTTTACGATTACTCACACTCGAAATTTATACGCATAATAGACGGTGATTTGCTTATTAAGTTTCCAAAACCGAAATTGGTTTGCAAAAAAATTCAAGATATCAAGTCCAGCAGGAGACCCGAATTTTAAATTTCGAAAGAGGCAATACGGTCGCTGAGTGTGGAACGAAGACCTTCGCTGTCAGCGAGTGTCATCCAACAGTGGGCACGCAGATGCCAACCGGTGTTCAACAAATTGTTGCAGCACTCAACCGAGCCATTTAGTCTCGGTTACTGTGGTCGACGAAGGGATTTATGTTATCAATGATGTAACCATAAGCGTCGTAGATAGTAACGGGATCGGCCAAGAAGTATCCGGGGCCTAACTGCTAACTTTTGACGATCTGACATCAGCATGCGCGCACCAAGTGTCCAAGCTAAGAACGGTCACGAGACGCCAAGTCAGCATTCTGTCGATGTCGCTGCCCCGGACCATGGACTACGTGAGATGGCTTTAAGTTATCATAAGTTGAGTTTATATGGAACGATCAACATGCACAGTTGCCCAATAAATAATAAAAACATATAACTCTCTCCACTTTGGCTGTTAACAAACATAACAATAAGCCAAGTTGACCTCATTAAAAAAAAATCGGAAGCTATAAGGTCAGCTCGTCTTCTAGAGTAATAGTGTCAACGAGCTTCCTATTTGCTACATTTTGGATGAGCGATGCAAAGTGTGGAGCATGCCATGTGAATATAAAGGCATAAAGTTTACCAAACGCGAAAAATGCCAACACGCTCTTGCATGTTAGTTCCATTGACATGGTTACAATGTCGACCACCTTTCCTTTTGTCGTTACCCCTCTTTGATGCTATCAGTAGCCTCCGCCATCGTCTGTGTGAAGATCACAGTGTTCATGTGCCCTGTCGTGCGCTTTTGAACTACGATAACTTCGGTAACACTGCATTGGAGATGACAAATTTTCAACTTGAAGCGCAGATTTTTCAACAATCATCGCACAGATAATTTATATGGATGTCAGTAACCGTTTATTCGAATATACAACTAACTGACCATTCCTCTAACTCCCATCAAATAATGATCTGGTCAAGGGAGATGGCCTTTTAACAATTTCATGTGCTTCTTGCGAGGTTTCTCCGTTCATTTGGATGGCCATTTCATGGGATTTGGTGGTAATTCGATCGATGAAGCGCGAGATGTTATGCGACAAACAACGAAGCTTCTTGCTTAAGGCAACTTTCGCTTGAGTGGTATTCTAGCTGTCTTGATTTCTTCCATGATATTGATTGAAATAGAGCATACGACGTCACAGAGGTACTTGGTACCAAATCAGTGCTGGTGTGCACAAAGATCGCGCTGTTTTATGAACTATCGTTTTTACCAAAGAATCTCGAGAAACAAGTTCAATTATGATACGAGTTTGCGGCTATCAGCTCACACTGTCTGATATGCGTTATGCTGGGAATTTGCTAATGATCATCACACAATAATTCCGGTTACATGCTGCTAGGGTTGCCGTGATGGAGATTTTCGCATTTTGTAATGCCAGCCTTCGTCAAATTATTGTAGGACTTACTACACTTATAGTGACCATTGTGATCCCTACCATTAGTTACTCTAGCTCCAGTGTCAGTATTCTTTTATATGCCAAAAGTTTTTATATAGATTTGATGTATTGACTTACTCTTTTTTCTTTAGGGTTCAACTGTTTTAGCGGTTTTGTAATTATAACTATTTGTCTATTGTTGTTTTCCCTAATTAGTTCAGCTATTTCGCATTCGATAGTGAATTCCAAAATAAAAGTAAATGAAGATATCAACACCAATGAAAAAATAAAACAAGCACCATTTTAAAGGAATATGAAAAAATTTATGAGAAATGTTGTATGGACTGTTTTCCTTCACCTAAGGTTGTCCTAGGGTTTATTTCCAAGCCACTCGTTGGCACCGAGATTCGTGCCTGGGACCGTATTTGGCAGGGATTTGTAGCTTCGACATGAAACAACTATTTCTATGGTTCGCTGGCCACTGTACGATTCGATTATATGCACGGCGAAATCTTTATAATCTTTTCATTATTTAACAACCTTATTTTATAAGTTTATGAGACTTATATTCCGCTCGCGCTTCTGTTCTCTAGTACTTCTGCTCAGCTGCAAGCACAAAACGAAAATGAACCTCGACGAAAAGGCAAATTGTGCAGATGCGTGCGATCCCCTTTGGTATGTACCAACTAATTCTAACGGTGCGCCTCCAGTTTATGAAGCGAGCGCTGCTTACAAGAAAAAACAAGTAAGGGGATACCCTGAACCGTCTTCTTCCAACATCAAATACATATATATATTCTATTTTAGAAGCTATATGTCAAGTTTGGTGACTCTAGCTCTTATTATTTACCAAAATTACCCAAAAAACAGGATATCGATATCGAATTTTATCGATTGCTTGGATACGGAGTAAGTTATCGATTATCGGTAACAAACTCGATCTGCGCGAGAACTACATCTAAAATCCTCGACTTTAAGAAGGTAATCTCACTATAAAACTCCTCTTCTTTGGCATATCCGAATAAAAATCACATCCATTTCTTTGCTACTTTTAAGGGGCAGTATCTTGTCAGATCCAGTCCTCCGTCGAATCTTATCTTCTTAGTATGAATCCGTATGAAATCCAGTAAGCATAGCTGTACGGCTCGCAATTTTTCCAGCTTGCTGAAGCGCTGTAGATCCGGCAGGAAACATCTCAAGGACGACGTGTGATTGGGGTGTTCTTCAGCATGGTACAACATGTTTATTGCAGGGCCTATTTTCGTGTGTGGCCACTGCGATTCTTCTAGATATAAAAATGGTGGTCCATTGAACCACCTGGTTGAGCCATGAATTTCGGAGTTTTGGTCCATTATGTTTCATCGTCTGCCACGTTTTGAGCTCATGGGACCCAACGCCATCTGTCCACATCTGATTCTTCTAAAATCTCTCCGATGCGAAGCGCTACGACCTGCTGGATCACATCATTTGAATATGTCCAGAATGTTCGTCTATGTAAGTTAACCACTGACTATTGGTATTTGCTGACCTGACGTTCTGGGGAAGCCAATGGCCGGAGTCGTGATCGCGACGGATATGTCGCAACTATATTGCCGGCCGCGGCGGTCATCCGACACCGCACATGAGGCGCCTACGCTGCACTTTTGCGAGAGCGGCGGCGGCGACTTCGGGGCAGCGACGGCGTCTCTGCAGGCATTGCTTATATTAATGAAAATTGTATTCTTGAGTTTAAGTTTGGAAACAAAAAAAGCGCGACGTATCGTTCTTCAAGTCTCCCATTAGTTAACTCATTTTCTATATTCATTTCTCAATGCAATTGGCAAGTTCAAAGATGCGGATACAAATGCACTAATTGGCGCCCAGCATAAGAAAACCCCAATGAGATAAAATAAATAATAAATAAAAAAATACACACAAAATTAATCATATTAAAGTAAGAATAGAATAATTTGATTGATGAAAAAAATTATGTAAATTTTTTTAGAAAATATAATGAATCATAAAAAATATAATAGTATAATATAATAGTTAATAAAAAATCCATATAGAGGTTTAAATTCGAATGAGCGACTGTGACTCTGACGTAGACGTGCACGAACACTACGATAGCGACGACAGTATTCTAGCGAGTTTAATAGGGGGAATCGGTGCATTTCAGTTACCAAGTTGTACCGTCCATACGGAACCTGATAGAGAAACAGGCTCAGTTATGGATCCAGAGCAGTTGCGTGCGATAGTTGATGCCCCAGTGCGGAGCGCACTCACAGCGCAGGATCGGGCCGCACGACAGGCCAAAAGAAGCAAAGGGTCGACCACATCCATGCGAGGAAGGCTGAAAGCGCAGGGTATGCCGACGCGGCACAAGAGCCATCGGACGAACAACAAGACGAACATAGCCCAGACTACGATAGCGATAGCGCTCTTTTTTAGGGGAAGGTCCCTACTACCGTTCATTCGGCGGACAATAGCGGGGATAGATATGAAATTTTTGATCGACACGGGTGCGGCAAAAAATTACATCAGGCCACACAAACGCATTAAAGGCGTCGTCCCTGTCAAGTCCCCTTTCATTGTCCACTCCATCCATGGGTCCAACATTTTTTTTTTTTTTTTCTCCTTTTATTAGCTAGTTTATTGATACTATACGTGAGCATATTAACCTAGCTTGTCTTTAATGGGATAAACATACTTAATATTACCTATTAAGTTTAATAATGGGTCCAACAACATCGCTGAAAAATGCAACTTATCCATGCTTGGGCGCGACACATATTTTTTCCTACTAGACTCCTTATCCACTTTCGATGGAATTATAGGACTGGGCTATGTGCAAAATCAGATCCAGAAAAGGTAAAAGACATTCGGGAATACGCTGAGCCGACTACGATGTCTAAAGTAAGGTCCTTTTCGGGATTGGCAAGCTATTACCGCTGCTTTATCAAAGATTTTGCAGCAATAGCGAAACCAATCTCTGACATCCTAAAAGGGGAAAACGGATCCATTAGAAAGTACAGGTCTATAAAGGTACCTATAGAATTCAACGATGCTAAGCGCAACGCGTTCCAGAGGCTTAGGAGCATATTAGCTTCGGTAGACGTCATACTGATGTACCCGGACTATAAAAAACCATTTGACTTTACACTGACGACGGCATTGGCACAGTTCTGTCACAGAATGTGAATACGCTAATAACGAGCGGAAGTTGTTTGGCCATTACGCAAACTGCGACACTTTCTTTAAGGGGTCAAATATATAAACATTTTTACTGACCACTAGCCTCTTACGTTCTCGATATCCGAGATCAATCCCCATGCAAAGATAAAGCGCTGGTATAGCAAAAACTTCCTGGCCGACGTCAGTGATATAAGAGAAATCATCAATAAGGAACACACAGACAAAAAATTCTTTTTTAATTGTTTTAATGAATATTTTCCCTTCGAATTGCGACATTACGCTCGCATTCACGCCAGACTCTATCAGATCTCTGCTATTGCATAATTACGGCGTAAGCGTGGTGAATGCGCCTCCCCTTCATAGCACGTCTAATGGTCAGGTAGAACGCTTCACAGCACTCTTTTGGAAATAGCTGGGTGCTTAAAGCTACGAAGGGGTATAGTTGACGAGGTCGACCTCATCATGCAGACCACTAACGAATATAAAAATTCCATTGACTCAGTGGTTGAGAAAAAGCTTGAGGACAACGGTGGGGTTGAGGGTGGTCCACAAGGACAACCTCTGTTGAATTTAAAGCACAATTCTTTCATTACCATTTTCATAACAGTAGTTTTAACATTTTAGGATTACACTCACCATACTTTCAATCATATCCATGACAATGGCACGGGTGACCGACTACTCGCACGCGCACTACATACCAATTATGGACGGGGATATTCGACTTTGGGACAATTACGGATACTTACGTCACACGACCAATCTCAAGGACTGTAGGACTACGACAGATGAGACTATGAAACTAACGGGATATTTCCACAATCCCAATGGGAAAACTGCTGGAAATTGACGCTGGATATGTTGTGCGCTCTCGATGTACACCATTGCAAAGTAAGAAGCTTTGACTTCTTGGAAACATCCCTTAAAGTTGCAGCTGGCACCCCGGACGCAAACGACTTCAGGAAAACAGAACTGACTCAGATGCAGCTGGTCACTGCAAGCAATAGACAAATTTCCATAAACTCTAGGATGCAGGAAAAGATTAATCAACTGACCGACACTGTTAAACCCTCAGTCGCCCACAATGGTTCTGTACTTAAACTCCACGACCATTAATAGCAAGAGCGTGCAAAATCGGTTCCCGGTAGTAGCGGCATCACTGTTGCTAAACATCAGCGACCACGATTCGTTACTCAGCCTTCCCTACATTCACCGTCTGAGTGAAGATAGCATTAACTACATCAAAGAGGTCAAAGATAGTGTTGCAGTCGGAAATACATTGTCGATTTCCCTCGGCATAATGCTGTTGGCCTGCGCTGTGGGAGCTGGAGTCTATTGGCTCCATAGGCTGACGATCAAACGTAGAAACTCCCGGAAATTGTCGAGGAAATTGGAAAACTTAAGCGCGACCGAGGACGGTCGGTCTTTGAGAGGGGGAGTAGTTAACCACTGACTATTGGTATTTGCTGACCCAGCACGCGGCGGCGGCGGCGACATCGGGGGCGCGACGGCGTTCTGCAGGCAATGCTTATATTAATGAAAATTGTATTCTTGAGTCTAAGTTTGGAAACAAAAAAGCGCGACGTATCGTTCTTCAAGTCTCCCATTAGTAAACTCATTTTCTATATGCATTTCTCATTGTAATTGGCAAATTTAAAGTTGTAGATACAAATGCACTAATTTGTATGCGTATGAAATTTCATGTTGGATACATTTGGCCAGACTCTGACCTAAGACTGCGGCCATCAGTTCGATACGAGGTATGGACACGGGCTTCGTTTTCGAGGCTGCCAAACAGCAATGTACTTGGTCATTAAGTTTAGCCGCAAAAATACAACTGCAGAGTAAGCATTAATATTGGCGTACTGTATGCATCTGTACAGTCTGAAATCGGCTCACCCACTTCATAAACCGTTCGGCATTCAACGGTGAAACTAGATTGAGCCAGTGAAGCCAATCGGCTTCGTCTTCGTTGGTGAGGTCCTCATCCCATTCGATGTTGGATCGCCATATGTTCTGAAGGACGATCTTAGCGTGTATATTTTAAAATCCCAGCAGCCCGAGAGGGCCACAGACCCAACACCCTCTCTTGCACTTCATCCTGAACGCTGATACGCTTTTCCAAATCCTCGTCATCCAGCGCCTGTATAACTTACTTCCAATTTAATGTCTAGTTGCGAGACTGCAGCCAGTAGTCTATAAAAGTGTTTTCGCAAATCGCACAAACGGCATTCGGATGCCGTAGTTTGCTAGGGCTGGCGAACAGGAAGCTCCAAACGTCATGACTTGCATAACGTAAGATTCAGGGAAGCGTGACGAATCTCCATCACGCCAGACAAACTTCTCTAAAGCGTATTAGCACGGTCATTAAAGACGCTACTGTATCTGAGCCTTACAGCAAACAATCGTTCAGCGACATGCCACTAACTCTGGCGGCCGCATCCAATACCAGGCTCGTTTTTTTCTTGTTATTGGATTGGTGACTGTAGAGAAAGGAAGAATCCACGATGTCGTGCTTGTTACTATTTCACTACCTTTCCGCCGGCCCCTTTGCTTGAAGTCACTAATCGAGTTTATCATGAACTCTTTCAGTGGTGTGTCTTTTGACATCTTTGCCTCTAAACATTTAAGGCGGTTAACAAACATATGAAAAGAGTCTGGCGGATGCATACGATCAAACCTCCATAGCAGTCCAGTCTGCCAGCGTTTTTCGTCTTCTAGATAAGTTGATGTTGCCTTCATTATCTGCATATCAGCGCCCCATCCATCCCTTTAGGTTGTTATATGGCATGTTAGGAAGCATAGATAAATGCTTCCGAGACTTAAGCAACAGTGACCCAATACTTTGCTCTGGTAAGCCCAAGTTCGCTACAGTTCGCACGTTTTTTAATGCATACTGTGCCGCATTATGTTCAGGAGCTGAAATGCTCACAGCCACAGACATAGCTCAGTTTCGTTCTTGGTTATGTCGCCTGTCCATTTAAGACACAGCTGGGTGCGCAGGACCATCTAGTTTCAGTTCGTCTCCTAGCGCTCTTTCTATTATCGTACACTTAGCCCTATCATCCATCAATGCATATGTGCGCACGCTTTTGATTTACTATAGAGCGTGATGGGAACTATCGAAACAGTATCTTACTTGCGCACCTTCCATGAATCACAACGACACACCATTGACTTAGCCTGATTATTTCTACCTTGGCCCGTGTGCTCGTCTTTACCACTGCTCGTGGTAGACGTAACAGCACATGGTGCGTTGCCTCGCAACCATCTTGGTAACATATCTTCTTTGATTTACACTGTTGTGCACGATGTCGCATAAAACAGCAAGAACAGCGCCGCTTTTCCTTAACAAGTTCCCACCGCTGTTTTGTCCCCATGGATCTAAAGTCGTCGCAATCTGATAAACCCTTTCCTGTTCCTATTGACACCGTTGTTGCTGAGAACCCTCAGAGTTGTCTAGCGCGCTGTGCACAGAAATTCGCTCTCTAGTGGATTTCGTGGAGCTCTTCATTTCGTTGTCAATCCGTGGTGGGATAACAACCAGTTATCATTTTCAACGGGATCAGGGGATAATTATAGTTTTTTATTACTTTTAGTACCCTAAACTCATTATAAATGGGTAAAAGGTGTATAATATGTTTGTGAAATGTATGTAACAGGCAGTAGGAAGCATCTCCGACCCCATTCAGTATATATATTCTTGATCAGCATCAACAACCGAGTCGATCTAGCCATGTCCGTCCGTCCAGCTATAAAAGCTGGAACCTTGAAATTTTAGCTGTAGGTCCTCCTAGTGCCTGCGCATATTGAGTTTGTTTCCGATAATCGATAACTTGCCCCGTTTCCAAGTAATCGATCAAAATCCATATTGGATTCCTGTTTTTTTTAAGCAAATTGGGTAAATATTAAGAGCTAGAGTCACCAAACTTGATATGTTGCTTCTAGAATATTATATATATATCAAGTATCTTTCATTTTAGTGCTACCCCGCTACCACCGTAGATCTATAAATCAAGTTAATAACTCAACATTCATTGCCCACCAATTTAAGCCACAATTAAAATACAATTGACGTTTTGACATAACAAAAGTACCGCTTCTTTAAATAAACAGCTGATCGAATATCCTTAATTTACATAAGCGCCGTAGTTTTTTTTCCAAAACTTAAAAATGGCGGTCTCGAAGTAATGGCTCTATTTCAGGTACTCTTATCGAGATTTCGCCATGTTTAAATTCTATAAACTGTGGGACTATTTTAATATTAAATTTCTTATTTAAAGTTGCCGCTTGCCTTCGTTCCTATATCAGCTGTTATGGGTATGATACTTTCACTCTTTTCACAACACCGATAAAAATCCCGATTAATCATCGCAAAATGTTCGGGGGGAATTTACACATTTTTAAAAAATGTGCCTTTTTTGAAAGATGCGTGAAATGTGTTTTCTTATGGGGAAACGCACAGGCCGCTATCACACATTTTTCAAAAATGTCACATTTTCAGAAATGTGTAAGAAATGTGTTCAGTGGACAGAGGCTATAAGAAAATACTGCATTAAGATCGGTTAAGAAACACACACAAGTTGACGCCCACGTGTTTGCGTCAGCTAGCGCAAATTCCAAGAATTTCTGTATAAATGTACACACACACATATTCTTTCTATCAACAGCATTGCAATTGCGAATAAATTATTTTCTGTACTGCTATTTTAATTCGTTTTTTTCCCACTAAGACGCAATTATTGGTGTGGTTGTGGAGTAGAGTCGTCAGCAAGTGATGTGGTCAGTTGCGAGTTCAAACCCTGGCAAGAAATTTTTTTTTATTTATCGTTATTACTACAAACGAGCGCGTACTTAAAGCTGTATTGTTGGACTAAGAGGGTTCAAATTATTCCCTAGTCGGGAGCTCCCGACTAGAGCCTTTTACTTGTTTTTTATAAAATCGTAAAGGTAAAATAACCTGTAAGATACACTCTCTATGTATGAACGCAGGAAAATATATAATTGAATACTTATCCCCAATATCACTTAATAAAAACACTAAGCCATTAATTTTTCTTGTAGCTCGGTACCTAAGTGTTTGCATGCAGGCATGTTACCCTTTTCTGAGAGAGACAGAAAACGTGAAAGACGCGGTACAGACTGTGGTGCTCCGTTTTGCGACCTTCGCTGCAGCTTCTGCAAAGAAAAATCGTCTTTAAACTAAAGTCTGAACGAATCTGGAGTTGGCAGTGATCGCAAAGCGGAGCACTAATGCTCAAAAACCGCAGACAAATATATATAATAGCACATCCGTAAATACCTAGCTGCCCGCCAAAGCCAACGGGTACACAAGGCCGCGAATCTGGTTAAGCCATCCCCACCGCTCCGGCAGCGTAGCCACAAACGGGGCTCGGCCGAGTCGGGGCGGCATAACTCCCATCGGTCAAATGACGAGCACAGAGGATTCTGTAGGATCCATTAAGACCCCAGCCCATTTAAGTCTTAATTACGGCATACTGGAAGCAGCTACATATCTGACGACACGGGCTGACAGGCCACAGTATTCCAGCACCTTAGTAAACCGAGTGAAATCAAGTGGAAGCGATTGCGGGGCTAATGCTTCACCTGCCCCCGCCCCGTTAAAACCATGGTAAGGTCTCGAGAAACGCTTGTTGTCCGTAACCATTCAGTTGGCCGTGCAGGATCAGTTGACATTGTCCTGACTAATACCGATCTGGTTCTGAACCCTGGCTCTCATAAGGACCGGAGTCAACCCTCGCGTGGACCTCACTCCCTGGATAGGCACCTACGGGACGACTGCGCAGATCGGGCAACAATAACGTGCCGTTCCGCAAACAAAGAACCACTGTCGACGCAATTATAAATAAGAGCGCAATGGCGCGCCGGGGCTAAAACGTACTGCCTTGTGACAGCGCTAGACATTGATTTGAAACTTTGACACTTGTACGACAGAGTGTTCCGACTTGCCTTACCTACAGGTGACTTCACAAACGGCTATAAAATATCTAGGTGACTTGCTGAATCACAGGTTTAGCTTTAAACACCACCTAAAATACCACCTAAAATGGAGAAAAGGCGAGCAAAGCCGCAAATGCACACTCCGGCATAATGGCGAACATTGGAGGGCCTATACAGCACGGCTCATCTGCAATGTGGTCCGGTGATGGTCCTCTACGCGTCACCGACCTGGGGACCTTCAAAAACGATCCCTTCCTACAGCCGCAAATACAGGGCAGGGCAAGATGCGCACTCCGGGTCCTCTGCGCCTTTTGAACCCTCTCGGGCGACGCAGCACTAATGCTGGCCTGAATGCCGCCGCTGGATCTACTAACAACTGGAGATCATACCGCAGAGGCAATAACAGAAGAACAGCAGGCACGATGGGTGACTTCTCCTTATGACGGCTGGACTAATCGTATAGTCTCGGACGTACGGCCGTGGGTAATGGATGCTTCAAATCCTATCTCTTTAGGTTTATGCATGAGACGGATCCGGCTTGCACATTTTTGCGCGATCCATAAAGGAAGGATATCTGTCCCAGATATTCTGGTAATTGTTTCTGGTTTCTCTGTCGTTACTACAAGGCAGCGTGAAGAAACAACAACAACACGATTTGAGTACTTGCAGAGCCGAGTACCGGCGCAAGTAGGTAGAAAATTCGAATGCCAGCAGTCCATGACGTTCAAATCAAAAGGTTACGCACACGGCGCACCAATATCATATATTATGACGTCACATTTTATCGAATTTAATTTCTTGTGTCGCTTAGAAAATATTTCTATCTTTTTAACGTAATTTATTAATAGGCTCTTTTATAATACTGAACGCAACGATCGCACATTAAGCCTTAGGCTGTGACGTCACATGCACAACAGAATGTTGCAATCTTCATATACTTCCATTGGATGGCTCTTTTATAATACTGAACGCAACGATCGCACATTAAGCCTTAGGCTGTGACGTCACATGCACAACAGAATGTTGCAATCTTCATATACTTCCATTGGATGGCCGACACACATGGATGCATATTTTTTACCAAGTTATGTGAGATGAGACACACATACCAACAACTATTTGGCGCGTCGAGGCTTTGATACCCTGTTTAGTCGAGTCGTTTGTTTTGATTATTTTTGTTGTTGTCATTGAATTTTGAGCAACGGCAGAGTAGCTGCAGACAGCCGGGTGTTGTGCATGCAACCTCAGTTGCTCAGAGCTTTTGATCCAAATGCCGTCTCTGTATATTTGTTACTCAATGTGCATCAGCGTTTATTTGGGCTGCTGTAGCGGATGCTTATGACGGATTTCCACAATTGTGAATTTGGGATTTGATTTACAAAACTATGTTTATGCTTAAATTTCTAAATACTTTGATTGATCTTGATCTTTAATATGCTTTATAATTTGTAACCCATCCTCAAGAAGTTAGCATGTTCTGATATATATCGGATGTTATAGGGTACAAATTCTGATCATATTCTTATATTTCTTCTATTTGGGATGAATTAACAATAGTTTTTCTGGTACATTCACAATATTTTTATTTGTTGAGCTTTTTTTTGCGTTTTGTATTTTAAAATTGAGTTGTGAGGCATGCCCTTTTATCTCTTTGTAATCGCGAAAAACTTTTATATGAAATATTTTTGTCTACCATCCGATCGGTCTCAAACTCATTTTTATAGAGCTTTGTTGAAATTCATTGAAGGAGTGTTTCGAAAAATGCATTCCTCCTTGGTGGAAATGGAAGTAAAAGATTTGGTGGGTGACGGTTCGTGTTCAAATTTATTTCCAAAGATCTACATATATGAAAAATCAATTGACAATTGAAAAATCACACTTTTGGAAATCAAGATTCCTCGATAAAAAGACGATTCAACGATTTTTTGGGCTAAGTTTAAAGTTTTTCTGTTTGCATCAATATTATTATTTTCAAAGCTCTACATAAGAACTTAATGAGTACGTGTTTCAGTGATTTTGATAAACATCCAATCAGCTTCAAAATTATTTTCAAAGCTCTTTGTGAGAATTTATTCGATACCTTTTTGGGTGGCAAATACAGGTCAATGGTTTAATAAACGAAAGTTTATACCACCAATGATCCCAATACTTGGTTCTTTATTTGATGCACTTAAAACACAATTTTAAATAGAGGTTGGGTAGAATGCAGATCTTTACGAAAAATCGTTAATGACGTGTTTCACACTTTTTGCAAATTTAAATAAATATAGCCGAATCTTTTAGTATTGACCGATTTGACTCAAGCTTATTTTGCCAAACCCTACATAAAAACTTAATGAATACGTGTTACTGCAATTTACGACATTCCACCCCCAACAATGATAAATTGACATTAGGGATGAGCGATATTTACTCAACCTGTTACAAGTAACAAGTATTTAAAAGTAACTAGTTGCTGCTGTTCCACCTTTCAAAAGTAACAGCGACAAAAATCATCCTATGGAATGCACGGATAGTAAAGCATGGGTCTACTTTTGGTCGTTGTTTACTCAAAAGATTGACACCGAAAATTTCACTAAGAGATTATTGCGACGATATAACAAATGACTGGTTCATTGTTGATGGCGAAATTTGTATACACTTTACACGAAGATATACTTTTTAATAAATATCAAAAACTTGCAGTTTTTTAATTTTTATGGTTGTTGTCTTATCAAAAACTTGCACCGTTTTTGTATTTTTATAGTTGCTGTCTTACCGATTTGTAATCAGATTGTTCTTTTCGTACTAGACGAGAAGCTGAGTACTGTGTCACAGGCCTGTACTCAGGTTGTTCCTTTCGTACTAGACGAGAAGCTGAGTACTCTGTCACAGGCCTGTACTCAGGTTGTTACATTCGTACTGGCTACAAAGCTAAGAACTATGAAACTGATGTGTACTTGGCTGTTATTTTGAACTTGCAACTATACGGCCTCACTTACAAAAACCGTTTTAATTTGTGCGTACGTTTTTACCTTATCTTAAAATGGATAAAAAAAAACGAGTGAAATTTGGTCCCTATTCAAGGCTGTCGACGACAAGTTTGCAAAATGCAATATTTGCAAGGAAAGGTACTCGTATAATACGCCAACGAGTAATTTGCACAAACACATTATGCGCAAGCATCCAACATGTGTTGTGCCAAAAAAAGGTACGTACTTGCGCACATGTTTATTTTGTTAACTTATTATAAAAACATTTTCAAAAATATATATTTATTAGAAGGCAAATGTAGCTGCAACAGCAAATCCTGCGTTTGAAATGATTCAAATCAATTCAAATGAAGAAAATGAAGATCCGGAAAACAAGGAGGAAGAAGATTGTGCAGAGCAAGAGCAAATGTGTCGTCAACCAACAATTAAAGCTCTATTTGGTGCTCAAGAACTTACGCCAAAACAAAGGCAATACATAGATTCCAAGGACCAAGGATTTCGCAAACTTATTGGTGTGCTTAACCCAAAATATGAGCTGCCAAGACGACATAAAATGTCGCGCACCATGATTCCGGCTATTTATGAAGAGTGTAAACTGAGAGTCCAAAAATTACTTTCCAATGAGGAGTACTTTTGCCTGACTCCAGACTGCTGGACGTCGACGCCGAAGCAATCAAAGTTTTATTGGAATCACTGTCCACTTTGTAAACAAGAGTTTTGAGCTAAAATCAGTGTTGCTTGAATATAACCCGTTAACTGAAGCACATACTGCAATCAATCTGGCTGAAGCTTTGGAAAATATTACCAAGACTTGGAATATTTTTGATAAAATTGTATTTGCTGTATCAGACAATCCTTCAAATATAAAAAGTGCCATAATTGACCATGTAAAATGGAAACATTTTGGTTGTTTGGCGCACTCGATCAACTTGGTGGTAAAGGACGCACTAAAAAATGAGACTGTGCAAGATATTATTGAAAACGTCAAACGCATTGTGAGCCATTTTAAAAAAAGCTCTACAGCAAACAACAAATTCTTGGCGTACCAGCGTAACGATGGAATCGAGCCTTTGCGCTTAATACAAAGCATTGAAACCAGGTGGAATTCCACATTTTATATGCTGGAACGTTTTTTAAAGGTACATTATGTTGTTTGTTTTGTATTTAGTTTCATATACTAATATCTTATCCCTATTATATTAATATCTTACATTTTCTTCCTAAAGACTGAGGATGCTGTGAAAAGCACTATGGCACTATGCGATAAGGCCTTGCCTGCTATTAAATGCAGTGACTGGGCTATAATCAAACAAGTTGTTTTTATTTTGCGGCCTTTTGAAGAAGCAACTAAAAAGATAAGTGGCCAAAAATATTGTACTGCTGTTTTTAAATGAAATCGAAAACCTTTTCTATCTTTCTATATTATAATATTTAAATTTAATATAATAAAAAAATAAATTGTTATAGAGCATTACAATATTACATTTTAATTGGTTTATTTATATATATTTAAAAAAACTTCGCGCCTAAGAGTCAAGTAACAGTCGCTGTTATTTGTCACTGATATTTTTTTGTAACTTTCACAGTTGTCACTGTGACACAGAAATAACACTATCGATCGAAAGTTCATTAATTCCCATCCGATCGGATTCAAAACCATTTTCAAATATTTGTGAAAATTCTATTTATACGTGTATTACACTTTTGGTACTTCCAATATTTTTGGATGTTAGATTCGGGTCAAAGATGGAATGTGCCAAGTTTCGGATGGAATCTCATTCGCAAAGATCTTTAAGAAAATTCATTTGAGACGGTTTGTTCACTTTTTGTGGGTAAAAAATTTTTTGGCTGATATACAAAGTTTTGTACGATTTGCTTCAAACTTATATTCAAATCCCTAAATAAGAACTTTATGAGGGGGCTACTTGGATCAGCTACCCCACAGTCCCCACAGTCCTGATTCACTTTTTTTTTCTTTTTTTTTTTTTTTTTTTAAAGGTAATAATGAAATTTATTCAACAAGACAAGTGTGCTGCTACCCTGCAAGGCAACTTAAACTAATCAGAAAATTAAACTAAAAATAACAATATAAATCATGTTAGAACATGACAATGAATTAAAGATAACTTATAAGTGGGAGGCTTAAGGGGTGATACTGGGGAGATCGTCTAAATGTTAGTATGAGATATTTATGTCAAGACCCAGTTCAGGAGGTCTTGAGGGTGATGGGTCTCCTCCTTACTCTTGTACGGTGACAGGCAGTATTTAGGCGTCTAGCTAAACAGTTTGGATGAGCTCCTAGCCTCTCCGTGTATTTTTGGGCAATCACTTGAATTGTCACCTATTTTGGGCACCTTAAGGTCGCGCTCAATGTTACGTGTCCTTATGTACCATGGAGACCCAGAGATCATCCTCAAGGTCTTAGCTTGTAGCACACGGATCTTATTCAGGTGCGACTTGGCAGTAATACCGTACACCTGTATGGCATAGAATAGGCTGGGAGCTAAAATGCACTTATATATTTTGACCTTGTTCTTCAGCGACAATTTGTTTTTGGCGGAGAGTAACCAGGACATCTTGTTTAATTTGGCTCTATATGAGTGCTGCAGTGACGTGACATGTCTTTTGAAGGTAAGGCTTCTGTCTAGGATGACACCTAAGTACCTGTGCGCAAATGAATGATCCAGTACTCTTCCATTGAGTGATACACTGGGCAGTTCTGCACTCGATTTGTGAAAGTCACGTTTGCACATTTACCTGCGTTTATGCACACATTCCATTTCGATGCCCATTCTGTTAGCTTATAAGGATCATAAGTATTAGTAGTAAGTAAGGCAAGGAGACGTTTCTAATATCAATAGGATATGGGCATTGTTAAACATATTGTATTATAATTAGAATTTAGTTAAGGGCAAGGATCCACGTTGTCATCAAGAGCATAATTAAAGTGTGAATTTCACCGCCGATCTCCGCAGCAATCGTGCACTGCTAATCGGTTGTCCCCGAGAGCGCAACTTCACTTCGGCGGCGAAGAGCTAAGCCCCCAAAGCAAAGATACTATACCCTGAACCCATTGAAAATGGGTTAATGTATAATGTATTTGTGCAAGTGTGTAGCAGGTAGAATGAAGGATTTCGAAATCCAGTTTTTTGAGCAAATCTCTTATACGAGCTAAATTCACCAAACTGGACATGTAGATTCTGGAATAGTATATATACAATCGAATCCCGATAATTCGAAATAGCAGGGGGATCACATATTTTACGATTTAACAGGAATTCGATTTATGGAGATTTCTATTAACCGAGGGTCAAAAAAGAAAAAATCGAAAAAACGGGGCTTTTATATTTTACATCATGTTTACATATTTAAATTAATTGGAATTTAACAAACAATATAAGTAAATTCATTTGTATGTTTTACAAATTAAATAAAAAAATCATTTAAAATTAAACTTAAACAAGTCTGTAAATTTCGATTGCTTCATGTTTTTTTCTTAGTTCTTTTATCTCGTTTCTAAGCTTTCTAGTTCTCAAAGTCAATATCATGAACAGCATGCGTTAAAAAAATTGTATCTCCTTCGGCGTCATCATCATCCTAGTCAAAAAATCCGACAAAAATATGGCATTGCATTACGAATTATAAAAGGTTACGAAACCAAATTTCAATTTATCAAAGGTTCATTATACCATGAGTTGCAAAAATACTGCGAATTAACGAGGGGACCAGAATGTATGGAATTTTGACAAATTAACGAATATTATTCAAGGGAACAGCATTTTTTACGAATTATTGAGGTTTTCGATTTAGCGGGGGACGAATTATCGGGACTCGACAGTATATCAAGTATCTTACAGTTTATAGCTATCGCCACCTGCCCGCCATCACCACATAGCTTTAAATTAAGTGAAAAATCCATATACAAATATTTTAAGGTACAATAAGATCTACTGTTGAAAATTTCATTAAGATCGGTTAAGAAAAAACTAAAGTTATGTTTTACTGCGCAATTGGAGGGGGCAGCATACGCAAATTCAAAGAATTTCTGTATACATGTGCACACACACATTCGTGCGCGTCTGCTTCGAATTCTATCAACAGCTTGCAGTTGCGATTGTTTTCTGTGGTGCTATTTTAATTCGTTTTTTCTCAATAATACCTTATTATTGGTGTGGCTGTTGAGTAGAGGTATAGCACGTGGAGCGGTCTGTCGCGAGAAGCATCTCCGACCCCATAAAGTATATATATTCTTGATCAGCATCAATAGGCGAGTCGATCTAGCCATGTCCGTCTGTCTGTCCGTCCGCCCGTCCGTCCGTATGATGAGCCAAAGGATCTCAGAACCTATAAGAGCTAGAGAAATTTTAGATGTAGATGCTCCTAGTTCCCGCGCAGATCGAGTTTGTTTCCGATAATCTATAACTTACTCCGTTTCCAAGCAATCGATATCGACATCCTGTTTTTTTTTTAGCAAATTGGGTAAATAATAAGAGCTAGAGCCACCAAACATGATATGTTGCTTCTAGAATATTATAGACATTTCAAGTATCTTTCATTTCATACCTATCGCCACCTCCCCGCTACCACCCCAGAGATATAAATCAAGTTAATAACCCAACTTTTATTGCCAACCAATTTAAACCACAATTTAAATGCAATTGATTTTTCAGAATACACAAATTTTCTATGGTACAATAAGATATACTGTAGAAAATTTCATAAGGATCGGTTAAGAAAAAACCAAAGCTATATGCAACTGCGCAATTGAATGGGGCAGTAGCTTTAAGAATTTCTGTATACATGTACACACACACATTCATACGTGCTGCTTCGCATTCCGATAGCATGGTAATTGCATGTTTTTTTTTGTAATGTTATTTTAGTTCCTTTCTTTATCATAAGAACTTAATTGTTGGTGTGGCTGCTGAGTAGGGGCATATCAAGTGGTGCGGTCTGTCGCGAGTTCGAGCCCTACCGGGGAAAGTATTATTATTTTTTTTTTTTGGCTGGTGTGGCTGTTGAGTAGAGTTGACAGTAAGTAATGCGGTCAGTTGCAAATGCGAGCCCTGCCAAGGGAACTTTTTTTATTAATTTATTTGGTGTTGGAATAAGAGGGTTCAGGGTATCCCCTAGTCGGGAGCTCCCGACTAGAACCTGTTACGTGTTTTTCATCAACGAGTAATGCGGTTAGATGCGAGTTCGAACCCCGCCAAGGAAATTTTTTTTTTCAAATTTATCTTTATTACTACAAACGAGCGCGTTGCGCGAACTGCATTTGGTGTTTTAATTAGAAGGTTCTGGGTATTCGCTAGTCGGGAGCTTCCGACTGGAACCTCTTACTTGTTCTTATTGGTTTGTAGTGTTCTTTTTTTTTTTTTGTAATTTAACACTTGTGGTGAGTCTATGTATTTTGTTTTTGAATTCCTACGTGAATTGTAGTAATTGCGTAATGCAAGGATTAATCGGCAATTAAAGTTGTAAACACCGTTATGTAGTAAGAATAGTTCACAACCTAGTAAACCTGATTGTCTAAAGGAGCAATATTCAACGAGTTTAAGAGCTACATAGTTTTTTTCATGGAAACGTATTAGGACACGTATTTTCATAAAAAAATAACTACCGAAGTACTTTTTGTTACTTGTTACTTTAGTGAACCAAATAAGAATCAATTATTAAACTTAAGCCATCGCTTATCAAACCTCGGCTTCGAGGTTAATTTTATGCCCTCTATTGACATAATTTCTTCCTAGTTATGGTATTAATGGCCAGAATTCTAATTTTGGAGTTTGGTTTACAATCTTATATTTATGCTCAGAGACTCTGTTGTGAAATTTTACCAGATTTTAATTGTAGACGTAGTGCAGACTAAATTGCTTAGTAGCCGTTCGAAAACAAATTACGTCTAGTTTATTGCAAATCCTAATATCTTAATTGGAAGTTCATTCTCCAATTCGCCTTACATGCTATCCGATGCAAATTAACTGGCTATGCGAATTGTCTCAATGGGATTCATTTAATTGCGCTCTTAGCATTGAGTTGCTGCCTATATAGGACCGTATGGGAGAGACTTTCGTCGGACATGCTTTTTCCCTTTGGGCCGCGCCGGCTGGCTCATCGGTTCTCAGGCCTGTCCCATCCCTGGTTCACAGTCAGCACAATCGATATCAACGCCGCTACATCAAACATCTTTACTCAACACGGCAGCAAGACGAACTACTTAAATGAACTACATAAACAGCAGAGACTGAAAACAAACGACAACAAATGTGAGACTAAAAAGCAAGTAAGAGGTTCTAGTCGGGAACTCCCGACTAGGGGATACCCTGAACGCTCTTCTTCCAACATCAAATGCATATATATATTATATTTTAGAAGCTATATGTCAAGTTTGGTGACTCTAGCTCTTATCATTTACCAAAATTGCTTGGAAACGGAGTAAGTTGTCGATTATCGAAAACAAACTCGATCTGCTAGGAGCACCTACGTCTAAAATTTCAAGTCTCTAGCTCTTATAGGTTATAATATCCTTGAGATCGGACAGGTAGACGGACAAGGCTAGATCGACTCGGCAGCTGCGGGTGCGAGAAAACTTTAATTTTTCTTTCGTTTATTTAAATCCACTTTTTTTTGCTAAAAAAAAATTTTCAATTTATATATGTATGTGTTTTCTTATGGGAAAGCGTACAGGATGCATTTTACTCTTTTTACAAAAATGTGTAAGAAATGTGGTCAGTGGACAGAGGCTTTTAATGGACCATACACGCTTACTTACATATCCGCATTAAAATACCTTCCCTCACCCCAGAGAGCTTTTTAGGTAGGCTGAATTGTTCTAAGCGATTTATGAAATTCTTAAAACAAAATATTATTTTTCTGTATATAATACAGAAATATAACAAACTAGCGGTTATAACCCGACCTTGCCCGTGACATGTGTAAACTAGATGTTAAAATCAAAATCACTACTTCCACCAAAAAGGAATACATTTTTGAAAAAGTGTGAAACACCCCTCCAATGAGTCAGAATATTTGTCAAAAAATTAAAGTTCAACTTTTTCAATTCAAACGAACCTGTCGTTCAAACAGAAAGCTTATTGTTTTATAATTAGGCATATATGCGAATAGGTAGCATAGTGGTACTATGCCTAACCCACCAGCAGCCGACGACCATAGAGGACGGAACCAGCGAGTGCTCCGCTAGTTGCTACACGAACATCAGCTCGCTTCCATATGTTGTATGTTACAACATACCACTCTGTATGTACACTACAACATTTAATTCAAACATAAACTTCCACCCCAATACTTAATATTTAATTCTAACAAGCCGTTTGCAGCATGATTGCTTTTAATGATTCAAAGATCCCTTACGCAACAAGTCCAATTCTGATGGTCGTGCAAGCTCTGCCGCCAAAGCAAGCGACGCTGCCAATAACGCCAACGCCGCTGTCACGAAACCCACAGCTAGATCATTGTACTGTTCGCAGACCAGCATATATAAATTAACTTAGAACAACATAGACAAATACAAAGAGGTGAAAGACGTCAACAAAATAGAATCATAGCAGAAAAATAATTAGAATCTACCATACCGCAGATTCTATCTGTACAACTTATAGTTTTTTCGCAAACTCAAAACCCAGCAATCGAATTTTACAAATCAGTTTACCGATTTTACCAGTACATCAAAGAAAACGATAAATTAACTACCAGACATAGTAAACAATTTGCGAGAATTTTCTAGTAACCTAGCTGAATGCAGCTCATGAAAGAAAGAACTTAATAGGATATTAAAAACAACCAAGCACATAATTGGCAGCTCAAAATATTTCTGTATATTACATACCATTCGTAACAAAACTAGAAGGAAAGCAGACATCTAGCTCTAGAGTGTTATAATTTGCTCTTAAATTCTAATGCAAATAAACGTGATCCATCAACATTATAACACTCTAGAGCTAGGTGTGTGCTTTGCAAGGTGACGACAGTATGTCAGGGACCTAACCAATCTGAGGAAAAGATTAATCAAGCTGTTTTTGTCGATGAAATTTAATAGGAATGACACTATAGTGGTTGCATAGTAAGCTCTCCCGGACTCCAACACGAAATCCAAGGTAAATCCCGGCTGTATGGATTTAGCTTGGATTTCGTATTGGAGACCGGGAAAGCTCACTATGCAGCCACTATAACGCCATTCTATGCCAATTAGAGTTGTGTCGTTTAGTTCAGATCGAGTTCGATTGAACGGGTCATTAAAATGAACTACTGAACTTATTCAGTGATTAGTGAGCTAAATCGGTCATTTAGTTCACTCGTTCAGCTATTCAGTCGGTCACGAATGATGTATTTTGTACTCGTTTAGTCGGTCATGAACGATACATTCTTGATACTCGTTCAGTCTGTCATGAACGATGTATGCAACTCAGCAGTTCAGCCGTTCCTGAACGATACATTCTTTTTAGATGTTCAGTTCTTAATAAACATAAAAGATAGCAGGATTTTAATTTCACTTTTGATTTGTTGAGTTGTTACTTACAAGTTTTAAGTATGTATTATCAATGGTACAGTATAATAAGTAAAAAGTATAACATATTTTTTGCAACTGAAAATAATAGAAATATAATCGTTCATGTTACCGAGTGAATAGCCAAGCAGAATTCATCGTTCATGACCGACTGAACAGCTGAACGAGTGCACTAAATGACCGATTTAGTTCACGGTCAGAAAATAAGCGAGTGAACTTATTCAGCAAATTTAACTAGAAATCCCCACTCTAATGTCAATGGTGAGCTCCTGCTCCTGGATGACTTCAACCCGATTGGCAACTAAAACATTGAATTCGAGGCATCATCGCGAATCCAAGCCAAACCGCGACAGAGTCTGACAAAGATTAATAACGACAGACGAACACTTCCATTTGGCATATTTTGCTGAACAGTTTCACAAGAGACGTACGCTGGTGTTGCCATGGCAATTTGAGACTGCATAGTTGCATGCTCCACATGCGCTCAGGTCGGCATCACAAACTCCATGAATCTTAACTGTACTATCTGATGAAAGTGCACGACTGGGATACTGGAACTGCCCAGTATGCTCAAAACCAGCGCAGAAGTTGACCCAGGCTGTGTTTGAATTTCCTGACAAGCTCTCATCCCAAATCAGTTTTTGTCCCCAGAGATCATGCATAAAAATATTAGATTTTGTTATTACATTGTGAAGTAGCTGCCATTTTCAAGTTTAAGCAAAGATTCTCTATCCTCCGACGACCAACGGCGCCTTATATTCCCAGCTAACCTGCGTAGTGCTATTTAGCTTTCGCAGCAACGTGATGCAACCGGCGATCTGTTCCACACTGCCCAAGGGTTTTAGCGCACGTAGATGGGAGTTGACCTTATCTGAATTCGCGCAGTTGTGTCGTCCAAGCGTTATCCAGCTTTCTTAAATCCAAAATCTCAGCCATGTGTGCCTGAAAAATAAGACGCTTATTATTTAAACGCTTATTAAGCATTGTGTCCAGTGCTGTTCCCTTGAGGCATGACCGTAGAGGCTGGAGTTTTTCAATATTGGTCAAATACGGATCCTTGTCAATGACCGTGGTGAACGTGTTCGAGAAATCGGCCCATTCTGTGTAGCCTCCACTAAAATCCGGCAATTTAAGTTGATCGAGAGTGGTTTGCAACAACAATAGTAGAACGCGAATTATCGGCTGAATTGAGAGTGGAACACTGTGGAGACCGCTGAACCTTGCCTCAATTTCCGCGCTCGCGTTGAAAGAATGCCCGTATACGCCTAATAATTACTCAAATCTTAACTGAAGATCCTCTTCAATGCTGGCCTGACTCACATTTGTCAGTTGTTTTAATTTTCACCAGCAAGTCGGATGCCATGCTTATGCAATCTTGCAGCTTGTAGTCATCAACATTGCTAAGTCACACGGGAACAAGTTCAGAGGAGAGAAGAGCAGCCAAGGTTCCAACCACCGCTTGAATAGCTGACGTCACTTCGCTAATTCCACTTGCACTTGCACAAAAAGATTCACACATGCCGAACTACAATGCAAGTCTGCGCGCACAATTGTTCGATCGGGCGGGGTAGCGTATAGATGGTTATAGCGCGTAAAAATTACGGGGTTTTTGCTACGGCGTTAATGTAAAAAAACTACCTTTATGCAGATGCGCGAACAAGCTGTTCGCTACTATTGAAGTCACTTGCTTAAAATACCGCTTACAGCTCAAAGCGGTGGGCAGCGGACGACAATGTAGAAGGCAAAAGGCCAGCGAAAGAGAGTGGGCAGCAGAGTACAGTGAGTGCGCAAACATTATTTACTCTTGGGCTGTAATTCTGTAAAACAACAGCCGTCGCTGTTGTCTCTGTTGGTTACTTGACCAGACAAGTCCTTTATATGCGGACTCTGTGTAGACATGTCTCGCCACCTAGTCATGAAAGAACTAACAGATCTACTCACCACGTTACACTTCTGTTTTAAATTGAAAACCCAAGTATACCGTCTTAATTATGCCTCTACCAAAGGACAGTTTCGACATTTAGAAACCCACCTCAAAGAACAACACAGCACAAAGTCCAAATTCCCAACTACTTAACGAGGACCACTAATTCCATCACAAAACATTAAAGTAACAAAATCCGTTTGTGATACATAGACAATACAAGAAAAACAATAACAACTCTTCACTAACTTTGGACAAATCCCCAATTTACCGCTTCCATTTCTACCGCTTCATCCTATAGCACCATATCAACCACCTCTTCCTGTGGCAGCCAAGCCGCAACCATGTCTTGAAACCATACAAGTTATTTTATTAACAGACCCCATTTTAAAACAGGTAAAAGGCCTTTAAATGAAGCTTTAAAAACAACAAGACATTTCAATATCCAGACAGATGCTGCTGGTCAGATAGAAACAGAACAGAACTTGACAGTGACAATTAACGAGCAAACTATAAAAACACAAGAAGAACAGAACCAGAAAAGGAGGAGACTTTAGTAAAATATATCCAAACTATTGACAAAAATAATACTCGTAATTTTATCAATATCCAATTACTATAAAAGACGAAGTAAGCCGCCAAGTGAAAAACTTGCTCCCCGGTCAATTCACCTTTGCGAATTGTACTAAAATAGTGCGACAATAGAAGTCGAATACCCTATGCCGGACAAAAATAAAGGAGTACTTACAATGGATCAATAACAAATTATTTTTCGTATTGAATCTGAAGAGTGGGTTCAATCGAATTTTTTTTAAATAATGTGATATAGTAAAACCAGCAAGAATTTTCTTTGGGTTGAAAAACGCGCCATCTATAGTTCTGCGAGCTGATATTTTTAGGAACACATAAGGATGATCACTTACATTTACATTGAAGATATAATATTTTTCGGCTAAGATAATATAGATAAAATCTGTTAAAACATTAGATGCAGTAAATATAAAATTAAAAACACACAAGGCTTTGTCATATCAGAAAAAGGCATACTAACAAACCTCGCATAGACTATCGGTAATTAGAAATAATTAGATGTAAGAAATTTTCTCGGATTGCCAGGATATTATAGAAGACATCTAATGAGCTATGGTTCGTAAGGTAAGCTTCTTACAACGTTACTTATAAATTTCTAAAGGAGTTTTGGCTTAGAAATTCATTCAAAACGACGAGGCTATGCATGCATTTCAAAAACTAAACACGTAAAAGGCTTAAGTCGGCAGCTCCCGACTAGGGAATACCCTGAACCCTTATTTTCCAACATCAAATGCAGTTCGCGCAACGCGCTCGTTTGAAGTAATGAAGATAACTTAAAAGCATTATACCCTTTTTACCCATTTTCAATGGGTTCAGGGTATAAAAAAATAGTTCCATTGGCAGGGTTCGAACTCGCAACAGACCGCATTACTTGTTGCCGACTCTACTCAACAGCATGACCAGCCAAGAAAAACCCATAGTTTCCACAGTAGGGCTCGAACTCGTTACAGACGGCACCATTTGCCAAATTTTCTACAGTTTATCTTATTATACCAAAGAATATTTGTGTACTGTAAAAAAGTAAAGTGCATTTGAATTGTGTCTTAAATTGGTGGGCAATACAAGTTGTGTTATAAGCTTGATTTATGGCTCTGCGGTGGTAGCGGGGAGGTGGCGATAGGTCTAAAATGAAAGATACTTGATATATACATAATATTCTAGAAGCAACATATCAAATTTGGTGACTCTAGTTTTTAATATTTACCCAATTTGACCAAAAAACAGGATGTCGATATCGATTTTTTTCAATTGCTTGGAAACGGAGTACGTTATCGATTAACGGAAACAAACTCGATCTGTGCAGGCATTAGGAGGACCCACAGCTAAAATTTCTCTAGTTCCCATTTTCATTGGGTAAAAGGTATAAAAACGCTCTAATATACGAGGTAGTAATATTAAAATATTTATAAAAAAAATCGTATTAACAGACGCCTCTGATCATTCAATAGTAGCAGTACTCTCACAATACGAAAGCGCATCATCAGCCGCGACGTTGTGCGCTGAGCGAGATGCGGCTTCATACTGAACGTTCGGCTTTTGAGGCCGGCCTTCGGCTGCCACTCTCAGCAGTCTTACTCTTTCTGGGCACACTAAAATGTTCGCAGGTACCATTGGGGTCGCCTCGTTTCGATTTTTTTTTGTTTCGATAAAAAGTGCCATTTTGTATGTATGTATATACATTATATGGTTAGTGGTAGATATCTATGTAACAGGCAGAAGGAACAATCTAAATATCGTCCTCCCCTTCGAAGCGGACACACTTTTAGTTTTTATTTTAATAAAACACTGGCTTTTTTATATTTCTATTAAAATATAAGTTAAATCTGTTCGCCTTCTATGCGCATTTAAACAAATTAATTTTGTTATTTTTATGCCTTGAACCCATTAAAAACTAATAAAAAGCGTATAAAGTAGTTTTGGTAAATATATGTAACAGGCACAGCGAAGCATCTCTGACCCCATAAAGTATATATTCTTGATCAGCATCAAAAGCCGGGTTGATCTAGCCATGTCCGTCTGTCTGTCCATCCGTTTGTATGTATGAAAGCAAGGATCTCCTATAAGAGCTAAAAACTTCATATGTTAAATGTAGGTCCTATTGGTGCCCACGCAGTACAAGTTTCAGATAATCGAAAACTTTCCCCGTTTCCAAGCAATCGATAAAAGTCGATATCGGAATACTGTTTTTTGAGCAAATCTCGTAAGTTATAGAGCAAAAGTCATCAAACTTGACATGTAACTTCTTGAATAGAACCACTAACCATAAAACATATGTTGTATGGTTAGTGATAGAACATACCAAATGTATAAAGTAACATTAATGTTATAGCTTTCCCAAGATCGGTCAAGAAACTGAAGAGTTATTATATAAAACGTGTTTGCTGCAGCTAGAGCGAAATTGCGAATTGCAAGAATTTCTGTTTGAATTTAGTTTTATTACTACTCGAGCAAACGAGCTCGTAGCGCCAGTAGCATTCGGTGTTGGTAGAAGAGGGTTCAGGGAATTCCCTAGTCGAGAACTCCCGACTAGAACACTTTTGTTTTTTTATTTATATATAAATGTATGAAAACATATTGGATAGTGCATTAATACTTTCTTTGTAGAACTTCTGCGAGTTAGCTTTTGCGTAACGAAAGAATATAGATTTTAATTTCTGTACGAAGACATTCTTGATACAGTGTATATGTCTTTCCAGAATGTTCTGCAAATTTATTTAGCAGTGGCACCCAACTTATATCATCCTTTTTTTCTCAATATTCTATTCACCTTTCAGCTCCATAAACTTGGTTGCAGTTCACATTATATATATTATAAATTTGTTCTCTTATTTGTCGTATATAAATAAATATAAAGTAAATATTTCTCGTAAAATAAATAAGATATGTTATATGTTATGTTATACTGCATAATATAATGTTAAATTTTTACTAATTTTTTTATTTATATAGATTTACGATTATATGGTAGTAAAAGTAATAAATGCCGAGTTTGGTGAATATATCTTCATAAGAAAATTGTATACAAAAGAACTTAATTTTTTATATTTTATGGCAGTATGCAAAAGAAAAACGGAACTATGAAACGTTTCATAATAATATCTTAAAATTGAGAGACCAGTTCGCAAAGAAACAAGCAAAAGGCCATGGTTGTATTGACTCGGCTGTAGATGCTGATCATGAATATATAAACTTTATCGGGTCGGAAGTTATTCCTTCTGCTACATACATTTGCTGAAAACAATTATACTGTTTTTACCCAATTGCAATAGGTTCACGGTAAACAAAGTAATTTTAGTTACCATGGTGACAAAATGCATCGCAATATAAAGAAACGATAAGCGTATCAATTAATATACTTTTTCATATTGAATTTTACACTTACCTGTATATAGTATGATTCATCTGGTTTGATTGTAGACAGGAGATTTATAGCTTCGATAACATTACATTTTTCAAGCATAAGTTGCGAATGAGCAATAACTAAACGACCCATTTCACTAGTGCTTCTAAATTCTTCAATGGCAGACTGCAAAATACGTTCGCTTTCGTAAATTCCATGTACATCGCCCATCTCGCGAAGAACATAAATTAACTCTATGTATATAGTCATTTTATGAGAACTAGATATGTTATTATAGGTTCGCGTATTATAAATCTGCTGGACACCTTTCGACATGTCTCCAAATAATTGCAACGCAAACAGAAAACTCTGATACGCTTCTGATAGCTTCTGTTGATGCTTAAGTATTAAACCCTTTAACAAATGGTACATGGGCCGTTTACGGACTGTAAATTCTTGTGATAAAGACAGTTCTAGATACTCTAACGCTTTAAAGTATTGCCTTTTTTCCACTAGTATTTGAGCTAATAACATATGAGCTTCAGTGAATGTATCTCCAAATAAATTAAGAATGCGCTGCAAACGGCTTATGGCTTTGGAATGCTGACCACAAAGAAATTCAACCGTTGCTCGCAAAACCAAGGCCTGCAAAAAAAAAAAAAAGCAAAATTTATGTGTAATACAGATTTAATCAATATGTATTTACTTCTTGGTGTCCGGGACATATATGTAGTATGGTTTCCAGTATGTTTAGACTGTGCTTGAGGGTAATATGCATTGATTCCTGACCCAAATCCAAGTCATAACGTGATTCTTTTATTGGAGCTGGAGTGTGTCGAATCAGCTCCCTACATATCTCAAGCATAAAGTCAGGATTCATGGAGCATATATATTCAAAACCAAAGGGAAGATAAGCTAATTTTTGAAAATGTAGCTCAGCTGCTTCTGCCAACAAGTTCACTGATATCTTCTGCTCCTTTGGATCGGCCAACAAAGCGGACATATACATAACGCTTGGATTAGGGTTAAAATCAGTAAGCTTCGTGAGGTATGCTAACTGTTGTTGTATTTGTTGCCTACTCTCAAAATCTGTAGGAGATTTCAATTTACATAACGTTAGGCCACAAAGCGCATTGAAGTTGCTACTATCAACGTTACAAGCCGAGCGAAATGCTAGTTCTGCATCGGAAATATTGTCTAGTAATAATTTCTGATAGCCTAATTCGACTAAAAGGTTCACATTATCAGGATTCAATTCATTGACCTTTTCAATACATCGCAGGGTTAATTCCAGTAGTTCAGAATTTCTTGAACAGATGCGAGAAAATAGTTGGCATATTGTAATAAGAAGTATAAGATTACCGGGCTCAGCATACTCTACAGAAATTAGCAGCTGTTGAAGTGTAGCTATCCCAGATTTGAAATTGCTTTCTCTCACGATATTCAACATGCCCCTATTGCGCAGAGCTGCCACATTAACAGAGTCAATATTGATCACTTTAATGGCAGTTTCCAATGATTTATCCCAGTCTAGTGCAGCAAGATGCGTTTCCATTTTCTCAATAAGGGGTATGCTTGTGTCGGGAAATCGTATGCTAAGCTTATTGATTAATAAAAGGGCTTCTTCAAATTGTCGTCGCTTTTGTAAATATCGTACAAGTGCTAATGATGCATCAATATTCTTTCCATTGCTTCGGGAAATACACCCTTCGAGCAAGCTTTGCAATTTCCGATTGGCAGATATATCCATACACATAGACAGTTCGCACCAAATTTTCAGGACCAGAGCTGCATCAGAATTGACTTCATTTTTCATAGACCTGCTGATGTAATCTAGGGCCACATCAAACTTGCCAACTAAGTATAAGAAGACAGCTGTATAATAACATGAAGAAGTGCTGATGGTTTTGTTTTCGTCGGCTATTCGATGCTCAAGAGCTTGTATTGCTTCCATATTTATTAAGCGGCAATGTTTGTGAGCGTAGATAAGTGCCATTTTGGCTGCCAAGCCCAAATCCAATTCATTTTTTAAGGGGTTCAATTCACGGATACACTCCTGCATTCGATTTCCCAAGGCAAGCGCAATACCATTGAACAATCTAAAGTCTGATTGCATGGGAAACTTGGTTAATCCGTCTAATGCCGTTTTCTGCATTGAATTATAAAACCGTGTTCTTCCATAGTACAGTACCAAGCTTTTATAGTCGTTAGCTTCCATATTAATAGTATTCAGGTTTATTAATAAATTACACAGTTAATACAAGATATATTTTAAGTAACGTGGTTCATAATGTTCAATATAGAATTGTACAAAACTGCATGATATTTTGAGAATTAAGTCATGTTGTACCGCATATTCCAAAGCAACCTGAAAGAAACAAATTACACATACAATATCTTTACTGCATACATACATGAACAATTGTAGTCATATCTTAAAATTATTTACATACTAATCACATCTAGTGTTATATTTTCATTTTTATTATTATTTTTAAATTGAACGCATTTATGTATTTTACTAAAAACCAACCGAACTACTAAATTTGACCGGGTGACTTTCTTCAATATACTATACAATTTTTTATATATGCAAATATTTGTGTACGGTTTGGTTTGTTGAATAGCAACCAGATTGCATAGCAACGGTTTATGAAATTTGTTGAAGGGAGGTGGTATACAAATACCTTAGCCAATAACTTGCCCAGACCGTGTCCGCCCAGTTTTTTAGGAACCTTTGTCTGCTTTATTTCCATAACTCCATCATTAATAGAGTATTTTAAATCAGCCACTTGATCATTCATTTCTATAAAAAACCTATTTTCTTCGTGCATTATTTTAATAATTGTACCCATGCACCTACAATGGGTACGCAATCTTGATATTTCAAATGTTTCGGTTTTTTTTAAAGTTGTGAAATTTTGAGTTTTAAGAGGCAGCTGTAATTGTGAATATACAACCCGATTTGCTTTTGGCAAGGAAATCGTGCAAATATTTTTAATGCTGCTGCACATAACCCTTGAAACGGAAAACATATTATCTAAAGTAGGAAAATGAGAAAAATTAATTATAAATTGAATAAAAGCTAATAGTTAAAAACTAATACATAACACAAGTACCAAGACCCTCAGAAGTTTTATAACTTTCCTCCGAATTGATAGTCCTAAAAAATTCTATTTGGAGTGGAGATGGATATTAAGGATGACAAACATTTATTTACGCAATTTCAAGTATCAAGTATTCAAAAGTAACTAGTTACTGGAAAGAACCACTTCCAAAAGTAAATGTAATAGCCTAAGTGCTGAGTTATAAAGTTTGAAGTTTGATCCATCTATATATAGTATTTATGGTAATAATTATTTTATTGACTTAAATTATTTAGCTTTTTCATTTAATTTATTTAATCCAAGCCCCAAATCATAATAAATAAATAAGTGCGACTGACGCGTGCCATTAATGAAATTTTCTTTAAGCCCATGATCTGCCCTTTCGCACACAATTATGTGTGTGTGCTTCTGTGTGCAGAGCCTGAAATTCAGAAATCACAAACCTTCAAATCTTGTCAAATTTGCATCGGACAGGCAGACAGGCAATAGACACACAAACGCATATATGCTTCTACTCATATACAAAATATGCAAGTGTGTGTGCATAGCAGGTCCAAAATATTTTAAATACCAACGCTTACGTACCCTTACCATCAACAACGAGGCTAAATGCAAGAATTTCGCATCGACGTGACAAACTCTTACATTATTTCATATTACTAGTCACTTCAAAAGGGAAATCAAGCCTCCGCCATTGGTGAAAAAATTAAAGTTGTGCGCATTGTTGCTTGTGCGGACACATACACACACATGCATTTAAACGATCCCTACACATAATGAAAGAACCAAGAGTCCGTATGTATGAAAGCAAGGATCTCAGAACCTATAAGAGCTAGAGAAATTTTAGATGTTGATGCTCCTAGTTCCCGCGCAGATCGAGTTTTTTTCCGATAATCGATAACTTACTCCGTTTCCAAGCAATCGATAAAAGTCGATATCGATATTCTGTTTTTTGGGCAATTTTGGTAAATAATAAGAGCTAAAGTCACCAAACTTGACATATAGCTTCTAAAATAGAATATATATATGCATTTGATGTTGGAAGAAGAGGGTTCAGGGTATCCCCTAGTCGGGAGCTCCCGACTAGAACCTCTTACTTGTTTTTACTCTAGTTGTCCAGTCTATATGTACTCTGGTTAGTGGCTATAGGCTTAGGACTTATCAGTGCATGTAAGCATTAAAACATTATACTCTTATCGCCTCTGTCAACTGAACAAATTTCTTACACATTACCAAAAATGTCACATTTTTGCTAAATGTGTGAAATGCGGCCTGTGCGATTTCCCATAAGAAAAAATGTCACATTTCTGAAAAATGTGTAATAGCCTCTGTCCACTGAACACATTTCTTACACATTTCTGAAAATGTCACATTTTTGCAAAATGTGTAAATGCTGCCTGTACGGTTCCCCATAAGAAAACTTAATTCACACATTCTTCATTTTTTGTAAATTCGCACCGAACATTTCGTGTTTTTTGCGATGACTAATCGAGATTTCTATCGATGTTGTAAAAAATGTGAAAGTATATTAACCATAAACAGCTGATATATCAACGAAGTCAAGCACCAACTTTAAATAAGAAATTTAAAATTATAATAATCCCACAGTTTTTAAAATTTAAACATGGCGTAATGTCGAAAAGAGTACCTAAAATGGAGCCCATACTTCGAGAGAGAAAAACTTTGCGGTGCTTACGTAAATTAAAGCAACTCGATCAGCTGTTTATTTAAAGAAGCGGTACTTTGCCCACTCACATGTTACCGACAACCGGTGAGACACCAATATGTGAAACTTGAAAATGTGACATTTCTTAAGCCAGTGGAGAAGGCTATAATAATTGTTGCATTTGACATTGCCGGCAGCGTCAATATTTTGCTTGTTTTTTTTTTGTGTTGCATTCGATATCGGCCGCGTCGATATAGTTTTTGTTGTGTGGTTAGGTCATCGGGGGTGAGATCTAGCTCCAGTGTGGCCCAATTGCAATCCACTGCGCAGAGCAGAAGGACGACTGCGACTTGCCACCCGATTCACTCACAGAGAGAGTAAGAGGAGAGCAGATCGGCTGCTCTTCATAATGCCCTTGGCCTTTGTCCCAGAGATGCCGTTGTGCATATGGGCAGCATTGGTGACGACTTTTCCGATGTATACTCGCACCGAAACTCGGCATCGATAATTTTGATGCCCAAATGTATAGCACAGAGTTTGATTTTGTCAATAGTCGAAGGCGCGCACATACATATATCATTAAAATTCAAGAAGAAATGAACATATGAACCTACTGGCAAGAACACCGAAACCTACATAAAAGTTGTACATGTATAAAAGCAGCTAGGTCGTAGTCGTAAAAAATTCACAAGAGGCAAAAACCTAGTTTTGCGCAAAATCAAAATTATATCAACGAAGATCTAATACCCTTGCAGACCCAACCTTTTCATAATGCTTATAGTGCTTTGCCCGTATCTAAGAAGCACAGGGAAAATAGTGAATGCCGAGTTTGGTCAAGATATCTTGATAAACAAAAAAGGTTTTTAATCAAAAACCTAGTTTTCGACCGATCGTTTCTATGGCAGATCATATATCTGTATGGCAGATCATATATAGTAGTCCGATGTAAATAAGATTTTGCAAAAATGAAGGGACCATAGAAATATCTTAAAATGCCGTGTTTAATCAAAATATCTTGAATGGCAAAAAAGTTTTCCATACAACAACTTAATTTTCGACCGATCATTCCTATGGCAGCTATATGATATAGTGGTCCACCTTAATATGATTTTGTCTATATATGAGGAGTATAGTAAAAGTAATAAATGCCGAGTTTGGTCAAGATATCTTGGAAAACAAAATGTTTTTTCATACAACAATTTAATTGTCGACTGATCGTTTCTACGGCAGCTATATGATATAGTGGTCCGACTTTAATATGATTTTGTCTATATATGAGGAGTATAGTAAAAGTAATAAATGCCGAGTTCGGTCAAGATATCTTGAAAAACAAAATGTTTTTTTATACAACAATTTAATTTTCGACTGATCGTTTCTATGGCAGCTATATGATATAGTGGTCCGATAGTAATAGGAATTTGGATATATATGAGGAGTTTAGTATAAATAATAAATGCCGAGTTTGGTCAAGATATCTTGAAAAACAAAATGTGTTTTCATACAAAATCCTAATTTTCGACCGATCGTTCCTATGGCAGCTATATGATTTAGTGGTCCGATCTTAATAGGATTTTGCATATATATGAGAAGCATAGTAAAACTAATAAATGCCGAGTTTGCTCAAGGTATCTTGATAAACAAATGGTGTTTTCATACAAAAACTTTATTTTCGACCGATCGTTCGTACGGCAGTTATTTGATATAGTGGTCCGATCCAGCTGGATTTGACATATGTGCTGCGTGCAACAGAAAGAGGGACTTCTGAAAAGTTTCATAAAGATAGCTTTAAAACTGAGGGACTAGTTCGCATACAAACTGACAGACGGACAGACGGATATGGCTATATCGACTCAGCTGTTGATGCTGATCAAGAATATATACACTTTATGGGGTCGGAGATGTCTCCTTCTATGCGTTACACATTTCACGACAATATTATAATAACCTCTGCAAGGTTATAAAAATACCTTGTTTAATTAAACTCAAAAACTGAAAAAATTTCTGAGAGGTTACTAAAATCACGAATCTTTTAAAAGATTTTAAATTTAATCAGGAATTACATTAAAAAATATATCGACTTAATCTATTGTCACTTGACCTACAAAATCTGCTGGATACTTTAGAATTTCTTAAGCCAGAATATTCTACCCAAAAATTATATCAAACAAGACATGATAAATATATTCAATCACAAAAATATACACGTTAAAACCTTAACCGCCAAAGAGAAACAAAATATATATCTAAACGGCTCAAAGGAAAGAATTTAAGGCGACCGATTCCCACGACGAAAGACTTCAGCCAGACCCACCAAATATTTCCCGGCCGGAGATCGGCCATAAGGCGGGACTCTGATAGCGAGAATTGTCTAGCAGAGTTAGTCCGTTCCAAGATCGGTTTTCCCCAGGCTAAAGGCAGAGGCCATAGCGCTCGGATAGTTGTCTGATTCGGTGTGCTTCTTGTGACTCAGAAAATAAATAATTCGATTTACGTTTGTTTTTTTCTTCTCTGGAAAGACACTTTTACAACACTGCTTGTCAAACGCAGAGGTAAATTTTCATAAAAAAAAAATAAAAATTGTGTACCATTAAATTTATTATTTTCGTGAAAAATTAATAAGAAAAAAACAACATTGGGCATGGATGTTAATGCATCCACGCCCTCTCAACCGAGAGAGCTGCGACCAGAATTCGCTTAAATGATGAGAATTGCTGGCGCTACACCTGCGGAAATTCGTGAAATGATTTCCTTAAATACTGTAAGTGCTTCAAATACTGCAATTAAGTGCAGTAGTAGCAATTTTGCAGCAACGACATGCACATTGACGTCGACAAACTCCATCTGCGCGTCTACCTACACTGTCACAACTTCAAGTGGAGGAGTGTGCACCATCCCAAATAATAACTACAAAAGTGTAGTTGCAGGCGCATCAGAAAATAATATCAATGAACTAGGAAAGTCATCAGTGAAATCACTCAGCTGGATGACAACCAAAATAAAACGTATACTGCCTTCAAGCTTTCCAAAAGCAAATGGTAAAAAAGGGAGGTTAATTGCATCTCAGATATCGATGGACAGACGTCTAAAGGAGATCCCAATAAACTCAAAAAACCAATTTGCAATACTTGATAATGAAGAGAACGATGATCCTACAGAGGAGGAAATAGCCCATGCCGAGGCACTGGCAGAAGAGATGGAAGAAGAGCTGAATGCGGAAAAAGAAGCCAGAGTACCCAGATCCAGGAAGCCACCCCCCATCTTCATTGAAAATGTAAACAATGTGACCCAGATGGAGGCAGAGCTTGATGCAGTCAGATAGTTATACCCTCCACGTTGGAACACAAGGAAAAGTAAGAGTTCACGTTGAAAACTCGAATTCATATCGAAGCCTAGTGCAGTTTCTCAAAGAAAATAATGCACATCACTTTACATACCAACTGAAGGAAGACAAGGCCTTCAGGCTTATCGTCCGCAATTTGGCTAGCACCACCCCTGAAGATAGCATTAAAGAGGAGTTTATGCGATATGGACACAGTGTCCTTCGTATCCACAATCCTCGTCCTCGTAAGGCCCAACAACAGGAAAACGGTGAAGCTATTGAGGAACTAATACAAAATAATTTCTTTTTCATTGATTTGGCTCGCGAGCCTTATAATAAGGATGCGCTGAAAATCAAGCATATAGGGCGACAAAGAGTCTTGGTTGAAATACCTAAGAAAAATTTGAATGCCATCCTGTGCCACAGATGCCAAGGATTTGGACATACAAAAAACTACTGTATGAGGCCTTATACCTGTGGAAAGTGTGCTCAAAATCATCCAACAGCTCAATGCAAAGAAACCTTGGTTGAGAATCTTTGCTGTATCAACTGCGGTGGAAACCATGAGGCTTGGCATAAGGGATGCAATGTGTTCAAAGCTAGAACGCAAGAAAGAAGACCAAAAGTAAGTCTAGGATTTAAAAGTAATGTCAGTGGCAAAAAAGACCGTCAGCAACACATTCCAGCAACCTTAGTGCGAGGAAATATTTCGTAAGCCGATACTCTGCGTACTGGGCTGGAAAAGTTCAATAAAGAGACGTCAATTAGGAACCCTACCCCCAAGCACCAAGATACCCCACACCACAATAGTTCAAGGCTGGAGGCTGCAATAGAAGCACTCACTGTGAAAGTCGACACTCTACAAGCTATGTTTAAGGAACTTCAGGAGACGAATCAGTTCCTTAAACAAATGTGTCTGAGTCTATTAAACGCCAAAAAATGATGCACTGCCTCGGATTGTGGAATGCCCGTGGTATCTCTGGGCATGTGGAGGAGCTTAAGCACTTCCTAACTGAACATAATATTGACTTGACTAATTACAGAGACCTGGCTTCAGGCCGGTGTATCCATCTTTATTCCAGGCTACAAAATTCACAAAGCGGATCATCCTAGCGATAGAGCAAGAGGAGGAGCGGCGGTGCTTATTAAGCAGGAGATCGAATACTTCCAAAATGAACCGGTAAGGATGGAGAAATTGCAAATGGCCAGCATCCAGATTGCAACTATTAGGGGTGAATTAACCATTGCTTCGGCATATCTCCCGCCGCAACTGTCGTGGTCAGCAATGGAGTTCCAGCAACTTTTCAGCGGACTAGGAAGAATGTTCCCTATAGGAGGCGATTTTAACGCCAAAAACAGATGCTGGGGTTGCTTTAGAGCTAACGCAAGAGGCACCTGCTTACTGGACGCGGTGCAAAATTCATCATTTGAAAAACTAGCGACTGGACAAGCCACTCATTTCCCGTTGGAGAATCGCTTCGAGCCTTTTAATACAAGTTCGGCAAGCATGAACAGAAGGGTTCAACTCACACTGGAGAGCCCAGGCCAGCTAAGCCTCCCAGTTGCTCCTATCACTGCCAACGAAGTATCAGACCACATAGCAGCACTTAAGACAATAAAAGCTCCTGCCGATGATGGCATCAACAACATAACACTAAAAGCATTGCCGGTCAGAGTAGTCCTATTTTTAGTGTTAATCTTTAATGCGGTATTGAGACTGGGGCATGTTCCAAGCCAATGGAAAAAGGCGAGAATATGCATGATCTATAAGGCTGGAATGAGCCCCTCGTCCCTAGACTCATACAGGCCTATTAGTTTGTTGCCCACGATCGGAAAACTATTCGAACGTTGTCTGCTTACGAGACTGCTGTCTTTGGATAGAATTAATGAAAAAATTCCCCCCTTTCAGTTTGGGTTCCGAAAATCTCATGGCACACCGGAACAGCTAAATAGGGTGGTGAATTTTATCCTCGAGGGTTTCGAAGCCAAAGAGTACGTAGTGGCAGCGTACTTAGACATAAAACAAGCCTTCGACAGAGTCTGGCATGATGGACTACTCTGCAAAATTAAGCCCTTATTGCCACCTCAACTATATTTAATTGTGCAAAGTTATTTGACAAACCGGTCATTTGCGGTAGTACTCGATGGAGTTGAGTCCAACATGAAGGCCATCGGGGCTGGCGTTCCTCAAGGGAGTGTGCTAGGGCGCACGCTCTACACCCTCTTTACCTACGATATGCCCACTGGCTCTACAATTGAAGTCGCGGATCCACACGACTTTACAATCGCTACTTTTGCAGATGACACAGCCATCTTGTCAAGAAACGAATGTGTCTACGAAGCTACCGACGTCCTGCAGCAATATCTCCACCAATTTGAAATGTGGGCCAAGCGCTGGAATATTGGCATTAATTTAAATAAATGCGCCAATGTGACCTATGCGCTACGGAGGGACATGTGTCCGGGAGTTTTCTTGCGCGGCCAATTGGTGACGCACTTCAACAGCCACAAATACTTAGGTGTGCACCTAAACAGACGCTTGAACTTTAACAAGCACATCACAAGTGTCTCTGTAACCCTAAAGAATAGAATAGGAAAACTAAGATGGCTTCTGAGGAGTAGAAATGCGTTGTCATTGAAAAATAAAGTCACCATTTATAAATCCTGCATAGCTCCCGCCTGGCGTTATGGTATCCAGGTATATGGCATTGCTGCAAAGTCCAGTCTTTCAAAAATCAGGGTGCTCCAAGCAAAAACGCTCCGATATCTGCCTGGTGCCCCCTGGTATATGAAAACCTCCGACTTGGAAAAAGACTTAGGAGTGCCCAAAGTCGGGGACATAATAAATATACAGGCCGCAAATTATATAGCGCGACTGAGAAATCATCCTAATCGACTGGCTAGGCGTCTTCTGAATAGGCGCAGAATTGGAGGACTCCGAACGCGGAGGAGACTGCGAAGGTCTCACCCAATAGATCTCCCAGATCGATTTATATAGTCGACACTGTATATTTGTATATTAGACTTATCAGTAGAATAAGTAGATTGTAAATATTCATACAAATTTAATTTAAGTTGTTCCAGATAATAACAGAAAAATTAAAATAAAGCAAAACTTAATAAAAAAAAAAAAAAAAAAAAAAAATCTCTGGAAAGATATAATACCAATTTAAAGGGGATAAGTATTTTATGAACTGTAGGAGAACGGCCTAAGAGTTATTGCCACGGCAGGTTACATAAAATCCCAGTTATTCAACGCATGCACGAGCGGTACTGACCTATATACATATGAACACAATCGTCCTTTAGCAACCCCAGAGAGCTCTTTAGGCAGTGTCAAGTAAAATAAACGATTCATCATATTATTTTTGCCACCTATATAACTATTTTGGCATATATGCGAATATTTTTAAGTGGGTACTTAGTTCCCCATTGAACTATATATATAAAAATGTATATGAAATGTTCTGTAAAGATAAATAATAAATATTAATATTGTCAATAATTAGAAATTGCAACACACTACGCATACATTAAAGGAAGAAAAATGTCCGGCTAATTGTTTACTGTGGAGAGAAGGGCGTGCCGACACAGGCTGATGTAGGCCAGCAAGTGGTCAATTAAGGCAGGCGAGATTAGGTGGTCTTCATGAAAGGTAAGTACGCCTGGGTCCGCGACCGGGAGCCGATCTGGAAGGTTCAATTGGATTATTCGTGCCTTTTGTTATATTTTTATTATAGTCTCACCTTTGATGTTTTCATTTATTTGTAGTTCCAGCTTTTTATATTGTTCCTTTATAATTAGTTCCAGCTGTTTGATGTTTTTCAATTTTGTAGTTCGTTTTGCTGTAGTGTTGTATAGGTCCGTTTGCTACAGGTGCTCTAAGGTAGCTTAGACTACCCCTCGAGAACCGATGAGCCAGCCGGCGCGGCTCAAAGGAAAAAGCAGTTCCGTAACATAATGTACATAGATTATTTGTTTGTAATTATTATTTCCCACAAGGAATAGAAGACCACAAAATGTAACTTTTCAACACTTACTATAAACCTGCAGCGTAATTTAAGAAAAATATTTTGTAAATATTTTGTTTTCTTGATTTTAATAATTTATATTGTTACCTATGTAAAATAAGTCAACGATTTCAAAGAGTTTGACTAATGCATTAATATATATTATCATTGGATTGATGTTGTTATATATAGAATGTGATTATAATAAATTAAGTTGCGCTAGCATTTTCATATGTAAGTTAACACATAGCACTTAATGTAGGATATTTCATAAGTTATAATCAGCCCTCGCAATTGCGACACTGCATACTTTGTATCAGCGTGCAATAGCTGCAATGGTCAGCGGTGGTAACCGGACACTTTTGTTTTGCTGCAAGAGTTTCCGCTATTGCCTAATATTTTGCTGAGTCGGCTTGCCGACCATGACATTGTGGCGTGATGCGAGTTTTGGCTTAGCTTAAGTAAAACTTTCTGTGCATTAAGTGTTTCAGTTTTGTATTTGACGTTGAAGAATAAACTTGCACTACTCCGGCACGCTGCCGTAAATATCATTTATTACAAAAACATTGCTGAGCCACAAGGCCAGTAATTAGCAAAGAGAGTGAAGTCAAACTCTCCACCATAATTGTCCTAAATATCACTGGACTAGGTATCGCTGGACGAGAGACGGATCAACTATCGCCTCATTGGACCAGCAGATTGATATAATTATCGCTGGACGAGAGACGGATCAACTATCGCCTCATTGGACCAGCAGATTGATTTAATTTGTATATCAATTCGCGGTGATAGGAGAGAGTATTTTCGAACACTCTTACTTTAAATGTTCTCAGAAGATGCAGTAATCGATTTTTGCGTGTTACGTTTTCGATTGTTGTGAAAAAGTCATTCCACCCTTTCAATAATTTAAATTGCATTAGCTGCTGCATGACCCTCAATATACCCATTGAAAATGGGTAAAATGGATATAATGTATTTGTGCAAATGTATCTAATAAACAGAATGAAATTTCTCCGACCCTATAAAGTATATATATTCTTGATCAGCATCACAGGCCGAGTCGATCTAGCCATGTCCGTTTGTCTGCCCATCCGTCCGTAAGTATAAACGCAATTATCTCAGAACCTGTAAGAGCTAGAGACTTTTGAACGTAAGTACATAGGTCCGTCTGGTGACCAGGCAATACAAAATTTCTTCCGATAATAAATACATAACTAACCCTCTTTCCAAGCAATCGATATAACTCAATACCGAAATGCTGTTTTTTGAGCAAATCTCTTAGGTTTTAGGAGCTAGAGTTAATATTTCTCTGTAATTTTTAGAGATCATATTATGTTGAGTGTTTCCCCCAGTCGGGAACTCCCGACTAGCGCTCTTACTAGATCCCCTTACTTGTCTATTGGTGAGGTTGTCGGTCGCAGTAAATAACATTTATTTCTGGAAAATTTCTTACTAGCTAAATAAAGGAGTCTTTTATATCACTGCGAATTTTGAAAATGTATCAATGCAGGTAAGAAATTGCTTTTATCTGTAGAAAATGTGTATATCCACATGTAAAATTTCGCCTGCGTATGATGGGATTGGCGTAACGTATAGCTCTTGTTTCTAAGGGTGTCACTCACAAGTTGCCTTTGTGCAAATTCTGCAGCTTGCAACTATCTCGCGGACAACATTTTTGGGAAGTAATTATCGCGAAGGACTTGTTTTACAAACTTGAGGAGTTCTATGTGCACCATTTTTGCAATACCAGAATTTAGTGGCTGGAAAGCTCTATACCAAGGCGTGTTGGAAGCCAGCCAGGGTTGAAAAATCGCAGTGAATTACATTTACTACATCTGGGATCACGACAAGTTGTAGTGTATCTTAGAGCGTGCTTTTGTCAATGAAGTTGGTCATGTGGCGAGTCTTACTTCCGAAGAGTATCAGATAACGCTCCAAGGGGAAACGCGTTTCTTTTAAAACATGATCCCTAAAACAATTGAAAGGCTTCTCCCTTGTTTCAATCGTTGAGGCCAGTGACTGTAAGTAAAAGCTTGCCTAGGGCCATACAATAGCTAACTGTACAATTGCAGCTAGTTTCATTGGTAGCGTAATTGGTCTCTCTATCTTTCTTGGGACAGGACAGAACCTTTGCCATATGGATTTTCTGAAATATGGGTACATGAGCATTACCTTGCCTGATGCCAAAATGCTTTTAATTCTCTCAAACGCGTTACACTATGTTTCGTCGACATCGATTTAAATCTTCGTAAGTACATGTTCGCTGACTGCTATTTTTAATATGTTGCTGAGTTGAGTTATTGAGGCAAAGTATTTTACGAAGCACCTATAATAATAGCTCGAAAGGTGAAGTAATGATCTGAGGGCAAACCAATTCTTTAGCTTTACTTATTCTTGAGCGGTTGTTGTCTTATTTCCAACATCGATACATTCACTTATTCTATCGTTACATGCATCGCTAATGTACACATCTACTACTTAAGTATTTATTACAATCTCTACAATCAGCCGACCTGACAATATTAATTGACCTCGATTTACATACTAGCGGATAATACTATGTTTACTATACTAGCCCATGGATCTAAGACACTCCCATATTGTAATTGAGTCATTTGGCAGTTGTCAATGCTTACTACTTCTTAACGATCATTTTCAAACACGCAACTGATCTTATATGAACCAAGATATTTCGGAGCACACTTTTTATTGATACGTTGTATCCACATTACAAATTGCAACATAATGACCTACTCTATACATTCGGCAAGCTCATCTACAACGGGTAATTTTTGGTCGACTCCAAATAGTAGCATACTATGCGTTTTCCGCGTACTACTGTGGACGGCGTAGTTAATGGCATATTTTACTCTATACATTAACCTATGTCAATCCGACTTAAGCAGTGGTTCCGACAACTTCCTAAGCATGGGAGTTAATACACGGTTCACTCCCTCCACTTGACCATTAGCCTGTAGCGCGCATGTTGCCACATTAATATGCTCTATATCCCGTTCTGTCAAAAATGAGCTAAACTCTAAAGATGTAAAACACGTGCCACGGTCCGATATTAATCTTTAAGGGCGACTATAGAATTCGAAATATTTCGTCATGAGTCTGGAAAGATTTTGACAAACTTTGTAAACGCGTCCACTATCACTAACAAGTGTTTTCTTTTAGTGTTGATGCTGGATAAGGGCCCTAGGTAGTCGGTATAGTATAGTATAGTGAGTATACTATGTAGCGTCCTGCTGTGAATAGCCTTTGGAGCCGAATGCAATATACACTGCAAGCAATTTCTTATAAAGATTTCTACCTTAATGCTCATAGAGGGGAACTAATACGACTTTTTAAGATTATTAACACACTTGTCTGCTGCTAA
The DNA here is from genome assembly GCF_003285875.2 of Drosophila novamexicana. Classification (NCBI taxonomy): domain Eukaryota; kingdom Metazoa; phylum Arthropoda; class Insecta; order Diptera; family Drosophilidae; genus Drosophila; species Drosophila novamexicana. The sequence goes on along the minus strand of NW_020824802.1, from coordinate 685,814 downwards.
GTGTCCCCATTTCGGATGTGCTACTCGATTTAATTGATCTTCCATACTGGAGGGAGCAGGCAACCGTAAGTTATTTTTCATCTATTTTGTACACAACACCACAACACCAACTAGCGAACTAACGAAACCAAGAACGTCAGCCTTCTCTAACAACTCTTGCTACTTCTTGCTAAGTACGTCTGGGTTTCTCATCTGCTTAGTTTGCAATAGTAAATCAATATCTTCTTTCGTCACGTCTACTTCGCTAACAATTGACAAAGCTTGCAGTACTAATTCTTCTAAAAACTCAATTTCTTCAATATGTCTGCTACTTACTTCTTGCTCTACAACTTCCAATTTTCGCTGCCTCTCTCCCCAGGCCTCTTTACTATCGTTGATATAATTAGTGTTATAGACATCACTCAAGTTATCACTATGATTATCACTACTTTTGCCTATGTTGTCATTTCTATGCTTATCTCTATGCTGCTCTCTACGGTTATCTCTATGCTGATCTCTAAGGATAATTCTATGCTCATCACTACATTTTTCAGTATGGCTTTCACTACGGGTTTTTCTGTATTACTATGCTCATAATTTACTAAATCAACTTGTCTACTCAATGCGTCCACGTGCGACATGTTACTCCCAGGTCTATGTTCGTTATAGTAGTCACAATTTTCCAATTCCTGAGATTAACGAGCTATCTTTGGATTAATAGCTTTTCGACTAAGCGCTTGCATCGTCACGTAGGTAGTCGGGGGGCTCTGGAGCGTATCCTGTGTCGTGATTGGAGGAGGTCCTTAAAGGATCTTCTCTTGAGCCTCCTGACTACACACCTCCGAGCGAGGGGTCTTGCTAACCGGTTACAGTGTCGCTGCCCGTTTGCAGCGAAGTGGCAATGGGCTGTTGGGGTTTAGTATCCAGTTGGCCTTGGCCGATGTGCACCCGAAAGGTAAGCCTCTTATCCAGTACAATTCAAAGATACTTGTCGCTTATACTGCTGAAGCCTTGTTACGGCTCAGTGTGTAGTGGACCGCCTGACACTTCGAGGCATTGAGCTTGACGCTCAGCCTGCGATCCCAGCTCTCAAGCAAGTGGATGTATTCCTAAGCCCCACCAGTGGCTTCATACTCACAGTGGGCGAGGTAAAATATTGCCACGTCATCAGCAAATGTGGGCATCAAGTGTTTGCCTGGGGTGGCGAACTCATGTAGGTCATTCGCAGTGGGGATGCCTGCCGTGTACAAATTGTAGAGGAAGGGACCCAGTACGCTGCCTTCATATAACGAACCGGAGAGACTGCTGTCCTGACTTTGACTTCAAACTTACGCTCCATGAGATAAGAGCGCAAAAGTAGAAAGAAGGCGGCGAAAAGACTCATCTTGATTGTCTGGAGCAATCCATCTATCCAGACTCAGTCGAAGGCCTGCTTAACGTCTACAAAGACTCCATAGCAATAGACTACTCGGGAAGTCTCATTGAGCTCTTCTGAGGAGGCCAAAGGTGTGAACCGCTCATCCGGGTGGCTGGCGAAGGTATCACCTTTCTCTATTGAGATCGAAAATTGCTAGTACCGGAGGATTTGCCAATGCTTATTTTAAGATCGTTAAATGCCTTTAGTTGCTCTTTGTTAAGAGGGAAAGGACCGCTCCTCTTCAATAGTTCTGCCAGGGGTCTAGCTATGGCAAATGAGAGCACAAAACGGCGGAAGTACGAAAAAAAAAACCCAAGCATGAGTGCAAACTCTTAAGATTATGCGGTATAGGATACTTTCTTAACGCCTCCATATGGGAATCAATTGGTGCTATGCCATTTTTATTAACTCTCTATCCGAGGAGTTCACATTCCTTTTCTAGATATAGATTATATTCACTTATTCGATCCATCAGCTTACCCAAAATATCTAGATGCTAAGCTACAGTGTTTGTAGGATGTACAATATCATCCGTATATGCTACAATTTTATTAGCTCTAATAAGATCCCTAAACACAGCAAAAATAAACCTCTGAAAAATAGCTGGTCCGTTTCTAAGGCCAATTGGCATCCGTAGGTATTCGTACTGACCTTGGGGGGTTACAATGGATGTGTACTGCACGCATTTTTCCTCTACCGCTATTTGGTGAAATCCTTGTTTGAGATCAACAACCGAAAAACATTGTTTGTTTTCTAGATATTCTAAGCAATCCTCAATAAGAGGTAGTGGGAAATTGTCACGAACGGTAAGTTTATTCAGGCCTCTATCATCAACACACATACGAATTTCTCCCGATTTTGTTTTTACTAAAACAATAGGAGTTGCATATGGAGCTGCACTGGGTCAAATAATATTTCTTTTTAATAAGTCCTCAATAATTTCTGCCACTCTCTGTCTTTCATAAAAGGAAAGACATCTCGGTGTACAATAAAAGGGTGTTATATTAGTTAATCTTATTACTCATCTGCTGCCTCTGTCTTATAGTATTGTCACTTGCTCCTCAAATGTCTTGATCTTATCAGAACAGTACATTCTTCAGTTGCCTACTAACCAAAACATGACCCTACATTATACTCTTCATTTGCTTATATAGCAATATTAGCGCAAAATCCATCAAAGTTGTCGCTTTGGTCGCCTGTTTGACTATCATTGTTACACATCGGCTGCAATGGAGTGCTGTCTGAACTTATTTTGTTAGTCGGTAGATTACTTATTTTCCTATTATCAATAGAATTGGTGAACAAAGATTGTTTATAATTATTCGTGCTTTTCATTATACCCTGAACCCATTGAAAATGGGTAAAAAGGGTATCATGTATTTGTGCAAATATATGTAACAGGCAGAAGGAGCTATCTTTTACTGCGGAATTGGATGGGGCAGCTACCGCAAATTGCAAGAATTTCGGTGAACATGTACACACACACATTCATGCGCGTCTGCTTCCAATTCTATCAACAGCATTGCAATTGCGATGTGCAATGTGCTGCTATTTTAATTCTTTTTTCTCAATAATACACAATTATTGATATGGATGTTGAGTAGAGGCACGGCAAGTGGTGCGGTCTGTCGCGCGTTCGAGCACTACCGGGGAATCTGTTTTTTTGTAGCGAGTTTGAACCCGGCCAAGTAAACTTTTTTTTAATGTATCTATCATACTTCAAACGAGCGCGTTGCGTGAACTGCATTTGGTTTTAGAATAAGTGGGTTCAGGATATTCTCTAGTCGAGAGCTCCCGACTAGAACCTCTTACTTGTTTTATATGACAAACTAATTTAATATTCATTTTTGTCAAAGAATCACGACCTATATACACTTTGCTAGGTAATACTTTCGATCTTACTACATATAATAAAATTAAATATGTCTTCGTGATAAAATTAATATGGCCTTCAATCTGGCCTTTAATGGGGATAATTTTCCCTCCTTACTCATAATATTTTTTAAAGCTACTAAAGATTTTGAAACTAATGATTAATCAATGAAACTTACAGGACTACCGGTATCAATATAAGCACGAATATTATGTCTCTGCTCTCCAGGCGCTACTCATAAATCAATCAGCGGCGTAACAGCGATTGTCGTACATTCCTCTAATTTTTCTCCAAATTTGGATTACTCTTGGTATCACTGTGCAGCCATTAACCCCCTGCCGACTTACTTTTGTGTTTTTTTGGAGATCGGACATGAAAATTGCAGTCTCGTGTGTGTGTGTGCACGTTAGTGCACCGCTGGCAGCAGGCATAAACAAAGAAAGTGACCGTAACACATAGTAAAGCCCGCCCCAGGACAATCCATACAAACCCCGCCCCAGGACAATTCATACAAATCCCGCTTATAGTGGGTAAACTATACGCAAGTGCTGCCTCTGGCAGCCAGTGTATTAAAAAAATTAACAATTATTTTAACAAAAAATTACCGCGTGCAGTGCGAGTGAACAAGTTCTTGCAAAACTATAGCTGCGCTCAGCTGAACGCAACCCAAGTGCGTGTGCGTGTGTGCGAGTGCAGCAAAGCTTTCGCGTGAGAGCTTCCGTAAAAGCTCACTTGCAGCTGCACTGATAGTGCTGGCAAAACAGTCGCTATAGTGACAGTGCTGACACTAAAGTCACATTTTGTGATCAATCACTTGTTTAAAAAAACCAGTTTATTTTTGTAATGAAGTGTAAAAAAAACTTGGTTTGTTTTTTATTTTATTTTTTGTTCTCCCTACTGGGAAAAAATAACAAAGTAAAAAACAATGGCTACAAACAACTGACCTCAAGGCGAACAAATTCGTTCGCCAATCTACCCGCTGCCGAAAAGCTCAGCAACCTCCCCTACTAACATGGCAGCTACTGTCGATCGGCTCGATAGAAGCAGGCCACTGGAAGATTTTTGCCGGTACTACGAAGATATGCTCACCAGTAGCGTAAACCGGAACGGCGCCTCCACCTCGCGATCAGCCGGTACTTGACTTGCCACCTGATACAGAATGGCGCTGTCAGCACAACGACAACGGTTATAAATATACTTTTGCTGAGATTGAGAATATGAATTTTAGTTCCTATTAATTTCTTTATCCTAAGGGTGCTTCCTGGTTTTTATACCCTGAACCCATTGAAAATGGGTAAAAAGGGTATATTGTATTTGTGCAAAATGCAAATGTATGTACCAGGCAGAAGGAAGCATCTCCGACCCCATGAAGTATATTTATTCTTGATCAGCATCAGCCGTGACATACTTGAGGGTCACCTACGACAACAACGACGTGCGAGTATGCTTCGTATGTGCCGGGACGAAGTGTGCCCCAATGAAGACGATGTCAATTCCACGACTGGAATTGCAAGCAGCCGTGTTAGGAACGAGGCTGATGGACACTGTCAAAAAGGAGCACAGTATAGCGATCAGCGACGCCATAATATGGACTGACTCCAAAACTGTACTGCGTTGGATAGGCAGCACCCACCGTCGATATAAGCAGTTCGTCGGAAATCGAGTGGGAGAAATTTTGGAGTCAACAAAGGTTTCCCAATGGAGATGGGTAGCTACTACTGAAAATGCAGCAGACGACGCAACGAGGCCGCACTGCCACGTAGCCAACGATCACGATGGTTAGACGGGCCAACATTTTTGCGGCAGCCGGAAAGCAGCTGGCCGCAGTCCGAACCGGGCACGGAACACTCATCCTACGAAGATGAAGAAGAGATGCCGAGTGAATTTGCCTTAGTTGCAGCAAATACCTTTTTCATTTCATTTCAGAGATTCTCTAGCTACAGTCGGCTGGTGAGGACGACGGCTTGGGTTTTAAGGTTCACGCGCTGGAGCCGTGGACAGAGGACTGAGCTTGAGAGATTCGGCCTCACCGCGACGGAGTGTGAGAACGCTGAGAACTTGCTGATACGGCGAGCTCAATGCGAACCGTTCCCTGACGAGCTTCGATCCTCATACAATGAAGAATCAGTCGGTCATCGAAGCGACATAAGAGGGCTGGCGCCATACTTGGATGACAATGGAGTCTTGCGTGCGTATGGCAGGATCGATGCCGCACTGTGTATACCGCATAGTGCGAGTAGGCCAATAATATTGTCACACCGGCACGCACTGACGGAACTGATTGTGTATCACTACCATGTGAAGACGAAACATCAAAACGTGGATGCAACGATAGGCGACATCAGGACCAGATTTTGGATAACAAAGCTGCGTCGGCTGTTGCGTAGAGTAATATCTGGATGTAGTGTGTGCAAGATACATAGAGCGCAGCCAGTGCCACCTATTATGGGTCCTTTGCCAGAGGACAGACTGGAGGCCAATGGATGGCCATTTAAGTTTACGGGTCTGAACTATTTTGGACCACTCCTTGTGACGATCGGACGTCGAAAGGAAAAGAGATAGGTCGCCTTGTTTACGTGTCTGACGACAAGGGCCATACATTTGGAGCTGGCACATGACCTGTCAACTGATTCCTGTATAATCGTAATCAGGAACTTTCATTGCCGTCGCGGACCTGTACTGAGGTTGCGCAGTGACAACGGAGAGAACTTTGTTGGGGCCAACAGAGAAGCCAAAAGGCTAATAGATGTATTTGAGTCGGAGAAGATTCAGGGTGAGCTATCTTCTAGAGGCATTGAATGGATCTTCAACTGCCCAGCGAACCCAGCTGAAGGGGGAGCCTGGGAAAGGATGGTGAAGTGTGTCAAGAGAGTGCTACGCCACACAGTAAAGGAAGTGGCACCAAAGCAACACGTACTGAAGAGTTTCCTGATTGAGGCCGAGAACGTTGTGAATTTTCGCCCGCTTACCCACTTGCCGGTGTCTGTGGACCATGAAGCCCCTCTAACACCGTCGATCTACCCAAAGGAGTGCCCAATCTGCCTGACACGCCCGCTATCCACGAGCAGCCGAACGAGAGATGCGTCACGAGGAAGCAGTGGCGCATGGCGCGGCTGTTACGAGACCGTTTTTGGAAGCGGTGGGTCTTAGAGTACCTGCCTACACTTGTGCGACGCGTGAAATGGTGTGCGCGCGTTAAGCCGATACGCTATGGTGATATGGTGTTTATATACGACCCGGCCGTGCCACACAGAGAGTGGCGAAGGGGCATAGTGGAGGAGCTCTACCCTGGACCAGATGGAGTGCGACTGATGACTCGTCGAAGCAGGGCCTTCACGGGGCGGGGATGTTGCGGGACGAATTAATTTATCGATTGTTTAGTATTAAGTATGTTCTGAAAGTATGTATTTTTGCCCTCCGAATGTACGGGCACACTGTATTTGACCGTAGGAGGAAAGACTGCGGTAAGATTCTGAGGGAATATATATCTAAGTTCTAACCTATGTAATCCGTTTAGTTTTGCATTACGCTGTCTCTAGTAACATCGGAGTAACATGGCCGGGGCCAGGCGTAAACTTGCAGTGTTCAAATTGCAACTCCACCTTCGTTCGGCACGCGACAGAGTGTATTAGAGAAAGGAATAAAAAAGAGTTTGAAACCGATATTACTTTTAATAGGAAAGTTAAAACGATAGGATTTGATGTTCAGATTTTGGTAGAAAAACTAGCAGAACAGATTCAAGAAAGTTGCCAAACAAAAAACTAAATAAAAAGAGAGGAGCTACCCATCTTTTCTGGGGACCCCAAGAGTGGTCTCTTTGCCGAGTTATTTACAAAGTTGGTTCAATCAACAGAGTATTTAAGTCCAGCTTTCAATTTTAACTATTTAAGAACGGCATTAAAAGGAGAAGCAAGATGCATGATGTCGCATTTGTTAATAGGCTACGGGAAAAATTTTCAATTCGATTTGGGAATTATTAACTAAGCATTATGGCAACTGCTTCAAAAATGAAGAAAGAGTTTTTGTCAAAATGGAAAGACGATTATTAGTTTATTTTATACATCAAAAATATAAGTGGGAAAAAGAAACATTGGGACTACAGTGGGAACATTGAAAAGATGAAGTCAAATTTCAATTGTGAGGGCTGAGAAAACACAAACAAAAGTCAAGTAGTAACCAAGCTTGCAAAGATTTATGATTCATTAGGTTGGCTGTCTCCAGTTACAGTGGGAGGAAAAATGTTAATGCAAAATTATGGCTGACAAATGAAGATTGGGATGACAAACTAAGCATGGAAGATGCAAAGGAATGGGATCCAGCAAAAAGAACAAGTACAGAAATAAAAGAGATTTACACAAAAGAATCCACTATGGCCTCTTATGTAGGAGAAGTAAAAGAAATACCCAAAGTTATGTGGGATCCATTACCAGCATCTTAGATAAGTAGTTTTGAGGAATGAAATAAGCTACTAATTAAGGTTCAAGAATCAAAAGACTAACACGTTGAAATAAAAGATTTTTTTTTCAGGACCCTGGCGGCCGCGTTCGGGTGCTGTCAGCTTGTCAGTGTATCGGCTACTGAAGAAGTTTAAGTGATCTCCGACCTATGTTAGGCGGAGATCGCGTTTGATGGCGTCGGTTGATACATGCTGCGCAGCTGGTGTGCTGATGCCGTGCCCCAGACTTGGATGGCGTATGTCCAGATGGGCGTTACCATTGTTTTAATAAGCAGCGCCTTTGTGGAAATGTAGAGCTTGCTTTGCGGTTTCAAGAACCATTCGATTTTTTTGTGCCTTCTTAGGCATTTCGCGTTTGTTGCTGTGATGTGGGATCCCCATATAAGCCTTCGGTCCAAATGGACGCTCAAGTAGCAAAATGAGCTGGTGTGCTCAATGGTTCATCCATCGAACCGAATCACACCTACTTAATGCCTTTGATAGCCGACCTTTGGTCTTTAACTGCCAAGTTAAAGGACCTTAGGATGCTGAAATATGACGCAGGGAGTAGGGCTTTAATTTTGCAGAGGAGGCCGTCGTGCCAGACCTTGTCGAACGTTTCTTTGACGTCGAAGAAAATTCCAACGCAGTTTTTTATTCATTTCGTATACCTCTAGTAGATGGTTGACTACTCGGTGGACCTGTTCGGGGCAGCCATGAAAATTCCTGAAGCCAAATTGATGGTCCTGGACCAGGCGCGTGACTTGTCGAGCTCCATTAGTCGACTTATTGGGAGTCGCTCAAAAGACTTTGGAAAGGGTTGGCAGGCTCCCTCTCTTTTTAGCTGTTAACCAATAACAATAATAAATTCATGCTCAACCCACAAACCAAGCCGCACTGATGTGCAAGTGTTTTGACGTATAAAAATATATCAGTCAGCTAAAGACATTTAATTATTATAACGCTAAGGATATTACGGAGAATATTTCATGGCGACCGTGACATGGTCACGAATCCCTGCCTGGAGGCAGTAAACTAAGTGGAAAAGGAACTTCATGATCAACAAAGAGGCCATCTATAACATCTGCCGTCGTAACATTGAGCGTCCCGTATTCTGAGTGAGTAGAGAGTGAGTGTTATGGTCAATAAGCGCGCACTAAGATGAGTAACGTCATGCAACAAAATGCTACTATGCAGCTTGATTTTTTGAAAATTAAGAACGAAAACGAAATCTGTAGCATTGCGCTCTCACAGCCGAGAGAACGAAAAAGCTAAAAATAGAATTTGCTCTCAGCCTCGGCTCTATGAGGGCCGTGCAAGCAATTATGTTTGTATGCGTGTGAATATACATACATAACAGCATATTTGAATGTGTTGTTATTCACTGCTCAGGCAAAGTCTCTGGCTGGCAAAGAAACAATTTTCTTAGTTTTTTAGCGCAGATCGCGACCTACCCATAATTTCTGTTGATATATGAATGCATTTTGTGTACTGAGGTTGGCTCCGTACAAAATAGTTATTTTTAAGTCAATGCAAATATTTATGAAATTTTTTATATTTGAAGTTATTAATTAAATTATTATTATTTTTAAGTAACACAAAAAAAATTAGGGAAATAAAAGTGAAAATTTGTTGTTTTCAAAGATACACTTAATTAATTTTTATTTTTTTTTTATTTTATTATTTTTTGTTCGAATAAAGAACAGAGTCGCCGCTCGAATTAGCTACCGATGCAAAATCGGAACCCAGGGAACATGGGTACATAATTATAATGGGGTCATAACTAAATATGACCTTCGAGTCGACTTGAAATGTAATTGTATTTTTTAGCAGTCTTTTATTTCTTAATTGGAGAATAAAAATAATATTAATTTAATTAAAAGAAATTACGTAAATATATGCATCGAGTTAGAAATACATATTTTCTACGGAGCCAACCTCAGTCCACAAAATGCATTCATATATCAACACAAATTTGGGATAGGTCATGATCTACGCTAGAAAATTAACTAAATTAATTTCTTGCCAGCTAAAGCCAGAGCAGTGAATAACAACACATACATACATACTTTAAAGTTCTTATGCATGTATAATTCACGCATACAACCCAAGGTGCTTGCACGCCATTAGCTGAGACAAGAACTTTTCTCGAGCATACACTGTTCAGAAACTAAATTGAAATCAATCTATGTGTGCTATTTTCTTATCGTAGTTATTGCACAAGATGCGCCTTGTGTATAAATTATTTAATTATTAAATTTTCCTGTAAAATTAATCGTTAATATCTAGGGTAATATATCATTTAAATAAAGCATGCATTTCATGGATAAAGCACAATCACTTTGCGTCGATCGTAACTTCTAAACTTGTTTGCTCAATGTACTTCGAAAACGAAGCGACGCAAAGCAACATCGACCAGCTTTGCTGAAGGCAGGCTGGCGACTAACTTCGTTGCTCGCGTCAGCATCAGCAAGCCGCGACTTCGGCATTCAATCGTCTGGTCTTTGGAGAACGAACAACCAGTCGGCAGGTATGCCGTACGAAGCCTCAAAGGCCAGATGAAAGGCCAGGCTAGAAATTTTGCGTCGCATTCAAATGTATGGGCGTTACTCATCTTATTGTTCATATTGTTTTTGCCTGAACCCTCTTATTCAAAAACGAAATAAATTAAAAAATAAGTAAGAGGTTCTAGTCGGGAGCTCCCGACTAGGGGATACCCTGAACCCTCTTCTTCCAACATCAAATGAATATATATTCTATTTTAAAAGCTATATGTCCATTTTGGTGACTCTAGCTCTTAATATTTACCAAAATTGCCCAAGAAACAAGATATCGATATCGATATAGATTTTTATCGATTGCTTGGAAACGGAGTAAGTTATCGATTATCGGAATCAAACTCGATCGGCGCAGGCACTAGGATGGACGGACGGACGGACGGACGGACAGATAGACCGACATGGCTAGATCGACTCGGCTATTGGTGCTGATCAAGAATATATATACTTTACGGGGTCGGAGATGCTTCCTTCTGCCTGTTACATACATTTGGATTTTGCACAAGTAAAATATACCCTTATACCCTTTTTTAATGGGTTCAGGGTATAAAAAAAAGTTCCCTTGACAGGGTTCGAACTCGTAACTTGCATTACTTGCTGTCAACTCTAATCAACAGCCACACCAGCAAAAAAAAAACAAGTAACAGGTTCTAGTCGGGAGCTCCCGACTAGGGGATACATATATATATATGTATATATATATATATATATATATATATATATTCTGTTTTAGAAGCTATATGTCAAGTTTGGTGACCCTAGCTCTTATTATTTACCAAAATTTCCCAAAAAACAGGATATCGATATCGATTTTTATCGATTTCTTGAAAACGGAGTGAGTTATCGATTATCGGAAACAAACTCGATCTGCGCGGGAACTAGGAGCACCTACATCTAAAATTTCAAGTCTTTCGCTCTTATAGGTTCTGAGATCCTTGCGTTCATACATATGGATGGACGGACGGACGGACAGACAGACGGACATGGCTAGATCGACTCGGCTATTGATGCTGATCAAGAATATATATACTTTATGGGGTCGGAGATGCTTCCTTCTGCCTGTTACATACATTTACATTTTGCACAAATACAATATACCCTTTTTACCCATTTTCATACATACATTTACATTTTGCACAAATACAATATACCCTTTTTACCCATTTTCAATGGGTTCAGGGTATAATAAACTAAAAATTAACTATTTAAAAAAATTGAAAAAAAAGAAAAAAAAAAGACTCTTTATAATTGACACAATAGGAGCAATTAAAGAGGTCTTTGTTAGAGATACCTATTTTAAAGAAAGAATTCAACAATTGGTCTCAACGACCCCAGTAAGTATATATGAATTAGAAACTTTATATATGGATACATATCAATTGGATTTTTCACCGGTTTTCCATTGTACAAAACCCTAAAAAGGGATAGTGTTGACAACCCTTCGGGTATACAAATAAGGTCGATTATTATAGAGCATCCAATACTAGGAAGAACACTAGACTTCGTAGTGTTATAAAAACCAACAATATAATGAATAAAATTATTCATCAAACAAATTCCCATAAATGGAATGGCACCAGATAGCTGAAAAAATAAAGCTGCATAGATCGAATTTCGACAAATCATATGCATGCCTAAATAAGAGTGCACCAGTTTTGCGACCAACCATAATTAAACACACTGAGATTCTTGTATATGAATACAATCAAATCAGGAGTTTAATTGAGGAGTGGCAGCATAAACTCACAAGCTTTAACAGAGTCCAAACTTCAGACATTTTAAAACGTCTTATGGGATAATCTGGTAAGCTTAAACGAAAAGTACAATCTCCAGCTTTATTTACCATCGGCATTAGACAGGCCGGTAACATTTGATAAGTCACTCTTGAAAAACTCACATGAAAACGACCAAATAGAGGACATAAAATTAGTAAATATGGCTGAGACAGTTGTAGAGTTTTTAAAATTAGCCTCGTTACTCTTACCAGATTTCGATGGAATGGCCGAAAACCTACAAAGTTTTTGGATGCACAGTTGTTCGGAAGCAACAGTCCAGGCAAATTCTGTATTGTAGTTCTTTCAACAACAATATGGAAATAATAGAGGAAACCGATGTAATTATCGTGGCAGAGGTAATTATTAGAACAACGGTTCCAGAAATAATAACCAAAGTTATAGCAGAAACAATAATATGGCACAAGGCCAAAATAGAGGAAACTCTAGAGGCCGTGGTAACTTGAATCGCGGCCACAACAATAATGTCCGAGTTACACAACACAATTTGGAAAACTCCGAACGACCTTTAGATACGAAACACTAGAAAACAATAAGGTTCACAACATCAATCTCAACCTCAGTATATTTGTATCATTTTATCATGTGGCAACGGGTAAAAAACTCGTTTTTCAAATAGATACAGATGCAGACATTTCAATTTTTAAAGAAAATTCTGATTTGTTCAATGACATTCAAAATGACAATAGAATCAATATTCAAGGCATAAGCCAAGAAGTTATAAAATCTAAAGGCTTAACCTTAATTGAACTACAGACAGATCAATATACAATTCCACACAATCTTCATATAGTAGATCTGCATTTCGCAATACCGTGCGATGGAATAATAGGGATGTATTTAATAAAAAAATTTAATTGTCAATTGGATTTAAAACCTACAGGAGATTGGTTTATAATTAGACCTAATAGCTTAAATTTTCCGATTTACGTTCCGATAACATACAGTTCTGGTAATAACTCGATATTATTACCAGCAAGATCTCAAGTTGTCCGTAAAATCACTATAGTCTCAAGTGAATATAGTGTACTAATTACAAACCAGGAAACTGGATTTTATGTTGCAAACACTGTTGCAACCACACAAAACGCATTTGTCCGATTTCCTAATACGACCAATGAAGACCAATTAATAAATAACAAGTAAGAGGCTCTAGTCGAGAGCTCCCGACTAGGGGATACCATGAAACATCTTCTTCCAACATCAAATATATATGTAGTGACATATCCATAGTCGCACCCACCCTTTATTATAACTTAGCACTTAAGCACAAGTATAAACATTTCCAATTCTTGTAAACAAAGAGCCTGGTGATAGCATCGACATTGGGCAAGATCAAACTGTCCCCCTTTGGTAGACTTAAACAATTCACCCTAAAAATCACGCCACTGTCAATGTTCTAACCATAGCATTATTCCACGGATAATTGCTGACGCAGCTCAAACTTAACTCAATTATGCGTCGAGCGAAGTTTGCTAAGCGACGGCAATGGTTAGATAAATTAGTTCAGATTCGGTAAGCGAAGCGGATTGTACTCAACAAAAGTAAACCTTCAGTGAAAATAATAAATTGAAATATATGTTTTTTTTTTACAATAACTGAACGCGTAAAACTTAGTTATATATATATTTAATTTTAGAAGCTATACGTCAAGTTTGGTGACTCTAGCTCTTATTATTTACCAAAATTACCCAAAATCAGAATATCGATATAGATTTTTATCGATTACTTGGAAATGGAGTAAGTTATCGATTATCGGAAACAAACTCGATCTGCGCAGGCCCTAGGAGCACCTACATCTAAAATTTCAAGGCTCTAGCTCTATAGGTTCTGAGATCCTTGCGTTCATACATACGGACGGACGGACGGACGGACGGACAGACGGACGGACGGACGGACTGATGGACTGACGAACGGACGGACGGACAGACGGACATGGTTATATCTACTCGGCTATTGGTGCTGATCAAGAATATATATAGTTTATGGGGTCGGAGATGCTTCCTTCTGCCTGTTACATACATTTGGATTTTGCACAACAATATACCCTAATACCCATTTTTAATGGGTTCAGGGTATAAAAATGAAAGATACTTGACATATACATAATATTCTAGAAGCAACATAGCATGTTTGGTGATACCTCTCCGACTGTTAAACGAGACGGAAGTGCGTAACAACCAAATCAAAGTGATTTACGATACAATATCGGCGTGCAATAAACTTTCTGACGCTAAGCGTCACTGTGTAAGTTTTGGGCAATGCTGCTACGGCATTGCCGGCAACGATAATTTACAAAAAACTAAAACAACTATAATAAACAAACAGAAATTAACTTGCCCAAGGGCAATAAAACGCAGGGCAGGCGGCTGCAGCTGCATAGAAACGAAAAAAAAAAAAAAAACGTTTCTTATCTATCGCGCGCGCACACCCTAGTGCGTGTGCGTGTGATTGTGCGTGCTTTTGTTTACGTTTTTGCAGTGCAGGTGTTACCTTTCCGCAAAATTGTTGAGACTTCTGTGGACCGTTGCGGTAAATTCTGCAAGTAATAATACTTCTCAGTATGGACACGCATAGCGAATCAAATGACTCAGAAATATACAACTTGTCACTATCGTATATTGCCAAAATGAGATCTATAGACGCCCAAGCGAGGAGACTAGACGAGCGGTATAAAACTGTGCTTTTCGAGAGCCAGATTCCCGATACCTCCTCGAATACGGTCTACATCACGACCATAGCCAACGCTTCCGCTATTACAGCAGTCACATACGCAGTGGCTTCAGCTACTTCTGCGACGGCTCGCAACACAGCAGGCCCCAACAATGCACAAGGCAGCAGCAGAAAGCCATCATGTCACCCTACAACCACCCCATGCGCCGCTAATTTACCCATCAACACTCCTGTTGCACCGGCAATTAACACCAGCACTCAAGTCGGTACTGTGCCTTATATCGATCCCCCGAGTTCAGAATGGCAAAAAGGAGGCACTGCCAGACGCAAGCGCCCTAGCGCTCCCCTCTCGCCTGACCAATCCAACAAAAAGGGTAAGACCAAAATTCTATCTAACCAGCAAGCATCAAGGGTAGTCCAAACTAGCCGGTCAAGCGACGACATTCCATCTACGTCAAAAGATGCTAGTCTAAGGATGAATCGATTTGCAGCCCTTGACACTGTCGACAACGAGGCTGACGAAAATCAGAATGATACTGAATTAGGTGATATGGAGACAGAAGCCAGCATGCTGGAGGACCTACCACTGCCTGCGACAACTCCACCGCCTCCCAAGTCTAGAAAACCTGGTCCCATCATGGTTCCGGGTATAACAGATATTCACAAATTCCAG
This sequence comes from Drosophila novamexicana, assembly GCF_003285875.2. Classification (NCBI taxonomy): domain Eukaryota; kingdom Metazoa; phylum Arthropoda; class Insecta; order Diptera; family Drosophilidae; genus Drosophila; species Drosophila novamexicana. Next base: position 670,413 of record NW_020824802.1, on the reverse strand, counting down.
GATGCCTTGGACCAAGTCATTTTACCTAGCAGCTACTCAACTCGTACGTCTGGTTCCAACATTCCGTAAAGTAATTGCTTTCAAGGAAAAGGCTAAATGCCAAAACTACCACTACCAACTCCAAGAAGATAAACCTTTTCGCATTGTCATCAAACAGATGGCGTCCTCTACAGCCCAAGGCTTTATAATAAGGGAAATGCTAGACAAAGGACACAAGGTAGTCAACATCTTCAATCCTAAAGGCAATACCCCAAATGGCACTGAGCAAAATATGTTTTTCTTAGACCTCAAACCGGCTCCCAACAATAAGGAAGCACTAAAAATAAACCTATTGTGCCGTCAAGGAGCCATAGTGGAGCGCCACCGCCGATCTGCTGACGTTGTCCAATGCCACCGCTGCCAAGATTATGGCCATTCTAAAAACTACTGCATGAAGCAATTCGTTTGTGGTAGATGTGCTGAAGAGCACCCAACAGGATCGCCCCTTTGCAAAGCAGCCCAGAAAGGCGACTTCTTTTGCGCCAACTGTGGCGGAAACCACTCTGCCAACTACAAAGGCTGTAAATGGTACATAGACCGAATCAAGGTACGCAAGCCGGCCCCCAATATCTCGGCTACTCTCCACAAGGCGCATAATAACCACGCTCGGCAAAACAACAATGCAAATCAATTTATCCTCAATCCCATGGTAGCTGGCAAATCTGTTTCATTTGCGGACATGCTCAGATCGGGCAACCCTACCAACAGCCAGGGAAGAGGCGTCACCCAATGCAAACCAGATGGTAAATCGAACGAAAGGCAGCTCAACAACACCCCCGGAAACAAGCCGAGCGAGGATACGAACTCGAGAATTTCGGCACTTGAAGAGGCCATGCTAAGCCTTACCTCAAGAATGGACCAGATCCTTTATACACTTCATAAAAACTCCGAAACTCAGCACATCCTGATGTCGCTAATTTCTCGCCTTATCCTATCAAAATGAGCCAGTTAAGGATCGGATTATGGAACGCAGATGGCCTTAACAGAAAAATCCAGGAACTAAGGACTTTTCTCGCCACCCACGTCATTGACATAATGCTCCTTACGGAAACGCACATGCACATGTGCTCAAAAATATATGTCCCCAGTTATACTACATATATTACACAACATCCCTGCAACTACCGCAGAGGAGGTGCCGGCATATTAATACGCCATAGCCTGAGCCACCACCCCCTGGAACACATTTCCCAACCACATCTGCAGATGGCCGCAGTCAAGATAAACACTAGCAGAGGTGACTTCACAATTGCTTCTCTATACCTCCCGCCGGCTGTGCCATGGACCAAAGCAAATTTTGAGTTCCTAATAATGAACCTAGGACAAAAATTCATTGCCGGAGGGGACTGGAATGCGAAACACAGACTATGGGGAAAGAACAGAGCCTGTACGAGAGGGCAGAATTTGCACGAAGCCATCATCGCCTGCAGATGCGATGTCTTGGCAACCGGAAATGCAACATACTACGCGTACAACTCGCAATGCACTCCTAGTGCCCTAGACTTCTTCATATATGGTGGCCTTAGGCAGAGCTCACTCTCCATCGAGACCAAATATGACCTCTCTTCGGACCATCTTCCTCTTTTGGCTACTGTCCACACCAGCCCTATGCAGCAGCCAAAAAGAAAGAGTCTACTGCCGCCAAATGGGGATGTTGAAAGTTTCCAGGCTGAACTCAACAACACAATCAATCTCAACATGATCCTGACCTCCCCTGAAGACATTGAGGATGCTATCGATAATTTCATGGCGAAGATTCGAGCAGCAGCCCAACTTGCTTCACATGCTATAGACCCGATCCGGATATCGCCCCCTCGAGGCTCAATCCATCCGGCTGCAGCTCCACTTCTGGCATTAAAAAGGCGGCTACGCAAGGAGCACGTGCGCACTGGTGACCTAAGAGTAAGCAGGATATATAGAAGGATATCCAACAGGCTCCAGAAAGTCCTCGCGGCCATAAGCAACCAGCAGTTCAGCAGAAAACTTATGGACGCCAGCCCAGATGCTAGCACGGGATACAGCCTCTGGCAGCTGACAAAAAGCTTTAAAAGACAGCCCGTCCGCAAAAGTCCCATAAAAAGAGAGGATGGTTCCTGGGCCAGATCGAGCTTAGAACGCGCTGAAACTTTCGCCACGCACCTAGAGGAGCGATTTAAACCGTTCGATTCCCCCCACTCACTCCATGAAGAATGCATAGACAGGACCCTTGAAGCACCACAACAACCTGATCTGTCCACTATCCAGGTGACCCTCAAAGAGGTCGAAACACAAATCCAAGCGCTTAAGATTCGTAAAGCCCCTGGATCTGATGAACTGGACAGCAGAACAATAAAGCTGCTCCCCACCAAAGGCATACTCTTCATTGTGCTCTTATATAATTCAATGCTTCGAATCGGACACTTCCCAAGGCAATGGAAAAGCGCTCTGATTGCAATGATTCCAAAACCCAAAAAACCGCTCACGCAAGTCGAATCTTATAGACCAATCAGTCTGCTTCGACTCTCTCCAAAATATTCGAAAGAGTATCGGAACTGGATTGTGTTAAGCGCATCATACCAAGGCATCAGTTCGGATTTCGAAGACGGCATGGGACACCGGAGCAGCTCCACCGAGTGGTGGATTTCATCCTCGACAGCTTCGAGAACCTCGAGTACTGCGTCGCGGCATTTGTTGATATCAAACAAGCGTTTGACCGAGTGTAGCACAAAGGACTCCTGTTCAAAATAAAAACTTTGTTTCCTCCCTTTCTTTTTCACATAATCTACAGCTTCCTCAAAAACATAAAGTTTGTAGTTGTAGTCGACGGCACGTTCTCTGCAGTCAAGCAAATCCAAGCTGGAGTCCCCCAGGGCAGTGTCCTTGCTCCGTGGCTCTACACTGTTTATACAGCCGACATGCCGACGGCCGTCGACACTGGAGCATCCCGATAGCTTCAACCTCGGCACGTTCGCCGACGATACAGCAATCCTCTCAAAAGCCAGCTGTGTTTACCAAGCCACTGACCAAATCGATATGCTGCACATTCGCGATCCGGAGAGATACCTCGCCAGGAGTATTCCTCCAAGGCGAACTTCTTGGCCATAAAGACGGCCATCGCTACCTGGGAGTCTACCTTGATCGCAGGCTCACTTGGAGCAAACACATCGCAACAACATGCCACAGCGTACGTCAAAAACTAAAAGGTATGGCTTGGCTCCTTAAGGCAAGCAGCAAGCTTTCTCTGAGCAATAAGGTGCTGCTCTATAAAACCCTCCTGGCCCCAGTCTGGCGCTATGCAAGTCAAATTTTCGGCACGGCAGCAAAATCTCACTTGAGGAAAATAAGTGTCTTCCAAGCGAAGGTACTCAGACTGAGTGCTGGGGCTCCCTGGTACATCCGCAACCGGGCCCTAGCAAGAGACCTAAAGGTCCCCTTGGTAGGCGACCTTCTACGTCAGCAGTCCACCAGCTACATGGCCCGTCTTTCTGCCCACCTCAATATATTGGCTAGAAGACTCTTCAGAAGAAAGCGACGGAGACTTCGCAGAATCCACCCCATCGACCTCCCAAACCGGGTAATCACTTGAACAAAAAAAAAGAAAAAGTAATAATAATCATACTAAAATTATAAGATAAATTGAATAATTATAAAACTTAATAGGTAATATTAAGTATGTTTATCCCATTATAGTCAAGCTAGGTTAAGATGCTCATGTATAGTATCAATAAACTAGCTAATAAAAGGAATAAACAAAAAAAAAAAGCATGTTTGGTGACTCTAGCTCTTATTATTTACCCAATTTGCTCAAAAACAGGATGTAGATATTGATTTTTATCGATTGCTTGGAAACGGAATAATACATACGGACAGACGGACATAGCTAGATCGACTCGGTTGTTGATGCTGATATATACATTTGCATTTTGCACAAATACAATATACCCTTTTTATCCATTTTCAATGGGTTCAGGGTATAATAATTTTTATAAACAAAAATTGAGATTGAAGGGTATTGAACCAAATTATATTAAAACCTATCGAAGCCCGTATAGTCGTTAGAAGAAATTCAAAAACGAGAAGGCAAATTAATCTCCGACAAAATTGTCGAACCATCAGTTTCAGAATACAATAGCCCACTTTTACTAGTTCCAAAAAAAGCACTTCCAAGCTCAGAAGATAAGAAATGGCGATTAGTAATTGATTAGTAATCGTCAGATTAATAAAAAACTGTTTTCTGATAAATTTCTACTACCTAGAATTGATGATAATGTAGATCAGCAAGGTAGAGCAAAATATTTTTCATGCCTTGACTTAATGTCAGGCTTTCACCAAATTGAACTTGGAGAAAGTTCAAGAAATATAACGTCTTTTTCAACGAGCAATGACTCATATCGCTTTACGCGATGAGTATTGCATTCTCTGCACTCGAACCTTCTCAAGCATTCCTTTACATGGATGATCTAATAGTCATAGGTTGTTTCGAAAAACATATGCTTAAAAACTTAACTGATGTTTTTAAGAAATGTAGGAAATACAACCTGAAGTTACATCATGAAAAATGTTAAATTTGTATGCATGAAGTCACATTTCTGGGACACAACGATAAAGGAATGCCAGACGACGTCCCACACGATGCGGACAGCGCTAGAAGATTCGTTGCATTCTGCAATTATTATAGACGTTTTATAAAATATGTTGCCGACTATTCTCGTCACATAAGAAGATTATGAAAAAAGATGTTAAGTTCGAATGGACAGCCGACTGCCAGCATGCCTTTGAACATCTCAAATCGGCAATAATAAGCCTTATATTATTACAATACCCGGATTTCAGCAAAGAATTTTGCATAATAACTGCAAGTAAGCAAGCTTGTGGAGCGGTTTTAACTCAAAACCATAATGGACTCCAACTCCCAATTGCTTAACACGTATGCGGCTCGAATTAGAAGAGTACGATTTCACAGTAGAGTATCTAAAGGGTAAAGATAACTATGTAGCTGATGACTGAAAGACTGAAAGATTTACAAGTTAAGGTCCTGAAAGTCACTACCAGTCACCAAAGTAATCAGAAAAACTCCTGCGCAGGAAGAGATCAAGTAGATTTGGCTATGCAAACTCTTGAGAACGCTTCCAATCCCAACATATATGAAGTCATTTGTAATGATGAAGTACGAAAAGTAGTGACCTTGCTTATATTAAATAATATATATTTCTTCAAACTTGGAATAAAAATTATAGCAAGAATTTATGTTTGCGATCTGTACACCAATGGAGCATTTGACTAAGGTCAGTCTTCCAAAGGCTTGAATAAGAAGCCGGTATACATGAGATCAGCCAACTCAAACTGTCACCGAGCGAAAAGATATTTGAATTAATTTCAGTTGAATCTTTTAAAAATATGGGCAACAAAACATTAAAATCATTACGAGTAGCGCTACTCAAGCCGGTGACCAAAATAGAAAATGAACAAGTAACAGGAAGCTCCCGACTATGCAATACCCTGAACCGTCTTATTACAACACGAAATATATTTAAAAAATAAAGTTCCCTTGACAGGGTTCGAGCTCGCAACTTGCATTCCTTGCTGTCGACTCTGCTCAACAGCCACACCAGCAAAAAAAAAATAAAAATACTTTCCCCGTCAGGGCTCGAACTCGCGACAGACCGCACCACTTGCTTTGCCCCTACTCAGCAGCCACACCAATAATTAAGTGCTTATGATAAAAAAGGAATTAAAATAACATTACAGAATAAAGTCGCAATTACCATGCTGTTAGAATGCGAAGCAGACGCTCATGAATGTTTGTGTGTACTTGTATACAGGACTTCTTAAAGCTCCTGCCCCCATTAATTACGTAGTTGCATATATCTTTGGATTTTTCTTAACCGATCTTTATGAAATTTTCTACAGTACATCCTATTGTATATTTGTGTGTTCTGAAAAAGTCAATTGCATTAAAATTGTGGCTTTAATTGGTTGGCAATAAAAGTTGGGTTATTTACTTGATTTATAGCTCTTGATTATCGATTATCGGAAACAAACTCGATCTGCGCGGGAGCTAGGAGCATCTACATCTAAAATTTCAAGTCTCTAGCTCTTATAGGTTCTGAGATCCTTTGGCTCATTCATACGGGCGGACGGACGGACGGACGGAAGGACAGACAGACGGACATGGCTAGATCGACTCGGCTATTGATGCTGATCAAGAATATATATACTTTATGGGGTCGGAGATGCTTCCTTCTGCCTGTTACATACATTTACATTTTGCACAAATACAATATACCCTTTTTACCCATTTTCATACATACATTTACATTTTGCACAAATACAATATACCCTTTTTACCCATTTTCAATGGGTTCAGGGTATAATAAACTAAAAATTAACTATTTAAAAAAATTGAAAAAAAAGAAAAAAAAAAGACTCTTTATAATTGACACAATAGGAGCAATTAAAGAGGTCTTTGTTAGAGATACCTATTTTAAAGAAAGAATTCAACAATTGGTCTCAACGACCCCAGTAAGTATATATGAATTAGAAACTTTATATATGGATACATATCAATTGGATTTTTCACCGGTTTTCCATTGTACAAAACCCTAAAAAGGGATAGTGTTGACAACCCTTCGGGTATACAAATAAGGTCGATTATTATAGAGCATCCAATACTAGGAAGAACACTAGACTTCGTAGTGTTATAAAAACCAACAATATAATGAATAAAATTATTCATCAAACAAATTCCCATAAATGGAATGGCACCAGATAGCTGAAAAAATAAAGCTGCATAGATCGAATTTCGACAAATCATATGCATGCCTAAATAAGAGTGCACCAGTTTTGCGACCAACCATAATTAAACACACTGAGATTCTTGTATATGAATACAATCAAATCAGGAGTTTAATTGAGGAGTGGCAGCATAAACTCACAAGCTTTAACAGAGTCCAAACTTCAGACATTTTAAAACGTCTTATGGGATAATCTGGTAAGCTTAAACGAAAAGTACAATCTCCAGCTTTATTTACCATCGGCATTAGACAGGCCGGTAACATTTGATAAGTCACTCTTGAAAAACTCACATGAAAACGACCAAATAGAGGACATAAAATTAGTAAATATGGCTGAGACAGTTGTAGAGTTTTTAAAATTAGCCTCGTTACTCTTACCAGATTTCGATGGAATGGCCGAAAACCTACAAAGTTTTTGGATGCACAGTTGTTCGGAAGCAACAGTCCAGGCAAATTCTGTATTGTAGTTCTTTCAACAACAATATGGAAATAATAGAGGAAACCGATGTAATTATCGTGGCAGAGGTAATTATTAGAACAACGGTTCCAGAAATAATAACCAAAGTTATAGCAGAAACAATAATATGGCACAAGGCCAAAATAGAGGAAACTCTAGAGGCCGTGGTAACTTGAATCGCGGCCACAACAATAATGTCCGAGTTACACAACACAATTCGGAAAACTCCGAACGACCTTTAGATACGAAACACTAGAAAACAATAAGGTTCACAACATCAATCTCAACCTCAGTATATTTGTATCATTTTATCATGTGGCAACGGGTAAAAAACTCGTTTTTCAAATAGATACAGATGCAGACATTTCAATTTTTAAAGAAAATTCTGATTTGTTCAATGACATTCAAAATGACAATAGAATCAATATTCAAGGCATAAGCCAAGAAGTTATAAAATCTAAAGGCTTAACCTTAATTGAACTACAGACAGATCAATATACAATTCCACACAATCTTCATATAGTAGATCTGCATTTCGCAATACCGTGCGATGGAATAATAGGGATGTATTTAATAAAAAAATTTAATTGTCAATTGGATTTAAAACCTACAGGAGATTGGTTTATAATTAGACCTAATAGCTTAAATTTTCCGATTTACGTTCCGATAACATACAGTTCTGGTAATAACTCGATATTATTACCAGCAAGATCTCAAGTTGTCCGTAAAATCACTATAGTCTCAAGTGAATATAGTGTACTAATTACAAACCAGGAAACTGGATTTTATGTTGCAAACACTGTTGCAACCACACAAAACGCATTTGTCCGATTTCCTAATACGACCAATGAAGACCAATTAATAAATAACAAGTAAGAGGCTCTAGTCGAGAGCTCCCGACTAGGGGATACCATGAAACATCTTCTTCCAACATCAAATATATATGTAGTGACATATCCATAGTCGCACCCACCCTTTATTATAACTTAGCACTTAAGCACAAGTATAAACATTTCCAATTCTTGTAAACAAAGAGCCTGGTGATAGCATCGACATTGGGCAAGATCAAACTGTCCCCCTTTGGTAGACTTAAACAATTCACCCTAAAAATCACGCCACTGTCAATGTTCTAACCATAGCATTATTCCACGCATAATTGCTGACGCAGCTCAAACTTAACTCAATTATGCGTCGAGCGAAGTTTGCTAAGCGACGGCAATGGTTAGATAAATTAGTTCAGATTCGGTAAGCGAAGCGGATTGTACTCAACAAAAGTAAACCTTCAGTGAAAATAATAAATTGAAATATATGTTTTTTTTTTACAATAACTGAACGCGTAAAACTTAGTTATATATATATTTAATTTTAGAAGCTATACGTCAAGTTTGGTGACTCTAGCTCTTATTATTTACCAAAATTACCCAAAAAACAGAATGTCGATATAGATTTTTATCGATTACTTGGAAATGGAGTAAGTTATCGATTATCGGAAACAAACTCGATCTGCGCAGGCCCTAGGAGCACCTACATCTAAAATTTCAAGGCTCTAGCTCTATAGGTTCTGAGATCCTTGCGTTCATACATACGGACGGACGGACGGACGGACGGACAGACGGACGGACGGACGGACTGATGGACTGACGAACGGACGGACGGACAGACGGACATGGTTATATCTACTCGGCTATTGGTGCTGATCAAGAATATATATAGTTTATGGGGTCGGAGATGCTTCCTTCTGCCTGTTACATACATTTGGATTTTGCACAACAATATACCCTTATACCCATTTTTAATGGGTTCAGGGTATAAAAATGAAAGATACTTGACATATACATAATATTCTAGAAGCAACATAGCATGTTTGGTGATACCTCTCCGACTGTTAAACGAGACGGAAGTGCGTAACAACCAAATCAAAGTGATTTACGATACAATATCGGCGTGCAATAAACTTTCTGACGCTAAGCGTCACTGTGTAAGTTTTGGGCAATGCTGCTACGGCATTGCCGGCAACGATAATTTACAAAAAACTAAAACAACTATAATAAACAAACAGAAATTAACTTGCCCAAGGGCAATAAAACGCAGGGCAGGCGGCTGCAGCTGCATAGAAACGAAAAAAAAAAAAAAAACGTTTCTTATCTATCGCGCGCGCACACCCTAGTGCGTGTGCGTGTGATTGTGCGTGCTTTTGTTTACGTTTTTGCAGTGCAGGTGTTACCTTTCCGCAAAATTGTTGAGACTTCTGTGGACCGTTGCGGTAAATTCTGCAAGTAATAATACTTCTCAGTATGGACACGCATAGCGAATCAAATGACTCAGAAATATACAACTTGTCACTATCGTATATTGCCAAAATGAGATCTATAGACGCCCAAGCGAGGAGACTAGACGAGCGGTATAAAACTGTGCTTTTCGAGAGCCAGATTCCCGATACCTCCTCGAATACGGTCTACATCACGACCATAGCCAACGCTTCCGCTATTACAGCAGTCACATACGCAGTGGCTTCAGCTACTTCTGCGACGGCTCGCAACACAGCAGGCCCCAACAATGCACAAGGCAGCAGCAGAAAGCCATCATGTCACCCTACAACCACCCCATGCGCCGCTAATTTACCCATCAACACTCCTGTTGCACCGGCAATTAACACCAGCACTCAAGTCGGTACTGTGCCTTATATCGATCCCCCGAGTTCAGAATGGCAAAAAGGAGGCACTGCCAGACGCAAGCGCCCTAGCGCTCCCCTCTCGCCTGACCAATCCAACAAAAAGGGTAAGACCAAAATTCTATCTAACCAGCAAGCATCAAGGGTAGTCCAAACTAGCCGGTCAAGCGACGACATTCCATCTACGTCAAAAGATGCTAGTCTAAGGATGAATCGATTTGCAGCCCTTGACACTGTCGACAACGAGGCTGACGAAAATCAGAATGATACTGAATTAGGTGATATGGAGACAGAAGCCAGCATGCTGGAGGACCTACCACTGCCTGCGACAACTCCACCGCCTCCCAAGTCTAGAAAACCTGGTCCCATCATGGTTCCGGGTATAACAGATATTCACAAATTCCAGGATGCCTTGGACCAAGTCATTTTACCTAGCAGCTACTCAACTCGTACGTCTGGCTCAGGCCTAACTAGGCTATACACCAAGGACGTTCCAACATTCCGTAAAGTAATTGCTTTCAAGGAAAAGGCTAAATGCCAAAACTACCACTACCAACTCCAAGAAGATAAACCTTTTCGCATTGTCATCAAACAGATGGCGTCCTCTACAGCCCAAGGCTTTATAATAAGGGAAATGCTAGACAAAGGACACAAGGTAGTCAACATCTTCAATCCTAAAGGCAATACCCCAAATGGCACTGAGCAAAATATGTTTTTCTTAGACCTCAAACCGGCTCCCAACAATAAGGAAGCACTAAAAATAAACCTATTGTGCCGTCAAGGAGCCATAGTGGAGCGCCACCGCCGATCTGCTGACGTTGTCCAATGCCACCGCTGCCAAGATTATGGCCATTCTAAAAACTACTGCATGAAGCAATTCGTTTGTGGTAGATGTGCTGAAGAGCACCCAACAGGATCGCCCCTTTGCAAAGCAGCCCAGAAAGGCGACTTCTTTTGCGCCAACTGTGGCGGAAACCACTCTGCCAACTACAAAGGCTGTAAATGGTACATAGACCGAATCAAGGTACGCAAGCCGGCCCCCAATATCTCGGCTACTCTCCACAAGGCGCATAATAACCACGCTCAGCAAAACAACAATGCAAATCAATTTATCCTCAATCCCATGGTAGCTGGCAAATCTGTTTCATTTGCGGACATGCTCAGATCGGGCAACCCTACCAACAGCCAGGGAAGAGGCGTCACCCAATGCAAACCAGATGGTAAATCGAACGAAAGGCAGCTCAACAACACCCCCGGAAACAAGCCGAGCGAGGATACGAACTCGAGAATTTCGGCACTTGAAGAGGCCATGCTAAGCCTTACCTCAAGAATGGACCAGATCCTTTATACACTTCATAAAAACTCCGAAACTCAGCACATCCTGATGTCGCTAATTTCTCGCCTTATCCTATCAAAATGAGCCAGTTAAGGATCGGATTATGGAACGCAGATGGCCTTAACAGAAAAATCCAGGAACTAAGGACTTTTCTCGCCACCCACGTCATTGACATAATGCTCCTTACGGAAACGCACATGCACATGTGCTCAAAAATATATGTCCCCAGTTATACTACATATATTACACAACATCCCTGCAACTACCGCAGAGGAGGTGCCGGCATATTAATACGCCATAGCCTGAGCCACCACCCCCTGGAACACATTTCCCAACCACATCTGCAGATGGCCGCAGTCAAGATAAACACTAGCAGAGGTGACTTCACAATTGCTTCTCTATACCTCCCGCCGGCTGTGCCATGGACCAAAGCAAATTTTGAGTTCCTAATAATGAACCTAGGACAAAAATTCATTGCCGGAGGGGACTGGAATGCGAAACACAGACTATGGGGAAAGAACAGAGCCTGTACGAGAGGGCAGAATTTGCACGAAGCCATCATCGCCTGCAGATGCGATGTCTTGGCAACCGGAAATGCAACATACTACGCGTACAACTCGCAATGCACTCCTAGTGCCCTAGACTTCTTCATATATGGTGGCCTTAGGCAGAGCTCACTCTCCATCGAGACCAAATATGACCTCTCTTCGGACCATCTTCCTCTTTTGGCTACTGTCCACACCAGCCCTATGCAGCAGCCAAAAAGAAAGAGTCTACTGCCGCCAAATGGGGATGTTGAAAGATTCCAGGCTGAACTCAACAACACAATCAATCTCAACATGATCCTGACCTCCCCTGAAGACATTGAGGATGCTATCGATAATTTCATGGCGAAGATTCGAGCAGCAGCCCAACTTGCTTCACATGCTATAGACCCGATCCGGATATCGCCCCCTCGAGGCTCAATCCATCCGGCTGCAGCTCCACTTCTGGCATTAAAAAGGCGGCTACGCAAGGAGCACGTGCGCACTGGTGACCTAAGAGTAAGCAGGATATATAGAAGGATATCCAACAGGCTCCAGAAAGTCCTCGCGGCCATAAGCAACCAGCAGTTCAGCAGAAAACTTATGGACGCCAGCCCAGATGCTAGCACGGGATACAGCCTCTGGCAGCTGACAAAAAGCTTTAAAAGACAGCCCGTCCGCAAAAGTCCCATAAAAAGAGAGGATGGTTCCTGGGCCAGATCGAGCTTAGAACGCGCTGAAACTTTCGCCACGCACCTAGAGGAGCGATTTAAACCGTTCGATTCCCCCCACTCACTCCATGAAGAATGCATAGACAGGACCCTTGAAGCACCACAACAACCTGATCTGTCCACTATCCAGGTGACCCTCAAAGAGGTCGAAACACAAATCCAAGCGCTTAAGATTCGTAAAGCCCCTGGATCTGATGAACTGGACAGCAGAACAATAAAGCTGCTCCCCACCAAAGGCATACTCTTCATTGTGCTCTTATATAATTCAATGCTTCGAATCGGACACTTCCCAAGGCAATGGAAAAGCGCTCTGATTGCAATGATTCCAAAACCCAAAAAACCGCTCACGCAAGTCGAATCTTATAGACCAATCAGTCTGCTTCGACTCTCTCCAAAATATTCGAAAGAGTATCGGAACTGGATTGTGTTAAGCGCATCATACCAAGGCATCAGTTCGGATTTCGAAGACGGCATGGGACACCGGAGCAGCTCCACCGAGTGGTGGATTTCATCCTCGACAGCTTCGAGAACCTCGAGTACTGCGTCGCGGCATTTGTTGATATCAAACAAGCGTTTGACCGAGTGTAGCACAAAGGACTCCTGTTCAAAATAAAAACTTTGTTTCCTCCCTTTCTTTTTCACATAATCTACAGCTTCCTCAAAAACATAAAGTTTGTAGTTGTAGTCGACGGCACGTTCTCTGCAGTCAAGCAAATCCAAGCTGGAGTCCCCCAGGGCAGTGTCCTTGCTCCGTGGCTCTACACTGTTTATACAGCCGACATGCCGACGGCCGTCGACACTGGAGCATCCCGATAGCTTCAACCTCGGCACGTTCGCCGACGATACAGCAATCCTCTCAAAAGCCAGCTGTGTTTACCAAGCCACTGACCAAATCGATATGCTGCACATTCGCGATCCGGAGAGATACCTCGCCAGGAGTATTCCTCCAAGGCGAACTTCTTGGCCATAAAGACGGCCATCGCTACCTGGGAGTCTACCTTGATCGCAGGCTCACTTGGAGCAAACACATCGCAACAACATGCCACAGCGTACGTCAAAAACTAAAAGGTATGGCTTGGCTCCTTAAGGCAAGCAGCAAGCTTTCTCTGAGCAATAAGGTGCTGCTCTATAAAACCCTCCTGGCCCCAGTCTGGCGCTATGCAAGTCAAATTTTCGGCACGGCAGCAAAATCTCACTTGAGGAAAATAAGTGTCTTCCAAGCGAAGGTACTCAGACTGAGTGCTGGGGCTCCCTGGTACATCCGCAACCGGGCCCTAGCAAGAGACCTAAAGGTCCCCTTGGTAGGCGACCTTCTACGTCAGCAGTCCACCAGCTACATGGCCCGTCTTTCTGCCCACCTCAATATATTGGCTAGAAGACTCTTCAGAAGAAAGCGACGGAGACTTCGCAGAATCCACCCCATCGACCTCCCAAACCGGGTAATCACTTGAACAAAAAAAAAGAAAAAGTAATAATAATCATACTAAAATTATAAGATAAATTGAATAATTATAAAACTTAATAGGTAATATTAAGTATGTTTATCCCATTATAGTCAAGCTAGGTTAAGATGCTCATGTATAGTATCAATAAACTAGCTAATAAAAGGAATAAACAAAAAAAAAAAGCATGTTTGGTGACTCTAGCTCTTATTATTTACCCAATTTGCTCAAAAACAGGATGTAGATATTGATTTTTATCGATTGCTTGGAAACGGAATAATACATACGGACAGACGGACATAGCTAGATCGACTCGGTTGTTGATGCTGATATATACATTTGCATTTTGCACAAATACAATATACCCTTTTTATCCATTTTCAATGGGTTCAGGGTATAATAATTTTTATAAACAAAAATTGAGATTGAAGGGTATTGAACCAAATTATATTAAAACCTATCGAAGCCCGTATAGTCGTTAGAAGAAATTCAAAAACGAGAAGGCAAATTAATCTCCGACAAAATTGTCGAACCATCAGTTTCAGAATACAATAGCCCACTTTTACTAGTTCCAAAAAAAGCACTTCCAGGCTCAGAAGATAAGAAATGGCGATTAGTAATTGATTAGTAATCGTCAGATTAATAAAAAACTGTTTTCTGATAAATTTCTACTACCTAGAATTGATGATAATGTAGATCAGCAAGGTAGAGCAAAATATTTTTCATGCCTTGACTTAATGTCAGGCTTTCACCAAATTGAACTTGGAGAAAGTTCAAGAAATATAACGTCTTTTTCAACGAGCAATGACTCATATCGCTTTACGCGATGAGTATTGCATTCTCTGCACTCGAACCTTCTCAAGCATTCCTTTACATGGATGATCTAATAGTCATAGGTTGTTTCGAAAAACATATGCTTAAAAACTTAACTGATGTTTTTAAGAAATGTAGGAAATACAACCTGAAGTTACATCATGAAAAATGTTAAATTTGTATGCATGAAGTCACATTTCTGGGACACAACGATAAAGGAATGCCAGACGACGTCCCACACGATGCGGACAGCGCTAGAAGATTCGTTGCATTCTGCAATTATTATAGACGTTTTATAAAATATGTTGCCGACTATTCTCGTCACATAAGAAGATTATGAAAAAAGATGTTAAGTTCGAATGGACAGCCGACTGCCAGCATGCCTTTGAACATCTCAAATCGGCAATAATAAGCCTTATATTATTACAATACCCGGATTTCAGCAAAGAATTTTGAATAATAACTGATGCAAGTAAGCAAGCTTGTGGAGCGGTTTTAACTCAAAACCATAATGGACTCCAACTCCCAATTGCTTAACACGTATGCGGCTCGAATTAGAAGAGTACGATTTCACAGTAGAGTATCTAAAGGGTAAAGATAACTATGTAGCTGATGACTGAAAGACTGAAAGATTTACAAGTTAAGGTCCTGAAAGTCACTACCAGTCACCAAAGTAATCAGAAAAACTCCTGCGCAGGAAGAGATCAAGTAGATTTGGCTATGCAAACTCTTGAGAACGCTTCCAATCCCAACATATATGAAGTCATTTGTAATGATGAAGTACGAAAAGTAGTGACCTTGCTTATATTAAATAATATATATTTCTTCAAACTTGGAATAAAAATTATAGCAAGAATTTATGTTTGCGATCTGTACACCAATGGAGCATTTGACTAAGGTCAGTCTTCCAAAGGCTTGAATAAGAAGCCGGTATACATGAGATCAGCCAACTCAAACTGTCACCGAGCGAAAAGATATTTGAATTAATTTCAGTTGAATCTTTTAAAAATATGGGCAACAAAACATTAAAATCATTACGAGTAGCGCTACTCAAGCCGGTGACCAAAATAGAAAATGAACAAGTAACAGGAAGCTCCCGACTATGCAATACCCTGAACCGTCTTATTACAACACGAAATATATTTAAAAAATAAAGTTCCCTTGACAGGGTTCGAGCTCGCAACTTGCATTCCTTGCTGTCGACTCTGCTCAACAGCCACACCAGCAAAAAAAAAATAAAAATACTTTCCCCGTCAGGGCTCGAACTCGCGACAGACCGCACCACTTGCTTTGCCCCTACTCAGCAGCCACACCAATAATTAAGTGCTTATGATAAAAAAGGAATTAAAATAACATTACAGAATAAAGTCGCAATTACCATGCTGTTAGAATGCGAAGCAGACGCTCATGAATGTTTGTGTGTACTTGTATACAGGACTTCTTAAAGCTCCTGCCCCCATTAATTACGTAGTTGCATATATCTTTGGATTTTTCTTAACCGATCTTTATGAAATTTTCTACAGTACATCCTATTGTATATTTGTGTGTTCTGAAAAAGTCAATTGCATTAAAATTGTGGCTTTAATTGGTTGGCAATAAAAGTTGGGTTATTTACTTGATTTATAGCTCTTGATTATCGATTATCGGAAACAAACTCGATCTGCGCGGGAGCTAGGAGCATCTACATCTAAAATTTCAAGTCTCTAGCTCTTATAGGTTCTGAGATCCTTTGGCTCATTCATACGGGCGGACGGACGGACGGACGGAAGGACAGACAGACGGACATGGCTAGATCGACTCGGCTTTTGATGCTGATCAAGAATATATACACTTTATGGGGTCGGAGATGCTTCCTTCTGCGTGTTACATACATTTGGATTTTGCACAAATACAATATACCCTTGTACCCATTTTTAATGGGTTCAGGGTATAAAAATAATAAGATTCTTAAAAATGGCCACAATAGGAGCAATTTAAGAGGTCTTTGTTAGAGATGCCTATTTTAAAGAAAGAATTCAACAATTGGTCCCAACGACCCCAGTAAGCATATATGAATTAGAATCTTTATATATGGATACATTTCATTTAGATTTTTCCGGTTATTCCATTGTACAAACACACAAAAAGGAATAGTATTGACAACCCTTCGAGTATACAAGTTAGATCGATCATTTAAGAGCATCCAATGATAGGAAGAACACTAGACTTCGTAGTGTTATAAAAACCAACAATATAATGAATAAAATTATTCATCAAGCAAATTCCCATAAATGGAATGGCACCAGATAGCTGAAAAAATAAAGCTGCATAGATCGAATATCGACAAATCATATACATGCCTAAATAAGAGTGCACCAGTTTTGCGACCAACCATAATTAAACACACTGAGATTCTTGTATATGAATACAATCAAATCAGGAGTTTAATTGAGGAGTGGCAGCATAAACTTACAAGCTTTAACAGAGTCCAAACTTCAGACATTTCAAAAGGTCTAAGGAATAATCTGGTAAGCTTAAGTGCCATCTCTAGCTTTATTTACCATCGGCATTAAACACGCCGGTAACATTTGATAACAAGCTCTTGAAGGTGCGTATATCAGTGATGGTTTAAGCCCGGATCTACCCAACAAAAACAGTTTGACATTAGCTGTAAAGGCCATGACGCAAAATTGCGCAATTGACAGAGTAAAACTGATCATGCAAGCAGGCACACTCAACACCATAAATGATGCCATTTCAAAATTTGTCAACAGTTGTTCGGAAGCAACAGTCCAGGCAAATTCTGTATTGTAGTTCTTTCAACAACAATATGGAAATAATAGAGGAAACCGAGGTAATTATCGTGGCAGAGGTAATTATCAGAACAACGGTTTCAGAAATAATAACCAAAGTTATAGCAGAAACAATAATACGGCACAAGGCCAAAATAGAGGAAACTCTAGAGGCCGTGGTAACTTGAATCGAGGCCACAACAATAATGTCCGAGTTACACAACACAATTCGGAAAACTCCGAACGACCTTTAGATACGCAACACTAGAAAACAATAAGGTTCACAACATCAATCTCGACCTCAGTATATTTGTATAATTTTATCATGTGGCAACGGGTAAAAAACTCGTTTTTCAAATAGATACAGGTGCAGACATTTCAATTTTAAAAGAAAATTCTGATTTGTTCAATGACATTCAAAATGACAATAGAATCAATATTCAAGGCTTAAGCCAGGAAGTTACTAAATCTAAAGGCTTAACCTCAATTGAACTACAGACAGCTCAATATACAATTCCACATAGTTTCCATAAAGTAGATCTGCATTTCGCAATATCGTGCGACGGAATAATAGGGATGTATTTAATAAAAAATTGTAATTGTCAATTGGATTTTAAACCTACAGAAGATTGGTTTATAATTAGACCTAATAACTTAAATTTTCCGATTTACGTTCCGATAACATACAGTTCTGGCAATAACTCAATATTATTATCAGCAAGATCTCAAGTTGTCCGTAAAATCACTAAAGTCTCAAGTGAAGATAGTGTACTAATTCCTAACCAGGAAATTTAAACTGGTATTTATGTTGCAAACACCGTTGCAACCACACGAAACGCATTTGTCCGATTTCTTATCACGAAAAATAAAGACCAAATAATTAATAACAAGTAAGAGGTTCTAGTCGGGAGCTCCCGACTGAACCCTCTTACCATGAACCCTCTTATTCCAATACAAAATAAATTTATATAATAAAGTTCACTTGACAGGGCTCGAACTCGCAACTTGCAGTACATTCTGTCGACTCTACTCAACAGCCACACCAGCAAAAAATAAATAAAAAAATACTTTCCCCGGCAGGGCTCGAACTCGCGACAGACCGCACCTCTTGCTATGCCTCTACTTAGCAGCCACATCAATAATTAGGTGATTATGATAGAAAAAGGAATTAAAATAGCATTATAGAAAAATTCGCAATTACGATGCTGTTAGAATGCGAAGCAGACGCACATGAATGTGTGTGTGTCCTTGTATATAGGAATCCTTAAAGCTCCTGCCCCCTTCAATTGCGCAGTTGCATATAGCTTTGGTTTTTTCTTAACCGATCTTTATGAAATTTTCGACAGTACATCCTATTGTACCATAGAACATTTGTGTATTCTGAAAAAGTCAATTCCATTTAAATTGTGGCTTAAATTGGTTGGCAATAAAAGTTGGGTTATTTACTTGATTTATAGCTCTGTGGTGGTAGCGGGGAGATGGCGATAGGTGTAAAATGAAAGATACTTGAAATATCTATAATATTCTAGAAGCAACATATCATGTTTGGTGACTGTAGCTCTTATTATTTACCCAATTTGCTCAAAAATCACAATGTCGATATCGATTCTTATCGATTGCTTAGAAACGGAGTAAGTTATCGATTATCGGAAACAAACTCGATCTGCGTAGGCACTAGGAACACCAACATCTAAAATTTCAAGTCTCTAGCTCTTATAGGTTCTGAGATGCTTGTGTTCATACATACGGACGGGCCGACGGACGGACAGACAGACGACGGACATGGCTAGATCGACTCGGCTATTGATGCTGATCAAGAATATATATACTTAATGGGGTCGGATATGCTTCCTTCTGCTTGTTACACATATTTGCATTGTGCACAAATACAATGTACCCTTTTTACCCATTTTCAATGGGTTCAGGGAATAAAAATAATTTTATCTTTAAACCACTTTCGAACTACGACGTGGTTCAAACTATTCCAGAATAGAGAAAAAACACAGCAATAGCTCAATGAAATAAAAACTTTCCAAAACAATGTAAGCCACAACTAATATAATTATGCACCAAGTATAGTGATTAATAACAAACAAGTAAAAGGTTCTAGTACGGAGCTCCCGACTAGGAGATACCCTGAACCCTCTTCTTCCAACATCAAATGCATATATTTATTCCATTTTAGAAGCTATATGTCTCTTATTATTTATCAAAATTGCCCAAAAAACAGGATATCGATATCGATTTTTATCGATTGCTTCGAAACGGAGTAAGTTATCGATTATCTGATACAAACTCGATCTGCGCGGGCACTAGGAGCACGTACATCTAGGTTCTGAGATCCTTGCGTTCATACATACGGACAGATCGACTCGGCTATTGGTGCTGATCAAGACTATATATACTTTATGGGGTCGGAGATGCTTCCTTCTGCCTGTTACATACATTTGGACTTTGCACAAATACAATACACCTTTTCACCCATTTTTAATGGGTTCAGGGTATAAATATAATTTTTATAATCAAAAATTGAGATTGAAGGATACTGAACCAAATTATATTAAAACCTATTGTAGCCCGCATAGTCAGGTAGAAGAAATTCAAAAACAAATAGGCAAATTAAATCGACAAAATTATCGAACCATCAGTTTCAGATACAATAGCCCACTTTTACTAGTTCCAAAGAAAGCACTTCCAGGCTCAGAAGATAAGAAATGGCGATTAGTAATTGACTATCGTCAGATTAATAAAAAACTGTTGTCTGATAAATTTTCACTACCTAGAATTGATGATAATTTAGAACAGCAAGGTGGAGCAAAATATTTTTCATGCCTTGACTTAATGTCAGGCTTTCACCAAATTGAACTTGGAGAAAGTTCAAGAAATATAACGACTTTTTCAACGAGCAATGACTCATATCGCTTTACGCGATGAGTATTGCATTCTCTGCACTCGAACCTTCTGAAGCATTCCTTTACATGGATGATCTAATAGTCATAGGTTGTTGCGAAAAACATATGCTTAAAAACTTAACTGATGTTTTTAGGAAATTTAGGAAATACAACCTGAAGTTACATCCTGAAAAATGTTCAATTTTTATGCATGAAGTCACATTTCTTGGACACAACGATAAAGGAATGCCAGACGACGTCCCACACGATGCGGACAGCGCTAGAAGATTCGTTGCATTCTGCAATTATTATAGACGTTTTATAAAATATGTTGCCGACTATTCTCGTCACATAAGAAGATTATGAAAAAAGATGTTAAGTTCGAATGGACAGCCGACTGCCAGCATGCCTTTGAACATCTCAAATCGGCAATAATAAGCCTTATATTATTACAATACCCGGATTTCAGCAAAGAATTTTGCATAATAACTGATGCAAGTAAGCAAGCTTGTGGAGCGGTTTTAACTCAAAACCATAATGGACTCCAACTCCCAATTGCTTAACACGTATGCGGCTCGAATTAGAAGAGTACGATTTCACAGTAGAGTATCTAAAGGGTAAAGATAACTATGTAGCTGATGACTGAAAGACTGAAAGATTTACAAGTTAAGGTCCTGAAAGTCACTACCAGTCACCAAAGTAATCAGAAAAACTCCTGCGCAGGAAGAGATCAAGTAGATTTGGCTATGCAAACTCTTGAGAACGCTTCCAATCCCAACGTATATGAAGTCATTTGTAATGATGAAGTACGAAAAGTAGTGACCTTGCTTATATTAAATAATATATATTTCTTCAAACTTGGAATAAAAATAATAGCAAGAATTTATGTTTGCGATCTGTACACCAATGGAGCATTTGACTAAGGTCAGTCTTCCAAAGGCTTGAAAAAGAAGCCGGTATACATGAGATCAGCCAACTCTAACTGTCACCGAGCGAAAAGATATTTGAATTAATTTCAATCAAATCTTTTAAAAATGTGGGCAACAAAAAAAAAGTCATTACGAGTAGCGCTACTCAAGCCGGTGACCATAATAGAAAATGAACAAGTAAGAGGTTCTAGTCGTAAGCTCCCGACTGCGAAATACCCTGACCCCTCTTATTCTAACACCCAATAAATTACAAAAAAAAGTTCCCTTGGCAGGGTTCGATCTCGCAACTGATCGCAGTACTTGCTGTCGACTCTACTCAACAGCCACACCAGCCAAAAAAAAAAAAATACTTTCCCCGGTAGGGCTCGAACTCGCGACAGACCGCACCACTTGCTATGCCTCTACTCAGCATCCACACCAATAATTAAGTACTTATGATAAAAAAAAACCAACTAAAATAGCAGTACAGAAAAAATTCGCAATTACCATGCTGTTAGAATATTTCTTAAACGATCTTTATGAAATTTTCTACCGTACATCTATTTATGTATTCTGAAAAAGTTAATTGCATTCAAATTGTGGCTTAAATTGGTTGGCAATAAAAGTTGGGTTATTTACTTGATTTATAGCTCTGTGGTGGTAGCGGGGAGATGGCGATAGGTATAAAATGAATGATACTTGACATATACATATATAATATTCTAGAAGCAACATATCATGGTGGGTGACTCAAGCTCTTATTATTTACCCAATTTGCTCAAGAAACAGGATGTCGATAACGATTTTTATCGATTGCTTGGAAACGGAGTAAGTTATCGATTATCGAAAACAAACTCAATCTGCGCAGGCACTAGGAACATATATAAAATTCAAGTCTCTAGCTCTTATAGGTTCTAAGATCCTTGCGTTCATACATACGGGCGGACAGACGGACGGACGGACGGACGGACGGACGGACGGACGGACGGACGGACGGACGGACGGACGGACGGACGGACGGACGGACGGACGGACAGACGGACAGACGGACGGACCGACGGACGGAAAGACAGACGGACATGGCTAGATCGACTCGGCTATTGATGCTGATCAAGAATATATATACTTTATGGGGTCGGAGATGCTTCCTTCTGTGTGTTACATACATTTGGATTTTGCACAAATACAATATACCCTTTTTACCCATTTTCAATGGTTTCAGGGTATAAAAAGATCAAATAGCGATACTGTTTACATATCATGACGATCCTATACAAGGAGGTCATACTGGCATTTTAAAAACGCTAGATAAATTAAAAAGACACTACTTCTGGCAAATAGTAAACCAAATTCATACGTAGATATCCTAAATGTTATAAGTCGAAAACGACGACCCACACAAAAACACCTCTGACCATTACAGAAACGCCGATAAATGCGCTCGACAGAGTTATAGTGGACACTATAGGTCCACTACCAAAATCCGAAAATGGAAAGGACTATGCAATTACATTGATATGCGACTTAACAAAATATTTTGTAGCTATTCCAGTACCAAATAAATCCGCTAAGGCAGTTGCAAACGCAATATTTGAATCTTTTATAGTGAAGTTCGGTCCAATGAAGACGTTCATTTCAGACATGGGAACTGACTAAAAAAATTATATTATTAATGAGGTGCAAATACTTAAAGATAGACAATTTAACGTCTACAGCACACCACCACTAGGCAGTTGGAACAGTAGAATGAATTCATATAAATTTCAACGGATACATACGTTCTTATGTATCAGTTGATAGAACTGATTAGGATATATGGCTCCAATACTTTGTTTACTGTTTCAACACGACCCCCTCTATGGCACACAATTATTGTCCATATGAGTTAGTTTTCGGCAAACAAAGCAACTTGCTAAAATATTTTAATAAAATAGATAATAATATAGATGATTACGCCAAGGAAACAAAGTTTAGACTAGAACACGCATATAAAGGAGCTAGGATAATGTAAGAAAAACATAAGGCAAAAAATAAAGAATATAAAAAAATATAAAGAATATCTATAGAGGATAGAGATAACATTACAATAAAAGATAAAAAAGGTATAAAACAGAAAGTTCATAAGGATAGGTTAAAAATTTTCACTTCATAATCATTTTAGTGTGGCCATGCATAAGAATATTCATATTATTATTTTATATTATTATTATTATAAACTTGAGTAATACATTTGCATTTTAATCATCAGCAAATGACATTTAATTAATATAACGCTAAGGATATTATGGTGAAGGAGTGAGTGCAAGGCAGAGTTTGTGGGGCTGCACCTCTGGCAGTTTCCGTAATTTTTGCTGTGAAGTGGTCTCCAGTTCACTTGCCGTACCTATAGCGATGTTGAGCTCCAAAGTGCCCTCGAGGCAGGTCCGGCAGACGTCCAAGTTAGAGCGCGGCGCGAGCATTGCGCACCGCTTGCGAGTCTCTTCTAGCTCGATCAGTAGTGGGTGGCAATCCGAGGTCAGGTCCAAAAGACTTCTTATTCTCAGCTGTTCCTGTCTGAATCCCTTGTCGAGCCCGAAGTCAAGTGCACTAAGTATTGCAGTAGCTCTATATGGATGGTTGGCGGTGTGGAGAGTGTAGCCTGGCACTCTGAGGGGGGCGGGACGGGAGCAGAAATGAGTCTTCGTGAGCAGAAACACATCGAAGATCGATGAATGCTAAAATCTTATACGCTTTCGAACTGACTCTCTTGGCGTTCCACAGTGCGACCCTAATGGAGTTAATTATTGACACTGATATATTTTGCGCTATTAATAAGCATAATATTTAGCGCTTGAAGTATGGTCTCGACGAGAGACCAGGTTGTTAAACCCGGCGTACAGTTGATTTAACCTGAGCTCGAGAGCTGAGGTGGGACTGTTGTCAGCAATTGAATGGGATCAACTGGGAATGCTGCCTGTGTTTCTTCTGCGAGACGATGAGGGAGCTCTGTGCTCGGCGGGCTGGTTGGCGATTATTGGCCGGGAACGAAGCTGCGGGCAGGAGGGGCCACAATGGTAGCAACACCGATAATCATCTGTTTGCATTCGCTTGTTAGGTGGCTGTCCGCACTCTCCGTGCACACATGGAGTCTTGAGCAATAGGACTTGGTGTGCCCGACGTCTTGCGAGGCTTTTCCCACGAGACTGCATATCACAGTTATGGATTTGATGAAATTGTTGTTATTCGCCTTCTGCAGGTCAACAAACCTCATGTTGAGTGGCTCGTTATTGACTCTGCTACACGCCCCCTTGTCTACCAGTTGCGCTGAAATATCTTCAAATGGGATCTCGTGGTGTATATTTCTTAGGACTTTGCGGTATGGTCGGTCCCAACCGAGTTTTGGAATTGGATAATGCAGTCGCCAGAGTTGAGCGCTCACACGGTGTAGGTGTTCTCGCCTACGATGCTGTCCAATTCCTTGCAGAACGTGGTAAAGCTGATGATGCCTGGCACAGTTATTCTGGGCGAAGGGGCGAAGGGACGCCGTCTGGGTGGGTTGCAGGGGGTGGCGAGCTTCTGGCTGGTCTGGATGGTCTATCATCTTCATCTACAATGGTAGCGACGTTGTTATTGGCAGTTTGCTCTTCGATGTCCATGTGGTTTTCCTCTTCATCACAGAAGGCCGAAAGCCGGTCTTGGCTGCCTTTTTGGCTTCGGTTGTGCTCGCCTTCTTGCGAGATATACTGGGTGAAAGATCACCACTTTCTCTTATTTTAGCGGCGCCTTCTTCGGGCTTGAACGGTTCGTTTTAGTACCTGACCCTGCAGTCTTGAGCGGGTATTTGTTTAAAAGGACGTGGAGGTCTGGACTATGGAGAGACGGGGTAGAGGGGCCCAGAGAGCTGATGCCACGTGAAGGGGACGACGTTACCGTGGTGACTGATTTGCCAGCACTGGTTGTGCTCCTATTGGCTAGCGCTATGCTTGTGTTGGTGACTCTTGGCAAAAGTTCTCTCACGAAAGGTGTGCTCGTTCACTCACACGCACACACTACGGTCTATGGGCTGAATATCGGCGATCAGCTGAGCACAGTTGAGCTTTGCTATAGCCGGTTCTCTTACGCTCGCAGGCGGTTGCACTCTTGTAACATAAACGAGAATTTTGTATTTTAAAAGTCTAAAAGGGGCGCTTGGGCTGTGGGGAGAGGCAGCACTTTTGCCCTGTGGCGGCTTAGCTAGTGTCACTGTCAATGTAAGTGTCCGCTTTTTCCGTGTGATGCACTGAATACACACACACGGGAATGCACAAAAACACTACCGATCCCCGCGGAAGTTCAAGGCGAATTAAAAAATAAAAGATTTAAATTTCCACCACGTTAATGATTGTATTCATTTTGGTCGTAATTATTGTTGTACATATATGTGATATGAAAAATAACTGTAACAGGCTATACCTTTGTCAGCCGTCCGCAGAATCTTCACACAGGAACACTTGACACCGAGCTCATTTAGACCCTCGGTAAAAATTCATATTATCCAACTGCTGCAACCAGCAGCATAAAAATAGATAGCGCACATGTGGTCGCTTAAGATTCTAAGATTGACCTATGCTAAAAAATATCATGTAAGAATAATCAGTAGCAAGGGTGAAAACAGTTTATGACCGCTGCTGCCGATAATGCATCGACAGCAGACCTTAGATAAGACTTAAGATTCGTAAGAATAAACCAGTATCTTACAAGTACTCACAGAGGACAGGTCCGTCCAGTCTGTGAGCTAGACCTCTATGACTCTATGATTAGATCCGATAGCATGCCGGACGGATATTGGCAGAATGTTCAAATTCTAGTAATTCTGACAATAAATCATTTATGGACTTTGCACATATACAAACTATTATAGGAAAAGCAGTGGGCAGTGCGTTAGATGTCAAAGGGACCAGTTTAATAGGAAACTTTAGTAGATCATAAGCTACATACAAACTGGAGGTGGGTGTATATGCTCTCCTAGCGGCAAAAACTGCATTTTGGCTTTAAACGATTATAAGGCGGTGTAATATATAAGAAAACAAGTAAGAGGTTCTAGTCGTAAGCTCCCGACTGCGAAATACCCTGACCCCTCTTATTCTAACACCCAATAAATTACAAAAAAAAGTTCCCTTGGCAGGGTTCGATCTCGCAACTGATCGCAGTACTTGCTGTCGACTCTACTCAACAGCCACACCAGCCAAAAAAAAAAAAATACTTTCCCCGGTAGGGCTCGAACTCGCGACAGACCGCACCACTTGCTATGCCTCTACTCAGCATCCACACCAATAATTAAGTACTTATGATAAAAAAAAACCAACTAAAATAGCAGTACAGAAAAAATTCGCAATTACCATGCTGTTAGAATATTTCTTAAACGATCTTTATGAAATTTTCTACCGTACATCTATTTATGTATTCTGAAAAAGTTAATTGCATTCAAATTGTGGCTTAAATTGGTTGGCAATAAAAGTTGGGTTATTTACTTGATTTATAGCTCTGTGGTGGTAGCGGGGAGATGGCGATAGGTATAAAATGAATGATACTTGACATATACATATATAATATTCTAGAAGCAACATATCATGGTGGGTGACTCAAGCTCTTATTATTTACCCAATTTGCTCAAGAAACAGGATGTCGATAACGATTTTTATCGATTGCTTGGAAACGGAGTAAGTTATCGATTATCGGAAACAAACTCAATCTGCGCAGGCACTAGGAACATATATAAAATTCAAGTCTCTAGCTCTTATAGGTTCTAAGATCCTTGCGTTCATACATACGGGCGGACAGACGGACGGACGGACGGACGGACGGACGGACGGACGGACGGACGGACGGACGGACAGACGGACAGACGGACGGACCGACGGACGGAAAGACAGACGGACATGGCTAGATCGACTCGGCTATTGATGCTGATCAAGAATATATATACTTTATGGGGTCGGAGATGCTTCCTTCTGTGTGTTACATACATTTGGATTTTGCACGAATACAATATACCCTTTTTACCCATTTTCAATGGTTTCAGGGTATAAAAAGATCAAATAGCGATACTGTTTACATATCATGACGATCCTATACAAGGAGGTCATACTGGCATTTCAAAAACGCTAGATAAATTAAAAAGACACTACTTCTGGCAAATAGTAAACCAAATTCATACGTAGATATCCTAAATGTTATAAGTCGAAAACGACGACCCACACAAAAACACCTCTGACCATTACAGAAACGCCGATAAATGCGCTCGACAGAGTTATAGTGGACACTATAGGTCCACTACCAAAATCCGAAAATGGAAACGAATATGCAATTACATTGATATGCGACTTAACAAAATATTTTGTAGCTATTCCAGTACCAAATAAATCCGCTAAGGCAGTTGCAAACGCAATATTTGAATCTTTTATAGTGAAGTTCGGTCCAATGAAGACGTTCATTTCAGACATGGGAACTGACTAAAAAAATTCTATTATTAATGAGGTGCAAATACTTAAAGATAGACAATTTAACGTCTACAGCACACCACCACTAGGCAGTTGGAACAGTAGAATGAATTCATATAAATTTCAACGGATACATACGTTCTTATGTATCAGTTGATAGAACTGATTAGGATATATGGCTCCAATACTTTGTTTACTGTTTCAACACGACCCCCTCTATGGCACACAATTATTGTCCATATGAGTTAGTTTTCGGCAAACAAAGCAACTTGCTAAAATATTTTAATAAAATAGATAATAATATAGATGATTACGCCAAGGAAACAAAATTTAGACTAGAACACGCATATAAAGGAGCTAGGATAATGTAAGAAAAACATAAGGCAAAAAATAAAGAATATAAAAAAATATAAAGAATATCTATAGAGGATAGAGATAACATTACAATAAAAGATAAAAAAGGTATAAAACAGAAAGTTCATAAGGATAGGTTAAAAATTTTCACTTCATAATCATTTTAGTGTGGCCATGCATAAGAATATTCATATTATTATTTTATATTATTATTATTATAAACTTGAGTAATACATTTTCATTTTAATCATCAGCAAATGACATTTAATTAATATAACGCTAAGGATATTATGGTGAAGGAGTGAGTGCAAGGCAGAGTTTGTGGGGCTGCACCTCTGGCAGTTTCCGTAATTTTTGCTGTGAAGTGGTCTCCAGTTCACTTGCCGTACCTTTAGCGATGTTGAGCTCCAAGGTGCCCTCGAGGCAGGTCCGGCAGACGTCCAAGTTAGAGCGCGGCGCGAGCATTGCGCACCGCTTGCGAGTCTCTTCTAGCTCGATCAGTAGTGGGTGGCAATCCGAGGTCAGGTCCAAAAGACTTCTTATTCTCAGCTGTTCCTGTCTGAATCCCTTGTCGAGCCCGAAGTCAAGTGCACTAAGTATTGCAGTAGCTCTATATGGATGGTTGGCGGTGTGGAGAGTGTAGCCTGGCACTCTGAGGGGGGCGGGACGGGAGCAGAAATGAGTCTTCGTGAGCAGAAACACATCGAAGATCGATGAATGCTAAAATCTTATACGCTTTCGAACTGACTCTCTTGGCGTTCCACAGTGCGACCCTAATGGAGTTAATTATTGACACTGATATATTTTGCGCTATTAATAAGCATAATATTTAGCGCTTGAAGTATGGTCTCGACGAGAGACCAGGTTGTTAAACCCGGCGTACAGTTGATTTAACCTGAGCTCGAGAGCTGAGGTGGGACTGTTGTCAGCAATTGAATGGGATCAACTGGGAATGCTGCCTGTGTTTCTTCTGCGAGACGATGAGGGAGCTCTGTGCTCGGCGGGCTGGTTGGCGATTATTGGCCGGGAACGAAGCTGCGGGCAGGAGGGGCCACAATGGTAGCAACACCGATAATCATCTGTTTGCATTCGCTTGTTAGGTGGCTGTCCGCA
This sequence comes from Drosophila novamexicana, assembly GCF_003285875.2. Classification (NCBI taxonomy): domain Eukaryota; kingdom Metazoa; phylum Arthropoda; class Insecta; order Diptera; family Drosophilidae; genus Drosophila; species Drosophila novamexicana. Next base: position 641,132 of record NW_020824802.1, on the reverse strand, counting down.
CTCTCCGTGCACACATGGAGTCTTGAGCAATAGGACTTGGTGTGCCCGACGTCTTGCGAGGCTTTTCCCACGAGACTGCATATCACAGTTATGGATTTGATGAAATTGTTGTTATTCGCCTTCTGCAGGTCAACAAACCTCATGTTGAGTGGCTCGTTATTGACTCTGCTACACGCCCCCTTGTCTACCAGTTGCGCTGAAATATCTTCAAATGGGATCTCGTGGTGTATATTTCTTAGGACTTTGCGGTATGGTCGGTCCCAACCGAGTTTTGGAATTGGATAATGCAGTCGCCAGAGTTGAGCGCTCACACGGTGTAGGTGTTCTCGCCTACGATGCTGTCCAATTCCTTGCAGAACGTGGTAAAGCTGATGATGCCTGGCACAGTTATTCTGGGCGAAGGGGCGAAGGGACGCCGTCTGGGTGGGTTGCAGGGGGTGGCGAGCTTCTGGCTGGTCTGGATGGTCTATCATCTTCATCTACAATGGTAGCGACGTTGTTATTGGCAGTTTGCTCTTCGATGTCCATGTGGTTTTCCTCTTCATCACAGAAGGCCGAAAGCCGGTCTTGGCTGCCTTTTTGACTTCGGTTGTGCTCGCCTTCTTGCGAGATATACTGGGTGAAAGATCACCACTTTCTCTTATTTTAGCGGCGCCTTCTTCGGGCTTGAACGGTTCGTTTTAGTACCTGACCCTGCAGTCTTGGGCGGGTATTTGTTTAAAAGGACGTGGAGGTCTGGACTATGGAGAGACGGGGTAGAGGGGCCCAGAGAGCTGATGCCACGTGAAGGGGACGACGTTACCGTGGTGACTGATTTGCCAGCACTGGTTGTGCTCCTATTGGCTAGCGCTATGCTTGTGTTGGTGACTCTTGGCAAAAGTTCTCTCACGAAAGGTGTGCTCGTTCACTCACACGCACACACTACGGTCTATGGGCTGAATATCGGCGATCAGCTGAGCACAGTTGAGCTTTGCTATAGCCGGTTCTCTTACGCTCGCAGGCGGTTGCACTCTTGTAACATAAACGAGAATTTTGTATTTTAAAAGTCTAAAAGGGGCGCTTGGGCTGTGGGGAGAGGCAGCACTTTTGCCCTGTGGCGGCTTAGCTAGTGTCACTGTCAATGTAAGTGTCCGCTTTTTCCGTGTGATGCACTGAATACACACACACGGGAATGCACAAAAACACTACCGATCCCCGCGGAAGTTCAAGGCGAATTAAAAAATAAAAGATTTAAATTTCCACCACGTTAATGATTGTATTCATTTTGGTCGTAATTATTGTTGTACATATATGTGATATGAAAAATAACTGTAACTTAAAAACATCAGGCTATACCTTTGTCAGCCGTCCGCAGAATCTTCACACAGGAACACTTGACACCGAGCTCATTTAGACCCTCGGTAAAAATTCATATTATCCAACTGCTGCAACCAGCAGCATAAAAATAGATAGCGCACATGTGGTCGCTTAAGATTCTAAGATTGACCTATGCTAAAAAATATCATGTAAGAATAATCAGTAGCAAGGGTGAAAACAGTTTATGACCGCTGCTGCCGATAATGCATCGACAGCAGACCTTAGATAAGACTTAAGATTCGTAAGAATAAACCAGTATCTTACAAGTACTCACAGAGGACAGGTCCGTCCAGTCTGTGAGCTAGACCTCTATGACTCTATGATTAGATCCGATAGCATGCCGGACGGATATTGGCAGAATGTTCAAATTCTAGTAATTCTGACAATAAATCATTTATGGACTTTGCACATATACAAACTATTATAGGAAAAGCAGTGGGCACTGCGTTAGATGTCAAAGGGACCAGTTTAATAGGAAACTTTAGTAGATCATAAGCTACATACAAACTGGAGGTGGGTGTATATGCTCTCCTAGCGGCAAAAACTGCATTTTGGCTTTAAACGATTATAAGGCGGTGTAATATATAAGAAAACAAGTAAGAGGTTCTAGTCGGAAGCTCCCGACAAACACGTGGGCAGCCAAAACACATTTGTGTATGTGATTCTTAACCGATCTTGATGAAATTTTTAGCAGTACATCCTATTTTACTATAAAATAATCGTGTATTCTCAAAATAACAATTGCATTTAAATTGAGGCTTGTATTAATGGGCAACACAAGTTGGGTTACTAACTTCATCTATAGCTTTGCGGTTGTAGCGGGGAGTTGACGATAGGTCGAAAAAGGAAAGACACTTTATAGATGTATACTATTCTAGAAGTCAAGTTTGGTGACTCTAGCTCTTATTATTTACCAAAATTGCTCAAAAAGCAGGATTTTGATATCGATTCTTATCGATTACTTGGCAACGGTGCAAGTTATAGAATATCGGAAACAACGCTGATCTCCGCAGGCACTAGGAGGACCTACAGCTAGCTCTAATAGTTTCTGAGACCCTTGCGTTCATACATACGAACAGACGGACAGACAGACATGGCTAGATGGACTCGGCTATTGATGCTGATCAAGAATTTATGTTCTTTATGTGGCCGGAGATGCTTCTTTCTGCCTGTTACATACATTTGCACTCATTTTTAATGGGTTCAGGTATATTTTGCCACAAAATTTTAATTTTGATAACATTATAGCCAAATGGAATTTACGTGTGCTGATTGAGCAGGAACTTGCCACCCTCAGCAAGAGCAACATGCCCCTTCCACAGCTCCACGTCGTGGAAAAGTGAAAAATCTCACCTTGTTAACAAACAAAACTATCATGGTGTATTTGCCTTTTTTGGCACAGTTCAGCTCAGCACAAAGATTTATCGTCTGCCTTAGCTAAGGCACAGGAAATCGAGTTCAGTCATGGTGCGAGGAGTTTGGAGGAAGGAGATGAAAAGTCGTCTCAAAACTACCAGCATCAGAAACATGGTGAACAAAAAGTCAAAGGATACAACAAAGGGCAATGCAAAAGAAATCCTATACTTTAAAAACAGCTGAAAGTGCCAATCACAGTGGGGCTCCCGGGGTCACGCCCTGGTAGAAGAATGAATATAGATACAACATATTCAACAAACTTTACTCGGCAACAACAGGGATACAGTCAGCCGTGCGCATAAGCATTTTAAAATTTAAAAATTTCAAACAGTTTGGATAGGCTAACTGATCAGAAGCGTCAGAGAGTTAATTATGTAACTCGAGAGGACTCTCGTCAATATCATTTAACTCGAATTGTAATTAAAATGCATAAGACCCGTCTAAAATCCAATCTATGTAAAATCGATCCTCGGTGTCGACAATATCTCTCGCAATTATTATTCTGTATTAAAAGAACATTCTTTTATACGTAAATGGAAATAATAAATTTATTTTAAGTAAATACTTTTTACACCCTGAACTCATTAAAAATGGGTATAAGGGTATATTGTATTTGTGCAAAATCCAAATGTATGTAACAGGCAGAAGGAAGCATCTCCGACCCCATATTGATCAGCATCAATAGCCGAGTCGAGAGCTAGAGAATTGAAATTTTAGATGTAGATGCTCCTAGTTCCCGCTCAGATCGAGTTTGTTTCCGGTAATCGATAACTTACCCCGTTTCCAAGCAATCGATAAAAATCGATATCGACATCCTGTTTTTTTTTTTAGCAAATTGGGTAAATAATAAGAGGTAGAGCCACCAAACATGATAGGTTGCTTCTAGAATATTATAGATATTTCAGGTATCTTTCATTTCATACCTATCGCCACCTCTCGCTACCACCCAAGAGCTATAAATCAAGTTAATAACCCAACTTTTATTGCCAACCAATTTAAACCACACTTTAAATGGAATTGACTTTTTCAGAATACACAAATATTTAATGGTACAAGAAGATATAATGTAGAAAATTTCATAAAGATCGGTTAAGAAAAACCAAAGTTATATGCAACTGCGCAATTGAATGGGGCAGCAGCTTTAAAAATTTCTGTATACATGTACACACACACATTCATGCGCGTCTGCTTCGCATTCTAATAGCATGGTAATTGCATCTTTTTTTTGTAATGTTATTTTAGTTCCTTTTTTTATCATAAGTACTTAATTGTTGGTGTGGCTGCTGAGTAGAGGCATAGCAAGTGGTGCGGTCTGTCGCGAGTTCGAGCCCTACCGGGGAAAGTATTTTTTTTTTTTTTGCTGGTGTGGCTGTTGAGTAGAGTCGACAGTAAGTAATGCGGTCAGTTTCAAATTCGAGCCCTGCCAAGGGAACTTTTATTTATTAATTTATTTGGTGTTGGCATCAGAGGGTTCGGGGTAACCCCTAGTCGGGAGCTCCCGACTAGAACCTCTTACTTGTTTTATTTTATAAAATTATTCTATCATTCGTAAATGTATGCGAATATTTTAAACAATATTGAACAAAGGAAACATGCGACAACAGAACACAATCCGCTCACAGAAAAATGTGAAGCAGATACTTCCCGACTAATTCCCAATAGACAAGAGATAATAGAAGAGAATCATATGCTGAGGAGATTACTCACATCGATGTCCTCTCGATTTCCGGGAAACACTTAATCTCTGCCCTCGGCCAGTTTTTATAATATGCAATTTATTATAATTTGCAATAAAATTTTATAATTTGCAATCGAACAACATAAAAGGGCCTGTGGGTCCCGGATATAACCCTCTTTTCAAAATTACTTTTACAATCGAAGGTCTGACTACGGCGGTTCGGATTTAGCCCCACCAAAAATTAAATATAAATCAACAAATTCCGTAAATTGATCAAAAAACCCTAAAAGTGGCCGATTAGCGTAATATAAATTTTGTTCTCTTGACGATAAAACTTTCGCTACACCACCAGGCCACCAGCACCTCACTGGCATATATTTCTTTGTGTCAAGATCTGATCATAGTTTTAACCAGTTCTTGCCTGCATGCTGAAAGTAATTTATGGAGGAATTAATCCTGCCGCCGCCGTTTCTGACAGCAAACCCACTCATTTTTGTGGCAACCTTTTTATTGCATTTATAAAAGGCGGCGTCAGTTCTGTGATGCTGTTATTGCCGGTTTTGATTCTTTTGCTTTGGTGCTGTGCATACACTTATTTGTGCGTGTGTTCGTTTTCTGCTTGTGCGTCGCGCTCTCGCAAATTTTTGCGAGAAAATTGCAAATTGTTTGCCTTTCGCTCCAAACAATTTGTTTGTGTACTAATAATTATTTTTGAGTGTTTACTTCCTATATTTTTGTGCACCGTTTTCGTTTTGCTCTGCGCTCTCGCAACTTGCATACGCTTGTAATAATTATGTCGTTCTGTAAGAAACCTTGCACTGAACTGCCGCAATTTGTTAATTGCTGTCTGTGTGAGAATATGATGCATGCTAAATGTACAGGTCTCAATGGGCGTGATTGCGACAAGATAGCTGCAATTGCCAAGAAGGGCTGCGGCGGCTTGCGTTGGTCGTGCATCGACAAGCAAATTGATTTCTCAATAATGGATAATTCCGTGAGAGATCAATTCTTAAAAGCAATATTGACTCGAGTTTTGAGTTGCTTGGCAGATACAAATTTGAGTCTCGAACCAATAGCCAGCTGGAGTCTCAACTTTTGCAATTGCCCCCTACGTATTTTTTTGTCCCTACCAAGCAACTTGGATTTATCTCCAATGTTGTCTTTATCGCCCCCTCCGAGCGACTGCCCAATTACCCCTGTGTAATAACTCCTGGCAGGATCGCCATGTAATAACTTTGAAATAATAAGTTCGAACACAGACCGTTTGAGATGGAGGCGTTTGCTCCGTTCTGTTGCTTTATTGAGAATTGTTCTGTTATTGTCATGTTGGGATCAGCCAACCCAAAACATGAATGCTTATATTTATGAGTTTATATGTATGAATAAGTATGTTGGTATATACATATGTATGCAGAAGGCATGCATATGTTGTGTATAGTTTGACCGCTTGAGCTGCAAAGTGCATGCTCAGCACTCTAACGCGCCACGATCGGCTTATGTATAAGCAATGCACTTGTGCGCTGGAATGTTTATGTAATTCTAAGCGGTCTTTTAATGCACTTTGGGCATTTGTATATTTGTATTTATTATGACAAAGTGTCACAATGTATTAACGTATTGTTATACCCTTTGATTTATGATCATGGTTGGGTAGATATGCTACACCTGTTTCATCTCCTGTAGTAGTCCCACTAGAGCCCGTACCTGATCCTGTCCCAGTTATCCAAACTGCCTCAGCCCCTTCACCTTCTGGCCACAAAAGTAGACCTGCGCGCAAGCTTGCCAAGATTGTTAAAAACAATCATGGTGCCTCTTAGCTCCTCCAACTCCTATGTTCCCTGCAGCCCCATCAGCGCCTACTTTAACGGTTGTTGCCCCTCGTATTCAAGTTTTTGTGTCACGACTTTCGTTGGACACCACTTCTGAGTCATTGGCAGCCTATATTGCTAGCAAATCTGCTAGCGTGCCAAAAACCTATTTATTTATTTTTTTATTTTTTTTTTATTTTGTGTTCTCCGAAATCGATCAGTTCCTTCTTATCTCTACCAAGCGAATAGTTATTAATATAGTATAGTTACTATGTGGTAACTTGTATGATATTTACATGGATCTTATTTACAATGATGATGTTTAAGGAATACGTCTTATAGGTGGGTCGTCGGGGTGTAGCCTTCGGAGGAGCCTCACTGTGGTGACGTCAGCCAGGACCCTCACGGCCGCGTTAGGGTGCTGTAACAGTTTGTCAGCGTTTCGGCTGCTAAAAAGTTTAATTGGTCTCAGATCTTTGTTAGGCGGAGATCGCGTTTGATGGCGTCGGTTGTCACGTACCATGGCAGGCCGGCAACCTTGCATGCAGCCATGGCTTGGACCACTCTTCTTCAGCTCGAGCGCTTTCAGCTGTACTTCGATTTCCGCGGAGAATATGCTCCTTATTGGGAGAGCCATCTGCAGTGGCGCTTTAAGTGTTTCAGCGACTTTACCGCGCAGTGCAACATCTGCGAAATGAAAGGGCGTAAAAATCGCTTCCAGGTGGTCAGCAAACGTATTGGCATTCTCCTCGTCCGATCGCAGCCAGAGCCAGAACGATCTATGATCGAGAAGGTATAAATTGTTTGCCTTTTAATGTTTCTGGTGAGTTTCCACACTGAGAAGGTGCTGTTGCCGTCGAGCCCAGCTGTTTCTAGAAGGCTGTCAAGGTTTTCTCTCCGGGTCCTAGCCAGCAGTCGACGGAGCCGGTTGGACGCGCTGACCATTTCCGCCTTGACAGAGGGATCTCCGTTGGGGATGTACAGCCTCCTTAGACGTCTTTTGTCGGCAAGGAGACTCCTGGCTTCTAGGTTCAGTAGGTGTAAGTGCAAGGCAGAGTTTGTATGGCTGCACCTCTGGCAGCTTCCGTAATTTTTGCTGTGAGTTAGTCTCCAGTTCACTTGCTGTACTTATAGCGACGTTGATTTCTAATCTCTCCTCGAGGCAGGTCCAGTAGACGTCCAAGTAAGAGCGCGGCGGAAGCATTTTGCGGGTGCCAACAAACCGCTTGGGAGTCTCTTCTAGGGCAGGTCCAGAAGACTTCTCACATCGATGTGATGAAAATCGATGAATGCTGAAATCTCATTCGCTTTCGAAAGGACTCAGTTGGCGTTCCACAGTGCTGCCCTAATGGAGTTCATTTAAGACAGTCATTTTTTTGCGCTATTAATAAGCATAATAAGCTGTATTTAGCGGTTGAAGTAGGGTCTTTACGAGAGATGTCAATTTGTCAACATGGCGAACAGTTTCTCCACGCGGTGTTATGTTGTTTATGCCGCGGCATATCTACAAATGTCATATCTCCGCAGTCGTTTTAAAACGACATATCTGTCCGATGTTAATAAGATCTTGCAAAGATGAAGGTAAATCTTTAAATGTTGTGTTTAATCAAAATATCTTGCATGACAAAAAAGTTTTCCATACGACAACTTAATTTTCGACCGATCGTTCCTATGGCAACTATTATATAGTGGTCCGATGTTGACAGGATTTTGCATATATATGAGAAGCATAGTAAATCTAATAAATTCCGAATGTGGTCAAGATATCTGGAAAAACAAAAAGTTTTTTCATACAACAACTTAATTTCGTGGTCCGATCCAGCTGGTTTTGACATATGTGTTTCATGCAACAGAAAAAGGGACTTCTGCAAAGTTTTATTAAGATTGCTTTAAACTGAGAGACTAGTTCGCAAAGGAACAGACAGACGGACAGACAGTCAAACGGACAGACGGACATAGCATGACGTGGACATATCGACTCGGCTGTTGATGCTGATCAAGAATATATATCCTTTATGGGGTCGGACATGTCTCCTTCTATGCGTTACACATTTCACGACAAAATTATAATAGCCTCTGCAGGGGTATAAAAATAGTGTAAGCATCTTTTAAGTGAACATAAATCAACTACATAGTCGATAGTTTCCGACTGTGCGAAATTTTAAACAGGCTAATATTTGTACTTCCTTCTATAGCCACGAACAACTTTCGGCTCTTCGGTTAATTGTTCAGCCAACTCTTACAACATTTTCCGTTTATTAATAGAAGCGAATCAGTTCAAAACTTGGTTTCAGGCTTACCATAGTAACACCGTATAGGGAAATATTTACTTGCTTGTCCGACTGTTATCATGAACACATAAGCAATAGAAGTAGCACATATCCATTTCAAGTGATAATCGAGACATTCAGCCATATGTGGTTACTGGTACCGCTAGCTACTTGCTTGACTGCGTATAATAATGTAATCGTAATTTATCAACAATGAACCCGTTTGTCCTCTGGGTTCCTGGCTTAGTGTGGCTATGCGTCTCGGAATCTGTTGGGGAAGATCAATATAGAGGAAATAGGTCCTGGTCGTAGTCGTAGATGAATTAGCTAGGAATACAGCCATCTCACCTATTGGACGGTCCGAACCATTCTTTAGGATCGTGTGTTTGCTTTTCGTCGCAAAAAGCGGATGTTATGCAAGACGCTTCGAACTTAACACGCGCGAGTATAATTATTTTAAGGTTAAGTAATGAGACTATCTTTTTTCAAATGCAAATGCAGCTTCGTAACCTAAATAGAGTTGCCTTAAACATTCTTATAAATTTTATACGGCAGTATTTAAAAGAGTTAGATAGTCAGCACCAGTCATCAACAGTTAACAATTAAAAACAAGTAAAAGGTTCTAGTCGGGAGCTCCCGACTATGGGATACCCTAAACCCCCTGCTTTCAATCCCAAATGTAGCTAGCGCTACGCGCTCGTTTGTAAATATACAAATAAATTAGAAAAAAGGTTCTCTTGGCAGGGTTTGAACTAACAACTGACCGTATTACTTGCTGCCGTTTCCACTCAACAGCCACATTAACCAAAAAAAAAATTGTTTCATCGGTAGGGTTCGAACTCGCAACTACACGCAATACTTGCCGCGGCCTCTACTAAACGCTACAGCAATTATTGAGTCTTAATGAGAAAAAACCAATAAAAATAGCATCACAGAAAAATATACAATCGTAATTTGTTGGATTCTGCAGCAGCCTCATCAAATAAGCATAAGCAAACATTAATGTAAACATAAGAAGAGGTTGTAATTTTGGTCTAGTGGAACAGCTGCTTATTATAAACAAGGTTGTCAAGCCTTTCTTGCACTTGTCGCAGCTGCTGTAAATTGCATATTTCTTTTCTGAGCCACAGGCAAATCTACATAAATGTGCATAATAAACTGAAGTATAACGTGTTGTTGTGAAAGGCCAAAATGTACTTATTTCTTGGCTTAGGTTCTAAACAGTTGCAAAAAAAACATTAGTCACTTAACATTTGGAGGCCCCGGCGAGATTTAACATTGCAGTGCACACAAGAAAAAAAATATATTGCAAATTAAAATTATGATTATTCAAGTAGAACATAATCATCGTAAATTGTTAAAATTAGGCACGTGCGAACCGCCTGTGTGAGCTGACCATTTACAGCTCCCAAATATTCGCATATACATTAACGCCGCTAGTTGACTTTCACGCTCTTCCCCTTGCGCGGTCATTCGCCGGCTCAGCTTATATATATACGCTTGTACATAAACAGCTGCACAATTCGTCGCATGTTGTGTGCTCAGTTTGGTGTTCTGATTATGTGCTTGTGATAAAATTATGCAAGGCGAGAACACAGATGATATGTAGTCAAACAGGGTGTCTTTTCTTAAGCGCAAAGCGGTTGCATTGTTCGAGCGAGCCAGGTGTATTGAAAATGAATTTTCTGAGGATAAAATTAACAACTCTTGTGCCGTCGACTTAGAAGTGCGCCTTTTGCTAATTGAACAAACTAAGTCTGTCTTTAATACCGCGCATAACTCGCTAGAGGATGAAATTGGCAGCAAACTACGCGATGATTTTGACGAGTTGGTCGCCATGGTTAAAGCTCGCGTTTGCGTAAATATTCAGCGTCGTCAATCTAATTTGCCAAGCCAAACCTTGATCTTAGCCAACACAACGCGCCTGCCCGAGCTCAAATTACCAACATTTTTCGGTGGTTATACCAAATATTCGGACTTTAACGCGATGTTTGAGTCAGTTGTCGACAAGGATACCGAGCTGTCTAACATTGAAAGGTTGCAGCATCTTCGTTCATGTTTGTCTGGCCCTGCGTTGCATTCGGTTCGATCTTTGGAGTTTTCCGGTACCAATTATACTGTTTCTCTGGATATCCTAAATAAAAGATTTAGTAACAATCGTCTTGTTTTCCAGGCACACATCAATGAGATTCTTGGGCTCAAGAGGGTAGATTCAGAGTCGGCTTCAAAACTGCGTGAGTTCTCGGACAAGGTCAATTCGCATATGCGTGCCTTACAAAATTTGGGCAGTTTGGAGCAAATTTCGGGATGCATAATAGTCCACACGCTGCTTCAAAGGTTGGACACCCAGACTCAGACCAAATGGGAGGAGGCCGCAGGCATTGACAAAATCCCGACAGCCGATGAGTTCTTCACATTTCTGGAAAGGCGTAGTCAAAGGCTGGAGAGCGTGCAACATGCCATGGCATCCCATATGACCAATTATCAGGTGGGCAAATCCAACCATAACACTAACCACAGCAAAAGAGTGCTTGTAGCTGAGACTAACCAAAATGGGTGCAGTTTTTGTGATGCGTCTGGTCCCGGGATCTATACATGTAGTAAATTCGAAAATTTGTCTCCATCCCTTCGGCATAAGGAAGTCAAGAAACTGGCCCTTTGTTATAACTGCCTAGGGAACGGACACCAAACTCGGTCTTGCAGTTGTAGTCGTTGTCGTACTTGCGGAGGAAATTATTATACACTGTTGCATTTTGCCACTTCAAGAGAAGCTGACGCGCCGACACCATTACATACGTCGGCTGATTTGGGCGCCGCCACTTCAACGCACTCTCACTCCACTACCTCTCTTGCTGTCCAAGGTCTTCAGTCTGGTGTTGTGCTCCTGGCCACTGAAGTGGTACTAGTAAATAATAGTTCTGGTTCCTTGTTTCTCTGTAGGGCCTTATTAGACTCAGGCTCGCAGTTGCACATGGTCACATCCCGTTTAGCACAGAGACTTCAGTTAAGAAAAACCAGGTCGTCGACATTTGTCATGGGTCTCGGAGACACAAGCGTCTCTACTGAAGGATCAACTATTGGGATTAACATGAAGTCACAAGACTTAGATTATTCAGCCACCTTTAAAGCTCTTGTGACTCCAACAATTACCGATAATCAGCCCAGCTTCGTCATCGATACATCAGACTGGAAAATTCCCTCGAACATAAGGTTGGCTGATCCTGCTTTCAACAAACCACATCGAGTTGATCTCTTAATTGGAGCGAGCCTCTTCTATGAGCTTTTGTCTGTTGGGCAAATTGTGTTTTTGCCAGGAAATTGAATGCTTGGAAAAGCCTACAGTAAAGGCCACCAAAGAAGAGGCGGAATGCGAGCAGCATTTTGCCAATAACCCCTCTCTCATACCATCCGGCGAGTATTTAGTGCGGTTGCCTCTGAGGCGGAGGCAGAGCTTCTAGGAGAGTTTTATGGCCAGGCTCATCTTCGATTTCTCAGTTTTGAGCGAAAATTGGGTCGGAATTCGCATATGAAGGAGCAGTATTCGGCATTCATCAAAGAGTTTCTGGATCTAAACGACATGTCGCGAGTTAGTCCAGAGGTGAGTGGCTGTTGTAAATACTTCTTCCCACATCATTGCGTCTTGAAAGAAGACAGCACCACAACCAAGTTGCGTGTTGTGTTTGATGGCTCAGCAACTACTGATTCTGGACATTCTCTTAATGATGTACTGATGGCGGGACCAATCATTCAACCTAAGTTGCTTAACATTCTGATTCGCTTCCGCACATATCCTGTTGCTTTCACAGCTGTTATTTGCAAAATGTATCGTTGTGTTCGAGTGACTTCGCCTGATAGTTACTTCTAGTGCATCCTGTGGAGGGACTCGCCTCAGAAGGATATCGAAATCTTTCAATTAGATACAGTAACATATGGGACCAAATCAGCATCATTTCAGTCCGTGCGCGCAATGCACCAGTTGGCCTTTGATGAGCGTGATGCATTTCCAATTGGATCGGATGCCATCAAGCAGGAGTTTTACGTTGACGATTTGATATCCTGCTCTCAGTTGCTGAAGCCAGAGAGAAAATTCGTCAGACGGCTGGGATATTGTCTCGTGGAAACTTCAAGCTTCGGAAGTGGAGTTCTAGTCACCAAGAAGTCCTCAATGGAATAGCTTATGAAGATTGGGAACAGTACTTCGATGATGGAAGCGATGTCACCAAGGCCCTTGGTCTTGTATGGGATCCAGCTAACGACCAGTTGCTATTTTCATTTTCTGATCTAGATTCTACTGTTAAACCCTGCAGGCGATCAGTTCTGTCTATTGTTGCCCGTTTTTATGATCCGCTTGGACTTTTGGGAACAGTCATAACTAAGGCAAAGATATTTCTTCAACAGCTTTGTAAGGACAAATTAACTTGGGATGAAAGCTTGCCGATTGCACGTGATACGACATGGAGGGAGCTTTGCAGCAGTTTTCGAAACATTCGCCATTTATCGTTTCCCAGAGTAGTACTCTTCGAAGGAGCTGATGTTGAAATACGTGGATTCTGCGATGCCAGTGTGGAGGCCTATGGAGCCTGCATCTACGTAGTGGCCAGGAGTCCACTAGCCACAAGTCGTATCCTTTGCTCCAACTCTCGAGTTGCGCCATTAAAAACATTGACTGTCCCAAAACTGGAATTGTGTGGAGCGAAGCTGTTGGCAAGTCTGATGCATAAAGTCAAGCGCACAGGCATCTTTGTCAGTCAGTTTTATTGCTGGTGCGATTCGTCCGTTGTCCTATCCTGGATAAGAGATGAGCCCTTCAAATTTAACGTTTTCGTGGCAAATCGTGTGGCTGCCATACAAGAACTCACTGCCAGTTAGGAGTGGCGATATGTTCCGACGGACCGAAATCCAGCTGACATTCTTTCTAGAGGCACAGTTCTCGACGTCCTAGCCCAGTCGGAGCTCTGGTTTCATGGCCCATCGTATCTATTAAATGGTCGCCTAAATTGGCCGGCGACCTGCCTGCCTGAAGCTCCAACCATTGAATTGAGGAAAAGAGTACTAATCCTTAAATCTCCACATGCAGATTAAACTCTGGGATGCAAGCACGCCAACTCTTTTGGTTATATGCAGCGCACATTCGGATATGTGTACAAGTTTATGAAGCGTATAAGGCATCATGGACTCACTGTTGCAGACATTCATCACGGCATTCGCATTCATCTTCGGGTTGTACAGAGAGCGAACTTGTGGGATGACATCAAGGAGATTCATTATCATGGAAATGTGAAAAAATCCAGCTCCGTTGCATCTCTTGCACCATTTCTGGATGAAGGTGATCTCCTCCTCGTCGGTGGCCGGCTTAACAATTCGTCCCTGGACTATGATGCGCAACACCCCATTATACTGCCTCGGCGTCATGCAATCACCTTAGCTGTCATCGTACAGTTTCATGAGAGGAATCTACACCCTGGTCCCCGTGCACTTCTAGCCAAAATTCGACTTAAATATTGGCCGATTGGTGGATTAAGAACAGTCTCTAAAGCAGTCAGTAGATGTGTGAGGTGCTTCAGAGCGAGGCCCATTTTTGTCGAGCCTATGATGGCAAGTCTTCCAAGGGAACGTCTGGAAGTCGTCCGAGCCTTCACCGTAACTTGAGTCGATTATTGCGGACCCTTCTTGACACATGACATCGAGTGGAAATTCACCCCGATCTCCGCACTTTGGTGGACAATGGGAGGCGGCAGTGAAGTTGGCCAAGCACCACTTCTATCGCTCTGTCGGCCGCTCTTTACTCACTTTTGAAGAGCTTCGTACTCTTTTTTGCCAAATCACAGCTATTGTTAACTCACGCCCATTACTCTCGCTTTCAGAGAACCCAGCAGATCTAGATGTCCTGACTCCTGCTCACCTACTGCTTGGTGGTCCTTCATCTGCCATCATCGAGCCAGACTTGACTTATTTAAACTACGACCGTTTGGATGGCTGGCAGCGTGTTTCGCAGCTACAACAAGTGTTCTGAGCTCACCTTGCTACAACAGCGAGCTAAATGGCGCACTCAAACACTAGCCGCTTGGTAGGATAGTTAACTTGATTCCTGGGAAGGATGGAGTCAATCGTGTAGCTGATATGAAGACCACGGCTGGAATCATCCGAAGTGCCGTATGCAAGCTCTGTCTGCTGCCCCTTAAGGATTCTGTTGAAGTCAGGCTTCCAGCGGTGGAGTATGTTGGATTCTGCAGCAGCCTCATCAAATTAGCATAGCCAAACATTCATGTGAACATAAGAAGAGGTTGTAATTTTGGTCTAGTGGAACAGCTGTTTATTATAAACAAAGTTGGCAAGCCTTTCTTGTACTTATCGCAGCTGCTATAAATTGCATATGCCTTTTTGTCTGCTCTCTCAGTTCGTTGTTGATCGAGGCGAAGCGAAGAACCAATTCTCAGCCACAGCCAAATAACCATATAATCTACATAAATTTGCCTAATAAACAGAATTATAACGTGTTGTTGTGAAAGGCTAAAATTTACTTATGTCTTGGTTTAGGTTCTAAACAGTTGCTAAAAAACATTAGTAACTCAACACAATTGAAATGATGTTGTTATTATAGAATTCAAAGCAGACGCACATGACTGTGTTTGTGTACAGACATTCTTGCAATTGTTTGCGGTAGCTGCCGCAAACACGTGGGCAGCGAATACACATTTTCATATATGTTTTTGGCAGTACATCTGATTGTACCATAAAATATTCGTGTACTCTCAAAATAACAGTTGCAAATTGAGGCTATTGTTCACGAGTTCAAGCCTAACAAGTAGGAGGATCTAATCGGGAGCTCCCGACTAGGGGATACCCTGAACCCTCTTCTTCCAACATCAAATGCATATATATACTTTATTTTAGAAGCTGTATGTCAAGTTAGTTGACTCTAGCTCTTATTATTTACCAAAATTGCCCAAAAAACAGGATATCGTTATCGATTTTTATCGATTGCTTGGAAACGGAGCAAGTTATCGATTATTGGAAACAAACTCGGAACTAGGAGCATCTTTATCTAAAATTTCAAGCTCTTATAGGTTCTGAGATCCTTGCGTTCATACATACGGACGGACGGACAGACAGACGGACATGGCTAGATCGACTAGATTGGCTATTGATGATGATCAAGAATATATATACTTTATGGGGTCGGAGATGCTTCCTTCTGCCTGTTACATACATTTGGCTTTCGCACAAATACAATATACCCTTATACCCATTTTTAATGGGTTCAGGGTATAGAAAGCGTAACCAGCCTGTCACCCTTCCAGTCCCTTCAATACAGGGTACCATTTCTGCCCCAAAAAACTAGCTTCATCGTCTGACAAAATCTTTTATCATCATTATCATTATCAGAATGTTAGAGGTCTCATTTCAAAGCTTAAAAATCTTTTCATGGCCAGCACTTCCTTCGATTCGGATATAATAGCATATTCAGAAACATGGTTAATCTTAATCATATCTGATTTTGAGGTTTTATCGAATAACTTTATTTTGTATAGAAATGATCGGCCAACTCGAGGTGGTGGGGTGTTAATTGCCGTTAAAGCCACTCTCCAGTCAGAACTTTTCTGTTTTAGTACGCCTATTGACGCTGAGATTGTCTCAGTTAAGGTGTCTTTTCCTACACAGAATATCTAACATGCTCTTATGTCCCTCCTTCTTCTGATATTCACGTTTATATGAAACATATTACTTGTATTAAAGAAGTTTCTTCACACGTGCGTGATAATGACCTATTTATGGTGTTGGGTGATTTTAATTTGCCGAACATCTCTTTGTCATTATTCACTGCTGAAAATTATCTAGTGCCCTCAGCACAGCACGATTTTATAGACTGCATTCTTGATCTTTCGTTGTTTTAAATCAATTCAATTTCTAATCATTTGAATAGAACACTTGACCTTGTATTTGTTAACGACTACCTTATTTCTCCTTTATCTCTTCCTGAGGGTGTCTATCATCCTACTTTAGAGATTGCAATGCTCAATTGTAATCCTTTCAGCATCTCATCAGCCAATAAGCCCCGCTGTTGCTTTCGCAAAGGAAATTATTCTTTGCTGAATCAGCTTATTTATGCAACCGTTAGGTCTTCCTTATATGACTCGGTCGATATACTGTCGATACTGCCATTAGTTTTATTATATCACCATAAACTCCCTCTTAGATGTGTGTATTCCTAAGTCAAATCCTTCGACTACTTTTTCTAAACCACCCTGGTTTACTCCCAGATTGTCACATCTAAAAAATTTAAAATCTTAATTTTTTAAAAAGTTTTAAAGTTTTTTCCATACCAAAGTCGAAATTCTTTTTCCTGAATTCTCAATGCTATGAGAATTATCTAACTCGTTGCAAAAGGCAATTTATCCAATACCGAGACAGTATTACAATTTTGTAAACTAGAAGCGTAAATCTTCAAATTTGCCATCTTCTGTTTCTCTCAGGATGGATAAAGTTAGCAATGACTCTGATTCTGCTAGCCTCTTTGCTAATTTTTTCCAATCAACTTACTCTTCAGTCTGTCCTAATAATAATTCTGACCCTTATACTATTTCTTCCGCTAGTTCTATACCTCCTCTCATTATTTCACACTCCTCTCTCCTATTAGCTATAAACTCTTTAAAATATTCCTAGTTGTCTACTCAAGTGTCGTTCTTCCCTTCTTTATCCATTGCTAAAGCTTTTTCCATTTCTTTGGAAAGAATCTTATGCCATTCCTCTTCACAAGAAAGGTGGGAAGTCTGATATACAAAGTTATAGGGGCATTGTAAAACTGTCCGCGTTTATAAATTATTTGAAAAAATAATCACTTCGAATTTGCAGCATTTCTGAAAATCAGTTTTTTCCCCTGTTCAACATGGATTCGTAAAGAATCGGTCAACTACGACCAATCTGCTTGAGTGTACTTCCTTGGTAAATGAAAATGTAACTGATGTCTTTTACTCTGACTTCAGTAAGGCGTTTGTGCACCATGGCATTTTACTTTTTAAACTTAACCAAATAGGTTTCCCTCCGTCTCTTTTGTTTTGGATTAATTCTTATTTAAAAGGTAGGATCCAAAGAGTAATGCTGAGGCTGACTACGTCTAAGCAGGTTCACGTTACTTCTGGTGTTCCTCAAGGTAGTCATCTTGGAGCTTTACTCTCTACTCTTGTTACAAATGATCTCCCCTCTGTTATATCACATGTCCGTATACTCATATATGCTGACGATGTGAAACTTATTCTATCATACACTAATCCCCTATAGCATTCTCGTCTACAAGACGATTTGAACGCTATGCCACTTTGGTGTTCGGCCAATCAATTGCATCTGAATTGTTCAAAGTGTATGCTTATGACATTTAATCGTACTACACCTAATCTTGTCAGTTATATTATCGACAATAATTTAAACGATGGTCTAAAGAGTTTAACGATCCTTTTATAACGAAGCTCCAGTACAACTCTCTTGTTCGCCCTATCCTTGAATACTGCTCTTGCATCTGGTCTCCGCAGTATAACAATAGCCAGGATCGTATTAAATCTGCTCAGAAGCAATTTCTGCTTTTTGCCTTACGAGTCTTAAATTGGCACTCTAATCTTCGGTTGCCATCCTACTCCAGCTGGCTGCTTTTTCTTAACCTTCCGTCGTTAACCAACCGTACAACAATTCTCGGTATTGTCCTTCTACATAATTAATTGGCGATAAAATTTCTCATTTTCTGCTAGGGCGTCATCAAAGATGCCGAAGATAGCCTTTCTTTCTCGATTTTAATTTTACTTAGGAACACATTTTTCCTACTTACACCCTTTTGATTATCTGCAGGCTCTAATAGCGTCACTGACAAAACTAGCTGTGATGTATGTCTGCAAGGGTATTAGATCTTTGGCGTGCCGAAGATATCCTTTCTTTCTCGTCTTAATTAATATAGCAAATTAATATTATTTTTAATTTTACTTGAGAACACTTTTTTCCTACTTACACTCTTCTGATTAAATGTACGCTCTAATAGATTCACTGACAAAATTAGCTGTGAAAAGGGGCACAGCTGGCCGGACTGGCAAATAAAACACCTCCATCGGTCGGTGATGCTATTTAGAAATTTATTATTATTTATTATTATTATTTTAATCTATTGAATAATGAGGAAGACACTCGTTATGTCGACTATTAATAAATAAATAAAATATGAAATAAATAAAATATTTCTGTTCTCCATTTAATAGACGTCAGCCTCAACTGCGGATCAGCTGCCATTCCCTTGCCCACGTCAGCAAGAAATGGCAGGCGCCGTTTCCTCAGTCTGGAATCCGGAAGACGGAGTAGCTTTTCGTGCCCCATTGACGCGCAGTTGCTCAGAAGCTCAGAAGACATGGCCCATGCATGCATTTCATTTAAGTTTCTAAGTAGAAAAATGGCTAATTAAATCTTGTGTGATACTTCCAAAATTTAGCTCAGAGTGCATTTATGAGGGCCCTCTAAAACCCTCGAGCAAGTGCCGTGAAAAAAATATTTATATATGTATAAACATATATAAATAGAGAAAAAAATAATCCGATTTTTTTATACAAATATATTCCCCATACTTGTTGGGGTAGAGTCCCAAGTAAATTGTGAAACTTTTATACCCTGAACCCATTGAACATGTTCAAAAAGGGTATATTGTATTTGTGCAAAATGCAAATGTATGTAACAGGCAGAAGGAAGCATCTCCGACCCCATAATTTTATATATATTCTTGATCAGTATCAATAGCCGATCTCGTCGATCTAGCCATGTCCGCCTGTCTGTCTGTCCGTCCGTCTGTCCGTATGTATGAGCGCAAAGATATTAGAACCTATAATAGCTAGAGAAATTATAGATGTAGGTCCTCCTAGTGCCTGCGCAAATCGAGTTTGTTTCCGATAATCGATAACTTACTCCGTTTCCAAGCAATCGTTTAAAATCGATATCGACATCCTGTTTTTTGAGCAAATTGGGTAAATAATAAGAGCTAGTGTCACCAAACTTGACATGTAGCTTTTAGAATAGTATATATATGTGCATTTGGTGTTGGAAGAAGAGGGTTCAGGGTATCCCCTAGTCGGGAGTTCCCGTCTAGAACCTCTTACTTGTTTTTATATTTTTTTTGAGGATTTTCCCCAATTAGTGTCCAAAAGTATCTTTTAAAGTATTCCCAATCTAAAAACCCTTATTGCCATAAGAAAAGGGCAATAATAAAAGAAAACAAATTAAAGAAACAAAAAAAAAAAAAACACAGCCATTGAAAAAAAAAGTTTATGCAAACTCTGCGCTGGAGGAATACATGTAAGTCTGTACCTTTTGCTTTGATGATAGTTTCTTATTTTGCACAGATAAGCACAGCAACACTGTCAACGGTTTCACATTTCGCTTCAGCACAGATCACTAAGTTTATGGCCCTGCCAGTCTGGTGAATGCTTATCATCTTTGATTCTACCTACACACCGCTCAAATACTAGCTGAAACAGAAGAAACATAAAAGAAAAGTTTTTGACAGAATCAAATATATGTACACAAATATGTATATTTGTATTCACCGATCAGCTGGTTGCGCTCAGATGCGCTTCAGGCTTAACCCTCTGTTGCCCTCTGTTTTTTTACCGACCATACAATTAAAATTCTACTAAAATTATATTGAGTCTATTATAATAAATTATTTTTCTTTTGCCGATTACACTTTAATAAAATTTACTAGTGTCACTTTTTTTTGAGCATTGCATAGCCGTATACTATAATTATAAAATCACTTTAGCGAAATTTTGAAGAATTTTAAGCATTAAGAAAAAATATTAGCTGACCAGTTTTATGTAATGAATTATTTTTGAAGAATTTTTGAGCCATTGTAAAAATATAAATTGACTAGTTTATTTACTGAATTATTGTTGAATCATTACTGCCACTTGTACAAAGATGCAGATTACCTGAAGGGTAAATTTTTTATTGAATAATGCTTATGCTTATAATAAATATTCATTACGGATTTTGAATATGAATTGCTAAGTTTTTCTTGCCTGATGACATGCTGATATAATGTCGTAGAATAATGTTATTTTTGGGATCTTCAAAACCTTAAACACTGAAGATCTTGCTGGGAGGGTATAGAACGCAAGAGTCAGCTTGCATCCAAGACCTCGCCTCAATGGAATATATATATGCCCTATCACCATTGTGTTGCCATTTTTATGCCCTGAACCCATTAAAAATGGGTACAAGGGTATATTGTATTTGTGCAAAATCCAAATGTATGTAACAGGCAAAAGGAAGCATCTCCGACCCCATAAAGTATATATATTCTTGATCAGCATCAATAGCCATGTTCGTCTGTCTGCCCGTCCGTCCGTCCGTCCGTCCGTCCGTCCGTATGTATGAGCCAAAGGATCTCAGAACCTATAAGAGCTAGAAATTTTAGATGTAGAAGCACCTAGTTCCCGAGCAGATCGAGTTTGTTTCCGGTAATCGATAACTTACTCCGTTTCCAAGCAATCGATAAAAATCGATATCGACATCCTGTTTTTGTTTAGCAAATTGGGTAAATAATAAGAGCTAGAGCCACCACACATGATATGTTGCTTCTAGAATATTATAGATATTTCAAGTATCTTTCATTTCATACCTATCGCCACCACCCCGCTACCACCACAGAGCTATAAATCAAGTTAATAACCCAACTTTTATTACCAACCAATTTAAACCACAATTTATATGCAATTGTTTTTTTCAGATTACACAAATATTCCATGGTACAATAAAATATACTGTAGAAAATTTCATAAATATCGGTTAAGAAAAACCAAAGTTATATGGAACTGCGCAATTGAATGGGGCAGCAGCTTTAAGAATTTCTGTATACATGTACACACACACATTCATGCGCGTCTGCTTCGCATTGTAATATCATGGTAATTGCATCTTTTTTTTTGTAATGTTATTTTAGTTCCTTTTTCTATCATAAGTACTTAATTGTTCGTGTGGCTGCTGAGTAGAGGCATAGCAAGTGGTGCGGTCTGTCGCGAGTTCGAGCCCTACCGGGGAAAGTAATATTTTTTTTTTTTTGCTGGTGTGGCTGTTGAGTAGAGTCGACAGTAAGTATTGCAGTTGCAAATTCGAGCCCTGCCAAGAGAACCTTTTTTTTATTAATTTATTTGGTGTTGGAATAAGAGGGTTCAGGGTATCCCCTAGTCGGGAGCTCCCGACTAGAACCTCTTACTTGTTAGTGCTCGTTTAGTAGTGCCTGTTCGGAGTATAGCTTCTAAATTTAGTTTCTGTTGGGTTCCTAAAAAAATGAGGTGTATGCAGGTGTTGACATGGCAACCCCAACCCCGAGGAGCCTCGGTGAATACTTCTTTATTTTGTGATGATTGGCTGCCAACCGCCGTCACCGTTGCTACCCGATATGTATTGTTAGATTAGCTTTACCACAGTACATGCTACACACCAGGCGATTTAATGGCAAATTCAATTCCATTGGTGTAGAGATTAATCATTTACTGCGCGTTGGCGGAAATATTATTGACTGTTGATCCGTGTAAGCGAATAATGAAACACAGGGTCAGTTATGAAACGAGATTTTTGTTGCACTAGATATTTATTTTGAAATATTTTCTGTTTAATAACAGTGTTTGCTTTGAAATTTATGCTGTTAACAATATCCCCTAGAGGCGAACAAAACGTGATTTTGATTATTTATCTGGCTGTTTTGACACATACATTTTATTACAAATTATAGATCTAGATAAATAATTTTTGATGCAGATAAAGCGCCACAAAAACTTAAAAAGCTGGCCGTACTTATAACAGCTGTAGTAGTTCCAGTAAGCTTAACAACAACACCCATGCATATTGAAAGAATAAATTGAGCTAGGAAAACCATACTGCTAACGATTGCAACATCTGTACCCAAGCCGCGTACTCCAGATTCATATTTTGCACAACCGCTGTCGTCTATTTCAAACTGCAATAAAAAAATAATGTAAGCATCTTTAAAGTTAACATAAAACAACTACATAGTCGATAGAGTCCGACTGTGCGCAACAGGGTAATGCTTGTACTTTGTAAGGCGGCCACTGAGGTCAGCCATCAGACAGTTTTGAATCCAGGGCAAGGAGCCAACGTTTTATGGCCAAGATAACGGCAAGGAGCCGCTGGCGGGATGATTTAATAGTTTTGTTAGTTTATAAGTATTAATTGTATAAGGTTAAGATCATATGTCTGTCTGACTAATAAAAACTCCGAATGGAATGGAAATGAGACAGCGAGGGGAATACTCCAGAAGCAGGGCAGGGAGTCAGGTGGTCACGAGCTCAAGTCGCGCGGAGTGGGAAAGGACGGTACAGCCCATGGAGGGACACCTTTACCCATTCCGGATCCGGAGCGATCGTTGTGGATAGACAAGTCTTCGCCTCGCCAGCAACGGCCCTTGCGGAAGTGGCCCGCCAAATTATGAACCAAGAGGCCGGAACCGGGTATGATCCGCGACGAGCGTGTCGCAGGTGCGCACAGGAGGGGCACTTTGCCAGGGAATGTTTGGTGTGTGGGCACCGGGGCAGAAGTAGCCAGGATTGTTGCCGCCACACGGAGTCGGGAAACGGGCAACGGCGTCGCCCAGGTCAGGTCGAATCCGCCAGATTCGTCCTACAGACTGACGCGAGCGAGTACAGCCTCGGCACAGTGCTAACGCACACGTTAGAAGGGCAGGAGCGGGTTATAGCGTACGTGAGCAGAAAGTTGCCGAAGGCCGAAGTGAACTATTCCGCCACCGAGAAAGAGTGCCTGGCAATCGTTTGGTCGATACGGAAACTGCGTTGCTACCTAGAAGGGTACCGGTCCGACGTGATAACGGACCATCTGGCACTCAAGTGGCTTAATTCGATTGTGGCTTAATTCGATTCGATTAATTCGAGGGTTCGCGCGATGGGCATTGGAGCTGCAACAATTCCAATTTGACGTTCACTACCGACGAGGGAAGTTCAACGTCGTGGCCGACGAACTATCAAGACATCCTCTAGAGACCTCTCAGCAAGCAGTGGTGGTCGAGCCACCTTGCAATTGGGTCGCGAGTATGCGTGCCAGGATCGCCGAAGAGCCTGCCAAGTACCCGGACTACACAGAAGAAAATAGGCAGCTATATAGGCATTTGGGCCCCCGGACGGACGACGAAGACTACATTCCCTGGAAGCAATGTGTGGCCAGTGGTCAACGGCAGAGGGTATTGGCGGAATGCCTTGATGCTCCCACGGTCGGGCATCAAGGCGTGAGGAAAACAGTGTCGAAACTAGCCCAAAGATACTACTGGCCAGGTATGTTCCGTGACGCCGCCCAGTACGTGAAGTGTTGCGAAACCTGCCAAAAGTTCAAGAGCGAGCAACTCATACCGGCTGACGAGACAGGTGGCAGAGATGATGGAAGTACTTTGCGCGAATTTCGTCGGCCCACTTCCACAGTCGAAACATGGCAACACCATGTTACTAGTGTTCCATGATGCTTTCTCGAAATGGGTGGAGATGGTCTCTCTCAGGAGAGCCACGGCGGCACACCTGCAAACCGCGTTTCGAGAAAGGATTTTGAGCCGATTCAAGGCTTTTCCGGAATCCCTGAGTGTAGAGGTCCAATATACCGCCCCGTACTGTCCGCAAGAGAATCCTACCGAGAGGACAAACCGGACTGTGAAGACCATGATAGTGCAGTTTATTGAAGGCCACTAGAGTCAACACAAGCGTGGCGGACTCGACAGGATTCAGTCCCGCTTTCCTGATGCAGGAAATGGAGCCGCGATTACCGGCTGCTTTATATAATCAGGTGACTCCGGGGTCAGTAACTATTGCGTTCGACCCAAGGACGAAGGCGGCTAGGCTAAAAGAATTCTTTTATACCCAGTGGCGGCCTTCGTTGGACTCTTTTGTCCTATTAAGGCGACACCAACTATCCAACGCCGCTGAGGGCTTCGCCGCGAGGTTAGCACCCATTCATATCCCCCAATATTGTGCGCTTGGTGAAACCAGGCGAACATAAGAAGAGGGTGGCCAACATCTCGCAGCTGAAACCATTCCACCGAGAGACGACGGAGGATGTAGGGGAAGACTCAGCGCACTTGGGTGTCCACGAGTAGGCGAAGGGTGGGAGCGACACCCGTCGCCAACGCAACTGATGTACTTAATGTAGATTAGACTAACAGCATAATTAGAATAGGCATAGTGAAACGTCAGCCGCACTGTGATGATAGGGCATTAACAAATAAGTAACTAATAATTTAACAAATAAGTTGAATTTACAAATGGAACTCGGGATCATCACAATCTTATCAGACGAGGATGCCAGCAGCGGAGATACTGAGCCTTTCCCTGGGCCTGGCGCTGAAGATCTCCCGCGTGACCCCCGTCAGGGTCGCGATTACTACGGGAGAGGAATACTACCTCTACTCACTGCGGACCAACTTCATGGAGAGACTGGAAGGGGTGGTCATGCTGATGGCCGTCGAGATCACGACCACGTTCGTGGAGGCGCCGTTCGCACGGAATTCGCCACCGTATGCGGAAGAGCCCCCGTCCCCCCGCTTGCCAAGGTCGTCGGACGACGAGGAGCTCCCATCGCTCGAGACGGGCAGGCACGGGCCGTCAGTGCAAAAATCCAGGGTGATAGACGGAGAGAAGTAGGGATTTTCCCCGTCGGCCCCAGAAACGGAGTCGCCCCCGACGGAGGCAGCGAGCGACGTCCCAGTGGCCCGTACGGAAACGGACCTGATCAACCGCAACCCGGACCTCACAGCGGAAGGCAACCCGACGGCACCGAAGCCCACGTCGGCTTATGAGCCATTAACAGAGGACGAGGAAGACGAACCGGCATTCCGCCACCGCATCAGCACCCACCGTCTAGAGGTAGGCCCCGAGAGCAAGTTCTCCCGGATAACGTTGCGCTACCTGCCGAAGGTTCCCGAGGAGGCTGGGGCACCCCGTTCTGGGCCCTCGAAGCGTGGAAGGGTGGGCACAGGGGAAGGCCCTGGCAGAAAACGCCGACGAAGATGTCACCACCAATAGACGGTCTCCCAGAGCAAGCGCCGTCGAAGCAGGAGCCAACGCCAACCCAGTCCTGAGGGAAAGTCGACACCGGCCCAGAAAAAACTTCGCCCAGAGACCGAGAAGCCCCTAGGCCCGCAGCTGCGCGTGCCGCGTTCGCCCCACGAGCGCCAGGAGGGTCCTTCCCAGCCCGGGAAAAATAACCGCAGTTGCGGAGCCATGACCGTTCCTCGAGAAGGAAATCGTAAGCCCTGGCTAGCGCCAATTTCAGTCTGCCAGATGGTCGTGGAAGAGCGGCGATTCGGAGACAATGACACGACACCACCACTCGTACCCTATAAGATATCTTGAAAAACAAAATGTTCTTTTACAGAACAACTTAATTTTTCTACCGGTCCTATGGCAGCTATATGATATAATGGTCCGAACTTAATAGGATTTTGCATGTATATGAGGAGTATAGTAAAACTAAAAAATGCCGAGCTTGGTCAAGATATCTTGATAAGCAAAATGTTTTTTCATACAACAACTCAATTCTCCACCGATCGTTCCTATGGCAGCTATGTGATATAGTGTACCGATCTTAATAGGATTTTTCATATATATGAGGAGCTTAGTATTGTCGATTTTGGTTAAGATATCTTGATAAGCAAAATGTTTTTTCATACAACAACTTAATTTTCGACCGATCGTTCCTATGGCAGCTATATGATATAGTTGTCTGATCCAGCATATATGTGCTGACATACGTGCTGCGTGCAACAGAAAAAGGGACTTCTGCAAAATTTCAGTAAGATAGCTTTAAAACTGCGAGTCTAGTTCGCATAGAAACAGACAGACGGACAGACGGACATGGCTATATCGATTCGGCTGTTCATGCTGATCAAGAATATATATACTTTATGGGGTCGGAGATGTCTTCTTCCATGCGTTACACATTTCACGACAAAATTATAATACCCTCTGCTAGGGTATAAAAAAAAGGCGGGGTTCGAACTCGCAACTGACCGCACTACTTGCTGCCGCTTCCACTCAGCAGCCACACCATCCAAAATAAAATTGGTTCCTCGGTAGACTTCGAACTTGCAACTAACCGCACTGCTTGCCGCCGACTCAACAATTACACCAATTATTGAGTCTTTATAAGAAAAAAACGAAGTAAAATAGCAGCACAAAAAAATAATCAATCGCAATTGAAGTGCTATTATTATAATAGAATTCAAAACAGACACACATGAATGTGTGCGTGTATATGTATACAGAATTCTCGCAATTTTCGCTAGCTGCCGCAAACACGTGGGCAGCTAAAACACATTTTCCTTTATGTTTTTAGCACTACATAACGGTTGTATTTAAATTGAGGCTATATTCATAGGCAATACAAGTTGGGCTATTAACTTGATTTAATGCTTTGTGGTTATAGCTGGGAGGTGACGATAGGTATAAAATGAAATATACTTGATATATGTATTCTATTCTGAAGCAACATACCTAAATTGCTCAAAAACAGGATTTTGACATCGATTACTTGGAAACGGGGAAAGTTATCGAATATCAGAAATAAAGTCGATCTGTGCGGGCACTAGGAGGGCCTACAGCTAAACTCTCTAGTCTTTTAGTCTCTAGTTCTTACAAATTCTGAGATCCTTGTGCTCATACATACGGACGGACACTCGGACGGACGGACAAACAGACGGACATTGCTAGATCGGCAATTGATGCTGATCCAGAATATATAAACTTTATGAGGTCGGAGATGCTTCCTTCTGCCTGTTACATACATTTGCACAAAAACATTACACCCTTGTTACGCATTTTAAATGGGTTCAAGGTATAAAAATGGGTTCATATGGTAGATTGCTTGAGATTTTTCAGCCACTCATTATACTGCCGTGTATAAGTTAGCATAAGTGACTAAATGAGTATTGGTCACTTTAATACAATGAAAGAGTGCTGACCAGGCTGCCTCGACCACTGACTCTGTGGCTGCAATCGTTGCGGAGGGGTAACGTACGAGGGCTTAGAGTAGGGATAACTGGGAATATCAGTTTAATTCTTGCCGTTTATTTTCTTTAGTATATTTGAAAATCAAACACAATAAATTAACATAGTATCATTTAGAACTACTGCAACCAGCAGCATAAAAATAGATAGCGTACAAGTGGTCGCTTAAGATTCGAAGAGTAACCTTTGCTAAGAAATATCATGTTAGAATAATAAGTAGCAAGGGTGAAAAAAAGACAATAATTAAACAATAGTTTATGACCGCTTCTGCCGATAATGCAACGACGGCAGACCTAAGATAAGACGATCTTTTATTATATAAGATATAAGATTCGTAAGAATAAGCCAGTATCTTCCAAGCACTCACAGCGGACGGATCCGTCTATTTGGTCCTTCATGCAGTGCCGGCATTTCGCCACGCCAAACCAAAAACGAACACTGCAGAATTGACAGCACACCAAAACACAACATTTCGAGCAGTATAGTAGTAATATATATAATATATATAATATAGTAACCAATGACCAAGCTGAACGTGACGCCTGAAAAACAAGAAGGGGTCCAAACCAATAAACGACGCCTACAGCCGTCGTCAAAAGGCCAAGAAGTCCTGCGAAACCAACATCTTGGCCACCATTGCGAAAAAACTTGGTCTAACGCAACCAAAAAAGAAGAGCGCTCCAGAAGTCCAGACTACAAGGGAGATGGACAGAACCCTGCGGAAGATAATCACGGCCCATCGAGAGGGCAGACTCTTCAAGAGGTACTCCTCCCACTACCCTCACCGTCTACCAAAGCAGAACTTCACGTTAAGGATTTTAAAAACTTTAAATTGCAAATATTGTTGTAAAACACATAAACAATAAAATAAGCGTTCGGGCTATGACGCACCCATGCGAATACGGCGACAAGATCGCCTCGCAATAAAAAATATATATATAAATAATATACATATATATTTAAATTTTTTTATATACAGTGCATTCAAGTAAAACATTTAAATTAATAAATTAGGGAAAACAGTATTAAAATGTTTTGGCTGAGGAAAAGAAAGATAGAATATCTTTGGAGTGAAATAGAGAAAGGAATAAAAAAGAGTTTGAAAGCGATATTACTTTTAATAGGAATGTGTAGACGATAGGATTCGATGTTCAGAACACGGTAGAAGAACTAGTAGAACAGATTCAAGAAAGTTGTCAAACAAAAACCCAATTAAAAAGAGAGGAGCTACTAATGCTCCCGAAAATGCAGGTACCCATCATTTATGGGGACCTCAAGAGTGGTCTCTTTGTCGAGTTATTTACAAAGTTGGTTCAATCAACAGAGGATTTAAGTCCAGCTCTCAAATTTAACTATTTAAGAACGGCATTAAAAGGAGAAGCAAGATGCACGGTGTCGCATTTGCTAATAGGCTTCGGGAATAATTTCAATGCAACTTGGGAATTATTAACCAAGCATTATGGCAACTGCTTCAAGGAATGAATAAAGAGTTTTTTGTCAAAATGGAAAGATTATTAGTTTATTTTATACATCAAAAAAGTAAGTGGGAAAAAGAAACATTGGGACTACAATGGGAACATTTAAAAGATGAAGTCAAATTTCAATTGTGAGGGCTGAGAAAACACAAACAAAAGTCAAGTAGTAACCAAGCTTGCAAAGATTTATGATTCATTAGGTTGGTTGTCTTCAGTTACAGTGGGAGGAAAACTGTTAATGCAAAATTCTGGCTGATAAATGAAGATTGGGATGACAAACTAAGCATGGAAGATGCAAAGGGATGGAAAGGAAAGAAGATGCAGCGTATGTCCAGATAGGCGTCACCGTCGTTTTAATAAGCAGCGCCCTTGTGGAAATGTGGAGCTTTCTTTGCCATTCGAGTTTTTGGAGCCTTCTTAGGCATTTGGCTTTTGTTTCTGTGATGTGGGATCCTCATATGAGCCTTCGGTCCAAATGGACGCTCAAGTAGCAAAATGAGCTGGTGTGCTCAATGATTCCTCCATCGAACTGAAGCCCTGTCTGGGCGCTGCGTGAATGTGACGCCTCAAGTGGCTTAGATACTTTACATGTGATGCAGTTTTCTACAAGTCTACGCACATATTTAGACATATTTTCAAACCAGTAATAACAATAGACTTTGTCCAGCCTCTTTTCCAATCCCAGATGCATAATAGCTTCATGGACGGCCCATCGAAAAGATCTTAGTATTACCGGCAAACATTTGGTCTTACTATTTCGCTGTATTTTTCTATGTAATATTCCCTTTCGCAATTCATATGATTTGTCCACATTTCCTGGTAACTTATTACTTTTTAACTTTAAAATTATTTCTTGTATCTCGGAATCTCGCTGTTGTTCCGAAACCAACTAGTTATCAGAACCTCAGTCAAATTGATTCGTAATTCAGGTATCTTATTCAAACTTTTATGTTGTTCCGAGAGAGAAAATCAACATGCGCCATTCGCTCGCCTTTTCTATACTCTATTTCGAAATCAAATGCCTGTAAAAACGCCCACCATCTATGCAACCTCGGTGTTAAATCTAGTTTTGTGCGTCTCGCCTTTAATGAATAACAGTCAGTATAAACTATAAATTTACGTCCCTGCAAATAATGTTGGAAGTATTTAATAGCATTCACCATTGCTAACGTCTCCAGTTCGTATGAATAGTATTTAGATTCGGCGGGAGACGTACACTTTCTGTAATACTCTACCACATGAAGTTTATTGTCAATTTTATGTAACAGGATCGCTCCATACCCAACACAGCTTGCGTCAGTATGTAGTTCTTTTAGGTATTGCGGATCGAATATGATTAAACTGGCATCTGAGTCAATATAGTTATTATTTTTATTCGTATCTGTTCATGCGCGGGTAACCAAAGAAAGTCAGCGTTTTTCTTAGAGGTGTGAAGATACAGAGGTTTAAGTGTTTGGAAGAAATTGAACACAAATTGCCGAAAATATGTGGCTAAACCAATGAATTGCCTTAGCTGTAAGACATTTTGGGGTGGTAGTAATCCCTTTAAAGCTTAAATTTTTCGTGAATTTGGCCTGACTTCTCCGTTGCTTAATTCAAATCCAAGATACTCTATTCTTGTGGTGAGAAAGGAACACTTAGTGACATTAAATTAAAATCCAGCCCTACTTTATGTCTCCAATATTCATTATACCCCGCTGGAACACAGATGGTGCGTTCTTCAAACCAAACGGCATTGTCTAGAATTCGTATTGACCATCTGGCGTTACAAATGCAGTTCGTTCGATTGAGTTCTCTTGAAATGGAATTTGGTAAAAGCCGCTTGAGGGATGAGATGAGGGGCAATGAGTACTTGTCAGCCACTATGATTTCGTTTAGCATGCGATAGTCCACACACAGTCGATTGCTGCCATTTTTTTTATACCCTGAACCCAATAAAAATGGGTATAAGGGTATATTGTATTTGTGCAAAATCCAAATGTATGTAACAGGCAGAAGGAAGCATCTCCGATCCCATAAAGTATATATATTATTGATCAGCATCAATAGCCGAGTCGATCAAGCCATGTCCGTCCGTCCGTCCGTATGTATGAACGCAAGAATCTCAGAACCTATAAGAGCTAGAGACTTGAAATTTTAGATGTGGGTGCTCATAGTTCCCGCGTAGATCGAGTTTGTTTCCGATAGTCGATAACTTACTCCGTTTCCAAGCAATCGATAAAAATCGATATCGATATTCTGTTTTTTGGGCAATTTTGGTAAATAATAAGAGATAGAGTCACCAAACTTGACATATAGCTTCTAAAATAGAATATGTATATATATGCAGTTGATGTTGGAAGAAGAGGGTTCAGGGTATCCCCTAGTCGGGAGCTCCCGACTAGAACCTCTTACTTGTTATTTATAAATGTGGCATTTTTTGGTGCTTTATTTATTATTGCCTGTTTTGATTCTTTTGCTTTGGTACTCCCGCTCTCCCAAATATTTCCTATTGCTTTTCGCTCCAAACAATTTGATTGTGTACGAATAATTGCTTGGCAAATACAATATAAATACGATAAATATAAATACAATAAATACGAGTCTCCAACCAATCGCTAGTTGGATCCTCAACTTTTGCAACGGCTGTTCAGACACCTACGCCATTCTTGTCCCTTTCTAGAAACTGCGATTTATCTCCAATGTTGTCTTCATAGCCCTCTCCGAGTATTATTTCATTTTTACCTCCCCCCATTATTGCACACCCCTCTCTCCTGTTAGCTATAAACTCTTTAAAATCTTCTTACTCTCCTGGGCCTGACAATATTCCTAGTTGTCTACTCAATGAGTGTAGTTCTTCCTTTCCTTATCCATTGCAAAAGCTTTTTAATCTATCCCTTAAATCTTTTGTCTTTCCATCTCTTTGGAAACAATCTTATATCATTTCTCCTAACAAGAAACGTGGAAAGTCTGATATAGAAAATTACAGGGGCATTGCAAAACTGTACGCTATTCCTAAATTATTTGAAAAAATAATCACTACGAATTTGCAGCATTTCCGCTAATCAGTTGTTTCCCCTGTTCAACATGGATTCGTAATCTGCTTGAGTTTGCTTCCTTGGACCATGACATTTTACTTTTTAAACTTGGCCGAATAGGTTTCTCTCCGTCTCTTTTGCTTTGGATTAATTTTTATAAAAAAGGTAGGACCCAAAGAGTAATTCTGAGGCTGACTACGTCTAAGCAGGTTCACGTTACTTCTGGTGTTCCTCAAGGTAGTTATCTTGGACCTTTACTCTTTACTCTTTTTATAGATGATCTCCCCTCTTATATCACATGCCCGTGTACTCATATATGCGGACGATGTGAAACTTATTCTATCATACAATAATCCCCTACATCATTCTGGACTACAAGACGATTTGAACGCTATGCCATTTTGGTGTTCGGCCAAACAATTGTATCTGAATAGTTCAAAGTGTATGTTTATGACATTTAATCGTACTACACCTTATCTTGTCAGTTATACAATCGACAATATCCCTTTGCAACGTATACTAACAGTTAAGGATCTAGGCGTTCTTTTTGATTCTAAACTCTGTTTCAATGAGGCAAAACGTGTACTTGGATTCATTAAACGATGGTCTAAAGAGTTTAACGATCCTTCTATAACGAAATTTCTGTACATCTCTCTTGTTCGCCCTATCCTTGAATACTGCTCTTGCATCTGGTCTCCGCAGTATAACAATAGCCAGGAACGTATTGAATCTATTCAGAAGCAATTGCTGCTTTTTGCCCTACGAGGTTTAAATATAGACCCAAATCTTCGGTTGGCATCCTACTCCAGCAGACTGCTTCTTCTCAACTTTCCGTCGTTAACCAACCGTAGGACAATTCTTGGTGTTGTCCTTCTACATAAGTTGATTATTGGCGACATAGATTTTCCATAGTTTTTCATAGTTTGCATCACATTTTCTCTACCGAATTTTCTCAACCCCTAATAAAATCATTGCTTTCAGGATACCTTCGGGACGTTACTGACCATTCCCAGCTTTGAGCATTGGCATAGCTTGCCGGACAGGCTGCAAGTTTTCCCCCACCTATCTACTTAACAATCTTTATATCTAGCCTACATTTCTTTACTTTATTAACAATCTGCTTACTTTGTTTTTTTCTATTTATTGTATTTTTATACCCTTACAGAGGGTATTATAATTTTGTCGTGACATGTGTAACGCATAGAAGGAGACATCTCCGACCCCATAAAGTATATATATTCTTGATCAGAATCAACAGCCGAGCCGATAGAGCCATGTCCGTTTGTCCGTCTGACCGTCTGTCCGACTGTCTGTTTTTATGCGAACTAGTCTCTCAGTTTTAAAGCTATCTTAATAAAACTTTGCAGAAGTCCCTCTTTCTGTTGCACGCAGCACATATGTGAAAACCCGCTGGATCGCTGGATATATCATATAGCTGCCATAATAACGATCGGTCGAAAATTAAGTTTTTGTATGAAAAAAACATTTTGTTTATCAAGATATCTTGACCAAACTCGGAATTTATTAGTTTAACTAAGCTCCTCATATATATCCAAATTCCTATTAAGATCGGACCACTATATCATATTGCTGCCATAGGAACGATCGGTCGAAAAATAAGTTTTTGTATGAAAAAAACATTTTGTTTTTCAAGATATCTCGACCAAACTCGGCATTTGTTAATTTTACTATACTACTCATATATATGCTAAATCCTATTAAGATCGGATTACTATATCATATATCTGCCAAAGGAACGATCGGTCGAAAACTAGGTTTTTGATTAAAAACCTTTTTATACCCTTGCAGAGGGTATTATAATTTTGTCGTAAAATGTGTAACGCATACAAGGAGACATCTCCGACCCCATAAAGTATATATATTCTCGATCGGCATCAACAGCCGAGTCGATAGAGCCATGTCCGTCTGACCGTCTGTCCGTCTGACTGTCTGTCCGTCTGTCTGTTTCTATGCGAACTAGTCTCTCAGTTTAAAATCTATCTTAATAAAACTTTGCAGAAGTCCCTCTTTCTGTTGCACGCAGCAAATATGTGAAAACCAGCTGGATCGGACCACTTTATCATATAGCTGCCATAGGAACGATCGGTCGAAACTTAAGTTTTTGTATGAAAAAACATTTTGTTTATCAAGATATCTCGACCAAACTCGGCATTTATTAATTTTACTATACTACTCTTATATATGCTAAATCCCATTAAGATCGGATTACTATATCATATATCTGCCATAGGAACGATCGGTCGAAAACTATGTTTTTGATTAATAACCTTTTAATACCTTTGCAGAGGGTATTATAATTTTGTCGTGAAATGTGTAACGTATAGAGGAGACATCTCCGACCTCCGAAGTATATATATTCTTGATCAGCATCAACAGCCGAGTCGATATAGCCATATCCGTCTGTCCGTCTGTCTGTTTCTATGCGAACTAGTCTCTCAGTTTTAAATCTATCTTTATGAAACTTTGCAGAAGTCCCTCTTTCTATTGCACGCAGCACATATGTGAAAACTAGCTGGATCGGACCATTATATCATATAGCTGCCATAGGAACAATTGGTCGAACATTAAGTTTTTGCATGAAAAAACATTTTGTTTATCAAGATATCTTGACCAAACTCGGCAATTATTAGTTTTACTAAGCTCCTCATATATATGCAAAATTCTATTAAGATCGGATTACTATATCATATATCTGCCATAGGAACGATCGGTCGAAAACTAGGTTTTTGATTAATAACCTTTTTATACCCTTGCAGAGGGTATTATAATTTTGTCGTGACATGTGTAACGCATAGAAGGAGATATCTCCGACCCCATAAAGTGTATATATTCTTGATCAGCATCAACAGCCGAGTCGATTTAGCCATGCCTGTCTGTCCGTCTGTCCGCCTGTCTGTTTCTATGCGAACTAGTCTCTCAGTTTTAAATCTATCTTAATGAGACTTTGCAGAAGTCCCTCTTTCTGTTGCACGCAGCACATATGTGAAAACTAGCTGGATCGGACCATTATATCATATAGCTGCCATAGGAACAATTGGTCGAAACTTAAGTTTTTGTATGAAAAAACATTTTGTTTATCAAGATATCTCGACCAAACTCGGCATTTATTAATTTTACTATACTACTCTTATATATGCTAAATCCCATTAAGATCGGATTACTATATCATATATCTGCCATAGGAACGATCGGTCGAAAACTATGTTTTTGATTAATAACCTTTTAATACCTTTGCAGAGGGTATTATAATTTTGTCGTGAAATGTGTAACGTATAGAAGGAGACATCTCCGACCTCCGAAGTATATATATTCTTGATCAGCATCAACAGCCGAGTCGATATAGCCATATCCGTCTGTCCGTCTGTCTGTTTCTATGCGAACTAGTCTCTCAGTTTTAAATCTATCTTTATGAAACTTTGCAGAAGTCCCTCTTTCTATTGCACGCAGCACATATGTGAAAACTAGCTGGATCGGACCACTATATCATATAGCTGCCAAAGGAACAATCGGTCGAACATTAAGTTTTTGCATGAAAAAACATTTTGTGTATCAAGATATCTTGACCAAACTCGGCAATTATTAGTTTTACTAAGCTCCTCATATATATGCAAAATCCTATTAAGATCGGACCACTATATCATATAGCTGCCATAGGAACGATCGGTCGAAACATAAGTTTTTGTATGAAAAAAATATTTTGTTTTTCAAGATATCTCGACCAAACTCGGCATTTATTAATTTTCTATACTACTCATATGCAAAATCCTATTAAGATCGGATTACTATATTATATATCTGCCATGGGAACGATCGGTCGAAACATAGGTTTTTGTTTAGAAACCTTTTTTGTTCATCAAGATATCTTGACCAAACTCGGCATTAACTATTTTCCCTGTGCTTCTTAGATACGGGCAAAGCACTATAAGCAATATGAAAAGGTTATGTCTGCAAGGGTATTAGATCTTCGGCGTGCCGAAGATATCCTTTCTTTCTCGTCTTAATTAATATAGCAAATTAATATTATTTTTAATTTTACTTGAGAAGCCTTTTTTCCTACTTACTCTCTTCTGATTAAATGTACGCTGTAATAGATTCACTGACAAAATTAGCTGTGAAAAGGGGCACAGCTGGCCGGACTGGCAAATAAAACACCTCCATCGCTCGGTGATGCTATTTAGAAAATTGTGTTCCTTAACTTGGCTTTTAGCATATAGTTCCATTATCTTTTGTATAATCTATTGAATAATGAGGAAGACACTCGTTTTGTTGACTATTAATAAATAAATAAATAAATAAGAGAAACCCAAATTTATCTCTATCTGCGCAATTGGATGGTACAGCTAGCGAAAACATTAAGAATTTGGGTATACACACACACATTCATGCGCGTCTGCTTCGCAGTCTATCGCATTCTAACAGCATTGTAAGTGCGACTTTATTCTGTAATGCTATTTTAGTTCCTTTTTTTCTCGATAATACTTAATTATTGGTGTAACTGTTAAGTCGAGGCATAGCAATTATTGCGGTACGTAGCGAGTTCGAGCCCTACCTGGGAAACTATTTTTATACCCTTGCAGAGGGTATTACAATTTTGTCGTGAAATGTGTAACGCATAGAAGGAGATATCTCCGACCCCATAAAGTATATATATTCTTAATCAGCCGAGTCGGTGGAGCCATGTCCGTCTGATCGTCTGTCCGTCTGACCGTCTGTACGTCTGTCTGTTTTTATGCGAACTAATCTCTCAGTTTTAATGCTATCTTAATAAAACTTTGAAGAAGTCCCTCTTTCTGCTGCACGCAGCATATATGTGAAAACCAGCTGGATCGGACCACTATATCATATAGCTGCCATAGGAACGATCGGTCGCAAATTAAGTTTTTGTATGAAAAACATTTTGTTTATCAAGATATCTCGACCAAACTTGGAATTTATTAGTTTTACTAAGCTCCTCATATATATCCAAATTCCTATGAAGATCGGACCACTATATCAGATAGCTGCCATAGGATCGATCGGTCGAAAATTAAGTTTTTGTATGAAAAAATATTTTGTTTATCAAGATATCTTGACCAAACTCGGTAATTATTATTTACACTAAACTCCGCATATATATCCAAATTCCTATTAAGATTGGACCACTATATCATATAGCTGCCATAGGAACGATCGGTCGAAAATTAAGTTTTTGTATGAAAAAAAACATTTTGTTGTTCAAGATATCTGGACCAAACTCGGCATTTATTAATTTTACTATATTACTCATATACATTTTAAATCCAATTAAGATCGGACCACTATATCATATATCTGCCATAGGAACGATCGGTCGAAAACTAGGTTTTTGATTAAAAACCTTTTTATACCCTTGCAGAGGGTATTATAATTTTGTCGTGAAATGTGTAACGCATAGAAGGAGACATCTCCAACCCCATAAAGTATATATATTTTTGATCGGCATCAACAGCCGAGTCGATAGAGCCATGTCCGTCTGACCGTCTGTCTGTTTCTATGCGATCTAGTCTCTCAGTTTTAAATCTATCTTTATGAAACTTTGCAGAAGTCCCTCTTTCTATTGCACGCAGCACATATGTGAAAACTAGCTGGATCGGACCACTATATCATATAGCTGCCATAGGAACGATCGGTCGAAAATTAAGCTTTTGTATGAAAAAACAAAACGAAAACTCGGAATTTATTAGTTTTACTAAGCTCCTCATATATATCCAAATTCCTATTAAGATCGGACCACTTGTAGTGGCGCTTGAAGCAAGAACAATTTGTTTGAGCCCAAAAATAGACAATGTAAATCCAGTCAACGTCTTGTACCTTGCTTACCCTAGTAGATCTCGCCATCTATCGCTTAAGCCGGGCGTAATATCGCTTGTAACGATTAAAAGAGAAAAAAAATAGTAGAGAAATGTTAATTTGATAATTGGAAATGGCGTCTGTCCTGGTGTCGCTGTAAATAGCTTTCCTTAAGCCGATCGGAGCTCAGAACTTTCTTTTACCTGTGGTCCACCGTGGAGAAAGGTTGACTCAACAAAAAAAAAAAAAAAAAAGTTAAAAAGTGCGCCTATTTACAATCGCGCTTAACCTCTGAGAAACAGTATTTTCGGAAGCATCATTTTTAATAGAAGTAATTTAAAAAAAAAAAGAAAAAAAATTCTAAGTGCCCGCATTGATGAACCACTTCTCAGCCGACAGTTGGTCGCAAATTAATTGAGAAAACTAAAAAAATAAAAAAAGTGCCAGACCCAATCAGGGGTAAGTTAGATTTTTGCTAGACAGTTTTTTTGTTGAACCAAAAGACTAAAAAGCACTCATATTTCAACCTGTCTACTGCAGGTATGGCGCTTCGTAATATTCTCATCAACAAAATATAATGAGATATTACAGTCTTTCGACTTTTTGCAAGTAGCAGCGGCAAACATTTCTTTTTTTGCCTGCCGAAGCCCAAAACATGTAGAGCGCCTGTAATTGTCATCTTTAATTCGCCTTGTCGCAAATAGCTTAATCAGCTGCGTCCACCTTTATCGCATCGTCAAATCTCGTTGCTTCGTTTCGTGCTCTCTAGCCTGCTCGAAAATGGGAGTTCGAAAGACGAATTAGTACGAGACGATCGCCGTCGCCGAAACTCCAAAAATTAGTTGGAAATCGTTCCCTGGTGGCTGACGTCGTCAAAGCAAGCTACGTTTATCTTGGTCGCGCAATAATTTTTTTTATAAGCGAAACGAAATCTTATTTTTTTTTGTGTTATATTTTTGCTGGAAAAATGAATAATTAGCTTAGCTAACAAAAAAGTGAAAAAAAAACTGAATAAGTCCTATTATGAACGCCATGGGCGTAGTCAAGTCGCCTTAAGCGCATAATTTAAAATGTTACATTAGGTATGTGCGAGTTTATTTTTTTTCTTCTTTTTTTTTTGGCAAAAGAGTTCAACCGCATGGTCAAATTCTTATTCCGCTTTTTTTTTTCTTTAACTGCGTTTTTTTTTCTTGCCCTACATATTCTTTCCATTGGTCTATTTTTATCTCTCCTTCTCTCCTTCCATGCTCCGAAATTCGGATCGCCATATT
Source organism: Drosophila novamexicana (assembly GCF_003285875.2). Taxonomy (NCBI): domain Eukaryota; kingdom Metazoa; phylum Arthropoda; class Insecta; order Diptera; family Drosophilidae; genus Drosophila; species Drosophila novamexicana. The sequence goes on along the minus strand of NW_020824802.1, from coordinate 601,966 downwards.
GCTGGTGAGAGCCAGATTTTAAAGAGAAAGAGAGAGAATACAAGTCACATGAAGTTCGAAAAATAATTTTGTTATCTAGTGCCTTCTTTTTTTATTTTTTTTCTAAATTTTTTTTTGTGTGCAATTCGAAGTGATTTTTTTTTTTTCAGCAGATCATCGCACATTACATCGATGGAAGCGCTTTCAGAGATGGAGTGAATGCATGTAAGTGAAGCAAAAAAAAAAAAAAACTCTTAAATTTTATTTTTCTTTGCACTTAATTTCCGAGAAAATCAAAAGAGAATGGCCTTATAATAATTTAATAGATAATTTAATGCCGCTTTTAAGAGCAAAAAAAAAGTCGGTAAAGAGAAAACGTTAAGAGAATAATCTATTTCAAGTGAGCGTTACAGCTTTCGCTAAATTACTTAAAAATTGAAATGAATTTTTGTCGAACAAAAAAAAAAAAAAAAAGAAAGGAATAGTTTTTACTTTTACCAATTTGGGTCATAGACCAAATTAGAACCTCACCTAGAAAAATTCTTTATCTATGTTAAAAAAAATGTTTAATGGCTAAGAAAAATTTCGATTTAACTCCCCAATTCACCACAAAAATAAATATGTGTAACGAACTTATAATTATGTGCTAATTTGCCTTATTTATGTTGTAGCCATGCGTCGTCGGAATGTTAGGGTAATGTAATCTGTGTTGTTTTAGGGATCACCGACCATTTGTCTGGTCAAGCGGCCCCGGTGATCATGGTAGGGTGGGCAACAGCTGTCGCACGTACAGCTACGGTCCCTAATCAATCTAATACAATTTCAGTAACTCTGTAGATTTTTTTCCTAACCCCCGTAATTTTGTTTGTGCAATCGAACTAGAGATTTTAATAGCACGCGAAATTTTTATATATAATTATAAGAGCTTGCGAGCAGGTAGCTTAGCCATTTATGAGTCAACTCACCCCAGCCGACTTCACTGTGCCGGAACCAGCGCGTGCTTCGCTAGACGCTACACGGACATCAGCTCGCTTACATACGTTGTATGTCACACACTATATCATATAGCTGCCATAGGAACGATCGGTCGAAAACTAGGTTTTTGATTAAATGCCTTTTTTGTTTATCATGATATCTTGACCAAGCTCGGCATTAACTATTTTCCCTGTGCTTCTTAGATACGGGCAAAGCACTATAAGCATTATGAAAAGGTTGGGTCTGCAAGGGTATAAGATCTTCGGCGTGCCGAAGATAGCCTTTCTTTCTCGTTTTCTTCTTTTTTGCTGCTGTGTCTGTTGAGTAGAGTCGTCAGCAAGTAATACAGTTAGTTGCGAGTTCGAACTCTGCCAATGGAACTTGTTTTTTTGAATTGTTTATTATTACTTCAAATGAGCGCGTTGTGCGAACTCCATTTTTGCGTTGGAATAAGAGGGTTCAGGGTGTTCCCTAGTCGGGAGCTCCCGACTAGAACATCTTACTTGTTGTTTTTGCGCTGGAATTTATTAGTGGCTGCTGATCTCTACCAAGCGAATATTAAGGGAATGATTTATAGTTCGTACTTTTATATATAACTTATATTTTTAGAGATGTTATTTTTAAAGATGGGGATGATGTTTTAAATAATACGCCTAGTAGGTTAGTCGTCTGGGTGCAGCTTTCGGAGGCGCCCTTTCACTGATGGGATCAGTCAAGACCTAGGCGGCCGCGTTCAGGTGCAGCAGCTTGTCAGCGTATCGACTGTTTAAGAAGTTTAAATGATCTCCGACCTTTTTTAGGCAGAGATCGCGTTCTATGGGTGCTGACGCCTTGCCCCAGACTTGGATGGCATATGTCCAGATGGGCGTTACCATCGTTTTAATGAGCAGCGCCTTTGTAGAAATGTGTAGCTTGCTTTGCGGTTTTAAGAGCCATTCGAGTTTTTGTAGCCTTCTGAGGCATTTTGCTTTTGTTTCTGTGATGTGGGATCCCCAAATGAGTTTCTGTCCAAATGGACGCTCAAGTAGCAAAATGAGCTGGTGTGCTTAATGGTTCCTCCATCGAACCGAATCCCCTGGCAACTGTCTGGGCGCAGCGTGAATATGACGCAAGCGGACTTATTTTTTTTTTTATTTGTTTTATTTATTTATTAATGGTCGGCAAACCGAGTGTCTTCCTTATTATTCAATAGGTTATACAATAGATAATAGAATTATATGCTAAAAGCCTAGTTAAAGAATACAATTTTCTAAATAGCATCACCGACCGATGGAGGTGTTTTATTTGCCAGTCCGGCCAGCTGTGCCCCTTTTCACAACTAATTTTGTCAGTGACGCTATAAGAGCCTACCTCTAAGCAGAAGGTTGTAAGTGGGAAAAAAGTGTTCTCAAGTAAAATTTAAAATAATCTTAAATTGCTATATTAATGAAGAAAATACAATAAATAGGATAAATGAAAGTAAGAAGATTGTTAATAAAGTAAAGCAATGTAAGTTAGATGAAGAGTGTTAAGTAGATAGGACAACGAGAAAAGTAAGGGGAAATCACCGACCCGGTGGGGGAAAAGTTTTCTGCCTGTCCGGCAAGCTATGCCCCTGCTCATAGCTGGGAGTGGTCAGCGACTTCCCGAAGGTATCCTGAAAGCAACGATTTTATTCTATTATAATTTTTACATAGCACGCGAAGAGGATTGTGCATAGCGTAGTCTGTTGTGCACGTAGATAGGAATAAGGGGCGATAATTTCTAGTTGGTCTAGCCGGAACAGAGAATTGAAGACGCCCTAGCAGAAAAGGAGAATCTATGTCGCCAACAATCAACTTATGTAGAACGAGAACACCGAGAATTGTCCTACGGTTGGTTAACGACGGAAAGTTGAGAAGAAGCAGTCTGCTGGAGTAGGATGGCAACCGAAGATTAGGGTCCCAATTTAAACCTCGTAAGGCAAAAAGCAGTAATTGCTTCTGAATAGATTCAATACGATCCTGGCTATTGTTATACTGTGGAGACCAGATGCAAGAGCAGTATTCAAGAATAGGGCTAACAAGAGAGATGTACAGAAGTCTTGTCATAAAAGGATCGTTAAACTCTTTAGACCATCGTTTAATGAATGCAAGTACACCTTTTGCCTCATTAACGATGGTATCTATGTGAAGATTGAAACATAGTTTAGAATCAAAAATTACGCCTAGATCCTTAACTGTTAGTATACGTTGCAAAGGGATATTGTCGATTGTATAACTGACAAGATAAGGTGTTGTACGATTAAAAGTCATAAACATACACTTTGAACAATTTAGATGCAATTGATTGGCCGAACACCATAGTTGCATAGCGTTCAAATCGTCTTGTAGACGAGAATGATGTAGGGGATTAGTGTATGATAGAAAAAGTTTGACATCGTCCGCATACATGAGTACACGGGCATGTGATATAACAGATGACTACCTTGAGGAACACCAGAAGTAACGTGAACCCGTTTAGAGGTAGTCAGTCTCAGCATTACTCTTTGGGTCCTACCTTTTAAATAAGAATTAATCCAAAGCAAAAGAGACAGGGGGCAACCTATTCGGTCAAGTTTAAAAAGTAAAATGTCATGGTGCACAGAGTCAAACGCCTTACTGAAGTCAGTGTAAATGACATCAGTTTGCATTTTCGAAAGGAAAGCATCGTTTACCAAGGAAGTAAACTCTAGCAGATTTGTCGTAGTTGACCGATTCTTTACGAATCCATGTTGAACAGGGGAAACAACTGATTTGCAGAAATGCTGCAAATTCGAAGTGATTATTTTTTCAAATAATTTAGGAATAACGGACAGTTTTGCAATGCCCCTGTAATTTCGTATATCAGACTTCCCACCTTTCTTGTGAAGAGGAATGATATAAGATTCTTTCCAAAGAGATGGAAAGACAGAAGTTTCAAGGGAAAGATTAAAAAGCTTTAGCAATGGATAAAGAAGGGAAGAACTACACTCCTTGAGTAGACAACTAGGAATATTGTCCGGCCCTGGAGAGTAAGAAGACTTTAAAGAGTTTATAGCTAATAGGAGAGAGGAGTGTGAAATAATTAGAGGAGGTATAGAACTAACGGAAGAAATAGTATAAGGGTAAAAATTAGTATTAGGACAGACTGAAGAGTAAGTTGATTGGAAAAAATTAGCAAAGAGGTTAGCGGAATCAGTGTCATTGCTAGCTTTATCCAAGCCAAGAAAAAAAGAAGATGGCAAACTTGAAGATTTACGCTTCAAGCTTACAAAATTATAAATCTGTCTCGGATTTTGGGCAAATTTCCTTTTACAACGAGTTAGATAATTCTCATAGCATTGAGAATTAAGAAGAAAGAAGTTCGACTTGGCTATGGAATATTTAGCCAAGTCTGTACACTTTTAACTTTAACTTTTAAAACTTTATAAAATATTTAGATTTTACATTTTTTAGATGTGCTAATCTGGGAGTAAGCCAGGGTGGTTTAAAAAAAGTAGTCGAAGGAATTGACTTAGGAATACACACATCTAAGAGGGAGTTTAGGGTGTTATAAAAAAAATTAATGGCAGTATTCATATCAACCGAGTCATATAAGAAAGACCAATCGGTTGCATATATAAGCAAAATAAGCAAAGAATAATTTCCTTTGCGAAAGCAACATCGGGGCTTATTGGCTGATGAGCACGAAATGAAAGGGTTACAATTGAGCATTGCAATCTCTAAAGTAGGATGATAGGCATCCTCAGCAAGAGGTAAAGGAGGGGACCTAGACACATTAGAAATAAGGTAGTCGTTAACAAATACAAGGTCAAGTCTTCTAATCAAATGATTAGAAATTAAATTGATTTGAAACAACGAAAGATCAAGCATGCAGTCTATAAAATCGTGCTGTGCTGAGGGCACTAGATTATTTTTGGCAGTAAATAATGACCAAGATATGTTGGGCAAATTAAAATCATCCAACACCATAAATAGGTCATTATCACGCACGTGTGAAGAAACTTCTTTAATACAAGTAATATGTTTCATATAAACTTGAATATCAGAAGAGGGTGGGACATAAGAGCATTTTACATAGACATTCCGTGTAGGAAAAGACACCTTAACTGAGACAATCTCAGCGTCAATAGGCGTACTAAAACAGAAAAGTTCTGACTGGAGAGTGGCTTTAACGGCAATTAACACCCCACCACCTCGAGTCGGCCGATCATTTCTATACAAAATAAAGTTATTTGATAAAATCTCAAAATCAGATATGGTTGAATTCAACCATGTTTCTGAAAATGCTATTATATCCGAATTGAAGGAAGTGCTGGCCATAAAAAGATTTTTAAGCTTTGAAATGAGACCTCTAACATTCTGATAATGAATAAAGATTTGGTCAGAAGATGAAGCTAGTTTTTTGGGGCAGAAATGGTACCCTGTATTGAAGGAACTGAAACGGTGAAAGGCAGGTTACGCTTTTTAAGCTTGAACTCGAGAACAATCATGTGTGGAGGCCAAAATTTGGGATCACAAATAATTGGGAACATATCATGCGAAACAGTTATTTTGAATGATAATATTTCACGAGGGGTGGAGAAATTAAATTTGGTTATTGGCACGCTAGCAGAAGATTTGCTAGCAATATAGGCTGCCAATGACTCAGATACACAAAAACTTGTCTACGAGGGGCAACTACCGTTAAAATAGGCGCTGGTGGGGCTGTAGGTAATACAGGAGTTGGAGGAGCTAAAGAGGCAACATGATTGTTTTGAACAATCTGGGCAAGATTGCGCGCAGGTCTACCTTTGCGGCCAGGAGCTGACGGGGCTGAGGCAGTTTGATTAATTGGGACGGGATCAGGTACGGGCTCTACTGGGACTACAACAGGGGTTGAAATAGGGGAAATTGGACAGTCGCTTGGAGAAGGCGATAGGGACAACATTGGAGATACATCCAAGTTGCTAGGAAGGGACATGAAAGGCGTAGGTGTCTGAACAGACGTAGAGGGCACTTGCAAAAGTTGAGGCTCGAACCGGCGATTGGTTGGGAACTCGAATTTATATTGCCAAGTAACTCGAAACTCGAGTCAAAATTACTCGAGAGCTGCTTAGCCACGCTATTCAATTTTAAGAACTGATTTCTCCAGAATGTATAATTCTGTGATGAAGATCGCTGAATGCTGAAATCTCGTTTTCTTTCGAAAGGACTCCGTTGGCGTTCCACAGTGCTACCATAATGAAGTTCATTTAAGACACTGCTATTTTTTTGCGCCATTAATAAGCATAATAAGCACATTTAAGCGGTTGAAGTAGGGTCTCTACGAGAGATGTCAATTTGTCAACCTGGCGAACAGTTACTCCAACCTGACCTCTAGGGCTGAGTTGGGACTGTTGTCAGCAATTGGATGGGATCGACTGGGAATGCTGCCTGTGTTCCTTCTGCTAGACGATGAGCGAGCTCTGTGCTCGGCAAGCTGGCTACCGCGTAGGACGCTAGCAAACGATTGTTGGGCGGGAACGAAGCTGCGGGCAGGAGGGGCTGTTTCGCAGCGACTATCCTTGGAGCGGCTTGCATCTCGGCCATATGCCTTGTGCTGATTTTTTTTGATGGAAGGAGTATTGCAGGTACTTCCTACAGCCCCTGAAGTTTGCTGTGTGTGATTCGCCACAATGGTAGCAGCACCGATCCTTATCTTTGCCAAGTGTTTATTCGCTCGTTGAGTGGTTGCCACACTCTCCTTGCACACATGGTGTCTCGAGCAATAGGACTTGGTGTGCCCGTACTCTTGGCATCTGTTACATTGGACTATGCCCGACGTCTTGCGAGGCTTTTCCCATGAGACTTTATGTCTGCATATCACAGCTATGGATTTGATGAGATTGTTGTTGTTCGCCTTGTTCAGGTCAATAAGCCTCATATTGAGTGGCTCGTTATTGACTCTGCTACACGGCCCCTTGTCTACCAGTTGCGCTGAAATATCTTCAGATGGGATCTCGTGGTGTATTTTTCTTAGGACTATGCGGTATGGTCGGTGCTCTGTAAGTTGGTGGTGATGAAACACGCAACCGCTCTGGCGAAGGTGTCTTGCCACCTCTCTTTAATTGGATGATGCAGTCGCCAGAGTTGAGCGCTCACACGGTGTAGGTGTTCTCGCCTACAATGCTGTCCAATTCCTTTCAGAACGTGGTAAAGCTGACGATGCCTGGTACGGTTTTTCTGGGCACCTTAATGGAGGGGAACCATCTGGGTGGGTTGCAGGGTGTGGCGAGCTTCTGGTTTGCCGTTTGTTGTTCGCTGGCCCTTGCGCGTGCTGCATGCGAGGTGAATGGTCTATCATCTTCATCTACACCGTTACCGACGTTGTTATTGCCAGTTTGCTCTTCGATGTCCATGTGGCTTTCTTCTTCGTCACAGAAGGCCGAAAGCCGGTTTTGGCTGAGTTTTTTGGCTTCGGTGGTGCTCGCCTTCTTGCGAGATATACTGGGTGAAAGAACACCACTTTCTCTTATTTTATGGCGCCTCCATTTTCGGGCTTGAACGTTTCGTTTTGGTACTTGAGTCTTGATGCAGTTTTGCACGGGTATTTGTTCATAAGGGCGTTGGACCGGCGAGACGGGGAGGAGACTAGACGGGAAAGACTAGCTGATGCCACGTGCAAGGGACGACGTTACCGTGGTTGTTCCTAAGGAATGACGTGGTGGGCTGCGTAGTGTCTCCGCACAGCGTAACGTATGGCGGTTGATAATTTTCCGGTGGGTTATAGATTGGAGACGTAGGATAAAGGTGGTTCAAGTTGATTGACGCCATTAGTATTAATTATTAATTGATATGATAATAATAGGGACCTGCACTTAATTACAAAAATCACCAGTATTTTTGTAAAAGAGAGTTTTGTGAACTAATTTTGGCGGCAAGACTAATTGGTATGAAACATGCGAAATAGACTTCTGCAGAGGTAAGTGTGCATCAGTTAAACGTCAGCTCGCAGCTATGAACACATATTTAGCGCTGACGACATGGAAAGCTTCGATGAAACCGATATAATGTTCGACTGGATTCAATGGATCACGTGAAGTCAGCATTTGAGAACTCCCAGTCCAGGCTCGAAAATCTCATCCTGCTGGATTTAGCATCAGACACCCGTGCAGAATTTACTCAGCTGTACTGGGACGTTAAATCGAAGTTCACTCGTCATCTGCATTCTGTAAACAAGTCACGCATGACCTGCCCATACTCTACTACAATCCGTGGCTACATTAAGGAGACAAATACAATGTCACAATCGCTTAGCCGCAAGTCTCGTTTACCGGAGTTGCAGCTGCTCAGGTTCAGCGGTGCCAACAAGGGTTGGCCTGATTTCGACGCCATGTACAGCACAGTCATCGGAAACAACAAAGATCTGAGTAGGATTGAAAAACTACGACATCTTCGATCTTGCCTAGGTGGCGCTGTTATCGACACGATAAGGTCATTGAAGCCTACTGAGGCTAATTACGACAAGGCCTTAGAGTTGCTTATTAAGCGATTGATAATAAATTATTACACTTTCAGGGCCGCGTACAGGCTATCAGGCTATCAGGTGTCGAGAAGGGTTCTGCAGGCAGCTTACGCGAGCGGAGTGATTAAATCAACGCATATCTACGAGTACTCAGCACCATGGATGGAGATGGGAAGAGGCACTTTCAGTAGATAAATTGCCAAAGTGAAAGGATATGTCAGAATATCTGGAAAAGAGATGTCTCATGTTGGATAACTTGAAGAGCGCTACGACACATGCACCTAGCCTGCAGGTGGGCAAAAACGTATCCAAAACAAGTCGCAACACACTCTAATCAACAATTTTGTCACTTTTGCGAATCTAGTGATTATAAACTCGCCAAATGCACTCGATTTTTGAATTTGTCACCCAATTTGCTTGAATTGCTTACGAAAGGGCCATAGCTTGCAGCAGTGCCGATCAGGCCATTGCAAACATTGTCAATATAAACATCACTCTTTGCTGCACATGACTCCAAACCTAAGTCACACGTTTGACCATAGTGCACAAAACACGCAGGCTGCTAGAGATATGCCATTTCACATTCCGTCTACGCTACCTCATCAGCTCTCATTTCGACTACCTCTGATCTCACACCTAAAGCTCTGAACGTCAAGCCTGCTGAGTACGTGTTATTCCCCACGGCTATCGCATACGCCAGGAGCCGCTTTGTAGCATACATACCTTATCGCGCATCGCGGGACTCTGTTTCACAGCTCAACTATATTACTAGCAGACACGCCAAAACTCTTCAGCTGACAACTCAACATTCGAATGTCTCGATTTCAGGCATTGGCGAAGCAGCTTTAACCTCTAACTTGTCTGCTGATGTTCCTGCTCAGTCAAATGACAGAAAATTCAACACAGTATTTTCCGCCGTTATAACGCGTACAATAACAGAATATCAGCCTCATTTTTAAATCGCCGTTGCCGGCTGTAAAATTCCCTAAAACATCAAACTCGCTGACCCAACGATCTTTAAGAGCTAGCGGATCGATCTACTACTTGGTGCTGGCCTATTTTTCGAGCTCATTTGTGTTATGATTTGCATTGACAATAACTTGCTGAGACTCCAGAAGACGAAACTCGGGTGGATCGTCTCTTGCGGACTTTCGCGTAAAACATGTTTAGCTGTTCTTCACAATGAAGCCAATCCATGCCCAGCAGAGGATTCGCTGTCCTGCATCGTCAAACGCTTTTGGGAGGTCGACAATTGCTGTGGCTCACACCCATTCCTTCTGTTGAAGACGCTCTCTGTGATAAATTATTTGTGCAAGGCTGCACGTGCGCCTGCTTGCGAAAACGAACTTCGATGCCTTGGGTGATTCTTATCATCGCGCTTTAAGACGGTTCAAAACTCTCGAATGCAACCTTAGCAGAAATCACCAACTAAAGAATAAATATTCTGGTTCATGCAAGAATATATAAGTCTGGGGCATATGGCGCATTCCTAAATTATTTGCAACTAGCATGTCCATCCATTCAGCCAAAAATCTTCAACACACTGGTTATTTCATCTTTTCAAGGTTGCAGTCTGCAGTGACATCGGCAAGATGTATCGTTGCGTTCGCATAACACCTCCAGACCAATTCCTGCATTGCATTTTATGGCGCGAAAATCCACATGTCCGGATTAAAACATACTCTTTGGATACGGTTACTTAGGGAACTAAGCCTGCTGCGCTGTTGGCCATCCGCACGATGCAACAGCTTACCTACGACGAGGAACACAATTTCCCACTGGCTGCCCAGATTATCTGCCGGGACTTCTATGTCGACGATTTGATCTAAGAAGGTGATTCCATCGGGGAAGCCATTCAAACTCGACATCAAGAAAGCAGCTGTTAGCAAAAGGCCACTTTCCAATACGAAAATGGTGCTCGAACGAGCCTACCGTTCTCGATGGTGAATCGAAGTCCGATACGAAAAACCTGATGGAGTTCCACGACGGCACCAGCATTACTAAAGCTCTGGGCCAAGCCTGGGACCCCAGCTCTGACAATTTGCTCTTTAACTATTCAAAAATACTACCCAAAGGCTCCTTGCGTACAGTTTGGGTTCAGCTCACTTCGCAACTATCATTTATTCGTAGTCTGAAATTTGCACAATTTGCTATGACACCGCTAGCAAATTATGAAATACATGGTGCTTGTGTCTACATAAGATCCGATTTGCAAGGAGTTATCGCATCGCATCTGCTGTGTTCCAAATCCATAGTGGCACCCCTCAAAAAGCTAACAATCCGGAAGCTTGAACTTTTTGCAGCGCTCATACTTTCGGAGCTAATCTACAACGTCGCCGCAGATATTCAGTTCAAATGCAAATATCATTGTTGGACTGACTCAACTATTGCACTGGCATGGATATGAAAAATGCCTCCTAATTTCAGTGTTTTCGTTTCTACAGGGTAAAACAAAACCAGGAACGCACTAAATGCATGGCCTGGCATCAAGTGCCTTCCCAGCAGAACTCTGCTGACATCTTATCACATGGATGCCCACCGCTGGAACTCATAGAATCGCATCATTGGCACAACGGTTCGACAGTCCTGCGCTCCAGCAGCTCAGAATGGCCAGAAGACAGTGTTTATCAACTGGAGCTTCCAGAACGTCGTTGCAATAGATTGGTCCTATCAATAAAAAGTGATTTCACCGCATCGCGCAGAATTAAAAATTCATTTGGAAAGCTCCGGCGTATTTTCGCATATAATTTTCGATTTATTACGAACATTCAAACGAACTCACCTCGGTGCAAAGATTTCTTAACTCTGGACGAAATTAAACAAGTAAGAGGTTCTAGTCGGGAGCTCCCGACTAGGGGATACCCTGAACCCTCTTATTCAAACACCAAATAAATTAATAAAAAAAAAGTTACCTTGGCAGGACTCAAACTCGCAACTGACCGCATTACTTGCTGTCGACTCTACTCAACAGCCACTCCAGGAAAAAAAAAATAATACTTTCCCCGGTAGGGCTCGAACTCGCGACAGACCGCACCACTTGCTATGCCTCTACTCAGCAGCCACACGAACAATTAAGTACTTATGATAGAAAAAGGAACTAAAATAACATTACAAAAAAAAAGATGCAATTACCATGATATTACAATGCGAAGCAGACGCGCATGAATGTGTGTGTGTACATGTATACAGAAATTCTTCAAGCTGCTGCCCCATTCAATTGCGCAGTTTCATATGACTTTGGTTTTGCTTAACCGATCTTTATGAAATTTTCTACAGCATATCTTATTTTACCATAGAACATTTGTGTATTCTGAAAAATTCAAATGCATTTAAATTGTGGTTTAAATTGGTTGGCAATAAAAGTTGGGGTATTAACTTGTGTGTGTATGAACGCAAGAATCTCAGAACCTATAAGAGCTAGAGAAATTTTAAATGTAGGTGCTCCTAGTTCCCGCGCAGTTCGAGTTTGTTTCCGATAATCGATAGCTTACTCCGTTTCCAAGCAATCGATAAAAATCGATATCGATATCCTGTTTATTGGGCAATTTTGGTAAATAACAAGAGCTAGAGTCACCAAACATGACATAAAGCTTCTAAAATAGAATATATATATGCTTTGATGTTGGAAGAAGTATCGCCTAGTCGGGAGCTCCTGACTTAGCACTTACTTGTTAGTTTAGTTTAGTTGTGGCTGTTTGAGATTTGGTTTCTTCGGAGTATAGCTCCTTAATTTGGTTTATTTAGGGTTCCTAAAAAAATGATGATTTCTATACAAAATAAAGTTATTTGATAAAATCTCAAAATCAGATATGGTTGAATTCAACCATGTTTCTGAAAATGCTATTATATCCGAATTGAAGGAAGTGCTGGCCATAAAAAGATTTTTAAGCTTTGAAATGAGACCTCTAACATTCTGATAATGAATAAAGATTTGGTCAGAAGATGAAGCTAGTTTTTTGGGGCAGAAATGGTACCCTGTATTGAAGGAACTGAAACGGTGAAAGGCAGGTTACGCTTTTTAAGCTTGAACTCGAGAACAATCATGTGTGGAGGCCAAAATTTGGGATCACAAATAATTGGGAACATATCATGCGAAACAGTTATTTTGAATGATAATATTTCACGAGGGGTGGAGAAATTAAATTTGGTTATTGGCACGCTAGCAGAAGATTTGCTAGCAATATAGGCTGCCAATGACTCAGATACACAAAAACTTGTCTACGAGGGGCAACTACCGTTAAAATAGGCGCTGGTGGGGCTGTAGGTAATACAGGAGTTGGAGGAGCTAAAGAGGCAACATGATTGTTTTGAACAATCTGGGCAAGATTGCGCGCAGGTCTACCTTTGCGGCCAGGAGCTGACGGGGCTGAGGCAGTTTGATTAATTGGGACGGGATCAGGTACGGGCTCTACTGGGACTACAACAGGGGTTGAAATAGGGGAAATTGGACAGTCGCTTGGAGAAGGCGATAGGGACAACATTGGAGATACATCCAAGTTGCTAGGAAGGGACATGAAAGGCGTAGGTGTCTGAACAGACGTAGAGGGCACTTGCAAAAGTTGAGGCTCGAACCGGCGATTGGTTGGGAACTCGAATTTATATTGCCAAGTAACTCGAAACTCGAGTCAAAATTACTCGAGAGCTGCTTAGCCACGCTATTCAATTTTAAGAACTGATTTCTCCAGAATGTATAATTCTGTGATGAAGATCGCTGAATGCTGAAATCTCGTTTTCTTTCGAAAGGACTCCGTTGGCGTTCCACAGTGCTACCATAATGAAGTTCATTTAAGACACTGCTATTTTTTTGCGCTATTAATAAGCATAATAAGCACATTTAAGCGGTTGAAGTAGGGTCTCTACGAGAGATGTCAATTTGTCAACCTGGCGAACAGTTACTCCAACCTGACCTCTAGGGCTGAGTTGGGACTGTTGTCAGCAATTGGATGGGATCGACTGGGAATGCTGCCTGTGTTCCTTCTGCTAGACGATGAGCGAGCTCTGTGCTCGGCAAGCTGGCTACCGCGTAGGACGCTAGCAAACGATTGTTGGGCGGGAACGAAGCTGCGGGCAGGAGGGGCTGTTTCGCAGCGACTATCCTTGGAGTGGCTTGCATCTCGGCCATATGCCTTGTGCTGATTTTTTTTGATGGAAGGAGTATTGCAGGTACTTCCTACAGCCCCTGAAGTTTGCTGTGTGTGATTCGCCACAATGGTAGCAGCACCGATCCTTATCTTTGCCAAGTGTTTATTCGCTCGTTGAGTGGTTGCCACACTCTCCTTGCACACATGGTGTCTCGAGCAATAGGACTTGGTGTGCCCGTACTCTTGGCATCTGTTACATTGGACTATGCCCGACGTCTTGCGAGGCTTTTCCCATGAGACTTTATGTCTGCATATCACAGCTATGGATTTGATGAGATTGTTGTTGTTCGCCTTGTTCAGGTCAATAAGCCTCATATTGAGTGGCTCGTTATTGACTCTGCTACACGGCCCCTTGTCTACCAGTTGCGCTGAAATATCTTCAGATGGGATCTCGTGGTGTATTTTTCTTAGGACTATGCGGTATGGTCGGTGCTCTGTAAGTTGGTGGTGATGAAACACGCAACCGCTCTGGCGAAGGTGTCTTGCCACCTCTCTTTAATTGGATGATGCAGTCGCCAGAGTTGAGCGCTCACACGGTGTAGGTGTTCTCGCCTACAATGCTGTCCAATTCCTTTCAGAACGTGGTAAAGCTGACGATGCCTGGTACGGTTTTTCTGGGCACCTTAATGGAGGGGAACCATCTGGGTGGGTTGCAGGGTGTGGCGAGCTTCTGGTTTGCCGTTTGTTGTTCGCTGGCCCTTGCGCGTGCTGCATGCGAGGTGAATGGTCTATCATCTTCATCTACACCGTTACCGACGTTGTTATTGCCAGTTTGCTCTTCGATGTCCATGTGGCTTTCTTCTTCGTCACAGAAGGCCGAAAGCCGGTTTTGGCTGAGTTTTTTGGCTTCGGTGGTGCTCGCCTTCTTGCGAGATATACTGGGTGAAAGAACACCACTTTCTCTTATTTTATGGCGCCTCCATTTTCGGGCTTGAACGTTTCGTTTTGGTACTTGAGTCTTGATGCAGTTTTGCACGGGTATTTGTTCATAAGGGCGTTGGACCGGCGAGACGGGGAGGAGACTAGACGGGAAAGACTAGCTGATGCCACGTGCAAGGGACGACGTTACCGTGGTTGTTCCTAAGGAATGACGTGGTGGGCTGCGTAGTGTCTCCGCACAGCGTAACGTATGGCGGTTGATAATTTTCCGGTGGGTTATAGATTGGAGACGTAGGATAAAGGTGGTTCAAGTTGATTGACGCCATTAGTATTAATTATTAATTGATATGATAATAATAGGGACCTGCACTTAATTACAAAAATCACCAGTATTTTTGTAAAAGAGAGTTTTGTGAACTAATTTTGGCGGCAAGACTAATTGGTATGAAACATGCGAAATAGACTTCTGCAGAGGTAAGTGTGCATCAGTTAAACGTCAGCTCGCAGCTATGAACACATATTTAGCGCTGACGACATGGAAAGCTTCGATGAAACCGATATAATGTTCGACTGGATTCAATGGATCACGTGAAGTCAGCATTTGAGAACTCCCAGTCCAGGCTCGAAAATCTCATCCTGCTGGATTTAGCATCAGACACCCGTGCAGAATTTACTCAGCTGTACTGGGACGTTAAATCGAAGTTCACTCGTCATCTGCATTCTGTAAACAAGTCACGCATGACCTGCCCATACTCTACTACAATCCGTGGCTACATTAAGGAGACAAATACAATGTCACAATCGCTTAGCCGCAAGTCTCGTTTACCGGAGTTGCAGCTGCTCAGGTTCAGCGGTGCCAACAAGGGTTGGCCTGATTTCGACGCCATGTACAGCACAGTCATCGGAAACAACAAAGATCTGAGTAGGATTGAAAAACTACGACATCTTCGATCTTGCCTAGGTGGCGCTGTTATCGACACGATAAGGTCATTGGAGCCTACTGAGGCTAATTACGACAAGGCCTTAGAGTTGCTTATTAAGCGATTGATAATAAATTATTACACTTTCAGGGCCGCGTACAGGCTATCAGGCTATCAGGTGTCGAGAAGGGTTCTGCAGGCAGCTTACGCGAGCGGAGTGATTAAATCAACGCATATCTACGAGTACTCAGCACCATGGATGGAGATGGGAAGAGGCACTTTCAGTAGATAAATTGCCAAAGTGAAAGGATATGTCAGAATATCTGGAAAAGAGATGTCTCATGTTGGATAACTTGAAGAGCGCTACGACACATGCACCTAGCCTGCAGGTGGGCAAAAACGTATCCAAAACAAGTCGCAACACACTCTAATCAACAATTTTGTCACTTTTGCGAATCTAGTGATTATAAACTCGCCAAATGCACTCGATTTTTGAATTTGTCACCCAATTTGCTTGAATTGCTTACGAAAGGGCCATAGCTTGCAGCAGTGCCGATCAGGCCATTGCAAACATTGTCAATATAAACATCACTCTTTGCTGCACATGACTCCAAACCTAAGTCACACGTTTGACCATAGTGCACAAAACACGCAGGCTGCTAGAGATATGCCATTTCACATTCCGTCTACGCTACCTCATCAGCTCTCATTTCGACTACCTCTGATCTCACACCTAAAGCTCTGAACGTCAAGCCTGCTGAGTACGTGTTATTCCCCACGGCTATCGCATACGCCAGGAGCCGCTTTGTAGCATACATACCTTATCGCGCATCGCGGGACTCTGTTTCACAGCTCAACTATATTACTAGCAGACACGCCAAAACTCTTCAGCTGACAACTCAACATTCGAATGTCTCGATTTCAGGCATTGGCGAAGCAGCTTTAACCTCTAACTTGTCTGCTGATGTTCCTGCTCAGTCAAATGACAGAAAATTTAACACAGTATTTTCCGCCGTTATAACGCGTACAATAACAGAATATCAGCCTCATTTTTAAATCGCCGTTGCCGGCTGTAAAATTCCCTAAAACATCAAACTCGCTGACCCAACGATCTTTAAGAGCTAGCGGATCGATCTACTACTTGGTGCTGGCCTATTTTTCGAGCTCATTTGTGTTATGATTTGCATTGACAATAACTTGCTGAGACTCCAGAAGACGAAACTCGGGTGGATCGTCTCTTGCGGACTTTCGCGTAAAACATGTTTAGCTGTTCTTCACAATGAAGCCAATCCATGCCCAGCAGAGGATTCGCTGTCCTGCATCGTCAAACGCTTTTGGGAGGTCTACAATTGCTGTGGCTCACACCCATTCCTTCTGTTGAAGACGCTCTCTGTGATAAATTATTTGTGCAAGGCTGCACGTGCGCCTGCTTGCGAAAACGAACTTCGATGCCTTGGGTGATTCTTATCATCGCGCTTTAAGACGGTTCAAAACTCTCGAATGCAACCTTAGCAGAAATCACCAACTAAAGAATAAATATTCTGGTTCATGCAAGAATATATAAGTCTGGGGCATATGGCGCATTCCTAAATTATTTGCAACTAGCATGTCCATCCATTCAGCCAAAAATCTTCAACACACTGGTTATTTCATCTTTTCAAGGTTGCAGTCTGCAGTGACATCGGCAAGATGTATCGTTGCGTTCGCATAACACCTCCAGACCAATTCCTGCATTGCATTTTATGGCGCGAAAATCCACATGTCCGGATTAAAACATACTCTTTGGATACGGTTACTTAGGGAACTAAGCCTGCTGCGCTGTTGGCCATCCGCACGATGCAACAGCTTACCTACGACGAGGAACACAATTTCCCACTGGCTGCCCAGATTATCTGCCGGGACTTCTATGTCGACGATTTGATCTAAGAAGGTGATTCCATCGGGGAAGCCATTCAAACTCGACATCAAGAAAGCAGCTGTTAGCAAAAGGCCACTTTCCAATACGAAAATGGTGCTCGAACGAGCCTACCGTTCTCGATGGTGAATCGAAGTCCGATACGAAAAACCTGATGGAGTTCCACGACGGCACCAGCATTACTAAAGCTCTGGGCCAAGCCTGGGACCCCAGCTCTGACAATTTGCTCTTTAACTATTCAAAAATACTACCCAAAGGCTCCTTGCGTACAGTTTGGGTTCAGCTCACTTCGCAACTATCATTTATTCGTAGTCTGAAATTTGCACAATTTGCTATGACACCGCTAGCAAATTATGAAATACATGGTGCTTGTGTCTACATAAGATCCGATTTGCAAGGAGTTATCGCATCGCATCTGCTGTGTTCCAAATCCATAGTGGCACCCCTCAAAAAGCTAACAATCCGGAAGCTTGAACTTTTTGCAGCGCTCATACTTTCGGAGCTAATCTACAACGTCGCCGCAGATATTCAGTTCAAATGCAAATATCATTGTTGGACTGACTCAACTATTGCACTGGCATGGATATGAAAAATGCCTCCTAATTTCAGTGTTTTCGTTTCTACAGGGTAAAACAAAACCAGGAACGCACTAAATGCATGGCCTGGCATCAAGTGCCTTCCCAGCAGAACTCTGCTGACATCTTATCACATGGATGCCCACCGCTGGAACTCATAGAATCGCATCATTGGCACAACGGTTCGACAGTCCTGCGCTCCAGCAGCTCAGAATGGCCAGAAGACAGTGTTTATCAACTGGAGCTTCCAGAACGTCGTTGCAATAGATTGGTCCTATCAATAAAAAGTGATTTCACCGCATCGCGCAGAATTAAAAATTCATTTGGAAAGCTCCGGCGTATTTTCGCATATAATTTTCGATTTATTACGAACATTCAAACGAACTCACCTCGGTGCAAAGATTTCTTAACTCTGGACGAAATTAAACAAGTAAGAGGTTCTAGTCGGGAGCTCCCGACTAGGGGATACCCTGAACCCTCTTATTCAAACACCAAATAAATTAATAAAAAAAAAGTTACCTTGGCAGGACTCAAACTCGCAACTGACCGCATTACTTGCTGTCGACTCTACTCAACAGCCACTCCAGGAAAAAAAAAATAATACTTTCCCCGGTAGGGCTCGAACTCGCGACAGACCGCACCACTTGCTATGCCTCTACTCAGCAGCCACACGAACAATTAAGTACTTATGATAGAAAAAGGAACTAAAATAACATTACAAAAAAAAAGATGCAATTACCATGATATTACAATGCGAAGCAGACGCGCATGAATGTGTGTGTGTACATGTATACAGAAATTCTTCAAGCTGCTGCCCCATTCAATTGCGCAGTTTCATATGACTTTGGTTTTGCTTAACCGATCTTTATGAAATTTTCTACAGCATATCTTATTTTACCATAGAACATTTGTGTATTCTGAAAAATTCAAATGCATTTAAATTGTGGTTTAAATTGGTTGGCAATAAAAGTTGGGGTATTAACTTGTGTGTGTATGAACGCAAGAATCTCAGAACCTATAAGAGCTAGAGAAATTTTAGATGTAGGTGCTCCTAGTTCCCGCGCAGTTCGAGTTTGTTTCCGATAATCGATAGCTTACTCCGTTTCCAAGCAATCGATAAAAATCGATATCGATATCCTGTTTATTGGGCAATTTTGGTAAATAACAAGAGCTAGAGTCACCAAACATGACATAAAGCTTCTAAAATAGAATATATATATGCTTTGATGTTGGAAGAAGTATCGCCTAGTCGGGAGCTCCTGACTTAGCACTTACTTGTTAGTTTAGTTTAGTTGTGGCTGTTTGAGATTTGGTTTCTTCGGAGTATAGCTCCTTAATTTGGTTTATTTAGGGTTCCTAAAAAAATGATGATTTCTATACAAAATAAAGTTATTTGATAAAATCTCAAAATCAGATATGGTTGAATTCAACCATGTTTCTGAAAATGCTATTATATCCGAATTGAAGGAAGTGCTGGCCATAAAAAGATTTTTAAGCTTTGAAATGAGACCTCTAACATTCTGATAATGAATAAAGATTTGGTCAGAAGATGAAGCTAGTTTTTCGGGGCAGAAATGGTACCCTGTATTGAAGGAACTGAAACGGTGAAAGGCAGGTTACGCTTTTTAAGCTTGAACTCGAGAACAATCATGTGTGGAGGCCAAAATTTGGGATCACAAATAATTGGGAACATATCATGCGAAACAGTTATTTTGAATGATAATATTTCACGAGGGGTGGAGAAATTAAATTTGGTTATTGGCACGCTAGCAGAAGATTTGCTAGCAATATAGGCTGCCAATGACTCAGATACACAAAAACTTGTCTACGAGGGGCAACTACCGTTAAAATAGGCGCTGGTGGGGCTGTAGGTAATACAGGAGTTGGAGGAGCTAAAGAGGCAACATGATTGTTTTGAACAATCTGGGCAAGATTGCGCGCAGGTCTACCTTTGCGGCCAGGAGCTGACGGGGCTGAGGCAGTTTGATTAATTGGGACGGGATCAGGTACGGGCTCTACTGGGACTACAACAGGGGTTGAAATAGGGGAAATTGGACAGTCGCTTGGAGAAGGCGATAGGGACAACATTGGAGATACATCCAAGTTGCTAGGAAGGGACATGAAAGGCGTAGGTGTCTGAACAGACGTAGAGGGCACTTGCAAAAGTTGAGGCTCGAACCGGCGATTGGTTGGGAACTCGAATTTATATTGCCAAGTAACTCGAAACTCGAGTCAAAATTACTCGTGAGCTGCTTAGCCACGCTATTCAATTTTAAGAACTGATTTCTCCAGAATGTATAATTCTGTGATGAAGATCGCTGAATGCTGAAATCTCGTTTTCTTTCGAAAGGACTCCGTTGGCGTTCCACAGTGCTACCATAATGAAGTTCATTTAAGACACTGCTATTTTTTTGCGCCATTAATAAGCATAATAAGCACATTTAAGCGGTTGAAGTAGGGTCTCTACGAGAGATGTCAATTTGTCAACCTGGCGAACAGTTACTCCAACCTGACCTCTAGGGCTGAGTTGGGACTGTTGTCAGCAATTGGATGGGATCGACTGGGAATGCTGCCTGTGTTCCTTCTGCTAGACGATGAGCGAGCTCTGTGCTCGGCAAGCTGGCTACCGCGTAGGACGCTAGCAAACGATTGTTGGGCGGGAACGAAGCTGCGGGCAGGAGGGGCTGTTTCGCAGCGACTATCCTTGGAGCGGCTTGCATCTCGGCCATATGCCTTGTGCTGATTTTTTTTGATGGAAGGAGTATTGCAGGTACTTCCTACAGCCCCTGAAGTTTGCTGTGTGTGATTCGCCACAATGGTAGCAGCACCGATCCTTATCTTTGCCAAGTGTTTATTCGCTCGTTGAGTGGTTGCCACACTCTCCTTGCACACATGGTGTCTCGAGCAATAGGACTTGGTGTGCCCGTACTCTTGGCATCTGTTACATTGGACTATGCCCGACGTCTTGCGAGGCTTTTCCCATGAGACTTTATGTCTGCATATCACAGCTATGGATTTGATGAGATTGTTGTTGTTCGCCTTGTTCAGGTCAATAAGCCTCATATTGAGTGGCTCGTTATTGACTCTGCTACACGGCCCCTTGTCTACCAGTTGCGCTGAAATATCTTCAGATGGGATCTCGTGGTGTATTTTTCTTAGGACTATGCGGTATGGTCGGTGCTCTGTAAGTTGGTGGTGATGAAACACGCAACCGCTCTGGCGAAGGTGTCTTGCCACCTCTCTTTAATTGGATGATGCAGTCGCCAGAGTTGAGCGCTCACACGGTGTAGGTGTTCTCGCCTACAATGCTGTCCAATTCCTTTCAAAACGTGGTAAAGCTGACGATGCCTGGTACGGTTTTTCTGGGCACCTTAATGGAGGGGAACCATCTGGGTGGGTTGCAGGGTGTGGCGAGCTTCTGGTTTGCCGTTTGTTGTTCGCTGGCCCTTGCGCGTGCTGCATGCGAGGTGAATGGTCTATCATCTTCATCTACACCGTTACCGACGTTGTTATTGCCAGTTTGCTCTTCGATGTCCATGTGGCTTTCTTCTTCGTCACAGAAGGCCGAAAGCCGGTTTTGGCTGAGTTTTTTGGCTTCGGTGGTGCTCGCCTTCTTGCGAGATATACTGGGTGAAAGAACACCACTTTCTCTTATTTTATGGCGCCTCCATTTTCGGGCTTGAACGTTTCGTTTTGGTACTTGAGTCTTGATGCAGTTTTGCACGGGTATTTGTTCATAAGGGCGTTGGACCGGCGAGACGGGGAGGAGACTAGACGGGAAAGACTAGCTGATGCCACGTGCAAGGGACGACGTTACCGTGGTTGTTCCTAAGGAATGACGTTTTGGGCTGCGTAGTGTCTCCGCACAGCGTAACGTATGGCGGTTGATAATTTTCCGGTGGGTTATAGATTGGAGACGTAGGATAAAGGTGGTTCAAGTTGATTGACGCCATTAGTATTAATTATTAATTGATATGATAATAATAGGGACCTGCACTTAATTACAAAAATCACCAGTATTTTTGTAAAAGAGAGTTTTGTGAACTAATTTTGGCGGCAAGACTAATTGCAGTGAACACTCGGTATGAAACATGCGAAATAGACTTCTGCAGAGGTAAGTGTGCATCAGTTAAACGTCAGCTCGCAGCTATGAACACATATTTAGCGCTGACGACATGGAAAGCTTCGATGAAACCGATATAATGTTCGACTGGATTCAATGGATCACATGAAGTCAGCATTTGAGAACTCCCAGTCCAGGCTCGAAAATCTCATCCTGCTGGATTTAGCATCAGACACCCGTGCAGAATTTACTCAGCTGTACTGGGACGTTAAATCGAAGTTCACTCGTCATCTGCATTCTGTAAACAAGTCACGCATGACCTGCCCATACTCTACTACAATCCGTGGCTACATTAAGGAGACAAATACAATGTCACAATCGCTTAGCCGCAAGTCTCGTTTACCGGAGTTGCAGCTGCTCAGGTTCAGCGGTGCCAACAAGGGTTGGCCTGATTTCGACGCCATGTACAGCACAGTCATCGGAAACAACAAAGATCTGAGTAGGATTGAAAAACTACGACATCTTCGATCTTGCCTAGGTGGCGCTGTTATCGACACGATAAGGTCATTGGAGCCTACTGAGGCTAATTACGACAAGGCCTTAGAGTTGCTTATTAAGCGATTGATAATAAATTATTACACTTTCAGGGCCGCGTACAGGCTATATTCAGGCTATCAGGTGTCGAGAAGGGTTCTGCAGGCAGCTTACGCGAGCGGAGTGATTAAATCAACGCATATCTTCGAGTACTCAGCACCATGGATGCAGATGGGAAGAGGCACTTTCAGTAGATAAATTGCCAAAGTGAAAGGATATGTCAGAATATCTGGAAAAGAGATGTCTCATGTTGGATAACTTGAAGAGCGCTACGACACATGCACCTAGCCTGCAGGTGGGCAAAAACGTATCCAAAACAAGTCGCAACACACTCTAATCAACAATTTTGTCACTTTTGCGAATCTAGTGATTATAAACTCGCCAAATGCACTCGATTTTTGAATTTGTCACCCAATTTGCTTGAATTGCTTACGAAAGGGCCATAGCTTGCAGCAGTGCCGATCAGGCCATTGCAAACATTGTCAATATAAACATCACTCTTTGCTGCACATGACTCCAAACCTAAGTCACACGTTTGACCATAGTGCACAAAACACGCAGGCTGCTAGAGATATGCCATTTCACATTCCGTCTACGCTACCTCATCAGCTCTCATTTCGACTACCTCTGATCTCACACCTAAAGCTCTGAACGTCAAGCCTGCTGAGTACGTGTTATTCCCCACGGCTATCGCATACGCCAGGAGCCGCTTTGTAGCATACATACCTTATCGCGCATCGCGGGACTCTGTTTCACAGCTCAACTATATTACTAGCAGACACGCCAAAACTCTTCAGCTGACAACTCAACATTCGAATGTCTCGATTTCAGGCATTGGCGAAGCAGCTTTAACCTCTAACTTGTCTGCTGATGTTCCTGCTCAGTCAAATGACAGAAAATTCAACACAGTATTTTCCGCCGTTATAACGCGTACAATAACAGAATATCAGCCTCATTTTTAAATCGCCGTTGCCGGCTGTAAAATTCCCTAAAACATCAAACTCGCTGACCCAACGATCTTTAAGAGCTAGCGGATCGATCTACTACTTGGTGCTGGCCTATTTTTCGAGCTCATTTGTGTTATGATTTGCATTGACAATAACTTGCTGAGACTCCAGAAGACGAAACTCGGGTGGATCGTCTCTTGCGGACTTTCGCGTAAAACATGTTTAGCTGTTCTTCACAATGAAGCCAATCCATGCCCAGCAGAGGATTCGCTGTCCTGCATCGTCAAACGCTTTTGGGAGGTCGACAATTGCTGTGGCTCACACCCATTCCTTCTGTTGAAGACGCTCTCTGTGATAAATTATTTGTGCAAGGCTGCACGTGCGCCTGCTTGCGAAAACGAACTTCGATGCCTTGGGTGATTCTTATCATCGCGCTTTAAGACGGTTCAAAACTCTCGAATGCAACCTTAGCAGAAATCACCAACTAAAGAATAAATATTCTGGTTCATGCAAGAATATATAAGTCTGGGGCATATGGCGCATTCCTAAATTATTTGCAACTAGCATGTCCATCCATTCAGCCAAAAATCTTCAACACACTGGTTATTTCATCTTTTCAAGGTTGCAGTCTGCAGTGACATCGGCAAGATGTATCGTTGCGTTCGCATAACACCTCCAGACCAATTCCTGCATTGCATTTTATGGCGCGAAAATCCACATGTCCGGATTAAAACATACTCTTTGGATACGGTTACTTAGGGAACTAAGCCTGCTGCGCTGTTGGCCATCCGCACGATGCAACAGCTTACCTACGACGAGGAACACAATTTCCCACTGGCTGCCCAGATTATCTGCCGGGACTTCTATGTCGACGATTTGATCTAAGGAGGTGATTCCATCGGGGAAGCCATTCAAACTCGACATCAAGAAAGCAGCTGTTAGCAAAAGGCCACTTTCCAATACGAAAATGGTGCTCGAACGAGCCTACCGTTCTCGATGGTGAATCGAAGTCCGATACGAAAAACCTGATGGAGTTCCACGACGGCACCAGCATTACTAAAGCTCTGGGCCAAGCCTGGGACCCCAGCTCTGACAATTTGCTCTTTAACTATTCAAAAATACTACCCAAAGGCTCCTTGCGTACAGTTTGGGTTCAGCTCACTTCGCAACTATCATTTATTCGTAGTCTGAAATTTGCACAATTTGCTATGACACCGCTAGCAAATTATGAAATACATGGTGCTTGTGTCTACATAAGATCCGATTTGCAAGGAGTTATCGCATCGCATCTGCTGTGTTCCAAATCCATAGTGGCACCCCTCAAAAAGCTAACAATCCGGAAGCTTGAACTTTTTGCAGCGCTCATACTTTCGGAGCTAATCTACAACGTCGCCGCAGATATTCAGTTCAAATGCAAATATCATTGTTGGACTGACTCAACTATTGCACTGGCATGGATATGAAAAATGCCTCCTAATTTCAGTGTTTTCGTTTCTACAGGGTAAAACAAAACCAGGAACGCACTAAATGCATGGCCTGGCATCAAGTGCCTTCCCAGCAGAACTCTGCTGACATCTTATCACATGGATGCCCACCGCTGGAACTCATAGAATCGCATCATTGGCACAACGGTTCGACAGTCCTGCGCTCCAGCAGCTCAGAATGGCCAGAAGACAGTGTTTATCAACTGGAGCTTCCAGAACGTCGTTGCAATAGATTGGTCCTATCAATAAAAAGTGATTTCACCGCATCGCGCAGAATTAAAAATTCATTTGGAAAGCTCCGGCGTATTTTCGCATATAATTTTCGATTTATTACGAACATTCAAACGAACTCACCTCGGTGCAAAGATTTCTTAACTCTGGACGAAATTAAACAAGTAAGAGGTTCTAGTCGGGAGCTCCCGACTAGGGGATACCCTGAACCCTCTTATTCAAACACCAAATAAATTAATAAAAAAAAAGTTACCTTGGCAGGACTCAAACTCGCAACTGACCGCATTACTTGCTGTCGACTCTACTCAACAGCCACTCCAGGAAAAAAAAAATAATACTTTCCCCGGTAGGGCTCGAACTCGCGACAGACCGCACCACTTGCTATGCCTCTACTCAGCAGCCACACGAACAATTAAGTACTTATGATAGAAAAAGGAACTAAAATAACATTACAAAAAAAAAGATGCAATTACCATGATATTACAATGCGAAGCAGACGCGCATGAATGTGTGTGTGTACATGTATACAGAAATTCTTCAAGCTGCTGCCCAATTCAATTGCGCAGTTTCATATGACTTTGGTTTTGCTTAACCGATCTTTATGAAATTTTCTACAGCATATCTTATTTTACCATAGAACATTTGTGTATTCTGAAAAATTCAAATGCATTTAAATTGTGGTTTAAATTGGTTGGCAATAAAAGTTGGGTTATTAACTTGTGTGTGTATGAACGCAAGAATCTCAGAACCTATAAGAGCTAGAGAAATTTTAGATGTAGGTGCTCCTAGTTCCCGCGCAGTTCGAGTTTGTTTCCGATAATCGATAGCTTACTCCGTTTCCAAGCAATCGATAAAAATCGATATCGATATCCTGTTTATTGGGCAATTTTGGTAAATAACAAAAGCTAGAGTCACCAAACATGACATAAAGCTTCTAAAATAGAATATATATATGCTTTGATGTTGGAAGAAGAGGGTTCAGGGTATCGCCTAGTCGGGAGCTCCTGACTTAGCACTTACTTGTTAGTTTAGTTTAGTTGTGGCTGTTTGAGATTTGGTTTCTTCGGAGTATAGCTCCTTAATTTGGTTTATTTAGGGTTCCTAAAAAAATGATGTATGCAGGTCGAGAAAAGGCAAAAAGAATATTGATACTACAACTAATAACAGATTCAGTTGATATTTATTTTGAAATATTTATTATTTAATAACAGTGTTTGCTTTGAAATTTATTCTGTTAATAATATCCCGTAGAGACGAACAAAACATGATTTTGTTTATTTATCTGGTTGTTTTGTCACATACATTTTATAATAAATTATAGATCTAGATAAATAATTTTTGATGCAGATAAAGCGCCACAAAAACTTAAAAAGCTGGCCGTACTTATAACTGCTGTAGTAGTTCCAGTAAGCTTAACAATAACACCCATGCATATTGAAAGAATAAATTGAGCTAGGAAAACCATACTGCTAACGATTGCAACATCAGTACCCAAGCCGCGTACTCCAGATTCAAATTTTGCACAACCGCCGTCGTCTACTTCAAACTGAAATAAAAAAATAATATAAGCATCTTCAAAGTTAACATAAAACAAGTCGAGATCACCCGACTAGGGGATACCCTGAACCCTCTTATTCCAACACCAAATACAACTCGCGCTTTGCTAAGATAAATTCGAACTCGCAGCTGACCGCATTACTTGCTGCCGCTTCCACTCAACAGCCACACCAGCCAAAAAAAAAATTGTTTCCTCGGTAGGGTTCGAACTCGCAACTGACCGCGCTAGTTGTCGCCGCATCTATCCAACGGCCACACCAAGTATTAATTCGTATTGAGCAAAAACGAATTAAAATGACAGCACAGAAAATTGTAGTGTATTCATACACACATATACATGCAAACATATCTCAACTTTTAACACTTTGTTACAGGTCTGAATAGTCAAGCGCATAGCATAAACATGATAGTATATATGTATTGTAGGAGCCGTTATAATTTAAAAGTCTTTAATTTCTGTAAGTCCAAAACACGTCCTCTTTATTTACTTCTCTGCTCAAGACTGACTCTCAGACCTTCTCTAATTGTCTAACACTCCTTTCTTCATCTTAGTTATCGAACAATGCTTAACAGCTAGCTATCGATAGGAGGTGCAGTTTCACTGTTGTGTCGCTAACAGCCTGCTCCAACTCGGCCATCCTGACCTTGAGATCGTCCTCGATTTTAGCCAGATATTTTTAAATATAAGTTACAATTTTGTACATCCTTTAATTATATATATGTTTACAGGTATGCGTCATTAAATTCTTAAACTAACATTTGAGTTTACTTATTTTATACTACTTGAACAATTCCGTGTTCACATCTTCAATTTTTTATCCAATGTCTTATATTCTGAGCACTCCAAACGCCTTGATAAGGATTTCGAGATAACTTAGAACCCTCAATGTCTCTAAGCAAGAACCTATCATTTTTTAACACCTTGTCTATTATATGGGCCCTTATTTTTAGGTATAAGCTTTCTGGACACTCCTGCAGTGCTATCAAAATTTTTTACCATAACGAAATCTCCAGCCTTGTATTCGTCCGGAATTTCCCCTTTTGTTTTATAATAATTTTAATTTCTCGCCTGCGCTATTGATTGGCTGTGCTGCGCTTTTTGTCTAATATCTTCTAAATTTCTCTCATCTACTGCGTCTAATAGTTCGGTTTCCTCCAACTTTTCACTTAGTTCGTCAATAATTTGTCATTTTTGTGGTAACTCAAATAACATTGTGCTAGGAAAAAGCTTGGTGCTACCAAAGACAATATAAACACTAAGATGAGTAACGCCCATACATTTGAATGCGACGCAAAATTTCTAGCCTGGCCTTTCATCTGGCCTTTGAGGCCAGACGAACGAATGCCGAAGTCGCAGCTTGCTGATGCTGACGCGAGAAGTTAGTCGCCAGCCTGCCTTCAGCAAAGCTGGTCGATGTTGCTTTGCGTCGCTTCGTTTTCGAAGTACATTGAGCAAACAAGTTTAGAAGTTACGATCGACGCAAAGTGCTTGTGCTTTATCCATGAAATGCATGCTTTATTTAAATGATATATTACCCTAGATATTAACGATTAATTTTACAGGAAAATTTAAGAATTAAATAATTTATACACAAGGCGCATCTTGTGCAATAACTACGATAAGAAAATAGCACACATAGATTGATTTCACTTTAGTTTTTGAACAGTGTATGCACGAGAAAAGTTCTTGTCTCAGCTAATGGCGTGCAAGCACCTTTGGATGTATGCGTGAATTATACATGCATAAGAACTTTAAAGTATGTATGTATGTGTTGTTATTCACTGCTCTGGCTTTAGCTGGCAAGAAATTAATTTAGTTAATTTTCTAGCGTAGATCATGACCTATCCCAAATTTGTGTTGATATATGAATGCATTTTGTGTACTGAGGTTGGCTCCGTAGAAAATATGTATTTCTAAGTCGATGCAAATATTTACATAATTTCTTTAAATTAAATTAATATTATTTTTATTCTCCATGTTTGGTCAAGTAACAGCAGAGATAACACCGACGGCTGCGGACATCATCCAACAGCAGAAAATAACAATCATAATTACAGCCTAAGAGCAAATAGTTTTTGCGTGCTCTTTGTAAGCTGCTGCCCACTCTCCTTCTGCATTGCTTTGCTTTGCATTGCTGCCCTTCGCTCTAACCGGCGAGCGTCTTATTGGAGTTTTGTTTCGATTCGCTTTACATATTGTCATAGTTAGTTAGTCTATCGTTTGATCGCAACCTAAGCACAACTAATTCGAGTTGGCTGCCAAACAACAATATACAACATATAAATTCTAATAAGTGCCCTGCGCGGCAAATAAATCCATTTGAAAACTAATCTAAGTGTTTGAATTTCGCTGCACAAGCAGTTAAAATTAATTGGTTGCAAAAAAGCTTGCAACTACACATTTTGGTGACCCCGACGTAAATTTTCTTTCATTTCTTCTATTTTTTCTTGTACTTCGTTCTTGTCGTGTCAACGGACAGTTATCAGTTCGGGCAAAGCGGTGTGGTGAGCCGTTTGCTTGCGCATCTGCATACAGTTGGTTGTTATACATATGCCGTAGCAAATCCCCGTTAATCGTTGCGCGCTATAACCCGCTA
This sequence comes from Drosophila novamexicana, assembly GCF_003285875.2. NCBI lineage: Eukaryota > Metazoa > Arthropoda > Insecta > Diptera > Drosophilidae > Drosophila > Drosophila novamexicana. Next base: position 572,645 of record NW_020824802.1, on the reverse strand, counting down.
TACGCTATCTCGCTCGAACGAACACATGCGCGATCAGACTTGTATCGTAGTTCGGCTGTGTGAACCTTGTTGTGCGCTACATTCATTTTGTTTGATGAAGGTGCAAGTGCAAATGGAAATGATGAGGCGACATCAGCTAGTCAAGTGGCGGTTGGAACCCTGGCTGCTGTTTTTAAAATAAAGATCAAGAATTTAAGTGATCGACTCAATAGATTGTCCTCGGAACTTGATCCCGCTCGACCTCGCGATGTTGATGACTACGAGCTGCAAGATTACATAAACATGGCATCTGACTTGCAGGCGAAATTTGAGACAGTCTGTGATGGTTTGTTGGAGGTGGATCATGCCAGCGTTGAGGAGGATCTTCAGACAAGTTTTGAGTCAACTATTAGGCAGCTACGGCTGTCCCTTCAACGCGAGCGCGGAAATCGAAGCAAGGTTCAGCAGATTCCGCATTGTTCCATCTTCAATTCAGCCGCAGCCGATGACTCGCGTTCTACCTTTGTTGTTCCAAACCACTCTCGATTGCCTCAACTTAAATTGCCGGAGTTTAGTGAAGGCTACACAGAATGGGCCGATTTCTCGAACCTGTTCACCACGCTCATTGACAAGGATCCGTATTTGACCAACATTGAAAAACTCCAGCATCTACGGTCATGCCTTAAAGGAACAGCGCTGGATACAATTCGCTCATTGGAAATTTCAAACGCTAATTATGCTGCCGCTTTAGAACTGCGTTTTAAGCGTTTTAATAACAAGCGTCTTATTTTTCAGGCACACATCGCTGAAATTTTGGGTTTGAGAAAGGTGGACAAGGGCGCGACTGCACAGCTGCGCGAATTTTCAGATAAGCTCAACTCTCATCTACGTGCTTAAAAATCGATGGGCAGTGTGGAACAGATCGCCGGTTGCGTCATAGTACATACGTTGCTGCAAAAACTAGATAGCGTTACGCAGGCTAGCTGGGAGGATGATGCGCCGTTGGGCCTTCATAGAGAGGCGTTGCCAAAGGCTGGAAAATGCGGATCACGCTACGGCAATGTACACGCCTAGCTCCCAGGTGGGCCAGACCAACAGTAGTAGAAGAACGTTTGTAGTGACTAGGAATGGAACGAGTGCTTGTGTGTTTTGTGAAGTCGCAGGCCACTCTATTTATAAATGTTTGCAATTCGCAAATTTATCGCCCTTGCTGCGCCTTCACGAAGCCAAGCGGCTTGCGCTGTGCCTAAACTGCCTGCAAAGGGGACATCAGCTGAGAGTCTGCGGCTCCAGCGCTTGCAGAGTTTGTGGAAGCAAACATCATAGCTTGTTGCATCTTGGCAACACAAGCAGTCACATCGCTGCTTCTAGCCCAAACAATGCTCAAGATACCGAAACTTATTCGTCATCCCAAAACACCTTGGCGGCAGTTTTATCTTCGCCTCTCACTACCGCCCAGCATCTCAAGCACGATGTTGTCCTGCTTGCCACTGCCGTCATCAACGTGAAAAATCGCGCTGGCTCCTTGGTGCCCTGCCGTGCGTTGCCCGACTCTGGGTCGCAGTTGCACATCATCACCTCTCGTCTTGCTCATCAGCTCCAGCTGCGCAAATTCAAGTCAACAGCAATCGTCTCTGGCATTGGTGATGCAGCATTTGCGTCCGATGGGTTTTCGGTCAACATCAATGTCAAATCTCGAGTGTCGGAGTACTCCACATGCATCCCGGCCTTGATTGCACCATCCATCACCGATAATCAGCCTGGCTTCACTCTTGACCCTGCATCATGGAACATTCCATCAAATATACAACTAGCTAATCCTGAATTCTTTAAATCTCAGCAAATCGACATGTTGATTGGAGCTAGTCTGTTCTTCGATCTGCTATGCGTCGGCCAGATTAAACTAGCTGCTGGACTGCCGATATTGCAAAAGACTCGCCTTGGTTGGGTGGCTACGGGAGGTGCCTCACATGCTGGAAAATCATCATTCATGGCCATGAGATCAATGGTGAATCCAGATCTGCTGGTTGACTCGCATCTGCAGCCTAATACACAGATTGATGAATTAATCCGTCGTTTTTGGGAATTGGAATGCTGCACCGAGCCTGAGTCCTTACCAAACAAGTTGGAACGCGACTGTGAGGCACACTTTCAGGCCAATTTTAAACGTCTGTCGACTGGCGACTATTCAGTTCGTTTACCGCTACGACTAGGCATGTATCCGCTGGGTGACTCCTATCAACAGGCGGTTCGTCGATTCCTGAACTTAGAAAGAAAACTAGACCGTAATCCACTATTGAAACCCCAATATGCAGCATTTATCAAGGCGTATCTTGGCTTGGGTCACATGTCACTTGTTACCTCAGCTCCACTGGGCCAATGCAAGTACTACCTGCCACATCACTGCGTGCTGAAGGAGGATAGCACTACAACCAAGCTAAGGGTCGTGTTTGATGGCTCGGCAGTTACTACCTCTGGACACTGGCTGAATGATGCACTGATGGCAGGTCCTACCATCCAACCGAAGCTGTTTTCGATACTGATGCGGTTCCGTACATTTGCAGTCGCCCTGACAGGCGATATATGCAAAATGTATCGATGCGTACGAGTCGAACCCGCAGACAGTTATTTTCAATGTATCTTGTGGCGTGAGTCTCAGCATCAGAAGATACAGATTTACAAATTAGACACCGTCACCTACGGCACAAAACCAGCATCGTTTCTCTCAGTGCGAGCTATGCACCAACTGGCCATGGATGAGCAGAAAACTTTCCCTATTGGCTCTGACATTGTTAAAAGAGATTTCTACGTGGATGATCTCATTTCTGGTGGTAGCTGTGTTCAAGAAGCAATTGAGATATTGAAACAAACATCTGGACTACTCGCCAAGGGGAACTTTAGGCTGCGAAAACGGTGTTCTAGCGACACAGCTGTACTCCAAAACATACCGGAAGAGGATAGAGAAACGCTGCTTAAGTTTGACGATGGCAGTGACATCACGAAAACGTTAGGCCTCGTTTGGGATCCCGCTTCAGACTGTTTCCTTTTCTCCTTCTCTCCACTGAGGTTGCCCTCCAGACTGACAAAACGGTCAATACTCTTCGCAATTGCTCGCTTTTACGACCCCCTTGGTTATGCAGGATCTCTGGAGAGAAAAGCTGGACTGGGATGAGAGCCTGCCCGTACACTTAAGCACAGCCTGGGTCAACTTCTGCGCTGATTTTGAGTATACTCAGCAATTCCAGTATCCCCGTCGAGCACTCTCATCAGACAGTACAGTGGAGATTCACGGATTTTGTGATGCCAGCCTAAGCGCTTATGGAGCATGCGTCTATACAGTCTCAAAGTGCCATGGCAACACCAGCGTGCGTCTCTTATGCTCCAAATCGCGTGTCGCCCCTGTGAAAACCATCACGGTACCAAAGCTGGAACTCTGCGGAGCTGCATTACTGGCTCAACTTCTCAGCGAAATATGCCAAATGAAAGTGTTCGATTGTCGGTATTACTGTTGGTCAGACTCTGCCGTGACTTTGGCTTGGATTCGCAATGATGCTTCGAAATTCAATGTTTTCGTTGCCAACCGAGTCGCAGCCATCCAAGAGCTCACCACTGGAATGGAATGGCATCATATTCCCACTGAATTAAACCCGGCGGATATAATTTCACGAGGAGCGCTGCCTAGTGAGCTCTTCCGGTCTCCATTATGGGCCCATGGTCCGAGTTTTCTCAGTAAGGGAAAGGAAGAGTGGCCTGCCTCCTGTGTACCTGTCGAATCCTTACCAGAACTTCGACACCAGGTACTCCTCGGAACTGCAGCGCAACCGGATCTCTCGATTGGTTGCAAGTTCATCAATTCGTTTTCCAAGCTGCAGCGGGTCTTTGCTTATGTTTACAAATTTGTAAATCGAATCCGAGGAGCTGAACTAACTGTTGACCACTTGCATCATGGCACACATTGTTTGCTGCGGTCAGTGCAAATGGCTACTCTCTGCGATGACTACAAGGCATTGAAGGAAGGAAGGCATGTCAAACCGTCTAGCTCAATGGCCTCTCTTGCACCATTCCTTGACGACTTCGGCCTACTCCGCATCGGTGGACGGCTGAAAAACTCGTCGTTGGACTTCTCAGCGCGACATCCGATTATATTGCCCCGTCAGCATCCTGTGATGCGAGCAATCATAGTTCACTTTCATAAACGAAACTTACACGCTGGACCTCGCGCTTTATTGTCTTCGATTCGGCTCCAGTACTGGCCCATTGGCGGTCGAAAAACAGTCTCCAGTATTGTTGCCAAATGCATAATCTGTTTTCGTGCCAAGCCACGATTGGCCGAGCATATAATGGCAGACCTACCAGCTGATCGTCTTGATACATCGTATCCCTTTATGGTCACTGGCGTTGATTACTGTGAACCATTTTACTACAAGAACGAAGTGCGCAACAGGCCACCAGTGAAATGCTATATCAGTCTGTTCATATGCTTCGCTACAAAGGCGGTGCACTTAGAGCTTGTAAAGGACTTGTCCACAACATCGTTTCTAAACGCCCTAAAACGTTTCATCCTGACTCACTCTCGACCTTCAAGGATCTGGTCTGACAATGCGACAAGCTTCGTAGGTGCCAAGAACGAACTAGCAGATCTGAGCCGCCTGTTCCTGAGTGACGAGCATGTCAAGGCCGTTAACGAGTTTTGCCTAACCGACTCAATTGAATGGTTGTTCATCCCTCCTCGCTCTCCGCACTTTGGTGGACTATGGGAAGCCGCTGTGAAGACTGCTAAGCACCACTTTTATCGATCTGTTTGCTCTTCCATTTTGGATTTCGATTCGCTGCGTACGCTCGTCTGCCACATCACGGCAATTATTAATTCTCGACCATTACTTCCACTTTCAGAGCATCCAGGTGATCTTGACGTCTTGACACCCGCACACTTCCTGGGTACAGCGCCATCTTCATCATACATTGAGCCCGATCTAAGGCAGCTTAACTTCAATCGGCTTAATTATTTTCAGCGCGTCACATATCTCCAACAAGTATTCTGGGCCCGTTGGCGCGAAGAGTATTTGACGCTTCTTCAACAGCGCTCCAAATGGCGCACTCCTCAGCCTGGACTCTCCATTAACGATGTTGTCCTTGTAAAGGATGAGAATCTACCGCCGCTGAAGTGGCCACTCGCCAGAGTGCAAGAGCTGATCTCTGGATCTGATGGGGTATCCAGAGTTGCTGTGCTTCAAACTGCGACTGGAGTCATACGTAGAGCTGTACGAAAGCTGTGTTTGCTGCCCAAACAGGATGATGTTGAAAGCCCTTGCCTTCCAACGGGGGGAGAATGTTTGGTCAAGTAACAGCAGAGATAACACCGACGGCTGCGGACATCATCCAACAGCAGAAAATAACAATCATAATTACAGCCTAAGAGCAAATAGTTTTTGCGTGCTCTTTGTAAGCTGCTGCCCACTCTCCTTCTGCATTGCTTTGCTTTGCATTGCTGCCCTTCGCTCTAACCGGCGAGCGTCTTATTGGAGTTTTGTTTCGATTCGCTTTACATATTGTCATAGTTAGTTAGTCTTTCGTTTGATCGCAACCTAAGCACAGCTAATTCGAGTTGGCTGCCAAACAACAATATAAAACTTATAAATTCTAATAAGTGCCCTGCGCGGCAAATAAATCCATTTGAAAACTAATCTAAGTTTTTGAATTTCGCTGCACAAGCAGTTAGAATTAATTGGTTGCAAAAAAGCTTGCAACTACACACTCCAATTAAGAAATAAAAGAGTGTATTACTTAAAAATAATATTAATATAATTAATTATTTCAAATATAAAAAATTACATAAATATTTGCATCGACTTAAAAATACATATTTTGTACGGAGCCAACCTCAGTACACAAAATGCATTCATACAACAACAGAAATTTGGGGTAGGTTGTGATCTGTGCTAAAAAACTAAGAAACAATTTTTTTTTCAGCCAGAGACTTTGCCAGAGCAGTGGATAACAACACATTCAAATATGCTGTTATGCATGTATATTTACACGCATACAAACATAATTGCTTGCACGGCCCTCATAGAGCCGAAGCTGAGAGCAAATTCTATTTTTAGATTTTTCGTTCTCTCGGCTGTGAGAGCAGAATGCTATAGATTTCGTTTTCGTTCTCAATTTTCAAAAAATCAAGCTACATAGTAGCATTTTGTTGTATGGCGTTACTCATCTTAGTGTTTATATTGTCTTTGGTGCTACTATGCTGAGTGTTATTCAAAGTGTATTCTACTTTTTCGATGATAATGTCCCAGGGCAGTCCGTTTTCAGGTTCGGTAAGTTTCGCAATCATTGGTTTTAAACTTCTATTAATTCGCTCTACTTTTCCATTGGCTTGCGTCGAGCCTGTTGCTATCTTAATATGTTTCACGTGTTATTCTTTTAAAAATTCGGCTGATATGAAACAGTTTCCCCGATCAGATATTATACAATTTGGACTACTGTAAGATCGAAAATAATCCTTCAATGCCCCAACAGCTGCAAATATATATATCTTTGCTCTGCTGTTGTCAACCGGTCCGTAATGATCTATATGGACTAAGTCAAAAGGTTTGTTGCCCTTTGATATGATGTGCAATAGCCCATCTCCTTTTCCTGTGTTAGGTGAAAATGCTATGCACTTTAAACAGTTTTCAATGTTAGTCAATAGTTTTCTTTTCATGTTCAGGAGCCAGTAAGTTTTTCCTATTTCGTCTAACATCTTGTCCCTACCATTGTGCCCAAGTTCGACATGGTATTTATATAACACGTGGTTCTCCATCCTTTCTGGCACATAGAGAAGTAATCTTTTGTCGTTAGTCTTTCTATATATTACTCCATTTCTCATATCCTACAATTTAAGCTGTCTTACCTCTAACAATTATCTAATATCCTTTACTTTCTCGTCTCTTGTTTGACATATTACTAATTTGGTTTCCAAATTGTTTGCTTCCGTTATCATAATTGTGTTATGACATCTCAACAATGCATCAACGTTATCTCATAATCGAATTCTTGTAGCTTTAACGCCCATATTGTAATTCTGGGATTAAGGTAAATCTTGTACAAAGTCAATGTCAGTGAATTGCAATCAGTAATGATTTTAAGCCGCCTTCCTTGCACGGATATTCTTAATCTTCGAAATGCATATATAATGGCTTAAGTCTCCAGCTCAAAATGGTGGTATTTCGCTTCCGTCTCCGTTGTTCGCTTTGAAAAATAAAATATATCGGATGCTATCTGCCATCTTGTTTTATAGATTCCTTCTCAACAAAAACGTGAAAATAGCCGTTTTTCAGATCAAGCTAAGTAAATACGGTTTTACCTACAAGCCTATCTAACAAGTAATCGATTCAAGGCAACGGATAATTGTCTTTAATCGTGATTTTATTTAGTCTTCTAAAGTCAATACACATTCATCAAATCTCCTGTTTTTTTCTTAACTAAAACCATTGCAGAAGCATATTCTACTAGGCTGAATGATGCCATCTTTAAGGTATTCGTCTAACATTATTTGTAACTTCTTTTTTTCCTTCTACGAGCAATTAAATGGTTTTGCTTTTTCGACTGTAATCTTCATTTCGTATCTAATTTAAGGGCTATGTGGTCTTTTTGCCTTTATGTGTGTAGCATCTAGTATCTGTATAAATTTGCTTCTTAATGGATAACCTACTTGCTCTCCAATGTTGTAAGCCTTTTCACTAGTTTCCGTATCTTAAAATTTTATTTCTAACATTTTCTTTTAACAATCCTCTTCTAAACTTTGAACTTCCTCTAAACTAATTCTGTCCCCCTCTGTGCCTTCCTTCTTCTCTAACGGTTTATCTAACAATTTTTCATCTAACGATCTACCGTCCACACACCACCTAACAATTTATCGTTGACTGCCAACAATTCATTTTCTAACAATTTATTTTCTAACAATTTATCTTCTAACAATATACATATTTGTGACTAGATTATCATTTGCTTTGTCTTCAGTACACTCGACTGAAGTCATTTTTAAGGCGCTTAGGTCAATGTTTAATTTTCCATAAAATCTCTTCCCATTACCACCCCCCACCTCATAGACTCGCCAGACACCACAATTAAATAAAAATAAATTATAATTGTTTCTTTTAAAATATAACATACAACTTTTTCACTTGTATTTAGCTGGTTTTCATTTAGCCCGAAATATTTAATTGTAAGTGGATGGAGTTCTACTCCTTTGGGGACATAACTTTGCTTGATATATGATATCGGGCTGCCCGAGTCTATGAGGCATTCTGAAATAATGGAGAGATCAGCGATATCATTAAAAAATATTCTTACACGTCTTTCATAATTGTGAGCTCTTTCCTTGCCAGCCCTTGACTTCCTCTCTGGGCTTTGCACCACAACCGTAACATGAACCTTGTTTCCTTTTTGGATTCAGACAGTCTTTTGCCCAATGCCCCTTAAAGTTGCACTTTAAACAGCACGAGTCTCCATTTCTGACGACATTCGTAACTATTTTTGGGCCAAATGTTTTGACAGTTCCGCTTTTCTCCGGCAGAAGAACACCAGCGAATGCCCGAAGCATGTTCATGGGATTTTCGAAATTGTGGAGCTTTGCCTGTACTCGCATATACTCCGACGGAATGCGATGAGGCCATCCAAAAGCTCCTCGTTGTCCATGTCCAGATCTCAAGCCAATATTGACTTGGCGTCAAAGTACAGCGCAAATTTTTTATTACACTGCCTTTTTTTCGCTTCAAATTCACGTCGAAGATCGCCTTTTGATAATTTGCTGCCAAACGCAACATTAAAACTGTCCAGCAGTTCTACAATCGGATTCGTTATCCTGGATCTGCGTGCAGCCAATTCAAAGCGCTGCCTTTTAGCTTTGCGGTGCATACCAAACGACGTTGCGTATCATTCAGCTTGTATAAGTCAGCAATATTCCCCAACTGTGCAATCCAATTTCGAACAGGCGCAGATTTATCATAGTCCAATAAGATATATTTTGCCAATTGGAATATTGCTGAAGCCCATTCGCCACTTCCTCTTGCCGTTGTGTGGCGTGCAATGTTCGCTGGTGTCGTCTCTTCGGGCGTCGCGATCGCTGTATTCGCTGAGCGGTTGTTACTTACATTTTGTGTGTGTAAGAGCGCAAGAAAATTTTGTGCCGCCAATATTTCAGCCCGCAATTTTTTTAGACACTCGGTGCCCTTGAAAATCTCTTTTCTTGGGTTGCTAAGTTGTTTCTGGCCAACTGCTCGTCGTCGGATTCGTCCATTCTGGGGGCACTGCCACGCTCATTTGCTGGCACCGAATTTAAATGTGCTAAGAGCGCGGCTTTTGAACCTTGAATCGGCTGGCCCAGAATGGCTAACCATTTTTTAAGGTAGCCACCGTCACATCATTAATGCTTATTTGCATGGCGTGTTTTTACTATCCCACTTCTGAGATTTGTAGGAGCCGCTATAATGTAAAAGTCTTTAATTTCTGTAAATCCAAAAACACGTCCTCTTTATTCACTTTTCTGCTCAAGACTGACTCTCAGACCTACTCTAATGTTCATTGAGTAATAAAGAGAAAGAGCAGGCGTTTGGATAAATAAATAAATAAATAAAAATACTTCCTGAGCGAAAACGAGGTTGCTAACAAAAATTACAAACACCACACCTGCCTGTCTGCAGCTACTTCTGCCGATGCTTATAATTCAATCACAACTCCAAGACATTTTCCATAAGAACCAACAACATCCATAATCAAAACAAACTATTCGACAATGAAACAAGTAAGAGGTTCTAGTCGGGAACTCCCGATATGTATATATATATATGTTTCATTGTCGAATAGTTTGTTTTGATTATGGATGTTGTTGGTTCTTATGGAAAATGAAAAATATATATATATATATATATAAATATGCATGAATGGGTATCACTCGTGCATAAGCTGACCAAAATCTAAACCTTTAATTTTATTCTTTACTTGGCAGACGCTATAATATATGGGCCCTTTCCTTTCCTGTTCGCACTTTCGGAAATTTACTTAATTTAAACTAGTCATGAGCATTTTCTTATGTATTTGATAACAAAAAAAACTGGAGTAAAAATTCCAAAAAAAATCGATTCTCTTTCAGGGAGCACAATGGGAAGTCGGCGTCTGACTCTGCCGTTTACTCAGGCGAGGAGGCACGAAATGGAACAGTGGCCGCCTCTTCGTCGTGTGAGTCCAGTCCGTGATGGCTCGTCTCTCCGTCGTGTGGATTACGCCGACACTTGGCCGCGCTTTGTAAATCCGCCCCGTAAATATTTGGGTTTATCTGGCCAGCGTCCTCCGGCCCGGGATTCAAACGTGGTGTGCCACCGAATGGCTGCGGCTGCTCTAATAGAATATCGCTTTTATGGTAGTTTTAAATGACGACAGTGTGTTTCGTGTGTACCATTGTTTCGCGTATTATTGCTCTTTGGCACTATTTTTTTTGCAATACGTTAGCACATAAGGAATTATCTTCGAGATCAAATAATAAAGAAAGCCCGTCATGAACAAATGTATGCCCTTTGATTTTTTCTTTTTGGTTAAGCACATGCTCCGTGGCCGGCAAAAAAAAAATATCCAAAATTCAAAAATTCTTAACTGTGAGCCGGTACGTCCGCTGTGGACCGCTGACAAAGTCGAACTCCTCCTACATTTGTGCAGCAACATTGTCGGTGCCGAATTTCGGCACACTCATACATTGGCTAGGCGGGCACCGTTGCTGCCCATCTGCACAGCTGCATTTTTTTGGGTCAATGGCCCATATGACGGCCAAGGGCATATCCAAGGGCATGCGATCTACTCTCCTCATATTCTTTTTAAGAGCGAACCGGGCGGCCAATAGCAATCGTCGATTTTGGCGCCGTGGATCGCAAGTCTGGCGTTGCCACCCTTCAAAAATTTGGGCTCCGCCGTGGGCCCAGCTTCACCCCGCATACTCTGACCATATGACAAAAAGATATCGGCGTGGCCGATAATATCGCACGCAACAAACTAAGTAAACCCTCGGTGCTGCCGATAACGTCAAATGCAACATCACCACGCAGATTATTGTAACGACTTGAATGACCGTTACAAGGAATCTTCGTGCGCATTTCATGGATTGACCCAGCCGGCTAAAAACGATGCCCAACGTAGGCCGACAAGTAATTTATATTTTCGCACTGCCCGAAAGAAAAAAGGTAGGACGGGCGCTGCCGCCGCCATTGCCTGTCAGGGAGGTGCGCAAATTACGATTATGTTCGTATATCCTTTGCGTGGAAGACGCCTAGCACGCGTCCCTGGAGATCTTCTAAGTCGTAGGCGTTGGTGCCCACGGCTCGGACGACTCGGCTCTTCAAGAATTTCCGGGCGAACTTGGCATTGAAGCCTTTGCCAAAGCTGCTTAGTGCGAAGGTGCGCTTCCACACTTCCTGTCCCGGTTCCAGGTGGAGCTGGCGCGCGCGGTGGTCGTATCGTTGGCGACTTCGCTCGTATGCGGTGTGCAGGTGGTCCTTGACTTAGCTTCGGATTACAGCCAGTCTGTCCGCGTCAAGGTCAGAAATACAGTGATCGGCCAATGATCTCAGCTTCCTGGCCAGTTTGTAACTGGAACCATTCAAGTGCGTCTGCTGTCCAAAGACCGCGAAGAACGGAGTCACGCCCGTAGCGCTGTGGACCGCATTCCGGATCGCCACTTCCACCTCTGGTAGGTACTTCCACTTCCACTTCCACTTCCTGTCCCAGGTAGGTTCTGATTGCAGACAGCACTGCGGTTCACGCGTTCGGCGGCGTTTGGCGGCGAATACACTGGTGTGCGCACGAATTGTCGTCCATTATCCGAATGGATCACTTCCGGCACGCCAAATTTGAAGAACACCTCATGCACTAGCAATTTCACGACATCCGCCGCGGTGGCTTCCCTCGTGGCCTTCAGGAAGGTAAATTTCGAGAAGTGGTCTACGACGACGAATATCCACGCATGCCCTCGTTTCGACCGTGGATACTTCCCCAAGAAGTCGATATAAAGCTTCTGGAAGGGGTGGTCGGTGAGCACTTTTCCCCAATTCCGACCTGAATCTGGTAGTTTTGTGACTTGGTCTCCTTGCATGTATCGCATTTCCGTACATAGTCCATGACTTGTATGGCCATTTTGGGCCAATAATATCGCCTGAGCAGCGCGTGCAGCGTTTTCCTCATGCCTCCATGAACTCACGTCTCGTCCGCGTGTGCTTGTTGGATGAGTCCTGCAGTCAGCGACTCCGGCACCCAGAGCTTCCAACTTGTGCCTTCGACCTCATCCTCCAAGCTCTCGTTCACGGTCCTCTTGAACAGAAGTCCGTCCTGCACTCTAAGATCCGGCAACTTCCCTTGTTGGCTCATCACCTCTTTTATCAGTTCTCGATATTCGGTGCTCTCGAACTCCGGGGTCTAAAATCTCAACAGATCCTCCGGGGTCTGTTCGACCTCTTCTTCGGGGCAACTTGTCTGCGACGACGTTGTCGGCTCCCTTGCGATACTGCAAGGTGAAAGGGAACGCTTGCAGTTCTAGGGGCCACCTGGCTAATCTCCCGCTCAAGTCTTTGAGACTCACTGCAGGCTCGCACGATCAGTGATTACCGTGAACGGCATCATCTCCACGTACGGCCGGAATCGATGTATGGCCAGTTTGCCGGCTAGGCATTCCTTCTCGGTCACCGAATAATTGATCTGCTGCTTGTTGAGTTTGGTCAAGAAGAATGCGATCGGCCTTTCCTGTTGCTCGTCGTCTAACTTGAACAACACGGCTCCTACTCCGTAGTGAGATGCGTCGCATTGGATGAAGAATGGTCTTCGAAAACCCGCGTGAATTAACACCGGGGCTGTGGTGAGGGCTAACTTCAAGCTTTCTATGGCTTCTATAGCCTCTTCACTCAACACAAATCTACCCGTTCTCTTCTGAAGGGCATCAGTCAACGGTACCGAGATCTCGGCGAAGTTCTTTATGAATCGTCGATACCACCCCGCTGTACCTAAGAAGCTTCGTAGTTCCTTGACCGTCCTCGGATTCGGGATGTTCCGGATCGCTTCTACTCTTCCCGGATCCATGCGCAGCGTCTCGCCGCCTATGATGAAACCCAGGTAGGTTGCGGAAGCAGAATGTTGACTTCGCCATGCCTATGGTGAGGTTCGCGTTCCTCAGACACTCGGCCATATTATCAGTAAATCGTCTAGGTATACGAACACGTTGGACCTCAGATGCGCCGGGATTACCTTGTCCATGAGCCTGCTAAGTTGTTGGGCGGAGTTGCAGAGCCCGAATGGCATATGGCGGAACTGGTACAGCGGCCTCCCTGGCACGGTAAACGCCGTATACGCCCTGCTCTTCTCCTCCATCTCGATCTGCCAGAACGCGAACTGAAGGTCGACGCTAGAGATAAAATGAGCCTCGTCGATTCGCGATAGGATGCCCTCGAAGCATTGAAGCGGGTAAGCGTCCATTATCGTCACACTGTTTAATTTCCTGGTGTCTAAACAAAACCTGTTCTTCCCAGGCCTCATCACCACCGTCGTCCGGTTGCTCCAGGGGCTGTCACTCTCCTCGATGATGCCTAATTTTAGCATTTTATCCACCTCGGCCCACACGATCTCCTGTTTGGCCGGAGACAGCGGATAATGTCTGTCCTTCACGGGTTCTGCTCCCTCGATCAGCTGAATTAGGTGCTGCAGCAGGTGAGTTTTCCCTAGGCCATCCTTCTCAAATTGGAAAAATCTGCGGTTCACGCTTTCCAAGTGACTCCTCTGATCGTTTTCCAGGTCGCACATTTCCGGATCCGCCGCGCAGACGTCGTCGTCCCGGTAATAAGCCACCTCTGGGTTCGCTACCTCTGGTGGTGTTTCGGGCTTTCTGGCCGGACCGAGCTCTGGTACAATCTCGAAGGCTCGCCAGAAGTCGATTCCCAGGTATAGTTCCTGTCGCGGGTCCGGGCACATGTAAAATACGATATCTTCCTTTCGATTCTCGTATTTCACAGGCAGAACAACGCGACTTAAAATTGGGCGATTAGCACCCGCCGCTGTCCTTACCATCGATTCGTATGGCCGCGCTTCCCATCCCAGTTCCTCCACTAACTCCCAGCATCCTCGTTCCAACAGACTGACTGAGGCCCCCGTGCCCAGCAACCCTTTCATTTCATGATGGCGGGACAGACGCGTTCCGGGACGGCGACCGCACGGAAGCAGGAGATGGGTACCTACCAAAGCCAATAATCATTGAAAGGGAGACGGAGATTTGGAAGAAGGATCAGGATAAGGCTAATTATAATAATAATATAAGCAAAGGAGGAACACTTAGGGGCTTACCATATAAAGAACATGTTCGGGCATACATGTCGGCCCGAAATAGAATTTTTGGTGAGCGACAGCTGGAAGGGATGACACTAGCCGCCTGGAGAGTGGTGAAGGCACGTGCGCGCTTCCGCAGACGCAGGATTACCCGGCGCCAGGTGGTCGAAGCTCACCAAAAATTCTATTTCGGGCCGACATATATGCCCGAACACGTTCTTTATATGGTATGCCCCTAAGTGTTCCTCCTTTGCTTATATTATTATTATAATTAGCCTTATCCTGATCCTTATTCCAAATCTCCGTCTCCTTTCCAATGATTATTGGCTTTGGTAGGTACCCATCTCCTGCTTCCCTGCGGTCGCCGTCCCGGAACGCGTCTGTCCCGCCATCACCGCGCTCCCTCTGGGGTTTCCCGGACAATTTTCACACTGGGAGCAGAAAGTGTCCGGCTTTCCACACCTATAGCAGAATATTTTCCGCTCCTTGGACAGGCAGTCTCTAAAGACGTGATCGAACTGTCTGCAGTTCCAGCATACAAGTCGGGATGAGTTCCTGCCTCGCACGAATGCTTCCTCCATTTCTCCCGGCGGCGTCTCTGTACGATGTGGTGGTACTTCAACTTCGTAGACTACGGGCCTCGTTCCTTGTGGACAACGCGACGGCTGCAGGTACCCCGTCCGGCTTCTGCGACCCATGTGCCTCTCCACTTCTAGGCACTCTTGGCGCAGCTCATCCAAGGTGAGTACATCCATGGCATAGATATATTTTGCCAGACTTTCTTTCGAACCACGCTTTATAATCTTCACCAGCTCGCGGTCTCTCAGCGGCTTCTGGAATCGCGTGGCGAGTTGAAGCATGTGGTGAATATAATCACCCCACCCCTTCGCTGGCCTGTTGCTCTCGTTGTAATAGCTCCTGCATCACATCGTGTTCCGTCTGGTAGCACCGGAACCTGTCCAAGAGGGCATGCCGCAGTTGCATCCAGCTGTCAACTCTAGAATGCCGCACGTGCATCCAATACCACTCGCGGGCGCGGCCGGTCAGGAGCAGGTGGAAACCGCGCAGGACCTCCTTCCACGGGCATTGATACTGTCTCTGCAGGAACTCCAGGCGAAACACGAACTCCTCGACCGAATTCATCTATGTGGCTTCGGTGGCACCGGTGGTGGAAATGCCTCGCGCTGGAACACTTCCCGCTCTTTCGGGATGGCGCCTGTTCGTGGTCCCGGCTCGACATGTCTGGCCGGCCTGGCGCTGTGTTAGTCTTGGCGGTTTGGCTCCCTGGCGGCCTGAGCACATCAATGATGCCCTTCATCATTTCCATGAAGCCTGCTCGCATCTCCTCGCGGATGGACTCCCTGATGCCAGATGGCAGAGCATGCCGATACATATAGGGGGCCTGAGCGATCGCCGCGTTTGCCGCCGATTTGAGCACTGAGTCTTTCGGGGCTTTTGGGAACTCCAGGTTCCGTGGAGGCTTATCTTGTTGCGCCAATTCTTTTTCCAAGTCTACCAGGTGACCCTCTTTTGGGATCTGCCTCTCTGGAAATCCCTGGAAATTCATTGGCATTCGCACCAGCCGGGCGCGGCGGTGGCAGAGCCGACGCCCAATCAGCGACAGAAGCATAAGCAGACACCTGTTCCTCAGCCATACTTACCCCTTCTGAGAACAGTACCCCTCTCTTCGGCATAAGTTGACCAAAATCTAAACTTTTTAATTTTATTCTTTACTTGGCACTTTCGGAAATTTACTTAATTTAAACTAGTCGCGAGCATTTTTTGATGTATTTAATAACAAAAAAAAACTGGAGTTAAAAATTCCAAAAAAAATCGGTTCTCTTTCAGGGAGCACAATGGGAAGTCGGCGTCTGACTCTGCCGTTTACTCAGGCGAGGAGGCACGAAATGGAACAGACTCACTCGGATGATATGTGTGTGGTCTCGCCCGTGGCCGCCTCTTCGTCGTGTGAGTCCCGTCCGTGATGGCTCGTCTGTCCGTCGTGTGGATTATTTGGGTTTATCTGGCCAGCGTCCTCCGGCGCGGGATTCAAACGTGGTGTGCCACCGAATGGCTGCGGCTGCTCTAATAGAATATCGCTTTTATGGTAATTTTAAATGACGAATGTGTGTTTCGGGTGTATTATTGTTTCGTGTATTATCGCTCTTACACACATAAGGAATTATCTTCGAGATCAAATAATAAAGAAAGCCCGTCATGAACAAATGTATGCCCTTTGATTTTTTCTTTTTACACCCAGAACCCATTAAAAATGGGTATAAGGGTATATTGTATTTGTGCAAAATCCAAATGTATGTAACAGGCAGAAGGAAGCATCTCCGACCCCATAAAGTATATATATTCTTGATCAGCATCAATAGCCGAGTCGATCTAGCCATGTCCGTCTGTTTGTCCGTCCGTCCGTCCGTCTGCATGAACGCAGAACCTATAAGAGCAAGAGACTTGAAATGATGTAGGTGCTTCTAGTACCTGCGCAGATCGAGTTTCTGATAATCGATAACTTACTCCGTTTCAAAGCAATCGATAAAATTCGATATCGATATCCGGTTTTTTTTTTGGGCAATTTTGGTAAATAATAAAAGCTAAGGTCACCAAACTTGACATATAGCTTCTAAAATAGAATATATATATGCATTTGATGTTGAAAGAAGAGGGTTCAGGGTATCCCCTAGTCGGGAGCTCCCGACTAGAACCTCTTACTTGTTTTCTTTTTGGTTAAGCACATGCTCCGTGGCTGGCAAAAAATAATATCCAAAATCCAAAATTCTTAACTGTGAGCCGGTACGTCCGCTGTGGACCGCTGACAAAGTCGAACTCCTCGTACATTTGGGCAGCAACATCGTCGGTGACGAATTTCGGCACACGCATACATTGGCGAGGCGGGCACCGTTGCTGCCCATCTGCACAGCTGCATTTTTTTGGGTCAATGGCCCATATGACGGCCAAGGGCATATCCAAGGGCATTCGATCTACTCTCCTCATATTCTTTTTAAGAGCGAACCGGGCGGCCAATAGCAATCGTTGGTTTTGGCGCCGTGGATCGCAAGTCTGGCGTTGCCACCCTTCAAAAATTTGGGCTACGCCGTGGGCCCAGCTTCACCCCGCATACTCTGACCATACGACAAAAAGATATCGGCGTGGCCGATAATATCGCACGCAGCTAACTAAGTAAACCCTCGGTGCTGCCGATAACATCAAATGCAACAAACCACAGAACACCTCATTCACAGCAGGACGAAATAGAAAATGATGATAAATTAGTAAAACCTTCCGTATCTGAATTTAATAGCCCATTATTACTGGTACCGAAGAAATGATTACCGGACTTACAAGAAAAACGATGGCGCTTAGTAATAGACTACCGTCAAATCAAGAATAGATTCTTGCCCAATTAGGCAGAGCAAATATTTCTCATGCCTAGATTTAATGTCTGGCTTTCACCAAATAGAGCTTGAAGAAAATTCAAGAGATATAACGTCTTTTTCTACGAGCAATGGCTCTTATCGTTTCACACGATGATGACAATATCTCTTACTGGTGTTGAACATCATTGAATGTTCTGAGAAACTTATGACTAAAAACCTAACACACGTTATTGATCTTTGTAGAAAGAACAGCCTAAAATTGCATCCAGATAAGTGTTTATTTTTCATGAGTGAAGTAACCTTTCTTGTACATAAATGCAATGATAAAAAAATATTACCTGATGACCTGAAAATATCCAGTCCCTACGGAAGCAGATAGCGCTAGAAGATTTGTTGCATTTTGCAATTATTATAGACGTTTCATACAAAATGTTGCCAAATATTACCGTCACGGAACAATATTATGTAAGAAAGATATTAAATTCGAATGTGCAGCTGATTGCCAGCATGCCTTCGATCATCTTAAAAAGACGTTAATAAATCCAACCTTACTGCAATATCCCGATTTTAGCAAAGAATTTTGTATTATCACAGATGCTAGTAAAGAAGCATGTGGAGTAGCATTGACTCAATCATATAATCAAATTCAGCTACCAGTCTCAGATCTCAGCTCGTTGCATTCGGACGTGCGCGCTTGACAAGTTAGTTTCGCAAGTGATCAACACAATCTCTTTACCTCTTATCTCTTTGTGCTCTTCTTGCACTATTTTTAGCCACTGCTTGCGGTGGCGGCAGCTTATTGCGGTACTTTACCTAAGATAAGCCAGACTTAAACGGTGCTTAGTTTGCCCCTCGCCCTGCGCGCTGCGCAAGCGAGAGGTTGGCCCTTTGATTTTTTCTTTTTACACCCAGAACCCATTAAAAATGGGTATAAGGGTATATTGTATTTGTGCAAAATCCAAATGTATGTAACAGGCAGAAGGAAGCATCTCCGACCACATAAAGTATATATATTCTTGATCAGCATCAATAGCCGAGTCGATCTAGCCATGTCCGTCTGTTTGTCCGTCCGTCCGTCCGTCTGCATGAACGCAGAACCTATAAGAGCAAGAGACTTGAAATGATGTAGGTGCTTCTAGTACCTGCGCAGATCGAGTTTCTGATAATCGATAACTTACTCCGTTTCAAAGCAATCGATAAAATTCGATATCGATATCCGGTTTTTTTTTGGGCAATTTTGGTAAATAATAAAAGCTAAGGTCACCAAACTTGACATATAGCTTCTAAAATAGAATATATATATGCATTTGATGTTGAAAGAAGAGGGTTCAGGGTATCCCCTAGTCGGGAGCTCCCGACTAGAACCTCTTACTTGTTTTCTTTTTGGTTAAGCACATGCTCCGTGGCTGGCAAAAAATAATATCCAAAATCCAAAATTCTTAACTGTGAGCCGGTACGTCCGCTGTGGACCGCTGACAAAGTCGAACTCCTCGTACATTTGGGCAGCAACATCGTCGGTGACGAATTTCGGCACACGCATACATTGGCGAGGCGGGCACCATTGCTGCCCATCTGCACAGCTGCATTTTTTTGGGTCAATGGCCCATATGACGGCCAAGGGCATATCCAAGGGCATTCGATCTACTCTCCTCATATTCTTTTTAAGAGCGAACCGGGCGGCCAATAGCAATCGTTGGTTTTGGCGCCGTGGATCGCAAGTCTGGCGTTGCCACCCTTCAAAAATTTGGGCTCCGCCGTGGGCCCAGCTTCACCCCGCATACTCTGACCATACGACAAAAAGATATCGGCGTGGCCGATAATATCGCACGCAGCTAACTAAGTAAACCCTCGGTGCTGCCGATAACATCAAATGCAACAAACCACAGAACACCTCATTCACAGCAGGACGAAATAGAAAATGATGATAAATTAGTAAAACCTTCCGTATCTGAATTTAATAGCCCATTATTACTGGTACCGAAGAAATGATTACCGGACTTACAAGAAAAACGATGGCGCTTAGTAATAGACTACCGTCAAATCAAGAATAGATTCTTGCCCAATTAGGCAGAGCAAATATTTCTCATGCCTAGATTTAATGTCTGGCTTTCACCAAATAGAGCTTGAAGAAAATTCAAGAGAAATAACGTCTTTTTCTACGAGCAATGGCTCTTATCGTTTCACACGATGATGACAATATCTCTTACTGGTGTTGAACATCATTGAATGTTCTGAGAAACTTATGACTAAAAACCTAACACACGTTATTGATCTTTGTAGAAAGAACAGCCTAAAATTGCATCCAGATAAGTGTTTATTTTTCATGAGTGAAGTAACCTTTCTTGTACATAAATGCAATGATAAAAAAATATTACCTGATGACCTGAAAATATCCAGTCCCTACGGAAGCAGATAGCGCTAGAAGATTTCTTGCATTTTGCAATTATTATAGACGTTTCATACAAAATGTTGCCAAATATTACCGTCACGGAACAATATTATGTAAGAAAGATATTAAATTCGAATGTGCAGCTGATTGCCAGCATGCCTTCGATCATCTTAAAAAGACGTTAATAAATCCAACCTTACTGCAATATCCCGATTTTAGCAAAGAATTTTGTATTATCACAGATGCTAGTAAAGAAGCATGTGGAGTAGCATTGACTCAATCATATAATCAAATTCAGCTACCAGTCTCAGATCTCAGCTCGTTGCATTCGGACGTGCGCGCTTGACAAGTTAGTTTCGCAAGTGATCAACACAATCTCTTTACCTCTTATCTCTTTGTGCTCTTCTTGCACTATTTTTAGCCACTGCTTGCGGTGGCGGCAGCTTATTGCGGTACTTTACCTAAGATAAGCCAGACTTAAACGGTGCTTAGTTTGCCCCTCGCCCTGCGCGCTGCGCAAGCGAGAGGTTGGTTCCGGTAATTCTTATCTTTTGATCTGGAAAAGTGGACGACAATTGCATTATTTGACTCTAAATTATAACACGGTATGGACAATAACTCATGGAATCAGTCGCTACCTAGTAATAGACAAGCTGTACTAGAGGAGATGAGAAAAGCAGCAGGGGTAAGCCCTGAAACTCTACGCTCTCAAATCCGCGGTAGCGTAGCATCCATTTCTGCAGAAAACAACAGCTTATTGCCAAATCGGGTGATAACTGGGCCGACAGTAACAACAAGCACTGATACCAGCGTTACCTGCACTATCTCTATGTCGCAAGCAAGTTTGACATCTACATCTACGTATACTGTAGCGGCAACTGTGAGGCCTAACATTTCCTCGACTACGTCACTTGACAACACATTGGGTGAAATCTTGTCAGCAGCAACTCGTAAGACGAAGTGCTCTTTTCAAGACCGCGGCCTGCCAGCTAGTAAAAAACATAAAGGAGTTATAAACACTTCTAAATCTATACAGAAAGCTAAGCCGAAGCCCGCAGAGCTGCACAAGGAAGTAGCCAAAGACACGGCATCCACCTCGACTACAGCAGCACTGAGTAAAAACCGTTTTGCAGCTCTGGACGAAGAAGCGGACAACATGATGGAGCAAGAATTGTCAGAAAGCAATTCTGACGGCGAAGATGAAGCTCGTGCTGTTGGCAACGGAAACAAACAATCCTCAAAAACGCTCTCAAAGCCTCCAGCAATATGTGTACCACAAGTCAACAAACCCTCAGGCATGGAACAAGCACTAGACTCGTGCGTGGGTGCCAACAACTATAGAATTCGCACCTCTAAGTTCGGCGTATCACGGATATACACCGCAAACTCTGACGCTTTCCGAGCAGCTGTAAGACATTTGACAAAACTTAACTGTCAATTCTGGCACCATCAACTTAGGGAGGAAAAGCCTTACAGGGTTGTCGTCAAGGGCGTTAATGCCAACGTCCCCAAACCACAAGCTTTTCTGATCAGGGTTTTGAAACTCTCAATATATATTGCCCAAGAAAGGCAGATTGGCGTAACGTTGAGGTCAACGAGACAGACGATGAAGCGACGATCAACTACAAGACTAGGCAAAATCAATTTTATGTCAATCTAAAACAAGGACCCAATGTGTCTAATGCTTTGAAAATTACACAACTCGGCAGATACAGAGTCTCAGTGGAGCGTGCTCCTCGCAGAAAAGAAGTTCTACAATGCCTGAGATGCCACATCTTCGGTCATTCCAAAAATTATTGCCTTCAGGACCCAATCTTTGGCAAATGCGCTGCCTCTCATATGACTGGTTCTCTGCTTTGCACACGTGAGAAAATTTCCTGTGCGTCAATTGCGGTGGTGATCACGCGTCGACCGACAAAGACTGCCCCGTCAGGATTAAGAAAAGCAAACAAATGAAACCGATCCCAAGGCTCCCTGCTACTGGCAATACTGCCAGGCCAAAATATAACCAAGGCCCTTCACGTGGATTCATCCCGGCTGAGACTGTCAGATGCAGTATGTCTTACGCCGACGTTGCTCAGCCCAAAAGTGCGGAATCTGGTCCAAATGCTTACAAGAAGCTTCAGCGAGAATCAAACTCATTGCCTGACAAGAAATTGGATGCGCTGGAGAGCTCCATACGGGATCTCAACTCCAGAATGGACCAATTATTCAAGTTGGTTCAAGAGACTATGGAGGCTAACAAGGCCTTCCGAGAATTGGTCCAGTTTCTCATTTCAAGTATCCAAAAATGATGCAACCGATCATTAAACTCGGATTGTGGAACGCACGAGGACTAGTTAGGGGCTCTGGAGAGCTCCGGCTGTTTCTGAGTGCAAATAATATAGATGTAATGTTTGTCACAGAGACACACATGAAAGAGGGACAGCGTGTCTTCCTGCCAGGCTACTCCACCTACCATGCCTTCCACCCCAGCGGTAACAGCAGAGGTGGCGCCACAGTCATTGTGCGCTCCAGCATGTGCCACATTCCTCAGCCTCCCATTTCAACAAACAACATATAGCTAGCAAGAGTGAATCTGCAGACATCGGAAGGGCCCGTCGCTCTAGCATCTTTGTATCTTCCTCCCAAAGAGCCTTGTACTAAAGCGGAATTTGAATCCCTGTTTGCCATGCTAGGTAACAAACTCATTGCAGGAGGTGACTACAACGCCAAGCACTCATGGTGGGGCAACTCAACAAATTGCTCTAGAGGCAAAATATTGCAGGATGTAGTGGCGAATGATCGGTACCAAATTCTTGACACGGGTGAGCCTACATACTACTCATCCAACTCCCTAGTGTCAACATCAGCGCTAGATTTTTTTGTTATTAATGGATACGCAATGAGCAGGCTTAACGTGAAAACGCTTCACGAGCTCTCTTCGGATCACACACCACTTATAGCTGATTTACACGCCACTCCGATAAGCAAGTCACAGCGCTCTTGTTTACTAGCACGCGGTGCTGATATAGAAATTTTCAGGGCCCATCTGGATCATCAGCTGATTGATCTAAATATGGAAATTCAAGACGCAGATGATATTGATAACGCAATTGATACTTTTATGAGCAAGCTGAAAGATGCTGCAACAAGTGCTGCTCCTAGGAATCAACAACATCTGCATGGAGATAGATCGCCTCAGCTTCCTTCTACAATCGTTGAGCTCCTGCGTCTCAAGCGTAAAGTAAGAAAGGAGTATGCAAGAACAGGAGATGCCCGAATCCAACAGATTCACAACAGGTTGGCTAATCGTCTTCACAAAGTTCTGGCTCGCAGGAAAAGAATTCAAATTGACAACATGTTGGAAAACTTGGGTTCCGATGTTTCTACTAATTTCTCTCTGTGGAAAATTACTAAGAGATATAAGACGTTGGCAACACCGAAATCGACTATTAGGGACCCTTCAGGGAGCTGGTGCCGCACTAGTCTTGACAAAACGGAAGTATTTGCAAACAATCTCGAGCATCGATTCAGGCCGCACTACTTTGCACCTGAGTGTCACTGCGGGATAGTTGCGGAGGCATTGGAAACACCGTTTCAAATGGCTTTGCCTTCAGATACTGTGACACTGGACGAAGTGAAGCAGCTGGTGTCAAAGCTTAAACCCAATAAGGCCCCTGGCGAAGACTTACTCGATAACAGAACCATAAGACTCCTACCAGATCAAGCACTGTTGTTTTTGGTGCTTATTTTCAACAGCGTCCTACGTGTGGGATACTTTCCGAGAGCCTGGAAGTCGGCAAACATTATTATGATCCTCAAGCCTGGAAAGCAACCAACTGATGTAGACTCTTATAGGCCGATCAGCCTTCTTCCTTCACTGAGCAAAATAATGGAGAGGTTGATTCTAAACAGAATGCTGGATCTCGAGACTGTTACCCTTGCGATCCCTAAATTTCAATTTGGATTTCGCAAGCAGTATGGCACTCCAGAACAGCTGCATAGAGTTGTCAACTTTGCGCTAGAGGCCATAGAGAAGAAAGAGTATGCGGTCGCTGTCTTCCTGGATATACAGCAAGCTTTCGACAGGGTGTGGCACCCTGGACTTCTTTACAAAGCCAAGAGACTCTTAACCCCCCAGCTGTTCCAGGTTATAAAGAGCTTCTTAGAAGGGCGCACATTCCGAGTGGCTGACGATGGGTGCAAGTCCTCCATTAAATCAATCGAGGCTGGCGTTCCCCAGGGCAGTGTTCTAGGCCCCACACTGTACTCGATATTTTCAGCGGATATACCAAACCATATGGCAATCACCTCAGTCGACAAAAGCGATACGCTAATAGCGACCTACGCCGACGACACTGCGGTGCTCACGAAAATCAGTTGCATACTACAGGAGTTTTTGGACGCATTCCAGGAATGGGCATCGAAATAGAATATGTGCATAAACGCAGGTAAATGTGCAAGCGTGACTTTCACAAAGACATGTCACGTCACTGCAGCACTCATATAGAGCCAAATTAAACAAGATGTCCTGGTTACTCTCCGCCAATAACAAATTGTCGCTGGAGAACAAGGTCAAAATATATAAGTGCATTTTAGCTCCCAGCCTATTCTATGCCATACAGGTGTACGGTAGGTATTACTGCCAAGACGCACCTGAATAAGATCCGTGTGCTACAAGCTAAGACCTTGAGGATGATCTCTGGGTCTCCATGGTACATAAGGACACGTAACATTGAGCGCGACCTTACGGTGCCCAAAATAGGTGACAGAATTCAAGTGATTGCCCAAAAATACACGGAGAGGCTAGGAGCTCATCCAAACTGTTTAGCTAGACGCCTAAATTCTGCCTGTCACCGTACAAGAGTAAGGAGGAGACTCAAACGCCATCACCCTCAAGACCTCCTGAACCGGGTCTTGACATAAATATCTCATACTAAAATTTAGATGATCTCCCCAGTATCACCCCTTAAGCCTCCCCCTTATAAGTTATCTTTAATTCATTGTCATGTTCTATCATGAATTATTTTGTTATTTTTAGTTTAATTTTCTGATTAGTTTAAGTTGCCTTGCAAGGTAGCAGCACACTTATCTTGTTAAATAAATTTCATTATAACCTTTAAAAAAAAAAAAAAATTCAGCTACCAGTAGCTTACGCTTCTCGCAGTATTACAAAAGGCGAAAGCAATAAATCCATAACAGAACAAGAGTTAGCAGCCATTCGTTGGGCAATAAACCAATTCAGACCATACATATGCGGAAGACATTTCATAGTAAAAACAGACCATAGACACTTAACATACATTTTTTCAATGAAAAACCTAACCTCAAAATGAACAAGAATGATACTAGATTAAGAAGAATATCAGTTTACTGTATAATATCTCAAGAGAAAGACAATCACAGTGCGGACGCATTATACCGGATAAGTATAAAACTTACTTAAAAGAAATAAATATAAACATACTGAAGGTCCAAACAAGATCTTCTAAAAGACAGGAAAACATCTGCGAAGATGATAAAACGAAATTGCTAAAAAATCAAAATGGACAGAAACTGTGAAGTCGTTAGTAATAATGACGTGAAAAATTTGTAAAATTAAAATTCAATAATTCCAATTGTTTATTTAAACAAGGGAATAGAATCTGTTGGATTCTGCAGCAGCTGCATCAAATCAGCATAAGCAAACACTCATGAAAACATAAGAATAGGTCGTAATCTTAGTCTAGTGAAACAGCTGTTTATTATAATCAAGGTTGGCAAGCCTCTTTTGCACTCGTCGCGGCTTCTAAAAAATTGCAATTCCTTTGTATCTTGTGCAGTCGTTCGTTGTTGATCGAGGCGAAGCGAAGAAATTTTCTGAGCCACAGCCAAAAAACCTTGTAATTTGTATAAATTCGCCGAATAAAGTGAATTATAACGTGTTGTTGTGAAAAGTAAAAAATTTACTTATTTCTTGGCTTAGGCTCCAAATTGTTTCTACAAAACATTAGTAACTCAACAGAATCATTTCGCAATTCAAAATTAATGATTTGTACTCCAATGAAAAAATTTACTAAGGAAAATCGTGAATCATCGTGAATATATATAAATATGATAAAAAAAAAAAAATGATATAGAATTAGAAATAGAAACTTTAGTTGTGCTAAATAATGAAAGAGCACATAAGCTAGAAAGTAAATGTTTAGGACCATATAAGGTTATGAGCATAGAAGATAGGACCAATATTACCCTAGATGTGGAAAAAAAAGGAAGCCGCTTGTGGTAAATAAGAATCAGGTTATAAGAAATGGGTTCAAATGGTAGATTGCTTGAGATTTTTCAGCCACTCATTATACTGCCGTGTATAAGTTAGCATAATTGACTAAATGAGTATTGGTCACTTTAATACAATGAAAGAGTGCTGACCAGGCTGCCCTCGGTCAATGGCCACAATCGTTGCGGAGGCGTAACGCACGATGCGGTTAGAGCGGCATGAAGTAGAGGTTTCTTAAGCGACCTCAATGAAATTTTCTACAGAATATCTCATTGTTCTATAGAATATTTATGTATTCTCAATAGGTCAATTTCATTTAAATTGTGGCTTAAATTGGTAGGCAATACAAGTTGGAATAATAACTTGATTCTTATCTCTTCGTTGGTAGCGGGTAGGTGGCTTGGTAAGTCTAGCGATTAATATTTACTCAATTTGCTCTGCGCAGGCAGAGGACCCACAGCTAAAATTTCAAGTCCTTGCGTTCATACATACGGACGGATGGACTGACAGACAGACGAACATGGCTAAATCGACTCGGCTGTTGATGCTGATCAAGAATATATATACTTTATGTGGTCGTAGATGCATCCACCTGGCTGTTACATACATTATTTTTACGCATTTTAGATGAGTTCAGGGTATAAAAATATGGGGCACAGCTGCTAACATGCTGTCATCTTTTGCCACAAAATTGTAATTTTGATACCATTATGGCTACATGGAACTTACGTATGCTGATAGAGCAGGAACTTGGCATACTCAGGAAAAGCAACATGCCCCTTCCACAGTTCCACGTCGAGGAAAAGAGAAAAATCTCCTCTTGCTAACAAACAAAACTATCATGGGGTATATGCCTTTTTTGGCACAGTTAAGCTCAACGCAAAGATTTACCGTCTGCCTTAGCTAAGGCACAGGAAATCGAGCTCAGTCATGATATATACACCTTATCGTCAAAGGTGCGAGGAGTTTGAAGGAAGGAGATGAAAAGTCGCCTCAAAACTAACAGCATCAGAAACATTGTGAACAAAAAGTCAAAGGATAAAACAAAGGGCTATTCAAAAGAAAGCCCATACTTTAACAAGAGCTATATATATATATATATATAATTTTTTTTTTATACATATATATATATCATTTTTTTTTCAAAATCAGGTATCTAACTCTATGATAGCTACTTTTATCGGAGCGACATAATGACTTAGCTTATCGAAAATTGTAGATTTAAAATTAGTTTAACAGAACAGACGTTTCACAGAAACGTATTTAGTGGTATTTAATACAGCTTGTTACCTATATATAACGAACGACTAGGACAGTTGGGTAGGTCCTCTTCAAACGCCTTCTTCTTCGCCTCCTTAGCAGGTTCCTTGCCAGGACGTTGGAATGGCTGTGGAGCTTTGGTGAGAAGGTCGCTGCTTGCCTTTCGACTACGTCGCCCACCATTGGTACCCTGAGATCTTTAGCGATGTCGCGTGTGCGGATATACCATTCGGCTCCAGTTATTTTGCGCAAGGTTTTGGCCTGAATAATGCGAATTTTGTTCTGATGTGCTTTTGCAGCTATACCAAAGACTTGGAGCCCATAGCGTTACACAGGGGCAAGGATTGCCTTATAGATGAGGACCTTGTTTCGGAGCGAGATTTTGTTTGGAATTGAGGAGCCAGCTCATTCGCCTTATCTTGGAGTTGGCGCATTTTCCAGGGTTCACTGCGATATTTCATCTACAGGGCCAGTTTTCAAATCGCTTGAGGTACTCCTGCATGAGGTCAGTTGCCACGTACACACATTTGTGCTTTGCAAGGATTGCCGTGTCGTCAACAAACATGGCCACCAGAAGGTCCTGCCGATCATTCCGTGTGCTAGGATTTGAAGTGGGCCTGTCATGTGTAAACAGGCTGTATAAAGTGGGACCCAAAACGCTGCCTCGCGGAACGCTCGCTTTTATGCGTTTAGTTTGAGAGGCTATGCCAACCTGCACCACTAGAAATGTTCTCTCAATTAGGAAGCACGCAATGATGCTAAATAGCTGCATATTTAGTTTGTCCTTGATGAAAGAAGATATGCGTGCCACACCCGGTCAAAAGCTTGCTGGATATTGAGACATGCTCCTTTTCTGTAGAAACCATATAGTATTAAGTTAACTACCCGATGGAGTTGCTCAGGTGTACCGTGCCTGAGTCGGAATCTAAACTGGAACTTCCGGATTGCATGTCTTATCTCCATACTTTCCAGGATCCTTCTAAGGATACATCTCTCCAGAATTTTCCCAAAAGCAGGTAAGATGCAAATGGGGCGATACGATTCCAGCTGGTTGCAAGACTTTCCGCTCTTGTACAGCATAACGATTTGCGCCTTCTTCCAGGCCGCTGGAAAGTATTCTAGTTTAAGAACTGCATTAAAAATGAAGGCAAGAAAAATCACCGCTTTGTAGGTTAGTAGCTTCATTGACTGATTATCAAAGCAGTCTTCGCTGGGAGCTTTGCGGATTTTCAGACTCTTAATCTCTCGCTTCACTTCGTGTTCTGTGATTGGTGCCACAGGGAGGGACAATTGGAAGGGCTCCTCCAGGGCTTGCGCGACTCTTTGTTGCCTCTGCTCCAGATTGCTGGCGAAGGCTCCTGCTCTGTCCTTTGGCGATCTGGCCCAGGTGCCTTTGGCATGACGGATAGGAAACCTTGGAGCAGCATACGTTTATACTGCCTGGTTAGCTTCCAGAGCGCGAAGTTCGTGTTCACGTCAGCTGTTGCTTCCTCCAGCATGGTGTCTGTTTGCTATACGACGATAAATCCTGTCAATCGTGGGGTCGTGGATACGGACATACTCCCTCCTCAGTTGTTTTTTTAGGGCGAGAAGACCTTCAAAAATGGGGGAGCACATACTTGAACGCTGATTTGTAGAGACTGGGTACATATGTGCTGGCGTCGCGTTGGCGGCTGTGGCATTTACATGGTCCAACAGGGTTTGGTCTGCAGCGGGACAAGAAGGTGTACTTTCCTGGTTGTACGGAAAGTGGGTAGGTCTACCGGTAGGTCTACTGGTGGCCAGTACCTGGGCTGAGCAGGGAGTGAGCGCCTCATGCAGCGCAGTGTCTCTGCTGTCAGCTCTGTAAATTCCCCACAGTCTGTGCTCTGCGATGAAGTCACCTCCTACAATGAATTTGGGGCCAAGCTGGTCAAACAGAGAGTCAATATGCTGCCGCAACGAGGATTTCGGCCAAGGGAGTCTCCACCATGATAACAGCCAGCTGTGTCTCACTGGAGGTCACTGTGTGCAGATGGTATTGTGCTAAATCCTGTTTTGCCAGCACTGCAGAACCGCCTCTGGCGCGTTCCATTTTTAGATACACGTTTGTGTGTAGATGTGTTTCTGACATAAGCATAATAATAACATCATGTTTTCTCAAAATCGCGAGCGATCCACGATCCGAGGCGCAACTGGGTAGCCATTATTTGCGGCTTGGGATTGGATTCGGAAACCGAGCTGTGCTTTACCTTGCGCAGCCTTTAACTCTTAAATGCTTACCAGAATAGTTGCAACTGCGGCGTTAAGCGCTGCAATGGACTGCTGGAAGCCTAGAAGGATCCGTTGGTTTGACGTTGGGCTGAAAGGTGCGCGCGGGGTTGGCGGGCTTGTACATGTTGACCTGGCTGCAGCGCATCAGCATACCACATGCCCTGATGCACAATTTTTCGTTTATTTTGAGGGTGGCTAAATCGTATAGGAGGGGAGACGGCTGACTGCCTGGCATTTAGTCTCACTTAATAGCTTTTGCATCCTTTATAGGAGGCAGCATGGTTTCCCTCGCAGTTGGAGCATCGCAGGTCTGCCACTGTTTTGGTCTGGCACTGCTCAGAGTTTGTCCAATGGGACTGACCGCACCTGCCACATGTGGGCTGTTTGAGACAGTAGTTTTTCGTGTGGTCGAACTCGAAGCAGCGGAAACACTACCTTATGATGTTATTCTTCCTCGGGAGCTCAATAATAACCCTTTTACGGCCAACCTCGTTGAGTCGCAGCGCTTCCCTGTTGTTGGGTGCCTGCTTGAGATCAACAAACCGGAAATTGCGACTTGGCGAGTCGTTAGTGAAGTCTGCACTCGCCTCCCTTGTAGGCTGTCTGACACCCGGGTTGTATTAGTTCGTCACAGTGTGGCCGTGCGATGTGAAGCTTCAATCTGGCTTCTGGGAGTAGAAGCGGCCATACTCTGTCCTCGGTCTGTCTTCCTTTAGGCAGAAGTGGGTAAACTGCACTCTCACTTCAGTGAGCTTGCGGACAATTGCTCTGTGGGTGTCGGCATCTTTGGCGAATATTCTCAGATAGTCAGAGGGAGAGAGCCCACTGCCTGATCTATGCTTTCCTCGATTGCGACAATATCGCTCACTCCAGGGACTGTTATCTGCCTGGGCTTGGAGATCTTCTTGGCTGTTTGCTGTTGGTCTGGGGCTGGGGGCGCTTCAGCAGTGTCCATCTCAGCTCATCTCAGCAGTGTCCATCTCGTCCTCGTTGATGACAGAGGCGTCATCCTGAGGCTCAAGGGGAGCATATCTGTTACTCGTCAAAACGGTAAAAGGAGTTACGGGCTCCAGCGCGGCTGGTGTTGCGGCTATTAACCAGTTGCCCTTTCTTAACGGCTTCGGCCAACAGTGTAGTCCCACGCCGTTTTTTTGGGGCAAGCTTTTGCCAATTTACCAATGGCTCGTGGAAGGCTGACGTTTTTACCGGAGGCAGAGGGGTGTTTGTGGCACAGGAGGGACTGGCAAGGTGGGATTGGTAGCTTTGGGCTCTAGAGCGGCTCGACGGAGGTGGAGGCGCCGTTCCGTTTTGCGCTACTGGCGAGCATGTGTTCATATTACCGGTAAAAATCTTCAAGTGGCCTGCTTCCATCGAGCCTATCGACATTAGTGGCCCTGTTAGTAGGGGAGGTTGCTGAGCTGTTCGGCAGCGGGTAGATTGGTGAATGCATTTGTTCGCCTTGAGGTCGGTTGTTAACTTTGTTATATTTTATCCAGCAGGGAGAAGAGGAGAGTCACTGCAGCGTCTGCTTTACCTGCACTTTCAGTTCAGCTGCAAATGAGCTTTGGCAAAAGCTCTCTCGCGAAAGCTTTGCTCAGGCACACACACACGCACTTGGATTGCGATTAAAAATTGCTCACTCGCACTGCACGCGGTAATTTTTCGTTAGGATAATTATTAATTTTTTTTAACACTCCGGCTGCCAGAGGCAGCAGTTGTGTATGGCTTACCAACTATAAGCGGGATTTGTATGGATTGCCCTGGGGCGGGCTTTACTCAGTGTCACTGTCACTTTCTTTGTTTATGTCTGCTGCCAGCGCTGCACTAACGTGCACACACACTTCCAACCACCAAAGAAACACAAACGTAAGTAATCTTGAACGCTGAGTCTAATAAATCTAAGCTTCTCGCCGTCCTATGGAGCACTTGCAACGCAGACTATAAGTTTCTGATGTTTTCGATATATATATTGCCATTGTCCACTATATGTCGGATATCTGAGATATTTGAATGAATGCATTACGAAATGGTGTTAGCTCCCAATTTATAAGCTGTCATCTACTATTGGACTGTAATCAGAGTGTGAAAAGTCATTAATCCGATCATTAATCACTGCGAGAAATATAAGATCCACGATTATAGACCTAGAATATTAAAAAGTAGACGATAACTTCTCAAATTATTGCAAAAACAATGGTAATGTCACGTCCGACATTTACCACAAGTTGTTCTCGTCCCTCATACCCTTTCATTAAGACTGGGGTCCCCATATCTGCCACTATTTTTGTTCACGCACTATTCGTCTTCGGTTGGAATAATAATGAATTGTGCGGCTATACTTCCTCCACAATAACAATGACCATATCGTCTCTGATTTGAGAAACGCCTCATCGTCGAAGAATAACACACGGGAGTCTGTTGAATGACGGTGAACTTAGAAAATTTGTCCACGCATGGCAGGAAATACTTCTAATCGCTTGGGAAAATATCGATGTAGAGAATCTTTCCAGTCTGAAGTGGGATTGGTGTTTCGCCAAGCTCTTGTTTTTTCGGATGCCTGTTATCCATAGCTTTAGACCAGAACCTGTAGTTTAGAACAATTTAGTTGGCTCGCTTTGTCATTTTGGGGAAATAGCAATCGGACTGAACTTGTTTCACATTCTGTTGAGCAGCCCTGCGCAATCTATCATGAGAGTCTCTGTTCGTTTCATCGCAAGCAGACCTGTTATACCCTAAACCCATAGAAAATGGTTAAAAAGGGTATATTGTATTTGTGCAAAATGCAAATGTATGTAACAGGCAGCAGAAAGCATCTCCGACCCCATTAAGTATATATATTCTTGATCAGCATCCATAGCCGAGTCGATCTAGCCATGTCCATCTGTCTGTCCGTCCGTCCGTCCGAATGTATGAACGCAAGGATCTCAGAACCTATAAGAGCTAGATGTAGGTACTCATAGTGCCTTCGCAGATCGAGTTTGTTTCCGATAATCGATAACTTACTCCGTTTACAAGCAATCGATAAAAATCGATATCAACATCCTTTTTTTGAGCAAATTGGGTAAATAATAAGAGTCACCAAACATGATATGTTGCTTCCAGAATATTATATATATGTCAAGTATTTTTAATTTCATACCTATCGCCACCTCACCGCTACCACCCCAGAGCTATAAATCAAGTTAATAACCCAACTTTTATTGCCAACCAATTTAAGCCACAATTTAAATGCAATTGACTTTTTGAGAATACACAAATATTCTATGGTACAATAAGATATACTGTACATATACATACATACATACTGTACTATACATAAATATTTGCATTGACTTAAAAACACATGTTTTTTACGGACCCAACCTCAGTACACAAAATGCATTCATATATCAACAGATTTTGGGTAGGTCGTGATCTGCGCTAAAAAACTAAGAAAATTGTTTCTTTGCCAGCCAGAGGCTTTGCCAGAGCAGTGGATAACAACACACTTAAATATGCTGTTATGTATGTATATTCACCCGCATACAAACATAATTGCTTGCACGGCCCTCATAGAGCCGAAGCTGAGAGCAAATTCTATTTTTAGCTTTTTCGTTCTCTCGGCTGTGAGAGCGCAATGCTACAGATTTCGTTTTCGTTCTCAATTTTCAAAAAATCAAGCTGCATAGTAGCATTTTGTTGTATGGTGTTACTCATCTTAGTGTTTATATTGTCTTTGGTAAGGTTTACTTCACCTCCAGAAATCCTAAGCCTGAGTCTCCCATTTGGCAAACGCCACGAAAGTTGTCGTGGCCAGCTGAACACAGACAAGGAAAACAGATTGATGAATAGATACTCAGAGGTCGTGACAGCGAACTAAATCAATTCAGCGAGGTGTATACGCTCGATAATCAAAATAGCGATATTGGCGTAGCGATCGTCTATAATAGTGCCGACCAGGCCGCCCAGGCGCTATTCTCGAGAAGGCATAACATGAGACTTGCACTAGGCGCAAGCTTAGTAGCACGCTTGACGGGATGCGGCATTGCGGCGTAGAAAATGGATAGCGAGTAATAATCATAATAATCAAATTAAGTCTTTAATGTGACTGGAGCTGAAAGAGTTAGTGCAGCCAAAACTGTTAGAGTAAAATAAGTCTGCACAGGGCAATATAGTAATAATAAGGCAACCTAATGAAATTGAGAACATACAACGAACAGTGTGAACACGACGAACGTTTATTTTATAGTAAAGAGTAATTAAAGAAGGTTCACAGAATAAGAACAAATGTGAACTGGTTTATTAATCTCAGTGATGGCAAACTACATAATTGAATTAACTCACTCGAGCTGGCTGAGCCGGTGCATCATTGACCACCGGGAAACACATCTTCACTGCCCTTGTAGTTTTCACTTAATTTTTATACCCTGAACCTATTGACAATGGGTAAAAAGGATATTATGTATGTGTGCCAATGTATATAACGGGCAGAAGGAAGCGTCTTTGACCCCATAAATTATATATATTCTTGATCAGCATCAATAGCCGAGTCGATCTAGCCATGTCCGTCGGTTTGTCTATTAGTGCGCCCGTCCGTCCGTCCGTCTGTCCGTATGTATGAACGCAATGATATCAGAACCTAGAGTTAGAGACTTTAGCTGTATATCCTCCTATTGCCTGCGCAGATCGAGATTGTTTCCGATATTCGGGAGTTCGAGCCCTACGGTGGAAACTATATTTTTTTTTTGGCTGGTGTGGCTGTTGAGTAGAGTAGCAAGTAATGCGGTCAATTGCGAGTTCGAACCCTGCCAAGGGAACTTTATTTTTTAATTTATCTATATTACTTCAAACGAGCGCATTGCGCAACTGCATTTGGTGTTGAAAAACGAGGATTCAGGCAAAGACAATCTAAAGTCTAAGATGAGTAACGCCATATAACAAAATGCTACTAAGCAGCTTGTTTTTTTTGAAAATTGAGAACGAAAACGAAATCTGTATCATTGGGCTCTCAAGACCGAGGGAGCGAAAAAGCTAAAAATGGAATGTACTCTCAGCGTCGTCTCTATGAGGGCCGTACAAGCAATTATGTCTGTATGCGTGTTAATATACATACATAAAAAAACACGTGAATGTGTTGTTATCCACTGCCTCGGCAAAGTCTCTGGCTAGCAAAGAAACTCATGAACTATACCAAATTTGTGTTGACATATGAATGCATGTTTTGTACTGAGGTTGGCTCCGTAGAAAATATATATTTGTCGGGTTGTCATTATGGTTACCTTGCGGATTGCTACTCATTTTTAATTATTATTTATTAATTGTCTATGGCGAAGAATACCGAGTGCACTTCTATGCAACCTTGTTCACCTTGTACAACAAGCCACATCATAAATGGACAATTTTTATTGCACAACATATCCTCTCACACGGATATCTCACAATAATGTTAACAAATCTCAGGCGGGTATTCCAATTCCTCCGAAACATAACCATCTGGCATCTTTCTCAAATCCTCATGGCAATAGTTATATGTTCTCTTATTATGCAATGACTTCAAAATGTACCTGTCGCCTTCTAAAACTTCACTAACCAAAAGTGACCCTCTAAATACTGACCCTCTAATCACTGTTTTGCATGTGATGCAACTATCGACAAATTTTCTAACATATTTATTCATCTTAGCAAACCAATAATAATCGTAGGTCTTGTTAAGCGTCTTCTTCCATCCCAAGTGTGTGATCGATTCGTGAACTTGATTTATCTTTGAATTTCGCGAAACAAAACGCCTTTTCTCAATTCATAAGTTTGTGCAACATCGTCAGTCAATTTATTCCTGTTAATTTTATTTATAAAGTCGGTAATTTGAGAATCTTGTCGTTGTTCAGCAGCAAGCCAATCGCCTGAGATTTCAGACAAACTTACACGACTTTTGGACAATTTACACCGTTGATTGTTAGTCGTCTCTTGTACATGATTTCTGGATAAAAAGTCTACGTGCGCCATACGCTTTCCTTCTCTATATTCTATCTTGAAATGCTTTGAGAGAATTGTAATCTGTATATTCACAACCAAGCAAGTAATGCCGAAAATGCTTAACAGACTCAACAACTGCCAATGTTTCCAATTCATAAGAATTTTATTTGGACTTAGCAGGGGAAGTTGTTTTACTAAAATATTTCACTACGTGAGGATTGCCATTGATCCGATGCATTAACATAGCACAATAACCATGAGAGCTTGCATCGGTGTGTAGTTCTATCGGATACTGTGAATCAAATATTATAAGTACTGGCTCATTTGTAAGAACCGCAGTGCTTTGTTTTCTAATTGCTTCCAATTCATCATTCCAACTAAAAACGTTTTTGATCGAAGTTAGTGAATATATCGGTTTCATAATCTGAGAGAATTGAGGCACAAATTTACGGAAATTAGGCGCCAATCCAATAAATTGTCTTACACTATTAATTGTTGGTGGCGGTGCCAAAGAACTTAGCGCAAGAATTTTTCGCGGATTAGGTCTCAACTCTCCAGCTCGCACCACATACCCCAGATACTGTACAGTAGTTTTTAGAAACCCACATTTATATTGAATGAGAATCCAGCCGCAGTCAGCACATCCAACACAACCTTTAATCTCTCAAAACCCAATTCTATGGTTGGTGATATTACCATGATATTGTCATGTACACTATTACGTATATGGTTTCCCAAGGCGTTTAGAACGGTTCGCTGGAAAACGGACGGAGCGTTCCTTAGCCAAATGACATTGTCAAATACTCGTATTGCCTTTCAGATGTCAATAGGGTGAATTGCAATCTGATGGTACCCGCTAGCCATATCTAACACATAAAATACTTTGAACCCCTGGACGAGTAATTTGGTCATTAATAAGTGACAAGGAAACCTATCAGAAATCGTATTGGTGTTTAGCTCACGATAATCAATGCAAAGGCGGTCTGATACATTTTTATTCCCTGAACCCATTAAAAATGGGTATAAGGGTATATTGTATTTGTGCAAAATCCAAATGTATGTAGCATCTCCGACCCCATAAAGTATATATATTCTTGATCAGCATCAATAGCCGAGT
The DNA here is from genome assembly GCF_003285875.2 of Drosophila novamexicana. NCBI lineage: Eukaryota > Metazoa > Arthropoda > Insecta > Diptera > Drosophilidae > Drosophila > Drosophila novamexicana. The sequence continues at coordinate 535,740 of NW_020824802.1, read as the reverse complement.
CGATCTAGCCATGTCCGTCTGTCTGTCCGTCCGTCCGTCCAAAGCCAAAGGATCTCACAACCTATAAGAGCTAGAGCTTTTAGATGTAGATGCTCCTAGTTCCCGCGCAGATCCAGTTTGTTTCCGATAATCGATACTCCGTTACTTACTCCGTTTCCAAGCAATCGATAAAAATCGATATCGACATCCTGTTTTTTTTTAGCAAATTGGGTAAATAATAAGAACTAGAGCCACCAAACATGATATGTTGCTTCTAGAATATTATAGATATTTCAAGTATCTTTCATTTCATACCTATCGATACCTCACCGCTACCACCACAGAGCTATAAATCAAGTTAATAACCCAACTTTTATTGCCAACCAATTTAAACCACAATTTAAATGCAATTGATTTTTTCAGAAAACACAAATATTCTATGGTACAATAAGATATACTGTAGAAAATTTCATAAAGATCGGTTAAGAAAAACCAAAGTTATATGCAACTGCTCAATTGAATGGGGCATCAGCTTTATGCATTTCTGTATACTTGTACACACACACATTCATGCGCGTCTGCTTCGCATTCTAATAGCATGATAATTGCATCTTTTTTTGTAATGTTATTTCAGTTCCTTTTTTATCATAAGTACTTAGTTGTTGGTGTGGCTGCTGAGTAGAGGCATAGCAAGTGGTGCGGTCTGTCGCGAGTTCGAGCCCTACCGGGGAAAGTATTATTATTATTTTTTTTTTTTGCTGGTGTGGCTGTTGAGTAGAGTCGACAGTAAGTAATGCGGTCAGTTGCAAATTCGAGCCCTGCCAAGGGAACTTTATTTTATTAATTTATTTGGTGTTGGAATAAGAGGGTTCAGGGTATCCCCTAGTCGGGAGCTCCCGACTAAAACCTCTAACTTGTTTGTTCTGCGCTATCGCAACTTGCATATGCTTGTAATAATTATGTCGTGCTGTAAGAAACCTTGCACGTTCAAGCAGGCTGATGATTCTGCACTGCCGCAGTTTGTTAATTGCTGGCCATGTAAGAATATGATGCATGCTAAATGTGCAGATCTCACTGGGCGTGATTGCGACAAGATCGCTGCAACTGCCAAGAAGGACTGCGGCGGCTTGCGTTGGTCGTGCCCAGAATGCATCGAGAAGCAAATTGATTTCTATAGAATATTTTATTCTGTGAGAAATCAATTCTTAAAATTGAATAATGTGTCTAAGCAGCTCTTGAGTAATTTTGACAATCACCGGTTGGAGCCTTAAATTTTGCAATTGCCCTCTACGGTTGTTTAGACACCTTCGCCATTCTTGTCCCTTCCTAGAAACTGGGATTTATCTCCAATGTTGTCTTCATCGCCCTCTCCGAATGACTGCCCAATTACCCCTGTTTCATCTCCTGTAGTAGTCCCAGTAGTGCCTGTACCTGATCCCGTCCCAGTTATCCAAACTGCCTCGACCCGTCAGCTCCTGGCCGGAAAGGTAGACCTGCGCGCATTCTTGCCCAGATTTTAAAAAACAATCATGGTGCTTCTTTGCTCCTCCAACTCCTGTGTTACCTGCAGCTCCATCAGCGAGTACTCTAACGGTTTTTGCCCCTCGTAGGCAAGTCTCCACTTTCGTCGGACACCACTTCTGAGTCATTGGCAGCCTATATTGCTAGCAAATCTTCTGCTAGCGTGTCAATAACTAAATTTAATTTCTCCACCCCTCGTGAAATATCATCATTCAAAATAAATATTTCGCATGATATGTTCCCAATCATTTGTGATCCCAAATTTTGGCCACACATGATTGATCACGAGTTCAAGCCTAAAAAGCGTAACCAGCTTGTCACCCTTCCAGTCCCTTTAATACAGGGTACCATTTCTGCCCCAAAAAACTAACTTTATCTGACCAAATCTTTATTCATTATCAGAATGTCAGAAGTCTCATTTCAAAGCTTAAAAATCTTTTCATGGCCAGCACTTCCTTCGATTCGGATATAATAGCATTTTCAGAAACATGGTTAAACTCAACCATATCTGATTTTGAGATTTTATCAAATAACTTTATTTTGTATAGAAATGATCGGCCGACTCGAGGTGGTGGGGTGTTAATTGCCGTTAAAGCCACTCTCCAGTCAGAACTTTTCTGTTATAGTACGCCTACTGACGCTGAGATTGTCTCAGTTAAGGTGTCTTTTCCTACACGGAATATCTATATTACATGCCCATAAGTCCCTCCTTCTTCTGATATTTAAGTTTATATGAAACATATTACTTGTATTAAAGAACTTTCTTCGCACGTGCGTGATAATGACCTATTAATTGTGTTGGGTCATTTTATTTTGCCGAACTTCTCTTGGTCATTATTCACTGCTGAAAATTATCTAGTGCCCTCAGCACAGCACGATTTTATAGACTGCATGCTTGGTCTTTCGTTGTTTCAAATCAATTCAATTTCTAATCATTTGATTAGAACACTTGACCTTGTATTTGTTAACGACTACCTTATTTCTGTGACTAGGTCCCCTCCTCTATCTCTTCCTGGGGATGTATATCATCCTACTTTAGAGATTACAATGCTCAATTGTAATCCTTTCATTTCGTGCCCATTAGCCAAAAAGGCCCGCCGTTGCTTTCGCAAAGGAAATTATTGATTGCTGAATCAGCTTATTTATGCAACCGATTGGTCTGTCTTATATGACTCGGTTGATATGAATACTGCCATTAATTTCTTTTATATCACCCTATACTCCCTCTTAGATGTGTGCATTCCTAAGTCAATTCCTTCGACTACTTTTTCAAAACCACCCTGGTTTACTCCCAGATTGTCACATCAAAAAAATATAAAATCTAAATATTTTAAAAAATTTAAAAAGTCTGGTTCGTGTACAGACTTGGCTAAATATTCCATAGCCAAGTCGAACTTTTTTCTTATTAATTCTCAATGCTATGAGAATAATCTAACTCGTTGTAAAAGGCAATTTGCACAAATTCCGAGACAGTTTTATAATTTTGTAAACTTGAAGCGTAAATCTTCAAGTTTGCCATCTACTTTTTCTCTTGAGATGGAGAAAGCTAGCAATGACTCTGATTCTGCTAGCCTCTTTGCTAATTTTTTCCAATCAACTTACTCTTCAGTCTGTCCTAATACTAATTCTTACCCTTATACTATTTCTTCCGCTAATTCTATACCTCCTCCCATTATTTCACACTCCTCTCTCCTATTAGCTATAAGCTCTTTAAGATCTTCTTACTCTCCTGGGCCTGTTAAAATTCCCAGTTGTCTACTCAAGGAATGTAGTTCTTCCCTTCTTTATCCATTGCTAAAGCTTTTTAATCTATCCCTTGAATCTTTTGTCTTTCCATCTCTTTGGAAAGAATCTTATATCATTCCTCTGTCCTCTATTCCTAAATTATTTGAAACAAGTAAGAGGTTCGAGTCGGGACCTCCCGACTAGGGGATACCCTGAACCCTCTTTTTCCATCATCAAATCCATATATATATTCAATTTTAGAAGCTAAATGTCAAGTTTGGTGACTCTAGCTCTTATTATTTACCGAAATTGCCCAAAAAACAGGATGTCGATGTCGATTTTTATCGATTGCTTGGAAACGGAGTAAGTTATCGATTATCGGAAACAAACTCGATCTGCGCGGAAGCTAGCAGCACCTACATCTAAAATTTCAATTCTCTAGCTCTTATAGGTTCTGAGATCCTTGCGTTCATACATACGGACGGACGGACAGACAGACGGACATGGCTAGATCGACTCGGCTATAATCAGCATCAATTGCTGATTAAGAATATATATACTTTATGGGGTTGGAGATGCTTCCTTCTGCCTGTTACATACATTTGGCTTTCGCACAAATACAATATACCCTTATACCCATTTTTAATGGGTTCAGGGTATAAAAATAATCACTTCGAATTTGCAGCATTTTTGCAAATCATTTGTTTCCCCTGTTCAACATGGATTCGTAAAGAATTGGTCAACTACGAACAATCTGATAGAGTTTACTTCCTTGGACCATGACATTTTACTTTCTAAACTTGACCGAATAGGTTTCCCTCCGCCTCTTTTGTTTTAGATTTATTTTAATTTAAAAGGTAGGACCCAAAGAGTAATGCTGATTCTGACTACCTCTAACCAGGTTCACGTTACTTCCGGTGTTCCTCAAGGTAGTCATCTTGGACGTTTACTCTTTACTCTTATTATAAATGATCTCCCCTCTGTTATATCAAATGCCCGTGTACTCATGTATGTGGAACTTATTCTATCATACACTAATCCCCTACATCATTCTCGTCTACAAGACGATTCGAACGCTATTCAACTTTGGTGTTCGGCCAATCAATTGCATCTGAATTGTTCAAAGTGTATGTTTATGACATTTAATCATACAACACCTTATCTTGTCAGTTATACAATCGACAATATCCCTTTGCAACGTATACTAACAGTTAAGGATCTAGGCGTTATTTTTGATTCTAAGCTCTGTTTCAATCTTCACGTAGATACCATCGTTAATGAGGCAAAAGGTGTACTTGGATTCATTAAACGATGGTCTAAAGAGTTTAACGATCCTTTTATAACAAAACTTCTGTACATCTCTCTTGTTCCCCCTATCCTTGAATACTGCTCTTGCATCTGGTCTCCACAGTATAGCAATAGCAAGGATCTTATTGAATCTGTTCAGAAGCAATTTCTGCTTTTTGCCTTACGAGGTTTAAATTGGGACCCTAATCTTCGGTTGCAATCTAACTCCAGCAGACTGCTTCTTCTCAACCTTCCGTCGTTAATCAACCGTAGGACAATTATCGGTGTTGTCCTTCTACATAAGTTGATTAGATTCTTCATTTCTGCTAGGGCGTCTTCAATTCTCTGTTCCGGCTAGACCAACTAGAAATTATCGCCCCTTGTTCCAGTCTACGTGCACAACAGACTACTCTATGCACAATCCTTTTCGCTATGTAAAAATTATAATAGTTTGCATCACATTTTCTCAACAGACCTGTCTCTACCCCTAATAAAATCGTTGCTCTCAGGATACCTTCGGGACGTAACTGACCTTTCCCAGCTATGAGCTGGGGCATAGATTACCGGTCAGGCTGTAAATTTTCCCATTACTTTTCTTTATGTCCTATCTACCTAACACTCTTTATATCTAGCTTACATTTCTTTAGTTTATTAACAATCTTCTTACATTCTTTTTACATATTTATTGTATTTTCTTAATTAATATAGCAAATTATGATTTTGTGTAATTTTACTTAAGAACACTTTTTCTCTACTTACACCCTTCTGCTTAGATGTGGGCTCTAATATCAATATCAATATCAATATCAATATCAATATCAATATCAATATCAATATCAATATCAATATCAATATCAATATCAATATCAATATCAATATCAATATCAATATCAATATCAATATCAATATCAATATCAATATCAATATCAATATCAATATCAATATCAATATCAATATCAATATCAATATCAATATCAATATCAATATCAATATCAATATCAATATCAATATCAATATCAATATCAATATCAATATCAATATCAATACAATATCAATATCAATATCAATATCAATATCAATATCAATATCAATATCAATATCAATATCAATATCAATATCAATATCAATATCAATATCAATATCAATATCAATATCAATATCAATATCAATCAATATCAATATCAATATCAATATCAATATCAATATCAATATCATATCAATATCAATATCAATATCAATATCAATATCAATATCAATATCAATATCAATATCAATATCAATATCAATATCAATATCATATCAATATCAATATCAATATCAATATCAATATCAATATCAATATCAATATCAATATCAATATCAATATCAATATCAATATCAATATCAATATCAATATCAATATCAATATCAATATCATATCAATATCAATATCAATATCAATATCAATATCATATCAATATCAATATCAATATCAATATCATATCAATATCAATATCAATATCAATATCAATATCAATATCAATATCAATATCAATATCAATATCAATATCAATATCAATATCAATATCAATATCAATATCAATATCAATATCATATCAATATCAATATCAATATCAATATCAATATCAATATCAATATCAATATCAATATCAATATCAATATCAATATCAATATCAATATCAATATCAATATCATATCAATATCAATATCAATATCATATCAATATCAATATCAATATCAATATCAATATCAATATATATATCAATATCAATATCAATATCAATATCAATATCAATATCAATATCAATATCAATATCAATATCAATATCAATATCAATATCAATATCAATATCAATATCAATATCAATATCAATATCAATATCAATATCAATATCAATATCAATATCAATATCAATATCAATATCAATATCAATATCAATATCAATATCAATATCAATATCAATATCAATATCAATATCAATATCAATATCAATATCATATCAATATCAATATCAATATCAATATCAATATCAATATCATATCAATATCAATATCAATATCAATATCAATATCAATATCAATATCAATATCAATATCAATATCAATATCAATATCAATATCAATATCAATATCAATATCAATATCAATATCAATATCATATCAATATCAATATCAATATCAATATCAATATCAATATCAATATCAATATCAATATCAATATCAATATCAATATCAATATCAATATCAATATCAATATCAATATCAATATCAATATCAATATCAATATCAATATCATATCAATATCAATATCAATATCAATATCAATATCAATATCAATATCAATATCAATATCATATCATATCAATATCAATATCAATATCAATATCAATATCAATATCAATATCAATATCAATATCAATATCAATATCAATATCAATATCAATATCAATATCAATATCAATATCAATATCAATATCAATATCAATAGCAATATCAATATCAATATCAATATCAATATCAATATCAATATCAATATCAATATCAATATCAATATCAATATCAATATCAATATCAATATCAATATCAATATCAATATCATATCAATATCAATATCAATATCAATATCAATATCAATATCAATATCAATATCATATCAATATCAATATCAATATCAATATCAATATCATATCAATATCAATATCAATATCAATATCAATATCAATATCAATATCAATATCAATATCAATATCAATATCAATATCAATATCAATATCAATATCATATCAATATCAATATCAATATCAATATCAATATCAATATCAATATCAATATCAATATCAATATCAATATCAATATCAATATCAATATCAATATCAATATCAATATCAATATCAATATCAATATCAATATCAATATCAATATCAATATCAATATCAATATCAATATCAATATCAATATCATATCAATATCAATATCAATATCATATCAATATCAATATCATATCAATATCAATATCAATATCAATATCATATCAATATCAATATCAATATCAATATCAATATCAATATCAATATCAATATCAATATCAATATCAATATCAATATCAATATCAATATCATATCAATATCAATATCAATATCAATATCAATATCAATATCAATATCAATATCAATATCAATATCAATATCAATATCATATCAATATCAATATCAATATCAATATCAATATCAATATCAATATCAATATCAATATCAATATCAATATCAATATCAATATCAATATCAATATCAATATCAATATCAATATCAATATCAATATCAATATCAATATCAATCAATATCAATATCAATATCAATATCAATATCAATATCAATATCAATCATATCAATCAATATCAATATCAATATCAATATCAATATCAATATCAATATCAATCAATATCAATATCAATATCAATATCAATATCAATCAATATCAATATCAATATCAATATCAATATCATATCAATATCAATATCAATATCAATATCAATATCAATATCAATATCAATATCAATATCAATATCAATATCAATATCAATATCAATATCAATATCAATATCAATATCAATATCAATATCATATCATATCAATATCAATATCAATATCAATATCAATATCAATATCATATCAATATCAATATCAATATCAATATCAATATCAATATCAATATCAATATCAATATCAATATCAATATCAATATCAATATCAATATCAATATCAATATCAATATCAATATCAATATCAATATCAATATCAATATCAATATCAATATCAATATCAATATCAATATCAATATTATATCAATATCAATATCAATATCAATATCAATATCAATATCAATATCAATATCAATATCAATATCAATATCAATATCAATATCAATATCAATATCAATATCAATTTATCAATATCAATATCAATATCAATATCAAATCAATATCAATATCAATATCAATATCAATATCAATATCAATATCAATATCAATATCAATATCAATATCAATATCAATATCAATATCAATATCAATATCAATATCAATATCAATATCAATATCAATATCAATATCAATATCAATATCAATATCAATATCAATATCAATATCAATATCAATATCAATATCAATATCAATATCAATATCAATATCAATATCAATATCAATATCAATATCAATAGCATATCAATATCAATATCAATATCAATATCAATATCAATATCAATATCAATATCAATATCAATATCAATATCAATATCAATATCAATATCAATATCAATATCAATATCAATATCAATATCAATATCAATATCAATATCAATATCAATATCAACACAAAAATTGTTTCTTCACATGAAGCGAACAGACGTGTTTTCTTTGTCCACTCCGTTTTGTCTTAATTTTCGTAAAACGCCGGTGTTTTAATATTTATATTTAAAATATTTCCATTATTCTGTTTGCCTTCTCGGTTTATTTTTTATTTTATCGCGAGTAGATGCTTGTGGACTGTGCATATTATCATTTAAATATGGTTACTTATAAATTTGTGTGCTTCTGCATTTTTGATCGTGCGCTTTGCGCACAAGCATTTTGTTGTTGTTTGTGGTTTATGATTCAACTGCATATCGCCTCTCTTGTTGTGCAAGATTTCATGAGAAAGCAGGCAATCTATAACTAGACTTCTCCCGCACTCTCGCGCCCTCTCATCTTTTTGTACCCTGAACATTCTACAATACTATATATATATCAAGAACCTACTGTGTGACATCGGCACGAAAAAAACCATCGTCCGCTGTCGTAAAAGTTCCGAAAGGGCGACTCCAACAATAAAATTTACAACAGCTGCTAGAAAGCTCGTCGTCCGCCTGTTTTAGGTACCACAGCTAATAGTGTTCCCAATATCTTACCTGTGGCGCCTAAGCCTCTAGTGTGTGTGCCACCGAAGAGACATATTTTTGTTACTAGGCTTTCCATCACTTCTCATCAGATGATGTAAAAGTCTTTGCACAGGCATAACACAGGTATAACGGTGGAGCAATTTAAGTTTGCCTATGAAAGGTATATTGCGTCCTTTAAAATTAGTGACACGTTAACCTGTGTATAGATTCTCTTTAATTTTGAAAATATCGCTGTTAATGAGACTTGGCTTAAGCCTCAGATTCTTCAATTTTTACCTCCACATACACCACTTACAGACGTGATCGAGCTCTCCGTTTTGGAGGAAGAGTACTCATAGCTGTAGAGTCTGCTCTTTCGTTTTTTTTTTCGTATTTTTTTTTTTATTAATGGTCGACAAAACGAGTGTCTTCCTCATTATTCAATAGATCATACATAGATAATGGAATTATTTGCTAAAAGCCTAGTTATAGAACACAATTTTCTAAATAGCATCACTGATGGAGGTGTTTTATTTGCCAGTCCGGGCAGCTGTGCCCCTTTTCACATCTAACTTTGTCAGTGAAGCTATAAGAGCCTACATCTAAGCAAAAGGTTTCAAGTAGGAAAAAAGTGTTCTCAAGTAAAATTAAAAACCATTTTAACTTGATATATTAATCAAGAAAATACAATAAATATAAAAAAAGAATGTAAGATGTTAATAAAGCAAAGAAATGTAAGCTAGATAAAATGCGCGTTAGTTAGATAGGACAAAGAAAATAATGGGAAAATGTACAGCCTGTCGGGCAAGCTATGCCCCTGCTCATAGCTGGGAATATTCAGTGATGATGGTATCTATGTGAAGATTGAAACAGAGTTTAGAATCAAAAATAACGCCTAGATCCTTAACTGTTAGTATACGTTGCAAAGGGATATTGTCGATTGTATAACTGACAAGATAAGGTGTAGTACGATTAAAAGTCATAAACATACACTTTGAACAGTTTAGATGCAATTGATTGGCCGAACACCATAGTTGCATAGCGTTCAAATCGTCTTGTAGACGAGAATGATGTAGGGGATTAGTGTATGATAGAAAAAGTTTGACATCGTCCGCATACATGAGTACCCGGGCATGTGATATAACAGAGGGGAGATCATTTATAAAAAGAGTAAAGAGTAAAGGTCCAAGATGACTACCTTGAGGAACACCAGAAGTAACGTGAACCCGTTTAGAGGTAGTCAGCCTCAGCATTACTCTTTGGGTCTTACCTTTTAAATAAGACTTAATCCAAAGCAAAAGAGACTGAGGGAAACCTATTCGGTCAAGTTTAAAAAGTAAAATGTCATGGTGCACAGAGACAAACGCCTTACTGAAGTCAGTGTAAATGACATCAGTTAACATTTTCGAATGGAAAGCATCATTTACCAAGGAAGATAACTCAGGCAGATTGGTCGTCATTGACCGATGCTTTACGAATCCATGTTGAACAGGGGAAACAACTGATTTGCAGAAATGTTGCAAATTCGATGTGATTCTTTTTTCAAATAATTTAGGAATAGCGGACAGTTTTGCAATGCCCCTGTAATTTTGTATATCAGACTTCCCACCTTTCTTGTGAAGAGGAATGACATAAGATTCTTTCCAAAGAGACAGCTTTAGCAATGGATAATCTTAATTTGATATATTTATAAAGAAAATACAATAAATTGGAAAAATGAAAGTAAGAAGATTGTTAATAAAGTAAAGCAATGTAAGTTAGATAAAGAGTGTTAAGTAGATAGGACAAAGAGAAAAGTAATGGGAAATCACCGACCCGGTGGGGGAAAATTTTTCAGCCTGTCCGGCAAGCTATGTCCACCAAAGGTATCCTGAAAGCAAAGATTTTATTAGGGGTAGAGACAGCTCTGTAGAGAAAATGTGATGCAAACTATTATAATATTTACATAGCACGCGAAAAGGATTGTGCATAGCGTAGTCTGTTGTGCACGTAGATAGGAATAAGGGGCGATAATTTCTAGTTGGTCTAGCCGGAACAGAGAATTGAAGACGTCCTAGCAGAAAAGGAGAATCTATGTCGCCAACAATCAACTTATGTAGAAAGACAACACCGAGAATTGTCGTACGGTTGGTTAACGACAGAAAGTTGAGAAGAAGCAGTCTGCTGGAGTAGGATGGCAACCGAAGATTAGGGTCCCAATTTAAACCTCGTAAGGCGAAAAGCAGAAATTGCTTCTGAACAGATTCAATACGATCCTGGCTATTGTTATACTGTGGAGACCAGATGCAAGAGCAGTATTCAAGGATAGGGCGAACAAGAGAGATGTACAGAAGTTTTGTTATAAAAGGATCGTTAAACTCTTTAGACCATCGTTTAATGAATCCAAGTACACCTTTTGCCTCATTAACGATGGTATCTACGTGAAGATTGAAACAGAGTTTAGAATCAAAAATAACGCCTAGATCCTTAACTGTTAGTATACGTTGCAAAGGGATATTGTCGATTGTATAACTGACAAGATAAGGTGTTGTACGATTAAATGTCATAAACATACACTTGGAAATATTTAGATGCAATTGATTGGCCGAACACCAAAGTTGCATAGCGTTTGAATCGTCTTGTAGACGAGAATGATGTAGGGGATTAGTGTATGATAGAAAAAGTTTGACATCGTCCGCATACATGAGTACACGGGCATGAGGTAGTCAGCTTCAGCATTACTCTTTGGGTCCTACCTTTTAAATAGGATTTAATCCAAAGCAAAAGAGACAGAGGGAAACCTATTAGGAAAAGTTTAAAAAGTAAAATGTCATGGTCCACAGAGACAAACGCCTTACTGAAGTCAGTGTAAATGACATCAGTTTGCATTTTCGAAAGGAAAGCATCAAGCAAATCTAATCTGGGAGTAAACCAGGGTGGTTTTGAAAAAGTAGTCGAAGGAATTGACTTAGGAATGCACACATCTAAGAGGGAGTATAGGGTGATATAAAAAAAATTAATGGCAGTATTCATATCAACCGAGTCATATAAGAAAGACCAATCGGTTGCATAAATAAGCTGATTCAGCAATGAATAATTTCCTTTGCGAAAGCAACAGCGGGCCTTTTTGGCTAATGGGCACGAAATAAAAGGATTACAATTGAGCATTGTAATCTCTAAAGTAGGATGATATACATCCTCAGGAAGAGATAGAGGAGGGGACCTAGTCACAGAAATAAGGTAGTCGTTAACAAATACAAGGTCAAGTGTTCTATTCAAATGATTAGAAATTGAATTGATTTGAAACAACGAAAGATCAAGCATGCAGTCTATAAAATCATGCTGTGCTGAGGGCACTAGATAATTTTTAGCAGTAAATAGTGACCAAGAGATGTTCGGCAAATTAAAATCACCCAACACCATAAATAGGTCATTATCACGCACGTGTGAAGAAACTTCTTTAATACAAGTAATATGTTTCATACAAACTTGAATATCAGAAGTAGATGGGACATAAGAGCATGTTACATAGATATGCCGTGTAGGAAACGACACCTTAACTGAGACAATCTCAGCGTCAGTAGGCGTACTAAAACAGAAAAGCTCTGACTGGAGAGTGGTTTTTACGGCTGCTAGTTCCCCATTCTGAAAATGCTATTATATCCGAGTCGAAGGAAGTGCTGGCCATGAAAAGATTTTTAAGCTTTGAAATGAGACCTCTCACATTCTGATAATGAATAAATATTTAGTCAGAAGATGAAGCTAGTTTTTTGGGGCAGAATTGGTACCCTGTATTGAAGGGACTGAAAGGGTGACAGGCTGGTTACGATTTTTATACCCTGAACCCATTAAAAATGGGTATAAGGGTATATTGTATTTGTGCAAAATCCAAATGTATGTAACAGGCAGAAGGAAGCATCTCCGACCCCATTCTTGATCAGATCAATAGCCGAGTCGATCTAGCCAAGTCCGTCTGTCTGTCCGTCCGTCCGTCCGTCCTTATGTATGAACGCAAGGATCTCAGAACCTATAAGAGCTAGAGACTTGAAATTTTAGATGAAGATGCTCCTAGTTCCCGCACAGATCGAGTTTGTTTCCAATAGTCGATAACTTACTCCGTTTCCAAGCAATCGATAAAAATCGAATTTGCGTATTGCAAGTAACTCAAAACTTGAGTCAAAATTACTCGAGAGCAGCTTAGACACATTATTTAATTTTAAGAATTTATTTCACACAGAATTATACATTCTGGAGAAATCAATTTGCTTCTCGATGCGTTCTGGGCACGACCAACGCAACCCGCCGGAGTTCTTCTTGGCAGTTGCAGCGATCTTGTCGCAATCACGCCCAGTGACACCTTCACATATAGCATGCTTCATATTCTCACACGGCCAGCAATTAACAAATTGCGGCAGTGCAAAATCATCAGCCTGCTTGAACGTGCAAGGTTTCTTACATCACGACATAATTATTAAATGCGTATGCAAGTCGCGAAAGCGCAGAGCAAAACAAAAACGGTGCACAAGATAGAGCAAGTAAACACTCAATAAATAATTATTTGTACCCAAACAAATTGTTTGAAGCGAAAAGCAGTAGCAAATATTTGCGAAATTTGCACAGGCAGAAATATGCAGCTGCGAACACACAGACAAGTGTATGCACAGGGAAGCACAAAAGCAAAATAATTAAAACAGGCAATAACAACAACTCGGAGCTGACGCTGCGTTTCATAAATGCAATAAGTGACAGACTTTCGCTGCACAACACAACACTTTGCACAATTTATAAAAGCTTTTTAAATAAAGCACCAAAAAATGCAAAATTTAGAAATAAAAAGCAGGATTAAAGCGCAAAAATATATAAAAATCTTGGAGCACAAGTAAAACACGTCAATCACTGAGAACTGTCTCTTTTTCGTCGGAACGCATTGATTTTCCCATCTCAGAGATTGAGTTGGTGGCTGTAAGAGTTGTATTTGGAAGTTTTTCTAACTTTATTTCATGTTCTTATATACCCCCTCTATCTTACTGCTATTAAGTCTTTCTCCGCCGTACTTTCTGATAGGGAACTTTTACAGTTCTTGGGGACTTTAATCTCCCAGATGTTGATTGGTCATCGTCATCAGACTCAAACTTTCTGTTGCCGTCTTCGTCAATCGAATTTTTTGATGGTCTTTATGACGTCCTTACGGCAGGTTAATCGTGTGCGCAATTCAAGAAACAGATCTCTTGATCTAATTTTCGTGTTGGATTCGTTCGACAGTATTGTGCACAGGATTAACCCGCTTACGCTTTCTGAAGACCCTATTCATCCAACTCTGGAAATAGTCATTGATCTACCAGCTCGAGTCTCTATCAACGAATCGGAATTAGCTGAACGTGTTCGTTGCTTCCGAAAGGCTGATTTTCATAAACTGAATGATCTTATTCTGCAATTCGACTGGTGCCAACTGTATAATTACGCAGACATTGATGTTGCCATTAAACTATTTTATGATACATTGTACTCTTTTTCTGATGTCTGCGTTCCTTTTGATCACCCATCGACGACTCCCTGGTTCATAAGTGAACTGGGGGTAATATTTATTCATAAATTAATTAGTAGTGAAATCGACTCTTCTGTGTTGACTAGCCAATTAAGTTTCTTTATCTCTACTAGACTAGCACTTAATTTTGCACCTTTATCGCTTCAATTTGGCTAAAATAATTATGCTTTGCATGAACTGTTCAGGGTTCTCTGTGATGACTATAACAAGCATTACCGAGTATTCTGCTCGGAGTCTTCTCTTCCTCGTATAAAGTCTTCTATTCTAAACTATTAAGCAAGTAGATAGTCTTATTATACCCTTGCAGAGGGTATTATAATTTTGTCGTGAAATGTGTAAAGCATTGAAGGAGACATCTCCGACCCCTCAAGAAGCTCCAAATACTTTGGAAAGACGGACTGATAAATAAGAACAAGGCAATCAAAAAAAAAATAGCACATGGCAAATCATAGAGCGTGAAGAAAATTAAAAGGTAACCGACACCAAATGGGTTCTCAAAACAAAGTGGGAGCCATGTGGTAAAGCGGATTTTCGCAATGCATGATTGGTTGCAAAAGGCTTGACTATAACAAAAAATTTTCTCCAGTGTCACGAATCGGATCAGTACAAACCTTAATTTTAATCGACAATACATAAGTCCCCCACCAGAATTCTAAGAGACATTAACAGGCAAAGAGAAGTAAAAAGACAGTTTAGGTATGGTGTGCAAATTGAAAAAAAAACCTGAATGGCTTGAAGCAGAATGGTCGCTAATGGTATAAAAAACTTGACAGTAAACTAAACTAAATCAATGTGTATACCTCAAAAGGGGAGGAGATGGCATTATCATTGTATCACTGTACGTAGACGACCTCATAGTCACGGTAAATGATGAGGGAATGCTAAATCATATAAATTTGGACTGTCCAGAAATTGGAGTACTGTTTAGGAATACAGAGAGAAACGAATCATTAATGAGGCAGCCAAAGTACATACAAGATGTCCTAAAACATGAAAGATAGTGAGCCAGCCAGTACGCTTATTAACACTAGTAAGAAGCTATTGGTCGACATGTGTGGGCAGAGTCAGTACAATTTGTATTATGGCAAACAGCACTAACTTTGCAGCTAAACTACCTAAAGGGTACTCAAAATCATGGTTTGGTGTACAGTCAAAGTGGAGAAGATTTAGTCGGCTATGCTGATGCCGACTGGTCTGCTAATTCTGATGATCGTAAAGAAGCCGTACATCTAAGAAGTTTTCTTAGAAAAGTTAAGATCCCATTGTGTGCCTCCGTAATTTACAACGACCATTAAGGAGCCTGGTAAGTCACCCGAAATAAAATATTTCACAAGGGCACCAAGCACATCGGTATCCGTTACCACTTTATACGAAAGCTTGTAGAAAAAGGATATGTTATCATTGACTACATACTAACAACCGAGATGCCAGCAAATATATTAACCAAACGACTAACGGCATCAAGAGATGACTCCTGCAAGGAAGCTTTGTTTTATGTTTATGTTTTAACTAAATATGTACATTGTTGTCAATCCCAATGTTTATCATTGCATACACTACACAGGTCATCGAGCTTTATTAATAGAAAGGGTTTTAGTAGCTTGTAGCTTTTACATTGTGCAGTAATATTGTATATTAAGGTAATCATAATACTACTTAGCAATCAATAGTTTTTAAACTTACACAGTTGCACCTAGTCGTTATGATATAACAGTTAAAGTTAAAGTTCGATGTAATATAATTAGTCTACTCCATTTACATTTCAAAAATTTTTATGCATGCTTTTCTGCATATTTTGTTTTAAATCAAGCTTTATCTAAATCCAAGCTCAGGTACTCTGCAAAGTAGTGCGCTCTGCAAAATAGTGAAGAATACACATGCTCTGATAATCCATTTATATCAGACATTTTCTTGAGATAATGATTAAGCTAGGTGTTCACCCTGCACATGGGGTGCCGTAAATTTTAGTTTTTTGAATAAGCCGGAACACTTAAGCAAACGCTTTCGATAGTTTCCAAGGTATATGGTCGGTCCACCATAGCTGTTAGTCCATTAGCTGTTTTGAGTACTTCTAAGGTACGCATCTCATCTGTCAACAGGTGATGGATAGGCGACGAGGATTCTTTTGATTCCTTAAAAAATTAAGGCCCATCGCAGCCTCTCGAAACGATATCTACTGGGTTTTGCTTTGTAGGCACATGACGCCGTTCAGCGTTCTCTGACCACTCTTTCAGCCACGTGATTCGACACAAATGTTGCCAACGTCGAAGGATGTGGCCAAACTAATGAAGCGTGTCTTCAGAATCAGATTTAGATTTGGATGTCACCAACGAAATACTAGAGGATTTTTGCTTGGATTATCAAAGGGCCTTACATGCCAAACGGGTTATATAGCCGCGATGTCACAGAGAGAATGTTTCATTTTCATTTTTCATTTTCACTCTGAGACCCATAAATGAATCGTCTAGCTTGAATTGAAAAGCATCGACATTCGGCAACCACATAACGCAAGTGTTTTGCTGTGTCATACTTTGACATCAATATTGGCTTGTGTGCGATGGTTTCGGAGAACTCAGGAGAATTCGAAAACTATTTGGTAAGTTCGAAACCAGCGCTTTGAAGCGCTGAAGGACCCCAAAGAGTCAGTTGTCAATGCATATTTGTTGAGCCTACATCGAAGGAGAGTGGGGTATAGCTCCTCTTGAATAGTCGGAAAGGTCATTTAATGCAATTTGAGACCATGTCCGACAGGACGCATTGCAAACAACAATGATGGGGTATGAAGTAGTGTGAAATATTTTTCCATGAATTCCAAGTACATACGTTTAAGCACAGAATCTCGAGACAAGCGTCTTTCAAGCGAAAAAAACCCCGTTTATCAACCTCGACTCCTGGCTGTCAAGGAGCAAAAATATATGACCCACGCCCTGCAGCTTGGTAGAGAGTCAAGAACAAAAAAAATTCTTTTAAACCCAACATTATACAATAACCTCAACTTTTAACACCAATACATTTTTCAGTCCACCCAAATACTAGTTATAAGCCAAAAAAAAAAAATTAAAGATTCAATATAATATCCATCGCATTTATTGGAGCTGTACCTACAAATTTTCATACACACAAAAACAAATAGAATGCGAAGGTGAGCAAACAGAAACAAGTAAGAGGTTCCAGTCGGGAGCTCCCGACTGGGAATACCCTAAACCTTTTTATTCCAACACCAAATAAATTTAAAAAAAAAGTTGCTTGGCGGGGTTTGAACTCGGAACTGACCTCATTACTTGCTGTCGTGTCTACTCAACTAGATGCAAGTATATATACTATTCTAGAAGCTACATGTCCAGTATGGTACTCTAGCTCTTATTATTTACCAAAATTGCTCAAAACATTATTTCGATTTTGTATTTTATCGGTTACTTGGAAACTGGGCCAGCTATTGAATATCGGAAACAAACTCGATCTGCGCAGGCACTAGGCACATACAGCTAAAAAATTTGATTCTGAATATATATGAGGTCGAAGATGCTTCAGTCTGCCTGTTACATACAAGTGCACCAAAAAATTATAGCCCTTTTACCCATATTTAATGTATTCAGGGTATAAAAAATTGTTAAGAGCCTCTAGTCGGGAGTTCCCGACTAAGGAATACCCTGAACCCTCTTCTACCTACTCCAAATTCAGCTCGCGCTCCGATCTCGCTTACTTTAGCAGAAATACAAATATATTAATAAAAAAACGAGAAAGAAAGGCTATCTTCGGCACGCCGAAGATCTAATACCCCTGCAGACCCAACCTTTTCATAATGCTTACAGTGCTTTGCCCGTATCTAAGAAGCACAGGGAAAATAGTTAATGCCGAGTTTGGTCAAGATATCTTGATGAACAAAAATGTTTTAAATCAAAAACCTAATTTTCGACCGATCGTTCCTAAAGCAGATATATGATATAGTAATTCGATCTTAATAGGATTTTGCATATATATGAGAAGTATATTAAAATTAATAAATGCCGAGTTTGGTCGAGATATCTTGATAAACAAAATGTTTTTTTCATACAAAAACTTAATTTTCGACCGATCGTTCCTATGGCAGCTATATGATATAGTGGTCCGATCTTAATAGGAATTTGGATATATATGAGGAGCTTAGTATAAATAATAATTGCCGAGTTTGGTCGAGATATCTTGAAAAACAAAATGTTTTTTCATACAAAAACTTAATTTTCGACCGATCGTTCCTATGGCAGCTATATGATATAATCGTCCGATCCAGCTGGTTTTCACATATGTGCTGCGTGCAACAGAAAGAGGGACTACTGCAAAGTTTCATTAAGATAGCTTTACAACTGAGAGACTAGTTCGCATAGAAACAGACAGACGGACAGACGGTCAGACGGGCAGACGGTCAGACGGACAGACGGACATGGCTCTATTGACTCGGCTGTTGATGCTGATCTAGAATATGTATACTTTATGGGGTCGGAGATGTCTCCTTGTATGCGTTACACATTTCACGACAAAATTATAATACCCTCTGCAAGGATATAAAAAGGTTTTTAATCAAAAACCTAGTTTTCGACCGATCGTTCCTATGGCAGATATATGATATAGTAATCCGATCCTTATAGGATTTAGCATATATATGAGTAGTATAGTAAAATTAATAAATGCCGAGTTTGGTCGAGATATCTTGAAAAACAAAATGTTTTTTTCATACAAAAAGCTAGTTTTCGACCGATCTTTTCTATGGCAGATATATGATATAGTAATCCGATCTTAATAGGATTTAGCATATATATGAGTAGTATAGTAAAATTAATAAATGCCGAGTTTGGTCGAGATATCTTGAAAAACAAAATGTTTTTTTCATACAAAAACATAGTTTTCGACCGATCTTTCCTATGGCAGATATATGATATAGTAATCCGATCTTAATATGATTAAGCATATACATATATGAGTAGTAAGGTATAATTAATAAATGCCGAGTTTGGTTAAGATATCTTGATAAACAAAATGTTTTTTCATACAATAACTTCATTTTCAACCGATCGTTCCTATGGCAGCTATATGATATAGTGGTCCGATCCAGCTGGTTTTCACATATGTGCTGCGTGCAACAGAAAGAGGAACTTCTGTAAAGTTTTATTAAGATAGCTTTTAAGCTGAGAGACTAGTTCGCATAGAAACAGACAGACGGACAGACTGACATGGCTCTATCGCCTCGGCTGTTGAAGCTGATCAAGAATATATATACTTTATGGAGTCGGAGATGTCTCCTTCTATGCGTTACACATTTCACGAAAAAATTATAATACCCTCTGCTAGGGTATAAAAACAAATAGTTCCCTCAATATGACTCGAACTCGTAATATAACGGATTACTTGCAAGCACCTCTAATCAATAGCCAAGTCAACAAATGCCTAATCACCACTGCAAAAAAATAAAAAAAAATTAACATAGCAGCGCATACGTACAGCATAGAATACAATATATTCGCAATTGTAATGCTGTTGATAGAGTTCAATAAAAACGCGCGTGGATGTGTGTGTGTACATGTATATAGAAATTCTCGCGCTTTGCTCTGGTTACCACTGACACGTGGGCCTTCAATATATAACTAACCATTCATTTTCTTCAATAAGTTTTATGTTTCTTACACATCTTGATGAAATTTTCAACAGTAGATCTTATTCTACTACAGAATATTTGTCAATTGAATTCAAATTGTGGCTTAAGTTGGTGGGCAATACAAATTGGTTTATATACTTGATTTATGGATATGTGGCGGTAGAGGGGAGGTGGCGATAGCTGTAAAATAAAAAAACTTTATATAAATATACTATTTTAGAAGTTACATGTCCAGCTATGTAACAGCTCTTGTAACTTACGAAATTTGCTTAGCAAAAAAACGAAATCAATTTTGATCGATTACTTGGATACCTGAAATGTTATCCATGTTAGCCATGGTGCATGACCAATAATCAACACATGCGAATGACAAATAGGTATCGTGTGACAGTTATACCGTCGAATCCAACAGGGACATCAGACACCAATCAATTGGTCGAAAGCGTCAAAGCAGATAGAGCAGCAACAGTTGGAGTCTCAATTAATATTTAATTAAATAATAGTTTAATGGGTTATTAAGTAGCACTCAGAATATTAATTTAATTTGTTTATATATGATGCTGAAACGAAATATATTTAAATTTTTTTAAAGAAAAATCGATGTAAAATGGTAAACACTAGATTAATCTACCCGAAGAACTCTTTGGGCGTGGCTCAGACGATATGGAACGACGTTTTTTTTTTTGGCCAGGGCGGCAGACGCAATGTGACGTGGGATCGAAATTTGAGGCGTAAGCCTGGTCAGGTTACTATAAATGTTAGTAGATTCTGCGTATGCATGTGTAGATACAAGCGCAGTAAAGCAAGTTCTAACTTTCCTACGTCGGTTGTTTTACATGGGTTGGAAACATATACAAATTTTAATAGAAATTTAATGCAGTCATTGATCCTACCACCTTCAAACTCACGACAGTAATGATCTTAGGGCTTAATAACGATACTCGTACATTCACAGGGCACAATCCATACATTTCAAAACATATTTAATTCGAAAAAAATTTGTTAATTCATCATAAGTCATCAGATGCACTCAATTGTTGAAAACGCACTCACTAGGACAACGAGCTCTTCATCCGGGCGCTCACTGCACATTTTATTCATAATTATCACAAGGCACTGATACACACGCAGTGCGTACCGGTGCGACAGGACTATTGACTTCATCGCAATGTGTAGAACGCACGGTGCGGCATATTTTACACTGCTTCAATTACTGACAAAGTCCCCATAGTTTTAGGCTGAAATCCCGTCAGAGAAGTCTTCTCATTGCGCCTGCCGTATCAGCTTCACACCGAAGTTCTAGATATGAAAGTAGCCATTTATCTTATTTTGAATTCCAAATGTGCTGCTGCTAAGAGGTATGACTTCTGTGGTGTGATTATTCAACGACCCAAAAACTACCCATGCTCGAAAGCCCCGTCAAGTTGCATTGCAACTATTCCAATATCACGTCGGTTAGCTCAGATTAGACACGGCGTACACATTTCGCAATACGCGATGTTTGCGTTTATGTGCTCCGCCTATATGCATTGTCTTCCATCAAACCATTGTCTATTTAGTTGCCTGCGTTTCCCTCTCAGATCTCAGTCGATCCATTTATTGGCCCCATGCAAATGACAACGGTTTCAGTTAATAACTTTGTCGTGAAATGTGTAAGGCATAGAAGGAGACAACTCCGACCCCATAAAGTATATATATTCTTCATCAGCATCAACAGCCGAGTCGATATAGCCATGTCCGTCTGTCTGTCTGTCTGTTTCTTTGCGAAACAAAAATGTTCCTATGGCAGCTATATGATATAGTGGTCCGATGTTAAAAGGACTTTGCATATATATGAGGAGCATAGTAAAACTTATAAATGCCGAGCTAAGTCAAGATATCTTAAAAACAAAATGTTTTTTCATACAACAACCTAATTTTCGACCGATCGTTCCTATGGCAGCTATATGATATAGTGGTCAGGAATTAATATGATTTTGCATATATATGAAGAGTATAGTAAAACTAACAAGAAAGAAAGGCTATCTTCGGCACGCCAAAGATCTAATACCCTTGCAGACCCAACCTTTTCATAATGCTTATAGTGTTTTGCCCGTATCTAAGAACCACGGGAAAAACAGTTAGTGCCGAGTTTGGTCAAGATATCTTGAAAAAACAAAATGTTTTTTCATACAAAACCTTAATTTTCGACCGATCCTATGGCAGCTATATGATATAGTGGTCCGATATTAATAGGATTTTGCATACATATAAGGAGCATAGTAAAACTTATAAATGCCGAGTTTAGTCAAGATATATTAATAAACAAAATGTTTTTTCATACAACAACCTAATTTTCGACCGATCGTTCTTATGGCAGCTATATGATATAGTGGTCCGATCCAGCTGGTTTTAACATATGCGCTGCGTGCAACAGAAAGGGGGAGTTCTGCAAAGTCTCATTAAGATAGCTTTAAAATTGAGCGACTAGTTCGCATAGAAACAGACAGACGGACAGACGGAAATCGCCATATCAACTCAGCTGTTGATGCTGATCAAGAATATATATACTTTATGGGGTCGGAAATGTTTGCTTCTATGCCTTACACATTTCACGACAAAATTATAATACCCTGTGCAAGGGTTTAATAAATGCCGAGTTTGCTCAAGAGAGAGTTCTCAGTTGAGAGTGATTGACGTGTTTTACTTGTGCTCCAAGATTTTTATATATTTTTGCGCTTTTATCCTGCTTTTTATTTCAAAATTTTGCATTTTTCGGTGCTTTATTTAAGAAGCTTTAATAAACTGTGCAAAGTGTTATCTGTTGTGCAGCGTAAGTCTGTTAATTATTACATTTTATAAAACGCGGCATCAGCTCCGTGTTGTTGTTATTGCCTGTTTTGATTCTTTTGCTTTGGTGCTCCCCTGTGCATACACTTGTTTGTGCGTGTGTTCGCTGCATACTTTCTGCTTGTGCATCGCGCTCTCGCAAACTTTTTCTATTGCTTTTTGCTCCAAACAATTTGTTTGTGTATTTACTTGCTCTATCTTGTGCACCGTTTTCGTTTTGCTCTGTGCTCTCGCAATTTGCATACGCATTAAATAATTATGTTGTGCTGTAAGAAACCGTGCACGTTCAAGCAGGCTGATGATTCTGCACTGCCGCAATTTGTTAATTGCTGGCTGTGTGAGAATATGATGCATGCTAAATGTGCAGGTCTCACTGGGCGTGATTGCGACAAGATCGCTGCTATTGCCAAGAAGGGCTGTGGTGGCTTGCGTTGGTCGTGCCCAGAATGCATCGACAAGCAAATTGATTTCTCTAGAATGTATAATTCTGTGAGAAGTCAATTCTTAAAATTAAATAATGTGGCTAAGCAGCTCTCGAGTAATTTTGACTCGAGTTTCGAGCTGCTTGGCAAATATAAATTTGAGTCCCCAACCAATCGCCGGTTGGAGCCTCAACTTTTGCAATTGCCCTCTACGTCTGTTCAGACACCTACTACTTTCTTGTCCCTTCCTAGCAACTTGGAGGTATCTCCAATGTTGTCTTTATCGCCTTCTCCAAGCGACTGTCCAATTACCCCTGTTTCAACCCCTGTACTAGTCCCAGTAGAGCCCGTACCTGATCCCGTCCCAATTAATCAAACTGCCTCAGCCCCATCAGCTCCTGGCCGCAAAGGTAGACCTGCGCGCAATCTTGCCCAGATTGTTAAAAACAATCATTGTGCCTCGCTAGCTCCCCCAACCCCTGTATTACCTACAGCCCCACCAGCGCCTACTTTAACGGTAGTTGCCCCTCGTAGGCAAGTCTTTGTGTCTCGACTTTCGTCGGACACCACTTCTGAGTCATTGGCAGCCTATATTGCTAGCAAATCTTCTGCTAGCGTGTCAATAACTAAATTTAATTTCTCCACCCCTCGTGAAATATCATCATTCAAAATAAATGTTTCACATGATATGTTCCCAATCATTTGTGATCCCAAATTTTGGCCTCCACACATGATTGTTCACGAGTTCAAGCCTAAAAAGCGTAACCAGCTTGTCACCCTTCCAGTCCCTTTAATACAGGGTACCATTTCTGCCCCAAAAAACTAACTTTATCTGACCAAATCTTTATTCATTATCAGAATGTTAGAGGTCTTATTTCAAAACTTAAAAATCTATTCATGGCCAGCACTTCCTTCAATTCGGATATAATAGCATTTTCAGAAACATGGTTGAACTCAACCATATCTGATTTTGAGATTTTATCAAATAACTTTAGTTTGTATCGAAATGATCGGCCGACTCGAGGTGGTGGGGTGTTAATTGCCGTTAAAGCCACTCTCCAGTCTGAACTTTTCTGTTTTAGTACGCCTACTGACGCTGAGATTGTCTCAGTTAAGGTGTCTTTTCCTACACGGAATGTCTATGTAACATGCTCTTATGTCCCACCTTCTTCTGATATTCAAGTTTATATGAAACATATTACTTGTATTAAAGAAGTTTCTTCACACGTGCGTGATAGTGACCTATTTATGGTGTTGGGTGATTTTAATTTGCCCAACATCTCTTGGTCATTATTTACTGCCAAAAATTATCTAGTGCCCTCAGCACAGCACGATTTTATAGACTGCATGCTTGATCTTTCGTTGTTTCAAATCAATTCAATTTCTAATCATTTGACTAGAACACTTGACCTTGTATTTGTTAACGACTACCTTATTTCTAATGTGTCTAGGTCCCCTCCTTTATCTCTTCCTGAGGATGTCTATCATCCAACTTTAGAGATTGCAATGCTAAATTGTAATCCTCTCATTTCGTGCTCATCAGCCAATAAGCCCCGCTATTGCTTTCGCAAAGGAAATTATTCTTTGCTGAATCAGCTTATTTATTCAACCGATTGGTCTTTCTTATATGACTCAGTTGATATGAAT
This sequence comes from Drosophila novamexicana, assembly GCF_003285875.2. NCBI lineage: Eukaryota > Metazoa > Arthropoda > Insecta > Diptera > Drosophilidae > Drosophila > Drosophila novamexicana. The sequence continues at coordinate 510,266 of NW_020824802.1, read as the reverse complement.
ACAGCTATTAATTTTTTTTTACATCACCCTAATCTCCCTCTTAGATGTGTGTATTCCTAAGTCAATTCCTTCGACTACTTTTTCAAAACCACCCTGGTTTACTACCAGATTATCACATCTAAAAAATGTAAAATCCAAATATTTTAAAAAGTTTAAAAAGTCTGGTTCGTGTACAGACTTGGCTAAATATTCCATAGCCAAGTCGAACTTCTTTCTTCTTAATTCTCAATGCTATGAGAATTATCTAATACGTTGTAAAAGACAATTTTCCCGAAATCCGAGACAGTTTTATAATTTTGTAAACTTGAAGCGTAAATCTTCAAGTTTGCCATCTTCTTTTTTTCTTGGCTTGGATAAAGCTAGCAATGACACTGATTCTGCTAACCTGTTTGCTAATTTTTTCCAATCAACTTACTCTTCCGTCTGTCCTAATACTAATGCTTACCCTTATACTATTTCTTCCGCAAGTTATATACCTCCTCTAATTATTTCACACTCCTCTCTCCTATTAGCTATAAACTCTTTAAAGTCTTCTTACTCTCCTGGGCCGGACAATATTCCTAGTTGTCTTCTCAAGGAGTGTAGTTCTTCCCTTCTTTATCCATTGCTAAAGCTTTTTAATCTATCCCTTGAAACTTCTGTCTTTCCATCTCTTTGGAAAGAATCTTATATCATTCCTCTTCACAAGAAAGGTGGGAAGTCTGATATACAAAATTACAGGGGCATTGCAAAACTGTCCGCTATTCCTAAATTATTTGAAAAAATAATCACTTCGAATTTGCAGCATTTCTGCAAATCAGTTGTTTCCCCTGTTCAACACGGATTCGTAAAGAATCGGTCAACTACGACCAATCTGCTTGAGTTTACTTCCTTGGTAAACGATGCTTTCCTTTCGAAAATGCAAACTGATGTCATTTACACTGACTTCAGTAAGGCGTTTGACTCTGTGCACCATGACATTTTACTTTTTAAACTTGACCGAATAGGTTTCCCCCTGTCTCTTCTGCTTTGGATTAATTCTTATTTAAAAGGTAGGACCCAAAGAGTAATGCTGAGGCTGACTACCTCTAAACGGGTTCACGTTACTTCTGGTGTTCCTCAAGGTAGTCATCTTGGACCTTTACTCTTTACCCTTTTTATAAATGCTCTCCCCTCTGTCATATCACATGCCCGTGTACTCATGTATGCGGACGATGTCAAACTTTTTCTATCATACACTAATCCCCTACATCATTCTCGTCTACAAGACGATTTGAACGCTATGCAACTATGGTGTTCGGCCAATCAATTGCATCTAAACTGTTCAAAGTGTATGTTTATGACTTTTAATCGTACTACACCTTATCTTGTCAGTTATACAATCGACAATATCCCTTTGCAACGTATACTAACAGTTAAGGATCTAGGCGTAATTTTTGATTCTAAACTCTGTTTCAATCTTCACATAGATACCATCGTTAATGAGGCAAAAGGTGTACTTGGATTCATTAAACGATGGTCTAAAGAGTTTAACGATCCTTTTATAACAAAACTTCTGTACATCTCTCTTGTTCGCCCTATCCTTGAATACTGCTCTTGCATTTGGTCTCCACAGTATAACAACAGCCAGGATCGTATTGAATCTGTTCAGAAGCAATTTCTGCTTTTTGCCTTACGAGGTTTAAATTGGGACCCTAATCTTCGGTTGCCATCCTACTCCAGCAGACTGCTTCTTCTCAACCTTCCGTCGTTAACCAACCGTAGGACAATTCTCGGTGTTGTCCTTCTACATAAGTTGATTATTGGCGACATAGATTCTCCTTTTCAGCTAGGGCGTCTTCAATTCTCTGTTCCGGCTAGACCAACCAGAAATTATCGCCCCTTTTTACTATCTACGTGCACAACAGACTACGCTATGCACAATCCTTTTCGCGTGCTATGTAAAAATTATAATAGTTTGCATCACGTTTTCTCTACCGAACTGTCTCTACCCCTAATAAAATCGTTGCTTTCAGGATACCTTCGGGAAGTCGCTGACCATTCCCAGCTATGAGCAGGGGCATAGCTGGCCGGACAGGCTGAAAAATTCTCCCCCACCGGGTCGGTGATTTCCCATTACTTTTCTCTCTGTCCTATCTACTTAACACTCTTTATCTAACTTACATTGCTTTACTTTATTAACAATTCTTCTTACTTTCATTTTTCCTATTTATTGTATTTTCTTTACTAATATAGCAAATTAAGATTATTTTAATGCTACTTGAAAACACTTTTTTCCTACTTACAACCTTCTGCTTAGATGTAGGCTCTAATAGCGTCACTGACAAAATTAGCTGTGAAAAGGGGCACAGCTGGCCGGACTGGCAAATAAAACACCTCCATCGGTCGGTGATGCTATTTAGAAAATTGTATCCTTTAACTAGGCTTTTAGCATAAAATTCTATTGTATATTCTATTGAATAATGAGGAAGACACTCGTTTTGTCGACCATAAATAAATAAATAAATAAATAAATAAAACAAAATGTTTTTGCATACAACAACTTAATTTTCGACCGATCGTTGCTATGACAGCTATATGATAAAGTGGTCCGATCTAAATAGGATTTTGCCTATATATGTGGAGTATAGTAAAACTAATAAATGCCGAGTTTGGTCAAGAAATCTTGAAAAAACAAAGTGTTTTTTCATACAACTTAATTTTTGACCGATCGTTCCTATGGCAGCTATATGATATAGTGGTCCGATCCGGCTGGGTTTGACATATGTGCTGCGTGCAACAGAAAAAGGGACTTCTGCAAAGTTTCACTAAGATAGCTATAAAATTAAGAGACTAGTTCGCATAGAAACAGACAGACGGACAGACGGTCAGACGGAAATCGCCATATCGACTTAGCTGTTGATGCTGATTAAGAATATATATACTTTATGGGGTCGGAGATGTCTCCTTCTATGCGTTACACATTTTACGACAAATTGTAATACTCTCTGCATGGGTATAAAAATCAAAGGGAAATTTTATATTTTCAGATTATTTAGGTCTTTTTTTTACTTACTGTGCCTTTGGAATGATAATGCGCCACTAGCAGGTAAGGCATGGTGAAAAGCGTAGAGTACATGACACCTGCAGTCCAACTAAAAAGAATGACACTAAATTTAGCGCGAGAAAGTGCCATTAATGTCATGCCAATACAGTAGAAAAGCAGTCCTCCAACATATACAGATTTGGCCCTTAAATAAATTCAATTGTTGTTAATATAACAAGTAAGAGGTTCTAGTCGGGAGCTCCCGACTAGGGGATATCCTAAGCCCTCTTCTTCCAACATCCAATACATATATATATTCTATTTTAGAAGCTATGTCAAGTTTGGTGACTCTAGCTCTTATTATTTAACAAAATTGCCCAAAAAACAGGATGTCGATATCGATATATTTTTATCGATTGCTTGGAAACGGAGTTAGTTATCGATTATCGGAAACAAATTCGATCTGCGCGGGAACTATGAGTATCGACATCTAAAATTGCAATTCTCTAGCACTTATAGGTTCTGAGATCCTTGCGTTCATACATACTGACGGACGGACGGACGGACGGACAGACAGACAGACGGACATGGCTAGATCGACTCGGCTATTGATGCTGATCAAGAATATATATACTTTATGGGGTCGGAGAAGCTTCATTCTGCCTGTTACATACATTTGGATTTTGCACAAATATAATATATCCTAAACCTATTTTTAAAGGGTTCAGGGTATAATAAGAACATAAGCATCATTAATATAAATTTAAGTGAGCATAATCAGAGTTAAAATGCCTTTGCTCCTAACATTCTCGCAAATAAAAACAAGTAAGAGGTTCTAGTCGGGAGCTCCCGACTACGGAATACCCTGAACCCTCTTATTCCAAAACCGAATAAATTAACAAGTAAGAGGTTCTAGTCGGGAGCTCCCGACTAGGGGATACCCTGAACCCTTTTCTTCCAACATCAAATGCATATATATATATTCTATTTTAGAAGCTATATGTCAAGTTTGGTGACTCTAGCTCTTATTATTTACCAAAATTGCCCAAAAAACAGGATATCGATATCGATTTTTATCGATTGCTTGGAAACGGAGCAAGTTATCGATCATCGGAAACAAACTCGACCTGAGCGGGAACTAGGCGCATCTACATCTAAAATTTCAAGTCTCTAGCTCTTATAGGTTCTGAAATCCTTGCGTTCATACATACGTATGGACGGACGGACGGACGGACGGACAGACAGACGGACAGACAGACGGACGGACGGACGGACGGACAGACAGACGGACATGGCTAGATCGACTCGGCTATTGGTGCTGATCCAGAATATATATACTTTATGGGGTCGGAGATGCTTCCTTCTGCCAGTTACATACATTTGGATTTTGCACAAATACAATATACCCTTAAACCCGTTTTTAATGGGTTTAGGGTATAAAAATCGAGAAAAAAAGGTCATCTTCGGTACGCCGAAGATCTAATACCCTTGCAGACCCAACCTTTTGATAATGCTTATAGTGCTTTGTCTATATCTAAGAAGCACAGGGAAAATGGTTAGTGCCGAGCTTGGTCAAGATATCTTGATAAACAAAAAAGATTTTTAATCAAAAACCTAGTTTTTGACCGATCGTTCCTATGGCAGTATTATATGTAGTTCGATCTTAATAGGATTTTGCATATATGTGAGTAGCATAGTAAAACTAATAAATGCCGAGTTTGGTCAAGATATTTTAAAAAACAAAATGTTTTTTCATGCAACTTAATTTTCGACCGATCGTTCTTATGGCAGCTATATGATAAAGTGGTCCGACTTGCGGGTTTTTGCCTATATATGAGGAGTATGGTAAGACTAATAAATGCCGAGTTTGGTCAAGATATCTTGAAAAACAAAATGTTTTTTCGTACAACTTAATTTAATCTCTTTTACGGGCTTAATGTAATTCTTTGCCGCTCCTGTATAAATTTTATTCTTATATTTTTCCCACCCATCTGTCGCTTGATATATGGCAGCCGGTAGCGTTCCCTAAAAAATGCAATGAGTCGTTGTCGCTTGACTCGCAGTCGTCTTCGATTTCGATTGCAGCGCCTCCGCCGACTTTTTATATACTGGCTGTTGCGAATCTGTTGCGCTCTGGTCATGTTGCCCTATCTGCCGTGTTGTGCCTTTTATGGGCGTATTCGCTACTAGTTTGGGGCCTTAGTAAATTGGTGGCTTGCCTACATTAAGAAGATGAGTCTACTTTCATTGGGTCTTGGGCTTGCGCCGCGCTTTCTTTTTATACCCTGAACCCATTGAAAATGGGTAACAAGGGTATAATGTTTTTATGCGAATGAAAATGTATGTAACAGGCAGAAGGAAGCATATCCAATCCCATAAAGTATATGTCGAAGCGGCCGTAGGGTTGGAATTCTTCACACTTTGAGCAGCGACTCCCGGCATCTTTGTTGGTGGCATTTGTTTCTCTTTTCTAAATTTCGCATTGCGCAATCACGTCCGTTCGCTCAGACCATTTACTTCAGTCTGTCCACATCAATCCTTTGCCTCGCAATGTAACGAATAATAACGAAAACAAGCGGTAACCGCTTTTGCTTCTGGCATCGCATCGAAAACCAGCCATAACCGCTTTTGCTTCTTGCAACGCAACGAATACCAGCCGTAACCGCTTTTCCTTCTTGCAACGCTTTCTTTGTGTCCTTATACGAATCAGCTGACAAATAACTGCACGCACACCAACAGCTCTATGCACGGGTCTCACTCAGTGAGAGAATTAACAGTTAGTCCTCTCACCGACTCTCAGTGATATAAGATATACAAGTCGACAATGACAGTTACTCTGTTTTCTCTATTCTTCTTTCTTTTAATTTCGACTTATACAATATTCATGTTGCTGTATTTAAATTCGAATAACACTAACAATAACAACAGCAATGCTCCGACACGGCCAATTCTGACAATTACACGTCCTCGTGTATAAATTTAGCAATTCATGTTGATATGCTCCGCGCAAGTTTACTTTCGCCTTTCTTTAAATCAATGTTAAAATAATCTTTACAACTTATTTGATAGCCAAATCATACAGATGAATGTCCAAATAGCGCACCAAGTCTACCTATGTTTCTCGAAGAGGCTTTTTGATCATGACGTTACACATTTATGCGCCTGTTTCAACGCTAGTACCTTCACTGGCACTGTCTCTTGCGTCTGTTTCAACGCCAACACCTGTACCTTCACTGGTACCAATTGCGTCTGTTTCAACGCTACTACTCATCATATCCTCATCCATCTCCGCAGAAACTGTCTCGACCGGTAACGCTCTTAAACACTCATGAGAATACTTGTAGGTGCGCTTGCTTGTTAATGATTTCAAACAATATCGGTCTCCTTCAAGTACTTCTGTTATGACAAATGGGCCTTTAAATTTGGGATCTAGTTTGGTTGATTTCTCTTTTCACACTTGAGCAGAAAATGGACACCCACTTTATGCTTTACAACGTTTGCTTTGCCTTTATCGCTTCTGTTCTTATCATAACAGGCATTATTTTATATATTCTCTTTTGCTTGTGCTCTTTGATTTTGTAGATTATCATATTTTTCATCAACAATGTTCGATAGCATCCCTAATGGTCTTACATCTTTTCCAATTTAAAGCTGTAACGGACTAAACTTAGTGACCCGATTGACTGTGCAATTTATTGCTAACTGTACCTCTTTTAATGCCTCTTGCCACGAACGTTGGCCCGTCTCTACCGCTGTTACTCATTACGCGTTCGACCTGTCCATTTGCTCGACTATCTCCTGTGGCAGTTAAATGCAACTCGATGTTATGTGCAGAGTTAATTCCTTAAGCCCAGATCCTGCAAAGCATCGCCCCTGATCTGCTATGATACGGGATGGTACACCAAACAAGGAAATAACCACCTTCAGTGATACTATACAATTAGCTGCATCTATCTTCATTGTATGGTGCAAATAAACATACTTTGTAAACGCATCTATAAGGACTATAACATACTCTTTTTGGTCGTTCTTACCACTTAGTTTACCGGTGATGTCTACATGTACCATATGCCAGGGTATTTCGATTTTAGGAATCGGAAGCATCTCTTGTTGAATATTCCGAGATTGCGGTTTCGATAGCTTGCACGTGATGCAATTATCAACAAACTTTCGTACGTACTTTGTCATACCTTCAAACCAGTAACAACTGTACACTTTATCGAGGGTCTTTTTCCAACCAAGGTGCATTATAGCCTCATGAATATGTTAAATGACAGCCCATCTGTAAGATATTGGAACTACAGGTAACCAACGGGTTCTACCATTTCTTTGAATTTTACGATACAGCAAGCCTAGTCTCAACTCATACGTACTGGCACCATTCTCGTTTAATTCATTGTTTTTTAGCTTAGAGATTAAAGATGTCATTTCGAGATCCCTTAATTCAGTTAAATCTACGAGCATTTCAGGAGCTTTGACAGCAAACTGTAGCTTTTTATACCCTGAACCCATGAAAAATGGGTATAAGGGTATATAGCATTTCTGCCAAACCCAAATGTATGTAACAGGCAGAAGGAATCATCTCCGACCCCATAAAGTATATATATTCTTTATCAGCATAAATAGCCGAGTCGATCTAGCCATGTCCGTCTGTTTGTCCTTCCATCCGTCCGTCCGTCCGTCCGTATGTATGAACGCAAGGATCTCAGAACCTATAAGAGCTAGAGACTTGAAATTTTAGATGTAGATGCGCCTAGTTCCCGCTCAGATCGAGTTTGTTTCCGATAATCGATAACTTACTCAGTTTCCAAGCAATCGATAAAAATCGATATCTATATCCTGTTTTTTGAGCAATTTTGTCAAATAATAAGAGCTAGAGTCACCAACTTGACATATAGCTTCTAAAATAGAATATATATATGCATTTGATGTTGGAAGAAAAGGGTTCAGGGTATCCCCTAGTCGGGAGCTCCCGACTAGAACCCCTTACTTGTTTGTTATTGGGTTTCTTGAGAAGAAGTCTACATGCGCCATGCGTTTTCCCTTTCTGTACTCAATATCAAATTCGAAAAGATTGCAAGTAAAACCACCATCGATATACCTTGTTATCTAACTCAATCTTTTGTTGACTGGCCTTTAAAGAGTCATTCAGTATATACTGTAAATTTGATACCTTTTAAATAATGTTGATAATATTTTACTGCGTTAAATACTGCCAAGGTTTCCAAAAGATATGAGTTATACCTTGACTCTGCTGGGGTTGTACATTTACTGTAATACTCGATAACATGGCTTCTATTTTTTATTCTGTGCATAAGTATTACACCATAACCCACTGAGCTAGCATCTGTATGCAGCTCAACCGGATATTGTGGATCGAAAATGGTTAATACCGGGCTACGGGACAGTGCAAAGATTATCTCCTTTCTCACTACATCATGACTTTCTTTCCAATCAAAACTATTGTTGCCTTCAGACGTAAGACAAAATAGAGGCTTTAAAGTTTCGGAGAACTTCGGCACGAATTGTCTAAAGTATGGTGCTAATCCAATGAACTGTCTTAGCTGCGTAACCGTTTGCGGCGGTGGCAATTCAACTAATGCCTGCAATTTTCGAGGATTAGGTCTAACCTCACCTGCCTCTACTTCGTAACCCAAATACTCTATTTTTGATTTGAAAAATGTACATTTTTCGAAATTAAATGAGAATCCAGCATGAATAAGAATTTCTATGACTTTCTGCAATCTTGAAATTGCCCCATCAATACATCATCTATGTAAACCACAACATACGAATACGAAAGGGGACCCAACTCTTTTGTTATTGCCCGCTGAAACACCGCATTTTTTAAACCAAACGGCATTGCCAAAACTCAAATTGCCCTTCTGGCGTAACAAATGCTGTACGCTCTACTGAATCTGGGTGAAAAGGTATTTGGTAAAATCCGCTGGCCATGTCCAAACAAGAAAAATACCTTCCCCCACGTAGCCTTGCAATTTGGTCGGAGATAAGAGGCAATGGAAATTTATCCGAAACTGTGTTAGCGTTGAGCTCCCTATAGTCGACGCATAAGCGATCAGTTTTGTTTTTCTTTCTTACTAATAAAATCGGACTCGCAAATGGGGAACAGCACGGTCTTATAATATTTGTCGCCATCAACTCATTAATTTTTTCGCGAACAGTTTGCTTCTCATCTACACTTAGCCTATATGGTCGCCTTTGTACCGTTTTATTTGGATCTATTAGCAGAATTTCCAACTGGCCTGTGTTAACCTGTTTCTCTGGAATGCCAGAGATTAAACGGCTTCGTCAGCTTCGTCTAACTCTACATTTTGGTTAATTCATTCTTCATATATTTTGGGTTCAGTAACAACATTAGTCAGCATTACTTTATAAATGCAGAATCTGTCTGACTCGATCGTCACTCCAAAACTTTGACTTAAAATTTCCCTGCCTATCATAATATCGTGTTTTGTCCATAACGACATAGAATAACATTTCCAAAATAAAGTCATTAATGGTTACATTTGTCAAAATTTGCGTGGAGCTACATACAAAATCGTTTCCAATACCCTTAAGCATTACATCGCGGCAGTCTGCGATTTTGTGTCCTGTCTTTCCACAATAATAGCAAACGATGTTTGAAAACTTCTGCTTCTTCCTTTCAGGTCCCACAGTAGTTTCTGCTTTCGAAGTCTCTGGACGCTGCCCGTTTTCATATACCTACAACTGTTGCTGTAATTCGCTTCGCGATTTGATGTTTGTGTCCAGTTGCGCAGTATGCGCAAGCACAACTGACACCAACAATTCCTCCAGCTCCATATTTTTCATGTTCGTCATTTACGAAGTGACGAGTCGGCTTGCATACGACGACATGCACTCTCCAGTCCCTGGGCGTCCGTCTAGCAGCTTAAGAAATGTTGCTGTGGTTGTCTACGCAAACAAATCTTTGCGTAAAAAGTTGCTTGAACTCAACCCAAGTCATGCCAGGAAAACAGATTTGTGAAAGCCATTGCGATGCAGTGCCCTCCAAAGCTTTACTGAGGGCAATCACGAGCGCACAACCCTCAAGTGGATTTTCAATAAAAAGCATATCGGCCGTAATACTCCAAGCACATGCATCAGCATGTGGGTTGTATTTTGGTAAAAACACCGTCTTTGACTCCAGAGGCGCTGCGTTAGCCTGCACTGTCGCGCTCTGCTTTAATATTTTTAATCGCTTCTAAACAGCTCATATTTGCAATTATTTGAAAACGAAATTTTGATGATGCCGCGAAATGCACTAATTGACATGGATTGCTTCAGTATAAGGCACATATGTAAATATTTATTTGTGTTTTTTTTTTTTATTTTGAATGGCACAGTACACTTTTGCTGTATTCAGCAGTTTGATTTCATTTCAGGTTTAAATGATTTAAACACATATGTAATGAATAGTACGAGACATAAGTTTTTAATTCTTTCTAAGTGTGTAGATTCTCGTTGGTAGGGCGCCAATTAAGAAAATGCTGCCCCGCGCTGTTGAAGGATGCCTAACAATGCGTATTAGCTTGTATGTGGGAGAAGCTTGTGTGTTACGAGAATATTGAAACAAGTCTTCTTACGTTGATTATGTTGGAAGCTTCACTATGCTCTCTTATCGCTGGCCTTGTGGCTCAGTGATTGTATCAAAATTATGAAAGTATGTTATAACGGCAAAGCCGGAGGAATTATATTTATTGGATATGAACCAAAGGCTGGGCGTATAAGTCCCAGCTGCTACATCCGGAAAGCCGAATTACTGCACGGGCACTGAACTGATGCGTCAGCAGAATGTCGCAATGTAAGCAAAGTGAACGGCAACATTCTTGCGTTCTTATGAAAAGAAAAGTGTGTTATTATGACATAAATATGAAGTGCAATTCAGATCGCATCATACGCGCGCCATTCTTTTTTATGATTTCGGGTTTGGATTGATGGATGAATGTTGACCCCTATTACGGGCAGCAAGCCGTAAGTCATATTTTCTGAGACTGGGTTTCAGCCTGACCTCTCAGATCCCTCAATATTTACTTCCTAATACACTACGTATAGATGTGGTCAAGCTTCCCGTATCGGAGAAAGTGTTGTTGAGTCTGGTCGGAGCTCATTGATCATTGAGATCGAGCTGGCGGATGTAAGAGTTGTATTGGGAAGAGTCTCTATATTGATTTCATGTTCCCATGTTCTCCCCACTATCTAACATGATTATTTACCAATGCTATCTGGTTTCTTACATTTTTGACAGCTTACCGCTTTGACAGTACATGTAATGAAGTTATTGATCTCGGTGCGATTCTTGATATCGGTGTTCATTCATGTAACGGCCGTAAGAACTGTTTTGGGATTCATCAAGAGACAGTCAAAGGCGTTTGACGTTCCATATACGACAGAGACCCTTTACTTATCTTTGGTATGACCTATACTTGAGTATGCCTGAAAAATCTGGACGCAACAATGTTCTTTTCATTATAAAAAGAGTTTAGACCGATATTTTAAAGGGAAAAAACGGAATGGTCAGCGGTGATCAGTTATATAAAAATGCAAGCAGACTTTGACCAGAAACAATGCAAGTCATTTGAGAAGCTTACGAAGGTTCTTGAATCCTCAAATCTAATGTTACTCTACCTGACTACATAAAGCCCTTTGATTTAACAACATTCGCTTGGTCTTAGCAGCAGTCTTATCTGAAGACTGAAACCAGATATCTATGATATCAAATACTTAAAGAGATAGAGATCTGAATTTCGCAACAAACGAATGGGAGTTGCTTGCTAAGTATATTATGAGGGCGCTGAAGAACGTTAGAAATGACCTATACCGAGTGAAGAATTGAAATACCTTCACATATCATCAGCCCCTAACATTCGTCGTCTCTAAACGCAACCCCTATGCAAAAATTAATCGTTAGAAATATTTCATTCGCGATTACAATGATGAAATATTTCGAAAGATTGGGAAATACACATACGTTGTTGATGCATTATCAACACAAAACATTCGCGCTTTAGAAGAAGATGCTCCAATATTGCCAAGATACGTACATATCACTGCCGAAAAAACAAACAAGCCGGTAAACAATTTTCGGAAACAAATAATAATGGAAGAGAGTACAACTGCACCCGATTGGACTGTTATTAAAAAAAACTGGTTTTTATAGAATGCGAGTCACACATTTTTCGGCTTTGAATGTCTTTCCCTAACTTCATAAAAAAATAAAAAATAAATAAATAAAGATACACACATTCACATACACCGTCACAATTAAAGGAAGGATGTGATGCATATGTCGTTGAATGACGATATCGCCTGTTTGTAAACTGCCAGCCATTTCTGCAGAAACGAACACTTAGTGGGACTAATCGACACTGAGTGGCTTAACACTTTGTGAACTAGTTCACGTCATCTTAAAACTGGTATACATGTTAATAAGCAGCGGCAGCCCATGTAAGACTCAATCGAGATGATCATAGTGATGTATGAGATGGTAGCCATACAGCCACAGGATGACAAAACAAAGTTTGGTGAATGCGTCTGAATGGCGGCGGCGTGCGCTGTGAGTGCGATTACCATACCAGTTACTCGCGCGGCTAGAAGTTCAATTACTGGGAGCTCAGGGGTGAGCCAATACGCATCGAGCCCCAAGGATAAGCTGACTATTGCCCTTGCCGATGTGGGAAAGAAGATTTAAAACCATAAACAACGGCATGCTCACCATACGCAGATTGTCAGGAACTGGGCCGACTACTGCAACCAGCTGAAAATTAAGAACATGCTACTCGCTGCCTTCTGCGGCGACATGACCTGCGATTCCCAGCGTTGAATATCAGTAACTATTCTACATATTTTAAAGTCATTAAGATCGGGACACTATATCATATAGTTGCCATAGGAACGATCGGTCGAAAATTAAGTTTTTGTATGAAAAAACATTTTGTTTATCAAGATATCTTGACCAAACTCGGAATTTATTAGTTTTACTTTACTCCTTATATATATGCAAAATCCTATTAAGATTGGACCACGATATCAAATAGCTGTCATAGGAACGATCGGTCGAAAATTAAGTTATTGTATAGAAAACTTTTTTGTCATCAAAGATATTTTGATTAAGCACGGCATTTAAAGATTTCACTATGCTCCCTTCATATTAGCATAATCTTATTTACATCGGACTACTATATCATATATCTGCCATAGGAACGATCAGTCGAAAACTAGGTTTTTGATTAAAAACCTTTTTTGTTTATCAAGATATCTTGACCAAACTCGGCATTAACTATTTTCCCTGTGCTTCTTAGATACGGGCAAAGCACTATAAGCATTATGAAAAGGTTGGGTCTGTAAGGGTATTAGATCTTCGGCGTGCCGAACATAGCCTTTCTTTCTCGTTTTTTTATACCCTGAACCCATTAAAAATGGGTATAAGGGTATATTGTATTTGTGCAAAATCCAAATATATGTTACAGGCAGAAGGAAGCATCTCCGACCCCATAAAGTATATATATTCTTGATCAGCATCAATAGCCGAGTCGAACTAGCCAGTCCGTCTGTCCGTCCGTCCGTCCGTCCGTCCGTCCGTGTGTATGAACGCAAGGATCTTAGAACCTATAAGAGCTAGAGACTTTAAATTTTAGATGTAGATGCTCCTAGTTCCCGCGCAGATCAAGTTTGCTTCCGATAATCGATAACTTACTGCGTTTCCTAGCAATCGATAAAAATCGATATCGACATCCTGTTTTTTTTAGCAAATTGGGTAAATAATAAGAGCTAGAGCCACCAAACATGATATGTTGCTTCTAGAATATTATAGATATTTCAAGAATCTTTCATTTCATACCTATCGCCACCTCCCCGCTACCACCACAGAGCTATAAATCAAGTTCATAACCCAAATTTTATTGCCATCCAATTTAAACCACAAATTAAATGAAATTGCATTTTTCAGAATACACAAATATTCTATGGTACAATAAGAATACTGTAGAAAATTTCATAAGGATCGGTTAAGAAAAACCTAGTTATATGCAGCTGCGCAATTGAATGGGGCAGCAGCTTTAAGAATTTCTGTATACATGTACACACACACATTCATGCGCGTCTGCTTCGCATTCTAATAGCATGGTAATTGCATCTTTTTTTTTGTAATGTTATTTTAGTTCCTTTTTTATCATAAGTACTTAATTGTTGATGTGGCTGCTGAGTAGAGGCATAGCAAGTGGTGCGGTCTGTAGCGAGTTCGAGCCCTACCGGGAAAAGTATTATTATTTTTTTTTTTTGCTGGTGTGGCTGTTGAGTAGAGTCGACATTAAGTAATGCGGTCAGTTGCAAATTCGAGCCCTGCCAAGGGAACTTATTTTTATTAATTTATTTGGTGTTGGAATAAGTGGGTTCAGGGTATCCCCTATTCGGGAGCTCCCAACTAGAACCTCTTATTTTTTTAAATATAGATACATAAGTCAATTATTTTTATATTAAAGTTTATGTAATTTACATTTATATATATATATTTATGAATTAAAGTTTATGTAACTAACAGAAAGCGACGAGTAGCATGTTCGTAATTTTCAGCATGCAAGCCCTTGCTTATGTATATATATTTATATATTACTAAATTGAATTTTAAGAACTAAGCATAAATGGACAAACGGGTTAAATGGTGTTTATCCATAAGGATATATATATTCAAATCGAAAGAATGGCTAAAAAGTGGTTCCCAGTCGTTTTTTAGCTTTTGGCCGGATATGCGGTTGAAAAAAATAACACTCAATAAATGTATCGATTTCTATATAGGGTAGGCGGATATCGATAACTTATGATAAAATGTTTTCCGTTGTTGGGGAGCTCACATTTGTATTTCTCACGCTCTCTGAGATTCACGCGTCCGATCGAATCAGTTTTATGGGTTCGGAAATGCGACTTTGTATCTGTTACAACAATTCGAGTACGAATTTATTATACCCTTGCAGAGGGTATTATAATTTTGTCGTGAAATATGTAACGCATAGAAGGAGACATCTCCGATCCCATAAAATATATATATTCTTAATCAGCATCAACGGCCGAGTCGATAGAGCCATGTCCGTCTGTCCGTCTGACCGTCTGTCCGCCTGTCTGTTTCTATGCGAACTAGTCTGTCAGTTTTAACGCTATCTTTATGAAACTTTGCAGAAGTCCCTTTTTCTGTTGCACGCAGCACATATGTCAAAACCAGCTGGATCGGCCCACTTATCATATAGCTCCCATTGGAACGATCGGTGGAAAATTAAGTTGTTGTATGAAAAAACATTTTGTTTTACAAGATATCTTGACCAAACTCGGCATTTATTATTATTATTTATTATTGGTCGACCAAACGAGTTTCTTCCTCATTATTTAATAGGTTATACAATAGATAATAGAATTATATGCTAAAAGCCAGGTTAAAGAACACAATTTTCTAAATAGCATCACCGACCGATGGAGCTGTTTTATTTGCCAGTCCGGCCAGCTGTGCCCCTTTTCACAGCTTATTTTGTCAGTGACGCTATTAGAGCCTACATCTAAGCGGAAGGTTGTAAGTAGGAAAAAAGTGTTCTCAAGTAAAATTAAAAATAATCTTAATGTGATATATGAATAAAGAAAATACAATAAATAGGAAAAAGGAAAGTCAGAAGATTGTTAATAAAGTTTAGCAATGTAAGTTAGATAAAGAGTGTTAAGTAGATAGGGCAAAGAGAAAAGTAATGAGAAATCACCGACCCGGTGGGGGAAAATGGTTCTGCCTGTCCGGCAAGCTATGCCCCTGCTCATAGCTGGGAATTGTAAGCGACTTCCCGAAGGTATCCTGAGAGCAACGATTTTATTAGGGGTAGAGACAGTTCTGTAGAGAAAACGTGATGCAAACTATTATAATTTTTACATAGCACGCGAAGAGGATTGTGCATAGTGTAGTCTGTTGTGCACGTAGATAGGAACAAGGGGCGATAATTTCTGGTTGGTCTAGCCGGAACAGAGAATTGAAGACGCCCTAGCAGAAAAGGAGAATCTATGTCGCCAATAATCAACTTATGTAGAAGGACAACACCAAGAATTGTCCTACGGTTGGTTAACGACGGAAGGTTGAGAAGAAGCAGTCTGCTGGAGTAGGATGGCAACTGAAGATTAGGGTCCCAATTTAAACCTCGTAAGGCAAAAAACAGAAATTGCTTCTGAACAGATTCAATACGATCCTTGCTATTGTTATACTGTGGAGACCAGATGCAAGAGCAGTATTCAAGGATAGGGCGAACAAGAGAGATGTACAGAAGTTTTGTTATAAAAGGATCGTTAAACTCTTTAGACCATCGTTTAATGAATGCAAGTACACCTTTTGCCTCATTAACGATGGTATCTATGTGAAGATTGAAACAGAGTTTAGAATCAAAAATAACGCCTAGATCCTTAACTATTAGTATACGTGGCATAGGGATATTGTCGATTGTATAACTGACAAGATAAGGTGTAGTACGATTAAATGTCATAAACATACACTTTGAACAATTAAGATGCAATTGATTGGCCGAACACCAAAGTTGCATAGCGTTTGAATCGTCGTGTAGTCGAGAATGATGTAGGGGATTAGTGTATGATAAAAGAAGATTGAAATCGTCCGCATACACGAGTACACGGGCATGTGATATAACAGAGGGCAGATCATTTATAAAAAGAGTAAAGAGTAAAGGTCCAAGATGACTACCTTGAGGAACACCAGAAGTAACGTGAACCCGTTTAGAGGTAGTCAGCCTCAGCATTACTCTTTGGGTCCTACCTTTTAAATAAGAATTAATCCAAAGCAGAAGAGACAGGGGGAAACCTATTCGGTCAAGTTTAAAAAGTAAAATGTCATGGTGCACAGAGTCAGTTTGCATTTTCGAAAGGAAAGCATCGTTTACCAAGGAAGTAAACTCAAGCAGATTGGTCGTAATTGACCGATTCTTTACGAATCCATGTTGAACAGGGGAAACAACTGATTTGCAGAAATGCTGCAAATTCTAAGTGATTATTTTTCCAAATAATTTAGGAATAGCGGACAGTTTTGCAATGCCCCTGTAATTTCGTATATCAGACTTCCCACCTTTCTTGTGAAGAGGAATGATATAAGATTCTTTCCAAAGAGATGGAAAGACAGAAGTTTCAAGGGATAGATTAAAAAGCTTTAGCAATGGATAAAGAAGGGAAGAACTACACTCCTTGAGTAGACAACTAGGAATATTGTCCGGCCCAGGAGAGTAAGAAGACTTCTAAGAGTTTATAGCTAATAGAGAGGAGTGTGAAATAATGGGAGGAGGTATATAGCTTGCGGAAGAAATAGTATAAGGGTAAGAATTAGTATTAGGACAGACTGAAGAGTAAGTTGATTGGAAAAAATTAGCAAAGAGGTTAGCAGAATCAGTGTCATTGCTAGCTTTATCCAAGCCAAGAAAAAAAGAAGATGGCAAACTTGAAGATTTACGCTTCAAGTTTACAAAATTATAAAACTTTTACAACGAGTTAGATAATTCTCATAGCATTGAGAATTAATAAGAAAAAAGTTCGACTTGGCTATGGAATATTTAGCCAAGTCTGTACACGAACCAGACTTTTTAAACTTTTTAAAATATTTAGATTTTACATTTTTTTTTATGTAATAATCTGGGAGTAACCCAGGGTGGTTTTGAAAAAATAGTCGAAGGAATTGACTTAGGAATGCACACATCTAAGAGGGAGTATAGGGTGATATAAAAGAAATTAATGGCAGTATTCATATCAACCGAGTCATATAAGAAAGACCAATCGGTTGCATAAATAAGCTGATTCAGCAATGAATAATTTTTTTTGCGAAAGCAACATCGGGGCTTATGGGCTGATGAGCACGAAATAAAAGGATTACAATTGAGCATTGCAATCTCTAAAGTAGGATATACATCCTCAGGAAGAGATAAAGGAGGGGATCTAGTCACAGAAATAAGGTTGTCGTTAACAAATACAAGTGTTCTATTGAAATGATTAGAAATTGAATTGAAATATATATATATTGCTATAAAATCGTACTGTACTGAGGGCAATAGATAATTTTTAGCAGAAAATAATGACCAAGAATTGTTCGGCAAATTAAAATCACCCAACACCATAAATAGGTCATTATCACGCACGTGAGAAGAAACTTCTTTAATACAAGTAATATGTTTCATATAAACGTGAATATCAGAAGAAGGAGGGACATAAGAGCATGTTAGATATTCCGTGTAGGAAAAGACACCTTAACTGAGACAATCTCAGCGTCAATAGGCGTACTAAAACAGAAAAGTTCTGACTGGAGAGTGGCTTTAACGGCAATTAACACCCCACCACCTCGAGTCGGCCGATCATTTCTATACAAAATAAAGTTATTCGATAAAATCTCAAAATCAGATATGGTTGAGGTTAACCATGTTTCTGAAAATGCTATTATATCCGAATCGAAGGAAGTGCTGGCAATGAAAAGATTTTTAAGCTTTGAAATGAGACCTCTTACATTCTGATAATGAATAAAGATTTGGTCAGAAGATGAAGCTAGTTTTTTGGGGCAGAAATGGTACCCTGTATTGAAGTAACTGGAACGGTGACAGGCTGGTTACGCTTTTTAGGCTTGATCTCGTGATGATGTGTGGCCAAAATTTGGGATCACAAATGATTGGGAACATATCATGTGAAATATTTATTTTGAATGATGATATTTCACGAGGGGTGGAGAAATTTAATTTGGTTATTGACACGCTAGCAGATGATTTGCTAGCAATAAAGGCTGCCAATGACTCAGAAGTGGTGTCCGACGAAAGTCGAGACACAAAAACTTGCCTACGAGGGGCAACTACCGTTAAAGTAGGCACTGATGGGGCTGTAGGTAATTCAGGACTTGGAGGAGCTAAAGAGGCACAATGATTGTTTTTAACAATCGGGGCGAGATTGCGCGCAGGTCTACCTTTGCGGCCAGGAGCTGACGGGGCTGAGGCAGTTTGATTAACTGGGACGGGATCAGGAATGGGCTTTACTGCGATTACTACAGGGGTTGAAACAGGGCTAATTGGACAGTCGCTTGGAGAAGGCGATAAATACAACATTGGAGTTACATCCAAGTTGCTAGGAAGGGACAGAAAAGGCGTAGGTCTCTAAACAGACATAGAGGGCTTCTACTATCTACTTCTAAAGGCATTATAAAAAAACCGGACAAGGATTTTATAACAATTGCAACTGCATTCGAATGTGTTGAGTTGATGCTTTAGACTCAACGGTTTTCAAACTGAGATATTGTTGCATATCTTATGTTGTGTATTTGTTTAGATTATTAGCCACAGGTGTTTAATAAGAACTTTACGAATATAATTAGCTTATAAGCTATTATTAAAGTCATGTGACGACTGGCGTGTCCTCTGTCTATAACGACGGCTGATATCAAACGAGATCAGGCCTCATCATGACTCGGCTATTGAAGCTGAGCAAGACTATATGGGTTCGGCGAAGTTTCCTTCTGTCTGTTACATATTTTAACAAAAACTTGTATAAAAATGGTACACAAATTTACGGGTCCGACCAACCCATCCTCGAACAAATCGGAGTGGCTCAACTTCTAGCGGCCGGCCGAGGGAAACCATTGACAACTATAAGATCTGCGCCACATTAGTTGCAAACTGGGACACAGACTTGAGAACTCGATGGGTGGGAATCTTCACCGTCTGCAAAGAGTGCACGCAGCAAGAGACGTAGGGAACAATGGTCAAGATCGTGGTCACGGCAGTCCCTAGAGCTCCCAGTAGCTGAAATAGAGGAAATATTACCACTAGCGCCAACAAAGACCTAACATCATTTGCAAAGCTGAAGGCCGAGAAACTCCCTAACCACCTTGAATCCTGAAAGCATTCTCAAAGAAATCTAACCGTCAGGCATATCCCGAGGCACTTTATACAATTAGTGTCCAACAACTTTTAGGACAGATAGCTCCTATATTTCACTGAAGATGGCCAGCGAATGTCATATATAATAGGGTACTGTGAACATACTCACCGGGCGGAGGCAAATAAATTAGAATCATATTAGCACAGCCATCGGCATCATAATCGAGGGGCTATACAAATATGGGCTCACGTTGGCAAACCAGTAGTCGGAAGCAGTACTCATAAGCAATCTCCAAGATTGCGGAGAAAACAGCACTGTGGCTTGCGCTCGATTGTTCGAACATGATATAATAGCCCGTTGTAGATAAGATTTTTAATTAATTTTTGACCGATCGCTTCCTTGGCAGTGTTAAAATATGGGTTTGTAAAGTACAACTGCTTATGCATGCTTGATGCGCCGATCGAAATAATGTATATAAATTAAAGATTAAGGTGTTCGTAGATACCGAATCGCTTAATGTCCTTTTCCTTTTTTCCTAAAATTTAAACTAACCCTACTACCTGAAATCGATAACGCTGTGTCTCTAATACCCGCAAAAGCCGCTGACGGTGCATCAGCTGTGCCACCAAGGTGCAGTTATTGAGCGCATGTCGTATTCGGTTGGCTATTTAATTAAAAAACAAGTAAGAGGATCTAGACGGGAGCTCTCGACTACGGAAAACCCTGAATCCTCCTATTCCGACACCCAAAAAATTTAAAAAAAAAAGTTCCCTTGGCAGGGTTCGAACTCGAAACTAACCGCATTACTTGCTGTCGACTCTACTCAATAGCCACACCAGCAAAAAAAAAAAACAGGTAGGGCTCGAACTGGCGACAGAACGCTCCACTTGCTACGCCTCTACTCAGCAGCCACACCAATAATTAAGTACTTATGATAAAACAAGTAAGAGGTTCTAGTCGGGAGCTCCCGACTAGGGGATACCCTCAACCCTCTTCTTCCAACATCAAATTCATATATATCTATTTTAGAAGCTATATGTCAAGTTTGGTGACTCTAGCTCTTATTATTTACCAAAATTGCCCCAAAAACAGGATGTCGATATCAATTTTTATTGATTGCTTGGAAACGGAGTAAGTAATCGATTATCGGAAACAAACTCGATCTGCGCGGGAGCTAGGAGCATCTACATCTAAAATTCATCATCAATCAAGTCTTATAGGTTCTGAGATCCTTGCGTTCATACATACGGACGGACAGACGGACATGGCTAGATCGACTCGGCTATTGATGCTGATCAAGAATATATATACTTTATGGGGTGCTTCCTTCTGCCTGTTACATACATTTGGATTTCGCACAAACACAAAATACCCTTTTTACCAATTTTCAATGGGTTCAGGGTATAAAAAAATTTGATGAGGCGACTACCCAGAGCAGCCAGCCCACAATCTTGATATACGGCAAGAAATTAAGTAAATAGTTAAGCGGGTTGTGTGCAGTCACGGCAAGAAGCCGTTAAATTTAGAGTTTATCGTTTCGTTAGCTTTTAAGCATCATCAGTATTAGAAGTAAGGAAGCATGTAAGCAAGAAGCCGTTACATCTTTAGTTTTATTGTCTTGTTAGTTTTAAGCATCATAAGTATAAATAGTAAAGAAGGCAACGAGTCGTTCCCGATATCGATATGACCTAAGAAATGTCAAAAATATTTTTATTGGCTTAAAAGGGGCAAGCAGCCATTTAGTCATCAAGGGCATAATTTGAATCTGAATTTAACCGCCGGCCGCCACAGCAACCGTGCGTTGCTGATCGGTTGCTCAAGACCATCTTCGAGAGCGCAACTTTAATTCGGCGAAGACAAGCAAAAGCTCCGAGGCGAAGTTGCGAAAGCTCACGACGAAGTTGAGCGACCGAGGCAAGCGCACGGCGCTCCTGCGAGCATGCCAGCATTTTTGCGGTGACGATCAGATAGTGTAGACGTGCGTCGAAGAGGGCAAAGGGACAAACATAACCCTCAAAGGGGAGAGGAGCGCTAAGCCTCCAGAAAGTGCGTGAGTAGGGTAGTAGTACAAAGAAGGAAATGTAAATAAAGTAATGCTTACAAAGAATGCCTGCTAATCCTTTTCATTTTCTATTAATACTAATCTCGGTTAACGTGGCTAGCCGGTACTCAACATAAACCCTTTCTTAACCTAAAGCGTAGTGTATTGAGAGACGAGGCTTCACTACGTCTCTCCTGAGAACAATCCCAGTAGTAGTTTGCGTGTGTGTTGAGGCGAACTCCGGCAGGAACCGCTGTATTATCCATTGAACGCTGACGGTCAGCTCGATCGTTTCGGATATGAGCGGTCCCTTCTGCTTGGGCAACTGAAGACACGGTAGCGTTTGCAACACTTCCCCTCTCCCTAAACCCTCCATCCCAGTCACTTAGAAATGTCTTGTAAACTTACTGAACCTGTTAAGACCGAGATTTGTACCCCCACCAGTAGCTAGCTTCCTTACAAGATATTTAATGTCATCTTCATTTTTTCTACTTTCATTGAGTCAGTAGTAATAGTTATTTTCGTAGAACACACATTAATAATATTTTGTAAGTCGTTGAAGTCAAAAATTGCTGGGTCAATAACTAAAGTCTTAGTGAATGTCGCGGATAGCATTAGAGCACCAAGTTTCGAAATCAATTTCCTATTTCTCGAGAGCAAGGCTTAACAAAAGTGTTCTGTGTTTTGGATAGTTTTTTAATTGTTTTATGGAACACTAATTACATCTGTTATTTTAATTAACTGCTCTTGCCATTTAATAAAACGGTGCCTATTAGATTGATGCTTCTAGCTTGCCGATGGTGTATATTTTTTGTCGCCCCGAGCGTTCTTATGTGTGGTATGTCCGCGTACAGTATATGTCTCGTACTCGATTGGCGAAAATTATTTTTCAATTTCTCTTTTTATATCCGCGATCATTGTTAACTTACAGCTTTCCGCTATTATCAAAATATGTTAACTTAACAAACTTCACATTCTGCGGTTGCATTAGCAAGTGTCAGTCGTCGGTAATTTATGAATGGCAAAAATACCGCTTTTTATACCCTTGCAGAGGCTATTATAATTTTGTCGTGAGATGTGTATCGCATAGAAGGAGACATCTCCGACCCCAAAAAGTATATATATTCTTGATCAGCATCAACAGCTGAGTCGATATGGCGATTTCCGTCTGATTTCCGTTTCTATGCGAACTAGTCTCTTAATTTTAAAGCTATCTTAATGAAACTTTGCAGAACTCCCTCTTTCTGTTGCATGCAGCACATATATGAAAACCAGCTGGATCGGACCACTATTCATATAGCTGCCATAGGAACGATCGGTCGAAAATTAAGTTTTTGCATGAAAAAATATTTTGTTTATAAAGATATCTTGACCAAACTAGGCAATTATTAGTTTTACTAAGCTCCTCATATATATGCAAAATCCTATAGAGATCGGACCACTATATCATATAGCTGCCATAGGAGCGATCGGTCGAAAATTAAGTTTTTGTATGAAAAAACATTTTGTTTAGCAATATATCTTGACCAAACTCGGCATTTATTAGTTTTACTAAGCTCCTCATGTATATGCAAAATCCTATTAAGATCGGACCACTATATCATATAGCTGCTATAGGAACGATATAACAGCTGTTTATGGTAATGTTAATTTCATATATTTCATAGCAACGATAACAGTTTCTGCAAATATAACAATTGTTTCTTGTGGGAAGACGTTCAAGCAAACAACCAAAAAATGTTATATTCGCAAAAAATATAAAAGTGATATAAATAATGAAAATCGTCCGAAATTGTCATGTCTCCAACCATAGCCGGCACGAATCCTGAGTTCAGTCTGCTTAGCCTTTGCCATCGTCACAAGAGGAAACATAGTCAAGTTCTTGAGAAAAGAAAACTCAATTTTACCTAGCTTACAATATTTTATGAACCACGTTCCCTTTAGGTAAGACTTTGATCACCAAGTCTACATCTCACTAATTCCTCATAGTAAAAAGGTGTAAGCTTATTTCCTAATCTCCTATTTGATCTTAACTTCATCTTTGTTCTAAAAACTCCTATTTTGCTCCATTTAACCTGTACATTTGGATGTTCTATGCATTAAGGATTTTTGATCTTAATTCTGCGCTAACTTTTAAAAAAGATGAATGCATTATGTAGATAGGCCGTTTCTTGACACACACATGAAATGCATCTCATATGGTCCCCCACACAATGTGCGCAAAATGGTTTTGTTTCGTACATGAGCCCATGTAAATAGGACCAAAAATATCCCATGACCCGTCAGTAGTTGGGTCAAGTTAAAGTCAGTATGGCCATTCCTTCTACTTAACGAAGGCCAGGATCAGCAAGCGTGTGCAGGTGCAATTGGAAATGGCTTTCCGCCTCTCATATTATGCAACTTTAAGCTTCGACCGAAAGCGGGTATTCCCTAGGACGGCTTTTAGATGTGTGCATTATAGAGAATGATTGACCCTACCAAAGTAGTGATCAGCCACCTGCTCTTCTGCCGCGAACCCGCCTTGTTTCTCATAATCAATGGTTGAGCGTTTCTCCCGAATACCTAGTGGCTGGTTTCGACTGTATGGGGCAGATGTCGACTTATATTGTAGCCACTACCTTCCGGGACTGCCTCTACAAATGGCAAATAGCCAGATGTATGTAGCTCCTTGTTAACTGTGTTAACTGTTAAGTGTTAACCTTCAGTACTTTTTTCATATGACCAATTTATAAGCTGCTCCAAAGGGTTGCGCGTTGGTTTCAGCGCAGAGGCTCTTTAACGAGGTGTCTTTCCTACGCTTGATGGCTTTCTTATTTACATATTCTTAGGGTCTCTAATTTATAGTTCCACCAGCGAAAAGGTGTGTGCAACAACATCACGTTTCAACAACATCACGAAGAAATGTTTGGTGCCAATGCTTGGTGAAATGACGTTTTTTTTGTATTTAGCACGCTAGATACGTTTATCGGGATCATGATTCAGTATCACAGGTGTACTAATATTAGCTACACGAAGATGATAAACATTGACGCCCCTCCAGAAATAGAGAAAAGCTTCTTAAAAATGTGAGAATGTTAGATCCTCGCTGCCATTCAATACTTCTGTCGTCTCTACAATTCGTACGACGGATAATGAGCCCATATGTTCACAACTGTACCCACATCCGATGTGTGTGACAGATTTAGTTGCTTCCGAGATGGGCAGCTTCCTCAAGGACGGCATAATCGTCACGCTCGCCCTACAACAATCCGATATGGGTCGTTCGCAAGAAAGGCGTCGATGACGCGGGCATAATTTTAGAGGCGTCTTTTAAACGACTTTAGCCAGAAAACGTTAACTAACAAATACCCTATGCATAGCAAAGCTAGGCTAAACGCCAGGTCCCAGCCCGTTTTCTTTATCTGTGATGCCCTTCGGTGTGCGCTCTGCGTGCACCACGTTCCAGAGAGCATTGGATTCGGTGATAGGGCCGACAGTGGAGCCATATGTATTCGCCTATCTGGACGACATCATCGTCATAAGCGCGATCAAGGAGCAGCATGTGGCCAATCTGAAGGAGGTGTTCCGAAGGCTGAGAGAGGCTAACTTGAGATTAAGCTGGGAGCGCTTCTGTCAAAAGGAGCTGATATACTTGGGACACGTGATGAGCGGCGAGGAAATTCGCAAAGATGCTCGCGATCCAGAAGCTGACGGCCCCATCGAACTGCAAGGAGCTTCGGCAGTGCCTGCGGATGGCTTCGTGGTATCGGCGCTTTGTTCCCAATTTTGCGTCAGTCTTGCAGCCGATGATTGCTCTCCGGAAAAAGGGGGAGACATGACCGTGGGGCGTGGAGCAATAAACCGCATTGGCGCCGATCCTCGCCTTTCCTGACTTCAGCAAGAAATTCGTGCTGCGAGCAGACCACGTACTCGGCGCCGTCTTAACGTCTTAATGCGTTTATTTTCGATAATCGATATCTTGCCCTTATTTCAAGTAATCGATAAAAATCGATACCCAAATCCGGTTTTTTGAGCAAACTCGTAAATTATAAGAACTATTGGCTCGAAATGTTACAAGCAGCTTCTTGAATGACACAGATATATTTAATATCTTTCAGTTTATAGCTATTGAATTTCTGATTAATAGCATTGCAAGTGCGATTGCATTGTTTTCCGTGCTGTGTTTATATGTCGCTATTTTAATTCGTTTTTTTATCGTCGAAAATAAATTGTGGGTATGAAAATTGCATTGTTTCGCCCATGAATGGAATGTATGCACAAGCTTGTCTTGTCATCAGAACAAAAGTAATTTATTGTTCTTCTTTATATTACTATTTCACATTCTGAACATAGAATATTCAATTCTGCGTTGTTGCTGTTCTGCACAGCTTATGTTAATTACAGCTCCGACGTTAGGGCACAAGAAGAATAGTTACGACAAAACATTAATATTAAAGAAATGAAAATGAATACTCTGTAGTTATGCTGGTTTCAAGCGGCGATCCTATACTAACGATCTAAAGCATCACCGTTCGTTAGGTAATTCGCCAACGAATCATGCGACGGCCCCCAGAAAAAGATGGCAACTAACGATCTTATGCATTACTGGTCATTAGGAAATTTGTTGGCGAATGGTCATGCAATGTATTCCGATCAAAACGAATGTATAGTCTATGCTTCAAGGTCAATGAGCGGCGCGTGCATGTTCCTATATTTCCTTTCTGTTTTGATTTTCGTTCGTTTTCTCGTCGCTTCTGTCTGGCACGAGGCAGCTTAAAAACGGTTCGTTTCATTTGTGAAGTGTCGCATGAGCAAATTTTTGTGGACCAAAAAAATATTAACTACCTATGTCGCGTGCCAACCGTACACTGCTAGGTTTACGCCTAGCTCCTGGCCATGTTACTCCGACGTTAATGGAGACAACGTAATGCAAACGTGATGTAATGGCGGCAACAAGCCAAATACAATGTGCCCATACATTCAGAGGGCAAAAATACATACTTTCAGAATATATTTAATACTGAACAATCGATAACTTTATTCCTCCCGGAAAATCCCCGCCCCCGTGAAGGCCCTGCTTCACTCACATCAAATATGGCTAGTTTAGCTTCGGGACGAGTCATCAGTCGCACTCGCTTGTCATCCGCCACGCGCTCACGTGGCGTGGCTGGGTCGCACATGAAAACCACATCTCCATGGCGTATAGGCAGGTACTCCAAGACCCACCGCTCCAAAAAACGGTCTCGTAATAACCGCGCTATGCGCCACTGCTTCGTTGTGGCTACTTGTGGATAGTGGGCATGTCAGACAGATTGGCTTATACCTCGAGTAGATCGCTCGGTGTTAGTGGGGCTTCCTGGTCCACAGACACCGGCAAGTATATAAGCGGGCGCGAATTCACAACGTTCTCGGCCTCAATCAGGAAACTCTAAAATTCATGTTGCTTGGTGCCACCTGCTTTACTTTGTGGCGTAGCACTCTCTTGACACACTGCACCATCCTTTGCCAGGCTCCCCATTCAATGCCTCTAGAAGATAGGTCGCCCGGAATCTTCTCCGGCTCGAATACATCTACGAGCCTCTGTTGGCCAACAAAGTTCTTTCCGTTGTCACTGCGCAACATCAGTACAGGTCCGCAACGGCAAAGAAAGTTCCGGAACACGATTATGCAGGAATCAGTTGACAGGTCATGTGCCAACTCCAAATGTATGTCCCTTGTTGTCAGAGACGTAAACAAAGCAACCCATCCCTTTTCCTTTCGACGTCCGAACGTCACAAGAAGTGATCCAAAGTAGTCCAGACCCGTAAACTTAAATGGCCTCCAGTCTGTCCTCTGGCAAAGAGCTCATTATAGGTGGCGCTGGCTGCGCTCTATGTAGCTTGCGCACACTCCATCCAGATATTACTGAACGCAACACTCGACTCAGCTTTGTTATCCAAAACCTGGTCCTGATGTCGCCTATCGTTGCCTCCACGTTTCGATGCTTCATTTTCACATGGTAGTGATACACAATCAGATCCGTGGGTGCGTGCCGGTGTGACAATATTATAGGCCTTCTCGCAGTATACACATCCTGCCATACGCAAGCAAGACTCCATTGTCATCCAAGTAGGGCGCCAGCCCTCTTAT
This sequence comes from Drosophila novamexicana, assembly GCF_003285875.2. Taxonomy (NCBI): domain Eukaryota; kingdom Metazoa; phylum Arthropoda; class Insecta; order Diptera; family Drosophilidae; genus Drosophila; species Drosophila novamexicana. The sequence goes on along the minus strand of NW_020824802.1, from coordinate 482,223 downwards.
GTCGCTTAAATGACCGACTGATTCTTCATTGTACAAGGCTCGAGCCTCGTCAGGGAACGCATGGCGCTCGCCGTATCAGCAAGTTCTCAGCGTTCTCTCAAGCTCAGTCATCTGCCACGGCTCCAGCGCGTGAACCTTAAACCCCAAGCTGTCGTCCGTACCAGCCGACTGTAGGTAGAGAATCTCTGAAATAAAATTTACTGCAACTTAGCATCTATTCTTCATCATCGCAGGATGAGTGCCCGGTTAGGGCTACGGCCAGCTGCTTTCCGGCTGCCGCAAAAATGTTGGCTCGTCTAACCATCGTGATCGTTGGCTGAGGTCTATGTGCCAATGCGGCCTCGTTGCGTCGCATTTTCAGCAGTAGGTACCCATCTCCCTTGGGAAACCTTTGTTGACTCCAAAATTTCTCATCGACAGTGGGTGCTGCCTATCCAACGCAATACTGTTTTGGAGTCAGTCCATAGTATAGCATCGGTGATCGAAATACTGTGCTCCCGTTTGACAGTGTCCATCAGCCTCGATTCTAACACGGTTGCTTGCAATTCCAGTCGTGGAATTGACATCGTTTTTATTGGGGCGCGCTTTGTCTTTGCATATACAAAGCATACGCGCACGTCATTGTTGTCGTAGGTGACCCTTAAGTAAGGCACAGCTGCAAATGCCGAATGGCTCGAATCGACAAAAACGTGCAACTGTATTGCCCGCACAGGTGTTTGGCCGAAGTAATGGCGCGAGCTTCGAAATCCTTCTACGTTGTTCATATCCTGAAGCCATTTTCTAAAGGCCGGGGCGATCTCATCTGGTAAGGGTTCATCCCATTGCACATTTCGTCGCCAAATCTCACGCATTAGTAACTTTCCAGTCATGAGGCAGCTAAGAAATCCCAGAGGATCGAATGTTGACATGATCAAGCTCAAGAATTCCCTCTTCGTAGGAACTCGCTCCAAATTTAGCACACATCGGGGTACTTTGTGGTACTTCACGCTGAATTTAAAATCGTCCGTGGCAGGTTGCCAACACATGCCTAGCATCTTTTCTTCAGCTTCGCCTCATCCGATGCTCCTAGCAGCCCCATGTTGGCCAGCGCGTCAGTTACAGTAGGCGAACTGGAAGTAAGCTGGCACAATTCAAATCCAGCTTTTGCATGTATTTCTCCTATTCTTGTTGATATGATATCAAAACTATCCACATAGTCGTCCACATAGTGACATTCAAGAATAGCTTTAACCGCTCGAGGATCTGGGCATTCAAGGTCTTCACATAGTGCGCGGTGATTCGCAAGCATGCTACTTCGAGCGTCATTACCCTAATCTCATAAGCATCAGGCTCCCGGCGATCATCGCCGTTTTGCCACAGGAATCGCTGGGCGCATCTATCCTGCGGTCGAATAAACGCTTGATGAAACATCTCTCGGATGTCTCCACAAACGCCAACGGCGTTCACGAAAATGGAAGAGAACAGCCGGCAGCGACTTATAGTGTTGCGGCCCCTTGGATAATGCCGAATTCAATGAAATATCACCAATGCTGCCGCGTCGAACACCAGTCTTATCTTACCAGGCTTATTTGGATTTTCAACTCCAAAGTGCGGAAGATACCAAAGTTTGTCGCTGTTGGCTAAAGCGACCTCATCCTGCTTCAATCGTCGAGCATATCCTTTATGAACATAATCGTCCATAATTTTCATATAGGCTTCTTTAAACCGATCGTTACGCCTCATCTTTGTCTCAATGTTGACCAATCTTTTGTATGCCATATCATAGCTTCGTGGCAACTCAACATTATCACGGTTCCATAATAAACCTGACTGGTAACGTTCTCCTCTTTTCATTGTGGTGTCTTCGAGTATCTTCTCGTGCATCGTCGCTGGCTGCGATTGGTGGCGTAAGCTTCACACCGAAGTATTCGATATCAAAATGGTCGTTTACCATCTTTTGGGTTGCATCCTCTTGCGACACTGCTATCAGGCATGAATTTGATGACGTTGCCGTCGGTTGACCTCTTACCGGCCCAAAAACCACCCATCCAAGTTTTGTGGCTGCAGCATATGGTCCCAGTGGTGCAAATCTTCTTGTTTGCATTAGCAGTCAAAGATGCGCATGGTCAAGTCCAATCAGAAGTTTTGGTACCGCCCCGCGATACGGTTTCATTGGAAGTCGTGCACCGTTGCTCAACATTTGGACGTCACGTCGATGCAGACTTAGTTAAGCTCGTTGCAGTCCCTGACTGCGTGTTGTCCATTACAGATTGGCCAATGTTGGCTTGCAGCACTCTACGGTTTTTCTCCCTACTATCGACGTCCACAATCGTACATACCACACTGGCGTAGTCCGTTAACCACGCGCTAAGGTGTACGACAGCCGGAAGCGCCCTAATCGTAGCTGCATGTCTGGCCCATTCCATCCTCTTGCTTGGTGGTAGCTTAGCGACCAAATCCTCTATCAGTGTAGGATTCACTAAATGCTGTACCCCGTTAGCCGATTGTAGACAGGCGGCAAGGTTTCTCTCTCGTGTAGCAAATGGCACGATTTTAGCTATGCTGGGCTCTTGAATTGGCTGCACCTCTCGAATACTTATTAGCTGGATGCGTATTAGTTGTTCTGAGCGGCCATATCTGAAGCGTAAGTATCACGTGCTTCGGCTTTGAGTGCCTTCAACAATCGCTGTTGTTTCTCCAGATTCGTACAGTTGTACGCCAAAGTTGTTTCCGTAAACTCGCAGAAAAATATAGGCCAAACTCTGGTAGGTCTGGTAATTTAAGTAGCAGTCATACATCGTTCCTGGGAGTTGCCCATGCGAAATTCCCAGTGACCTGCGTTGGCTCATAAATGATCGCTTGTTGGTTCTCTTGTGCCGGCGTGTATCTGAGCGTTGGATGCGCAATGCCTGCAGAACAATATGGCGTCGAGCGACTTGATGTTGTAGAACTGTTATCCATAACTGTAGTCCGTTTTACCGTTTGCAACTGTGTTCCCGAATTTCCCCTCAATGACGTAGCCAATGCCTCACTCAAAGATACTCAAAATGCTCAAAATGGCAGTTCCACTCAAAATTGCAGTTCCACTTACACATGAATATGGGACTCAACTCATAATTGCCGTTTCACTCAAACTTCCACTCGACGATGGCTCCCCACGCTAGCATTACTCAACTTAACGGTAACTGTACTCACATGTGCTTGATCAATTTTTTACCTCTGCAACTCATGCTCTAGCGCAGCGACTCTGTTTATCAAATCCGTGACTTGCGTACTTGAGAGTTCCGTGCTTAGGCTTGGCCCTCGTGTCAATATGCTGGCTCGTGCACTCACTCCCGCGGCCATAATGCCGGAAGGTTGTATACTTGTGTCCACAACCACGGTGCTGGGGCTTTGTGGTGCGCTAACAGTGGGAATTTGCATTTGTGATACAGTGCTCACCATTCTACTTTTCCGCTTTGTCTGCGTCCCACTCGCCGTGGTAGCTATCTCCTGGCCATCGTTTAAACGTGGGCTTTTCCTGGGTGACCGTTGTGTCATCCTACTCAGCCCAGAGATGGTTTCTGCTATATTTTACGCTGGCTGCGTACCAATGGTGACTCTATAACTGGGTGGATTCCCTGCCTGTGCTGTGTCTGTGTACACACACTGTAACACCAATGTTACACCACGTCTTGTCTTCAGCGCAAGTCGCCCTTGCAGTTTCTTACAATAAGAACTGCGAATAAAAGATCATGTCGCGTGCTAAACGAAGGTTGAGTTGCAATTTGAACACTGAAAGTTTACGCCTGGCCGCCGGCCATGTTACTCCGATGTTACTAGAGACAGCGTCATGCAAAACGTGCTAGTGCAAGTGTTTTATTCTAAACGGATTACATAGGTTAGAACTTATATATACATTCCCTCAGAATCTTACCGCAGTATTTCCTCCTACGGCCTTCGAACTTACGACAATAATAAGCCAAATACAGTGTGCCCGTACATTCGGAGGGTAAAAATACATACTTTCAGAATATACTTAAACTAATCAATCGATAAATTAATTCGTCCCGCAACACACTCTAAATTCACTCTTTATTTATCTCAGCCTAAACATTTTACTATTGTTTTCCCTAATGTCTACCTGCGTTTCCTTTAAAAAATGGTTCAACGTATCTACCTGACTATCAAAATCATCTGCCCTTTTCTCTCTCAACCCTGCTCTAAACATTGTTATTTTTGGTTCATTTTTAAATACATCAAAATTTATTACATTTTGTTTGCACAATTATTTATTACTTTTAATGTTTTACTTGAATAAAAATATATAAAAAAATTTAAATATATATGTATATTCATTATCTATATATTTTTTATGGCGAGGCGATCTTGCCGCCGTTTTCGCATGGGTGTGTCATATGCCGCACTCTCATTTTATTGTTTATGTGTTTTACAAATCCTTAACGTGAAGTTTTGCTTGGGTCACGCGTTTGAAGCGTAGACGGTGAGGGTAGTGGGAGGAGTACTTCTTGAAGAGTCATCTTCCGCAGGGTTCTGTCCATCTCCTTTATAGTCTGGACTTCTGGAACGCTCTTCTTTTTTGGTTACCTTGGCACAAGATTTTCCCCAATGGTGGCCAAGATGTTGGTATCGCAGGTCTTTTTGGTCTTTTGACGACGGACGTAGGCGTCGTTTATTGGCTTGGACCCCTTCTTGTTTTTCAGGCGTCACATTCAGCTTGATCACTGGTTTTTACTAAACTGCTGGAAATGTTGTGTTTTGGTGTGCTGTTCTTACTGCACTGCTCGAAGTTTTTGGTTTGGTGTGCCGAAATGTCGGCAGTGCATGAAGGACCAAATAGACGGATCTGTCCGCTATGAGTACTTGAAAGATACTGGCTTATTCTTACGAATCTTAGGTCTTATATACTAACAGAGCGTCTTATCTTGGGTCTGCTGTCGATGTTTAATTAGGGTTTTTTTTTCACCGTGTTTAGTTTTCAAAAATACTAAGGAAAATAATCGGCAAGAATTAAACTGATATTCTTAGCTTCAACTACTTTAAGCCCTCGTGCGTTACGCCTCCGCAACGATTGCGGCCACCGAGTCAGTGACCGAAGGCAGCCTGGTCAGCACTCGTTCATTGTATTAAAGTGACCAATACTCATTTAGTCACTTATGCTAACTTATACACGACAGTATATTGAGTGTCTGAAAAATCTCAAACAATCTACCATTTGAACCCATTTTTATACCCTGATCCCATTAAAAATGTGTAACAATGGTATAATGTAATTGTGCAAATATATGTAACAGGTAGAAGGAAGCATCTCCGATCTCATTAAGTTTATATATTCTTGATCAGCACCAATAGCCGAAGCGATCTAGCAATATCCTTCTGTCAGTCCGTCCGTATGTATGAACGCAAGGATCTCAGAACCTGTAAGAGCTAGAGACTATAAGACTAGAGAGTTTAGCTGTAGGTCCTCCTAGTGCCCGCACAGATCGAGTTTGTTTCTGATATTCGATAACGTGCCCCGTTTCCAAGTAATCGTTACAAATCGATATAAAAAACTCGTATTTTGAGCAATTTTGGTCACCAAATTTTATATGTTGCTTCAGAATAGTAAACATATATCAAGTATATTTCATTTTATACCTATCGTCACGTCACAAAGCATTAAATCCAGTTAAAAACCCAACTTGTATTGCATATGAATAAATCCTCAATTTAAATACAACTGTTATTTTGAGAATACACGAATATTTTATGGTACAATCAGATGTACTACTAAAAACATAAAAGAAAATGTGTTTTGGCTGCCTACGTGTTTGCGGCAGCTAGCGCTAATTGCAAGAATGTCAGTAAACATGTACACACACACATTCATGTGCGTCTGCTTTGAATTCTATTATAACAACAGCATTTCAATTGCGATTGTATATTTTTCTATGCTGCTATTTTAATTCGTTTTTATCTTATTAAGACTCAATAATTGGTGTAGCTGTTGAGTAGAGGCGGCGGCAAGTAGTGCGGTTAGAGGCGAGTTCAATCCCTGCCAAGGAAACTTTTGTTGTTTTATTTATTTTTATTTTTACAAACGAGCGCGTAGCGCTAACTGCATTTGGTATTGGAAGCAGAGGGTTCAGGGTTTCCCATAGTCGGGAGTTCCCGACTAGAACCTCTTACTTGTTGTTAATTGTTAGCTGTTGATCACTGGTGCTGACTATCCAACAAATACTGCCATTCAAAATTAATAAGAATGTTTAAGGCAACTCTACTTAGGTTACGAAGCTGCATTTTCTGTCGGTCGAAAAAAGATAGTCTCGTTACTTAAACTTAATGTAATTATACTCTCCCGAGTTAAGTTCGAAGCGTCTTGCATAAAATTCGCTTTTTGCGACGAAAAGCCGTACGAAGAGCAAAACACACGATCATAAGAATGGTTCGGGCCGTCCAATAGGTGAGATGGCTCTCTTTCTAGCTAATTTATCTACGACTTCGTCCCAGGGAGACCAGGACCTATTTCCATGTAGATGTCCACTCTATTGATCTTCCCCAACATACTCCGAGGCGCATAGCCACACTAAGCCAGGAACCCAGAGGACAAACGTTGTTGATGAAATTACGATAACATTATCATACGCAGTCAAGCAAGTAGCTAGCGGTACCAGTAAGCACATATGGCTGAATGTGTCGACTATCACTAGAAATGGATTTGTGCTACTTCTATTGCTTATGTGTTCGTGATAACAGTCGGACAAACAAGTAATTATTTCCCTATATTGTGTAACTATGGTAAGCCTGAAACCACGTTTTGAACCGATTCGCTTCTATTAATAAACGGAAAATGTTGTAAGAGTTGGCTAAACAGTAAACCGAACAGCCGAAAGCAAGTACAAATATTATGCTGCTTAAAATTACGTTTGGAGAGTCTAGCTCTTATTATTTACCCAATTTGCTGAAAAAACGATATCGATTTTTATCGATTGCTTGGAAATGAAGTAAATTATCGATTATCGGAAACAAACTCGATCTGCGCAGGCAATTGGAGGATCTACATCTAAAATTTCAAGTCTCTAGCTCTTATAGGTTATAAAATCCTTGCGTTCATACATACGGACGCACGGACGAACATGGCTAGATCGACTCGGCTATTGATGCTGAACAAGAATATATACTTTATGGGGAGATGTTTACTTCTGCCTATTACATTCATTTGTACAAGTACATTATACCCGTTTTACCCATTTTTAATGGGTTCAGGGTATAACAACTGAAGAATAGTATCTTGGCGGATGCCGACTTCCATCGGCTCGGCACCGTTTCCTTGGTGCTCGGTGCGGATCTTTATCCGCAAATAATCTGTCCGGGCCTGGTACCCAGCCAAGACGGTCTACCGGTATCACAGAACACTTTGTTCGGTTTGGGTCCTCTCCGAAACCTGCAGCCAGTGACACCCGACATTGCATCTGAGCCCCACTCCTTTCCAAGGTACTCCAATTGGATTAGTATTGCAAGGGGGCGTGACAGCATTCAAGCTTCTAAATAAAATAGCCATAGAAAATAGTCCAGACGCCATACTTTTTTTTTTAAGTCAGTTTAAATAAATCAGTAAAGCAGAACTGTGAAAATTTGTGTTTTTTACTAATAATAGTAATATAACGTTTCAAAACCTCACGCAACTGTAGAGCATAAAGGAAGTTAATCCCCCCACATTTTCCAACGTTCAGGTACCCTTACCCTTACAATAAGCATGGAAAATATCAATTTTGCACATTAACTGCCCAACCCTTTAATAATTTCTTACAACTGCTTAATCCAAATGGCTTGCGTGTGCACAAGCAGCAAGTCGCAAAAATTAAGCATTTTTATTTATTTATTTATTTATTAATGGTCGACAAAACGAGTGTCTTCCTCATTATTCAATAGATTATACAATAGAATTATATGCTAAAAGCCTAGTTAAAGGATACAATTTTCTAAATAGCATCACCGACCGATGGAGGTGTTTTATTTGCCAGCCGGCCAGCTGTGCCCCTTTTCACAGCTAATTTTGTCAGTGACGCTATTAGAGCCTACATCTAAGCAGAAGGTTGTAAGTAGGAAAAAAGTGTTCTCAAGTAACATTAAAATAATCTTTATTTGCTATATTAATAAAGAAAATACAATAAATTGGAAAAATGAAAGTAAGAAGATTGTTAATAAAGTAAAGCAATGTAAGTTAGATAAAGAGTGTTAAGTAGATAGGACAAAGAGAAAAGTAATGGGAAATCACCGACCCGGTGGGGGAAAATTTTTCAGCCTGTCCGGCAAGCTATGCCCCTGCTCATAGCTGGGAATGGTCAGCGACTTCCCGAAGGTATACTGAAAGCAACGATATTATTAGGGGTAGAGACAGTTCGGTAGAGAAAACGTGATGCAAACTATTATAATTTTTACATAGCACGCGAAAAGGATTGTGCATAGTGTAGTCTGTTGTGCACGTAGATAGTAAAAAGGGGCGATAATTTGTGGTTGGTCTAGCCGGAACAGAGAATTGAAGACGCCCTAGCAGAAACGGAGAATCTATGCCGCCAATAATCAACTTATGTAGAAGGACAACACCGAGAATTGTCCTACGGTTGGTTAACGACGGAAGGTTGAGAAGAATCAGTCTGCTGGAGTAGGACGGCAACCGAAGATTAGGGTCCCAATTTAAACCTCGTAAGGCAAAAAGCAGAAATTGCTTCTGAACAGATTCAATACGATCCTGGCTATTGTTATACTGTGGAGACCAGGTGCAAGAGCAGTATTCAAGGATAGGGCGAACAAGAGAGATGTACAGAAGTTTTGTTATAAAAGGATCGTTAAACTCTTTAGACCATCGTTTAATGAATGCAAGTACACCTTTTGCCTCATTAACGATGGTATCTATGTGAAGATTGAAACAGAGTTTAGAATCAAAAATTACGCCTAGATCCTTAACTGTTAGTATACGTTGCAAAGGGATATTGTCGATTGTAAGACAAGATAAGGTGTAGTACGATTAAAAGTCATAAACATACACTTTGAACAATTTAGATGCAATTGATTGGACGAACATGGTTGCATAGCGTTTAAATCGTCTTGTAGACGAGAATGATGTAGGGGATTAGTGTATGATAGAAAAAGTTTGACATCGTCCGCATACATGAGTACACGGGCATGTGATATAACAGAGGGGAGATCATTTATAAAAAGAGTAAAGAGTAAAGGTCCAAGATGACTACCTTGAGGAACACCAGAAGTAACGTGAACCGGTTTAGAGGTAGTCAGCCTCAGCATTACTCTTTGGGTCCTACCTTTTAAATAAGAATTAATCCAAAGCAGAAGAGACAGGGGGAAACCTATTCGGTCAAGTTTAAAAAGTAAAATGTCATGGTGCACAGAGTCAAACGCCTTACTGAAGTCAGTGTAAATGACATCAGTTTGCATTTTCGAAAGGAAAGCATCGTTTACCAAGGAAGTAAACTCAAGCAGATTGGTCGTCATTGAACGATTCTTTACGAATCCATGTTGAACAGGGGAAACAACTGATTTGCAGAAATGCTGCAAATTCTAAGTGATTATTTTTCCAAATAATTTAGGAATAGCGGACAGTTTTGCAATGCCCCTGTAATTTCGTATATCAGACTTCCCACCTTTCTTGTGAAGAGGAATGATATAAGATTCTTTCCAAAGAGATGGAAAGACAGAAGTTTCAAAGGATAGATTAAAAAGCTTTAGCAATGGATAAAAAAGGGAAGAACTACACTCCTTGAGTAGACAACTAGGAATATTGTCCGGCCCAGGAGAGTAAGAAGACTTCTAAGAGTTTATAGCTAATAGGAGAGAGGAGTGTGAAACAATTAGAGGAGGTATATAACTTGCGGAAGAAATAGTATAAGGGTAAGAATTAGTATTAGGACAGACTGAAGAGTAAGTTGATTGGAAAAAATTAGCAAAGAGGTTAGCAGAATCAGTGTCATTGCTAGCTTTATCCAAGCCAAGAAAAAAAGAAGATGGCAAACTTGAAGATTTACGCTTCAAGTTTACAAAATTATAAAACTGTCTCGGATTTCGGGCGAATTGCCTTTTACAACGAGTTAGATAATTCTCATAGCATTGAGAATTAAGAAGAAAGAAGTTCGACTTGGCTATGGAATATTTAGCCAAGTCTGTACACGAACCAGACTATTTAAACTTTTTAAAATATTTGGATTTTACATTTTTTAGATGTGATAATCTGGTAGTAAACCAGGGTGGTTTTGAAAAAGTAGTCGAAGGAATTGACTTAGGAATACACACATCTAAGAGGAAGATTAGGGTGATGTAAAAAAAATTAATGGCTGTATTCATATCAACTGAGTCATATAAGAAAGACCAATCGGTTGAATAAATAAGCTGATTCAGCAAAGAATAATTTCCTTTACGAAAGCAATAGCGGGGCTTATTGGCTGATGAGCACGAAAAGAAAGGATTACAATTTAGCATTGCAATCTCTAAAGTTGGATGATAGACATCCTCAGGAAGAGATAAAGGAGGGGACCTAGACACATTAGAAATAAGGTAGTCATTAACAAATACAAGGTCAAGTGTTCTATTCATATGATTAGAAATTTAATTGATTTGAAACAACGAAAGATCAAGCATGCAATCTATAAAATCGTGGTGTGCTGAGGGCACTAGATAATTTTCAGCAGTGAATAATGACCAAGAGAAGTTCCGCAAATTAAAATGACCCAACACAATTAATAGGTCATTATCACGCATGTGTGAAGAAACTTCTTTAATACAAGTAATATGATTCATATAAACTTGAATATCAGAAGAAGGTGGGGCAAAAGAGCATGTTACATAGATATTCCGTGTAGGAAAAGACACCTTAACTGAGACAATCTCAGCGTCAGTAGGCGTACTAAAACAGAATAGTTCAGACTGGAAAGTGGCTTTAATGGCAATTAACACCCCACCACCTCGAGTCGGCCGATCATTTCTAAACAAAATAAAGTTATTCGGTAAAATCTCAAAATCAGATATGGTTGAGTTTAACCATGTTTCTGAAAATGCTATTATATCCGAATCAAAGGAAGTGCTGGCCATGAAAAGATTTTTAAGCTTTGAAATGAGACCTCTGACATTCTGATAATGAATAAAGATTTGGTCAGAAGATGAAGCTAGTTTTTTGGGGCAGAAATGGTACCCTGTATTGAAGGGACTGGAAGGGTGACAGGCTGGTTACGCTTTTTAGGCTTGATCTCGTGATGATGTGTGGCCAAAATTTGGGATCAAAAATGATTGGGAACATATCATGTGAAACATTTATTTTGAATGATGATATTTCACGAGGGGTGGAGAAATTAAATTTGGTTATTGACACGCTAGCAGAAGATTTGCTAGCAATATAGGCTGCCAATGACTCAGAAGTGGTGTCCGACGAAAGTCGAGACACAAAAACTTGCCTACGAGGGGCAACTACCGTTAAAGTAGGCGCTGATGGGGCTGTAGGTAATACAGGAGTTGGAGGAGCTAACGAGGCACAATGATTGTTTTTAACAATCTTGTTAATTTTTGGTATTTTCTTAGAATTCTTCGGCATGCTGACAATGAATTACCCTTGCAGAAATACGACTTAGATATTTATTTATTTTAATAAATGGGTCCCCACATTAAACAAAAAATAAACATAAATATTACATTTAGGTCAATTAATAGATTATTAAACAAAAAATTCTTCTCATTTTGGCTGACTGGACGAAAATTACATGATAGAGCATTTGAATGTGTGTGCCTTTTGCTATCACAGGCACAAAAGCCACACAATTGAAGAAAAAACCTCTGTCTCTCGACAAACGCCTTGATCTACTTGTACGGACATCCACACAACCCAAACATATGTATGTTTGTAGATCTCGGGATTTTGTGAGAAGCTATTCAGGGAGAAAGAGATGTACACAAATGCGCAAAGTAATGAGTGAGAGAGAGGCACACTCTGCACATGCACACGCTGTAAGGATTTAAAACTAGCATACATATATTTAAAAAAAAAAGCATCAACCGTAGAGACGATGTGCGCTGACCGAGATGCGGCTTCATACTGAACGCTACGCTTTTGAGGCCGGCGATCGGCTGCGACTCTTAGCCATGGGGCTTACTCGTTGCGATTAATCGTGATACGAATAAAATTGTATTTGGTGTATCTATGCATGGTTAGTGGTATTAGTCAATCCTTTCGAGTAAGCCTGCGTTGTAATGGGGTGTTCAATCTTATTTTTGCAAATGTAAATATACATTGCCATTAGCATGACAACATATATGCAATTACATATTATCAGTTTAGGTTAATAACATAACCAGAGTGACCATGACCTATGTTAATAATGACGCCGTTGCGAAGAAAAATATCGTGCCTTGTATGTATGCTTATCCTTGCCGTTTTTAATTTTGGGATATCGCCATTATTTCCGTTTTAAGTGCAGTCGTATTATATTGGATTATAAATTATAAAATTCAGTTTTCACGTGGGCGTAATAAGCCCACGTGTCTCGGCATTCAGGCTTGAAGTCAAAGTCCTCGGGCAAGAAGAAAGAAGTAAATATACATAAAATGCGCTCCCGCGCGCTTGGCTATAACTTTTCGCCAGATTAAAGATGAGTTTCAGAATTCGGACACTGGCAAATCTTTACTAAGGGATCATAAGAGTCGAGCTGTGTCTTTTCTGACGTCGTAGGAAGGCGCAGGCTAAATTGCGGCGCTGAGTTAATACGTATCAAAAAGAAACAACTAAGAGGTTCTAGTTGGGAGCTCCCGACTAGGGCATACCCTGAACCATCTTATTCCAACACCAAATAAATTTAAAAAAAAAATGTACTTGGCAGGGTTTGAACACGCAACTGACCGCATTACTTCCCACGGCAGAGCTCGAACTCGCGGCAGACCGCACCACATGCTATGCCTTTACTCAGCAGCCACACCAATAATTAAAAACTTATGATAAAAAAGGCAACTAAAATAGCATAACAGAAAAAAGTCGCATTTACCATGCTGTTAGAATGCGAAGCAGACGCGCATGAATGTGTGTGTGTACATGTATACATAAATTGTTAAAGCTGCTGCTCCATCCAATTGCGCAGTCGCATATAACTTTGGTTTTTTCTTAACCGATCTATATAAAATTTTCTACAGTAAATCTTATTGTACCATAGAATATTTTTGTATTCTCAAAAAGTCAATTACATTTAAGTTGGGGCTTAAATTGGTTGGCAATAAAAGTTTTGATATTTACTTGATTTATAGCTCTGTGGTGGTAGCGGGGAGGTGGCGATAGGTATAAAATGAAAAATACTTGACATATAAGTTAACACGCGCAAGACAAATTGTGCTGACCAGGTCATTGGACCGGACGCTTGTGCAACTAAGTTGCCAACGGAACCAGACACCCGCATGCCTGCGTCGAGTGATCGCCGCAAGAACGGTCACGAGGCGCCAAGTCAGCGTTCTGCTGCCGGCTCTGCCACGAACCATGGGCTATGCTCCAGCGCTGCCGCGAGCCATGGGTTACGTTGTCAGGAGCTTAACTATGTTTAAGTTAGTTCTTAATTTGAAACTCAAGTGCTCAGTTGAGCCGAATAAATATTTTATATCGAAACTCGGGATTTTGTTACTGGCGCCCAACGGTCGAAGTACCCGCGATTAAAATCGAAAATCAGTAATAATTGCATCGTGATGCCAACGCCGCGGTGACAATTAACAAATAAACACAAAAAAAAATTAAATTAAATAAATAAATAAAAAATCGTATTGCAAACGCCGCTATACAAACTCTAAAAAACAAAACTAAAGGAAATTTCAACATTTGACCAGCGAAAGCTATAACCAACGAAAAACTACATAACTGCGCTGCACCCCGCATCGGCCACCAACAGCTGCTAGCATTTTGTCAGACGCGGAAATATGAAATTCATGTAAGTGGAGTGCTCATTTTGTCTGCTAAAAATAAAGTATAAAAGTTGTCTAGCAACGTGTGTCCAGAATTAGGGTGAACCAGTTAAAAAAAAAAAATTTCTGTTTATTTTAACTTGGTTAGAAACTTGATGTGTGTAAAATTTTTTCAAATCAAAAATTTGCATAAGGTTTTTATAAACCAAAAAATTTGTGCAGAATTTTTATAAACCAAAAAATTTTTGTGTAAAATTCTTATAAATAAAATTTTTTTTTTGTACATATTTTTATAAATACAAAAAATAGAAAAAAAAAATAAATTATTTTTACAAATCCCGTAAAAACATTTAAAATACCATATAAAAGTTCACTGCTCGACAAATATTCTGGGACTTGATGTTTAGAGTTAGAAGACGGACAGACAGTAGCGACGAAGAACTGATACCTTCATACCGAGAAAACAGGACAAATAACAATATGAGTGAACAACAGCTAAAAAGTCTGGAAGAGCAGATGCGTGCAAGCCTTGCCTGTCAAGCACAGTTATTTGAGCAAAAATTAGCAGCAGTCACCCAACAGTTAAATAGTCTTAGGGCGGTCGCGCCAGAAGTAGAAATTTACCAAGCTACCGAAATTATTCGAGGGAAAAGTTGCGACGAACCGCTAGACATAGTAAAGTCTCTTCCTGAATTTGACGGGAAACAGGACAACTACGTCTCATGGAGACAAGCGGCTATCACAGCCTACAAAGTTTTTGAATCCTACAATGGGAGTTCTAGGCACTATCAAGCCATAGCCATTATTCGAAACAAAATAAGAGGCCCAGCAGATGCAGTGCTTGCATCTTTTAACACAGTACTTAATTTTAAAGCAATTATTGCAAGATTAGATTTCACGTATGCCGACAAAACACCGGTACATGTGATACAACAGAACCTTAGTATCCTAAGACAGGGTGATTTGCCCCTCTTGAAATACTATGAGGACGTAGAACGAAACTTAACTCTACTAACAAATAAAACACTCATGACTTATGACCCAGCCTCAGCAGCGATTTTAAACGAAAAATATAGAATCGACGCGCTCCACACGTTCGTTTCGGGACTTAGAAAGTCAATTAAGTGGGCCGTTTTTCCGGCTCAGCCGCGCGATCTGCCAACAGCCCTAGCATTAGCACAGGAGGCAGAATCAAGTAACGAACGGGGCATTTTTATGGCAAATTATGCAAAACACACTGAGGAAAAATCTCACAAATCAATTGGCCAACGTTCCCAGGGCTCACGTCAGCAGGAAAACGATTATAATTTTCAGGAAAAGAGTCCAGTTTTCCAAAAAGGGCAAAAAGAAAAACAGGGACAACAGAAAGCAGGTAGTTCAAAGCAACGCTTTCACAATCAGAAAACACAGGGACAAGGTCCTGAACCGATGGAGGTAGACTCATCTTCGCGTTTTAGGCAGCCAACTCAGGCACAGAATGGCAAACAATCCCAAAAATATAGTGACCAATCAATGCGAAGTCAGCAAAAATTAAACCATTTGCCTCAAGAGAGAGGTAACGATGATTACGAAAATCATTCACAATCGGAAGCAACAGCAGTTGACGATGATTTGTCTGAGGCTGAAACTTGTAATTTTTTAGGGGTAGCTCCCTGCTTCCGTACATCACACGTACAGTAGCAGGTTATACCATTAAGCTCCTTATTGATACGGGCGCATCCAAAAATTATATAAAACCCCTTAACATATTATCACATTTTGTACCCGTTGACACACCATTTCAAGTAAAGTCCTTACACGGACACACAAAAATTGAGCAGAAATTGCCCATTCATTTATTTAAAGTAAGGACATATTTCTTTATTTTGAAAGACCTTAAGGAATTCGACGGCATAATTGGCCTCGATTTATTAAAACAGGTAAATGCAAATATCGACCTTACAAAAAATATTTTAAGGTACGACCACGGTTCGGAACCGATAAATTTCTCTAAATGCCAAAATGTAAATTTTATACAAATCGATGATGCGGACGTTCCCACCGCAGTCAGGGAATCTTTTAATAAAATGATAGACCAGACGATTATGGCATTTGCAGACGTTAATGAGTCCCTACCCTACAACATAAACACTGTCGCCGTTATCCGTACGGATGGCGAACCAGTGTATTCCAAGTTGTATCCATACCCAATGGGCGTATCCGAATTTGTCAATGCAGAAGTTAAACAACTTCTAGCGAATGGCATTATAAGACCGTCCAAATCGCCTTACAACAACCCTCTGTGGGTCGTCGACAAAAAAGGTGTCGATGAAACAGGCCATAAACTCAAGCGATTAGTAATCGATTTCCGTAAATTGAACCAAAAGACAACAGACGACAAGTACCCGATCCCAACCATTTCGACAATACTGTCTAACTTGGGTGACGCCCAATATTTCACAACATTGGACCTCAAATCGGGCTTCCACCAAATAGAATTGGCGGAAAAGGACAGAGAAAAGACTGCATTTTCTGTCAACAATGGGAAGTATGAATTTTGCAGACTCCCCTTTGGGTTAAAAAATGCTCCAAGCATATTCCAGAGAGCAATAGATGATGTTCTCCGGGATCAAATTGGGAAAACTTGCTACGTCTATGTAGATGACGTAATAATTTTCTCCAAAAATAAGGAAGACCACATAAAACACATTGAATGGGTCTTGAGAAACCTTCGTGACGCAGGCATGAGGGTCTCCCAAGAAAAGTCTAAGTTCTTCAAAAAGAGCGTAGAGTATCTGGGATTCATTGTGAGCAGAGGTGGAATACAAACATCACCTGCAAAGGTACAGGCCATTAAGGATTTTCAGCCCCCAAAAACACTGTTCGCTCTCAGGTCATTTTTGGGACTGGCTAGTTATTATAGGTGCTTTATAGCAGGATTTGCCTCTATCGCGAGACCCCTAACGGACGTCCTAAAAGGCGAAAACGGCAAGATTAGTGCCAACCATTCAAGAAAAGTTAACCTTGAATTGGCACCAAACCAACTCGAAGCTTTTAACAGGCTGAAAGAAGTACTAGCTTCCGAAGATGTGATACTAACGTATCCTGACTTCAAAAAGCCATTCGACCTAACGACAGATGCGTCAGGCCATGGTCTCGGAGCTGTGTTGTCTCAGGGCGGGCGCCCCATTACACTGATTTCGCGAACATTGCGCGATAATGAACAAAACTTTGCCACAAACGAAAGAGAACTTCTAGCCATTGTATGGGCTTTAAAAAACCTCCGAAATTATTTGTACGGAGTCAGAAACTTGAATATCTTCACGGATCACCAACCCCTGACATTCGCAGCGTCAGACAAAAACCCAAATGCGAAAATAAAACGCTGGAAAGCCTTTATTGACGAGCATAACGCCAACATTATTTACAAGCCAGGCAAAGAGAATTTCGTGGCAGATGCCCTGTCCCGCCAGAATGTAAATTCCCTCGAAGACTCTATAGATTCAGACGCTGCCACAATGCACAGCGAAGAATCTCTGACATACACTATCGAGGCAACTGATAAACCGGTTAATTGCTTTCGGAATCAGATAATCATTGAAGAGAGTAGCATACCCACAGTAAAAACGGTTATTCTTTTCAAGGAAAAGGTTAGGCACATTGTTAATTTCTCTGACCGAAACACTCTCTTGCAAACTTTGCAAGACGTAATAAAAGCAGATGTCGTCAATGCAATACTTTGTGAATTGCCTATACTAGCTTTTATTCAACACAGGCTAGTCGAAATGTTTCCCTCCACCGTGTTCAGATATTGCAAGAATATTGTCACAGATATTACCAACAACACAGAACAATGAGAAATCGCCACTGTAGAACATAATCGAGCTCATCGCGCAGCCCAAGAAAATGTGAAACAGATACTTCGGGATTATTTTTTCCCAAAAATGCGGCGATTAGCAACAGAAATAGCCGCAAATTGCAGAATATGCGCTATAGGGAAATATAACCGCCATCCCGTCAAACAAGCAATAGGCAAAACCCCAATACCGTCATATGCAGGCGAGATACTGCATGTTGATGTTTATTCTACAGATAGGAAATACTTTTTGACTTGTGTTGACAAATTTTCTAAGTTTGCAGTGGTGCAAGCTATTCAATCACGCGCAATCGTAGATATTAAAGCCCCGATTTTACAACTAGTAAACCTGTTTCCGAAGACAAAAACAATATATTGCGATAACGAAAAATCGCTGAACTCGGAAACTATTAGATCAGTCCTAACAAATAATTTTGACATTCAGATTTCAAATGCGCCTCCCTTACATAGTACCTCTAACGGACAGGTCGAGCGTTTTCATAGTACGCTTGGAGAAATAGGTCGTTGCCTGAAATTAGAAAAACAGTTAATAGACACTGTGGACATAATTCTCCTTGCGACTATAAAATATAACAGGTCAATACACTCCGTGACAGGAAAAAAACCAATAGAAGTTATTCACTCAACTCCCATAGAACACGCAGCCCACATTGAAAACAAAATTAAATTAGCACAGGAAAAAAGTCTTGAACAAACGAACAAAAACAGAGCCCATAAAACCTATCAAGTAGGGGAGAAGGTATTGTTGAAATCAAATAAAAGATTAGGAAATAAGCTATCACCCTTATGCTCAGAAGAAATAATAGAAGCAGATCTGGGCACAACGGTTCTTATAAAAGGGAGGGTGGTCCATAAAGACAGCCTAAAATAATCCCCGTACTTAATATTTTTTTAAACTTTACATTTTATTTGGAATTACTTTATATTTTTGGTTTTACCTTTTATTTTGACTACCTAATACTTTTTTTGTATTTTACATTTTATTCTTACCTGGTTTAAAACTTAGATATATCACACTTTAATTTCGTTACAGCTTGGGATATTTGCTCGGACTGAAACTGACGTTAATGACTTTAACGACTGCAACATCAAGACTTACTGACTACTCTCACGCTGACTACATTCCCGTAACGGACGGAGACGTGACTATTTGGGACGAGTACGGCTACCTAGGACATACAACGAACATTACGTCATACGAAACCTACGCCGACGAGACTAGAAAGACACTGAACTTATTCACTAAGGACCATATGAAAAACCTACTCAGCACGGACCTCGGACATATAGAATCACTAATAGATACACTGAAGGTCCACCACAGACACGCTCGTAGCATAAACTTGCTGGGAACTGCACTGAAGGTAGTGGCCGGTACACCGGATTTTGACGACTGGGAACAGATTAAGTTTCGGCAAGGACAGTTAATAGAAAACGAAAACAGACAAGTTGAAATAAATACCAAATTTCAAACACGACTTAATGAAATTACAAAGACTTTGAACTCAATTCATAAAAAGGAAGACGCGGATTATGAACATTTATATGCAACCATTTTAGCGAAAAATAGAATAATTATTACTAACTTGGAAGACCTAATATTATCCATAACACTAGCAAAAGCAAATAAAATTAGCCCCCTCATTCTGGACAGCGTAGACGTCAAAGAAATAGCAAATGAGCACTTCACAAATGTTAGCGTAGCAGACAGTTTAGGTGTAGCCAATATTAAAGCCTTTCAAAATAACGATATGTTACACTTTTTGATCAAATATCCTAAACCTAAGTTAGTCTGCAAAAAAATTAATGTTTTTCCCGTTCAGCGTAAAAAAATAATCTTAGATTTAGAAAACAGCACGGTAGCCGATTGCGGTGTGCAAATCTTCGCCGTCTCTGGGTGCAAAGCCGCTACAAGCTCCACTTTCTGCAAGAGGTTGCAGAACACAACTTGCGCCCAACAACTGGTGTCCGGCTCCATTGCACACTGTGCCACTCGCCCTGGACATCTAGAACCGATTACAGTGGTTGACGAGGGCCTTATTATTATCAATGACGCAACCATCAAGGTCGAAGATAGTAATGGCATCAGTCAGCTGGTTTCTGGCACACACCTGGCAACCTACGACGACTACATTACCCTGAATGGCACACGATACGTAAACCGTCGAGGCGTCCTTAGGAAAAAACCTGCGGTGTCCGTCACGTCACAAATCAATGTGACCAGCCATCGAGAACACCTGAGTTTGCCTTTCCTCCATGACCTTAGTCTGAGAAATCTTCAACGAATCGTCGATCTCCAATCTGAGCTGATGTCAAAGCCGCTGTTGAGCTGCTGTCTTACTCTTGCCCTTGTCTTGTTGTGTTATCTCGGCTTTTGGATAGTTCGTCGACACTTGGCCCTTAAACGCCGAATAGAACAAACAGCACATTTGGGGAAATCCGAGGACGGCTCCCACTTAGCCCCGGGAGGAGTTAACACGCGCAAGACAAATTGTGCTGACCAGGTCATTGGACCGGACGCTTGTGCAACTAAGTTTCCAACGGAACCTGACACCCGCATGCCTGCGTCGAGTGATCGCCGCAAGAACGGTCACGAGGCGCCAAGTCAGCGTTCTGCTGCCGGCTCTGCCACGAACCATGGGCTATGCTCCAGCGCTGCCGCGAGCCATGGGTTACGTTGTCAGGAGCTTAACTATGTTTAAGTTAGTTCTTAATTTGAAACTCAAGTGCTCAGTTGAGCCGAATAAATATTTTATATCGAAACTCGGGATCTTGTTACTTATATATTATAATTTAGAAGCAACATGTTATTGATTATTGATAAAATTTCAAGTCCCTAGCTCTCATAGATTCTGAGATCCGTGCGTTCATACGGACAGACGGACGGACTATTCATGCTGATCAAGAATATATATACTTTATGGGGTCGGAGATGCTTCCTTCTGCCTGTTACATACATATTCATTTTGCGCAAATACAATATACCCTTTTTACCCATTTTCAATGGGTACAGGGTGAAAATATACAAATTACTCGTAGCCCTTATCAGAGCCAATGCCAAAGCAACAATTAGCTATACTCTGCGGTAGATTGGTAACAGGGAGTGTATTCCCTAAAGCCGGACCAAGCTTCCAGTCTGATTATCTGCAAATAAGCATTTAACCCCACGTGTGCGACCCATAGATTCTCGGACCTTCTTTAGCGCAGATATGGTGGATATCTAACCAGTGCGCACACTCACACGGATTTTCAACATTTAATATATTTGTTAAATGGCATAGTTGCTGTCGTTAGAATCGAAGGGAATAAGTACACGTTAATTCTATACGGTTTATATCACTGATATGGTCTTTGGATCCTGATTTAGTGTGTATATGTCGCTGACTTATCTACGTAAACAATATTTCTAAAAGTAATGAGTACTGTGTGAAAGAACAAAAAGGTAATAAACCAACCTATCAAATACTATCAAGTGAATACCCTATATAAATTATTTTACTTTATTTTATTTATTAATGGTCGACAAAACTAGTTTTTCTCATTATTTAATAGATAATACATACAATAGAAAATGGACTTATATGCTAAGAGCCTAGTAAGAGAACACAATTTTCTTAATACCATCACTGACCGATGGAGGTGTTGTATTTGCCAGTCCGGCCAGCTGTGCCCTTTTTCACAGCTAATTTTGTCAGTGACGCTATTAGAGCCTGCAGATAAGCAAAAGGGTGTGAGTAGGAAAAAACTGCTCTTAAGTAAAATTAAAAATAATCTTAATTTGCTATATTAATTAAGAAAATACAATAAATAGGAAAAAATGAAGTAATAAGATTTTTTAATAAAGTAATGATATGTAAGCTAGATATATAGAGCTAAGTAGATAGGGCAAAGAGAAAAAGTAATGGGAAATCACAGACCCGATGGGGAAAATTTACAGCCTGTTCAGTAAGCTATGTCCCTGCTCATAGCTGGGAATGGTCAGTAACTTCCCGAAGGTATCCTGAAAGCAAGGATTTTATTAGGGGTAGTGAAAGTTCGGTAGGGAAAACGTAATGCAAACTATTATAAGTTTTACATAATGCGAAAAGGATTGTGCATAGCATAGTCTGTTGTGCACGAAGATAGGAATAGGGGGCGATAGTTTCTGGTTGGTCTAGCCGGAACAGAGAATTGAAGACGCCTTAGCAGTAAAAGAAGAATCTATATCGCCAACAAGTAAGAGGTTCTAGTCGGGAGCTCCCGTCTAGGGGATACCCTGAACCCTCTTCTTCCAACGTCAAATATATATATATTCTATTTTAGATGCTATATGTCTAGTTTGGTGACTCTAGCTCTTATTATTTACCAAAATTGCCCAAAAAACAGGATATCGATATAGATTTTTATCGATTGCTTGAAAACGGAGGAAGTTATCGATTATCGGAAACAAACGATCAAACGATCGATCTGCGCGAGTACTAGGAGCATCTACATCTAAAATTTCAAGTCTCTAGCACTTATAGGTTTTGAGATCCTTGCGTCCATACATACGGACGGACGGACAGACAGACGGACATGGCTAGATCGACTCGTCTATTGATGCTGATCAAGAATATATATATTTTATGGGGTCGGAGAAGCTTACTTCTGCCTGTTGCATACATTTGGATTTTGCACAAATACAATATACCCTTATACCCATTTTTAATGGGTTCAGGGAATAATAATCAATTTATTTAGAAGGACAACACCGAGAATTGTCCTACGGTTAGTTAACGACGGAAGGTTAAGAAGAAGCAGTCTGCTGGAGTAGGATGGCAACCGAAGATTAGGGTCCCAATCTAAACCTCGTAGGGAAAAAAGCAGAAATTACTTCTGAATAGATTCAAGACCATCTTGACTATTGTTATACTGCGGAGACCAGATGCAAGAGCAGTATTCAAGGATAGGGCGAACAAGATATATGAGAAGATTGAAACAGAGTTTAGAATCAAAAAGAACGCCTAGATCCTTAACTGTTAGTATACGTCGCAAGGGGGTATTGTCGATTGTTTAACTGACAAGATAAGGTGTAGTAAGATTAAATGGCCGAATACCAAAGTTGCATAGCGTAAAATAAAGGGGATTAGTGTATGATAGAATAAGTTTCACATCGTCCGCATATATGAGTACACGGACATGTGATATAACAGAGAGGAAAGGTCCAAGATGACTACCTTGAGGAACAACAGAAATAACGTGAATCTGTTTAGAGGTAGTCAGCCTCAGCATTATTCTTTGGGTCCTACCTTTTAAATAAGAATTAATGTAAAGCAAAAGAGACGGAGGGAAACCTATTTGGTCAAGTTTCAAAAGTAAAATGTCATGGTGCACAGAATCAAACGCCTTCCTGAAGTCAGTGTAAATGACATCAGTTTGCATTTTCGAAAGGAAAGCATAATTGTAACATACAACGTATGTAAGCGAGCTGATGTCCGTGTAGCGTCTAGCGAAGCACGCGCTGGTTCCAGCACAGTGAAGTCGGCTGGGGTGGGTTGACTCATAAATGGCTAAGCTACCTACCCGCAAGCTCTTGTAATTAAATATAAAAATTTCGTGTGCTATTAAGATGTCCAGTTCGATTGCACAAACAAAATTACGGGGGTTAGAAAAAATCTTGAGAGTTAACGAAATTGTACTAGATTGATTAGGGACCGTAGCTGTATATGTTGTTGTTATGCTGCGCTGGTATCAATGCGACAGCTGTTGCCCACCCTACCATGATCACCGGGGCCGCTTGACCAGACAAATGGTCGGTGATCCCTAAAACAACACAGATTACGTTACCCTAACATTCCGACGACGCATGGCTCCAACATAAATAAGGCAAATTAGCACATAATTGTAAGTTCGTTACACATATTTATTTTTGTGGTGAATTGTGGATTTCAATCGAAATTTTGTTAAGCCATTATACATTTTTTTCTAATAGAAAAAATAAAGAAAATTAATAAAAGACTTATATTACACATAAAGGTGAGGTTCTAACGTGGTCTATGACCCGAATTGGTAAAAGTAAAAATTATTCCTTTGTTTTTTTTTGTTCGGCAAAAATTCATTTAAATTTTTAATTCATTTAGCGAAAGCTTTAACGCTCACTTGAAGTAGATTATTCTCTTAACGTTTTTTCTTTACCGATTTGTTTGCTCTTTAACGCGGCATTTAATTATCCATTAAATTATTATTAGGACATTATTTTTTTTTTTTGCTTCACTTACATACATTCACTCCATCTCCGAAAGCGCTTCCATCGATATAATGTGCGATGATCTGCTGAAAAAAATCACTTCTAAGTGCACAAAAAAATTTAGAAGAAATAAAAAAAGAAGGCACTAGATAACAAAAACTTGTATTCTCTCTCTTTCTCTTAACACGTTGCTTTTCGAATTTGTTTAAAATCTGGCTCTCACCAGCAAAATGGCGATCCGAACTTCGGAGCATGGAAGGAGAGTAAAGAATATAGGCGAATGGAACGAATATGTAGTGCAAGAAAAAACAGAGTAAGAATTTGACCATGCGGTTGCAAGAAAAAAGAAACTCTCACTAACTTAATGCGCGTAAGGCGACTTGACTACGTCGATGACGTTCACAATAGGACTTATTCAGTTTTTCACTTTTCTGTTAGCTAATCTAATTATTCATTTTTCCAGCAAAAAAAATTACACTAAAAAAACAAAGAAACAAGATTTCGTTTCGCTTATATGTAAAAAAAAAATGATTGCGCGACCAAGTAAATGCAGCTGATTTTGACGACGTCAGCCACCAGGGAACGATTTTCAACTAATATTTGGAGTTACGCCGACGGCGATCGTCTCTTACTAATTCGTATTTCGAACTCCCATGTTCGAGCAGGCTAGAGAGCACGAAAAGAACTCCCATTTTCGAGCAGGCTAGAGAGCACGAAACGAAACAGCGAGATTTGACGAGATGCGGTA
This sequence comes from Drosophila novamexicana, assembly GCF_003285875.2. Taxonomy (NCBI): domain Eukaryota; kingdom Metazoa; phylum Arthropoda; class Insecta; order Diptera; family Drosophilidae; genus Drosophila; species Drosophila novamexicana. The sequence goes on along the minus strand of NW_020824802.1, from coordinate 457,518 downwards.
AAGCTGGACGCAGCTGATTAAGCTATTTGCCGCTGCTAATTGCAGAAAGTCGAAAGACTATAATATATCATTATACTTTGTTGATGAGAACATTACGAAGAGCCATAACTGCAATAGACAGGTTGAAATATGAGTGCTTTTTAGTCTTTTGGGTCAACAAAGCAAACGTCTGGCACTTTTTTTTAGTTTCTCAATTAATTATTGCGACCAACTGGCGGCTGAGAAGTAGTTCATCGATGCGGGCACTTAGATATTTTTTTTTGAAATTCTATTAAAAATGATGCTTTAGAAAATGCTGTTTCTCAGAGATTAAGCGCGATTTTAAATAGGCGCACGTACTTACTATTTTGAGTCAACCTTTCTCCACGGTGGACCGAAGGTAAAAGAAAGATCTGAGCTCCGATCGCCTTTATTTTACAGCGACACCAGGACAGACGCCATTTCCAATTATCAAATTAACATTCCTCTACTATTTTTATAACCTGAACCCATTAAAAATGGGTATAAGGGTATATTGGATTTGTGCAAAATCCAAATGTATGTAACAGGCAGAAGGAAGCATCTCCGACCCCATAAAGTATATATATTCTTGATCAGCATCAATAGCCGAGTCGATCTAGCCATGTCCGTCTGTCTGTCCGTCCGTCCGTCCGTCCGTCCGTCCGTCCGTCCGTCCGTATGTATGAGTCAAAGGATCTCAGAACCTATAAGAGCTAAAAATTTTAGATGTAGATGCTCCTAGTTCTCGCGCAGATCGAGTTTGTTTCCAATAATCGATAACTTACTCCGTTTCCAAGCAATCGATAAAAATCGATATCGACATCCTGTTTTTTTTAGGGTAATTAATAAGAGCTAGAGCCACCAAACATGATATGTTGCTTCTAGAATATTTTAGATATTTCAAGTAAATTTCATTTCATATCTATCGCCACCTCCCCGCTACCACCACAGAGCTATAAATCAAGTTAATAACCCAATTTTTATTGCCAACCAATTTAAACCACAATTTAAATGCAATTGATCTTTTCAGAATACACAAATATTCTATGGTACAATAAGATATACTGTAGAAAATTTCATAAAGATCGGCTAAGAAAAACCAAAGTTATATGCAACTGCGCAATTGAATGGGGCAGCAGCTTTAAGAATTTCTGTATACGTGTGCACACACACATATCATAAGTACATAATTGTTGGTGTGGCTGCTGAGTAGAGGAATAGCAAGTGGTGCGGTCTGTCGCGAGTTCGAGCCCTACCGGGGAAAGTATTATTATTTTTTTTTTGCTGGTGTGGCTGTTGAGAAGAGGTGACAGTAAGTAATGCGGTTAGTTGCAAATTCGAGCCCTGCCAAGGGAACTTTTTTTTATTAATTTATTTGGTGTTGGAATAAGTGGGTTCAGGGTATCCCCTATTCGGGAGCTCCCGACTAGAACCTCTTACTTGTTTTAATTTATCTTTATTACTTCAAACGAGCGCGTTGCGCGAACTGCATTTTGGCGTTGAAATAAGAGGGTTCAGGGTAATCCCTAGTCGGAAGCTCCCGACTAGAACCTCTTACTTGTTTCTCTTCCACTCGTTACAAGCGATATCACGCCCGGGTTGAGCCATAGATGGCGAGATCTACTAAGGTAAGCAAGGTACAAGAACTTGGCTGGATTTACATTGTCCATTTTTGCGCTGATTATTTAAACTCAAACAAATTGTTCTTGCTTCAAGCGCCACTACAATTCCCATCCGCCGAAATCGGACTTTGGGGGGCTTACATATCTTATTTATTTGAAACCACCAAAGTGCGATTCGCGCTTGAAGCGAATATATTTTCACCATTTAATTATTGTTTTATGTCTTTCGCATGGTACTTTCCCATGAACTGCCCTTGTAGGTTCTCCAACTCATAGTAACTATTACCAAGCTTACGTCGTATTCTTGCCTTGATTAAAGTAGGAGCTAGCTTAGCATTAACACCTTGAGAGAAAATGCTCTGTTGGAAGTTCCTTCGAAAAACTTCTTGTCCTACAGTAAACAATACTGGACTACACCTTAGATTGTAGGAGTTTTCATTTCATACGTGCTGCTTTTGAGTAGCTTTTGGCAGCCTGATTTCTCATTAAATCAAAGGAATCATCTCTGCTAAATTGCACTGTTCGATCTTCAAATAAATTCAAGTCTCGTAATAATTTATATGTTGACCTAATGGTAATCATATTCTGAGCAAAATGCCAACTGGATCGCAGTGAACAACAGATAATGCTTAGTTTTTTATCCCAATTAGCCTGATTAGGATTTATATAAGCTTTCATGGCTGCTATAACAGATCCATTGGCACGCTCGGATGCGTTTGCTTGAGGTGAGTGAACTGCAGTGTACGAGTGGTGTATCGAATACTTTTGAAGAATCTTGTTACATATTTGTGATTTAAATTGAACACCATCCGACACAATCACTTCTGAAACCCCGACACAGTGAAACAACTCTTGTTCCAAAAACGGTAGAATAGCATCTGCGGTCAATTTGCGAACAGGTTTCAAGAAAATAAACTTTGTGAAATGGTCAAGCACAATAAATATGCCAATATGACCAGCCTTAGAACGGGGATACGGTCCAAGATAATCAACATACAATTTTTGAAAGAATCGATGAGTTTCTCCACTTTTTCCCATAGGAGGTCTCAAAACACGGTTCGGATGGTTAGTCGCTTTGCAAATTTCACATTTATTAATATACTCTTTCACGTCTGAAACTAAATTTGGCCAATAATAATATCGTCGTAATCTCTCTAGTGTCTTATTCATTCCACAATGCGACGCTAAGGGATCAAAATGAGCTAATTTCAAAGCATGGGGAAGAAACTCTTTGGGTAGCCATAATTTCCAAGCCACGTCATCGGTAACTCTGCCTCCTGAGGCATGCTCGGATAATGCTCCGATAAATAAAGCCATCGATAACTTTGACGTCCGGCATTTGAGTCTGATTCTGCAAAACTTTGGACATCAACAACTCATAACCCTGGGATTTAAAATATGGAGACTGCATATCAATAAAGTCATCAACATCTAAAGCCGATAAATCCTCCGTGTGAGTACGGGATAAAGCATCTGGTACAATATTTTTACTGCCCTTCCGATATTGTATAGAGAATGTATATCGTTGAAGCTTAAGAGCCCATCGAGCTAGACGACTACTGAGGTCTGCTTGATTTATGAGCCATTTAAGGGATGCGTGGTCGGTAATAACAGTATATGGCCTTCAACGTAAGCTCAAAACTTGCGGATGCTTAAAATTGCTGCTAGACATTCCTTCTCTGTAACTGAATAATAACGTTGGCATTTGTTCAACTTCCGCGATATAAATGCTATGGGGACCTCGACACCTGTATAATTAATTTGGACGAGAACACCAGCCACGCCAGTGTATGTAGAAGGGAGCTTCAAAGTTAGGTGTATGCAACACAGGGGCCTTACACATTTCAGTTTTAAGCGCCTAGAAAGCTTGATCTGCCGCTTCTGACTATTCAAACTTTTTTCGAGTTGTCGAATGAACTTATGGTACCACCCAGTCATACCGAGAAAGCGACGCAATTGTTTAAGCGAGCGAGGCGCTGGATACTCGGTAATGGCAGTTATTTTATAAGCATTTATCCGAATAATACCCTGACCAACAACATGATAAAGATAATTCCTTTACTTCCTTTAGAAAAAAAAAACGAATCGCCACGCGCTGGTAAGCGACTCGTTACCCGCAACAACGTCCAAGCCAGTTTCCTGGCGTCGCATCATCCCCGCTGCTGAATACTAGTGGTCACATAGAATTGGAGCCCATAGCGCCACACAGGGGCAAGGATTGCTTTGTAGATAAGGACCTTGTTTCGGAGGGAGAGTTTGTTGTAGAAGTTGAGGAGCCGGCTCATTCGCCTTAACTTGGATTTAACGTTGCCTGATACTACAGAGACGTGCTTACTAAATGTAAGTCGTCTGTCGAAAGTGACTCCTAGGTACTTGTGTTCACGATTTTGTTCAAGAAGTTCACCATTGAAGAAAGGTCCACGGCAAGAGTCCTTGCGTAGAGAACGGGTAACCGTGGCGCATTTTCCAGGGTTCACTGCGATATTCCATTTACATGCCCAGTTTTCAAATCGCTTGAGGTACTCCTACAGAAGGTCAGTTGCCACGTACACACAATTGTGCTTTGCAAGGATTGCCGTGTCGTCAGCAAACGTGGCCACCAGAAGGTCCTGTCGATCATTACTTGTGCTAGCCTTTGCAGTGGGCATGTCACGTTTAAACAGGCTGTATAAAGTGGGACCCAAAACGCTGCCTCGCGGAACGATCGCTTTTATGCGTTTGGTTTGAGAGGCTATGCCACCCTGCACCACTTGAAATGTTCTCTCAATTAGGAAGCTCGCGATGATGCTAAATAGCTGCATATTTAGTTTGTCCTTGATGAAAGAAGATCTGCGTGCCACACCCGGTCGAAAGCTTGCTGGATATTGAGATATGCTGCTTTTCTGTGGAAACCATCTAGTATGAAGTTAACTACCCGATGGAGTTGCTCAGGTGTACCGTGCCTGAGTCGGAATCCAAACTTAAACTTCGGGGTTGCATGTCTTACCTCCGTACTTTCCAGGATACATCCTTCTAAGGATACATCTCTCCAGAATTTTCCCAAAAGCAGGTAGGATGCTGATGGGGCGATACGATTCCAGCTGGTTGGGAGGCTTTCCGCTTTTGTACAGCATAACGATTTGCGCCTTCTTCCAGGCCTCTGGAAAGTGTCCTAATTGAAAGCTGCATTAAAAATGAAGGCAAAAAAATCACCGCATTGTAGGTTAGTCGCTTGCCTCTGCTGTCAGCTCTGTAGTTTCCCCACAGTCTGTGCTTTGCGTTGAAGTCACCTCAAACAATGAATTTGGGGCCAAGCTGGAGAGAGTCAAATTCAACTCGGTTCCAGGTGATGTTAAGTGGTAGGTATGCTGCCGCAACGAGGATTTCACCCAAGGGAAACTCCATCATGATAGAAGACAGCTGTGTCTAACTTGAGGTCACCGTGTGCAGATGGTTGTGAGCTAAATCCTGTTTTGCCAGCACTCCAGTACCGCCCCTGGCTCGTCCTGTTGGGTGATCCACACGGTAACAGACGTACCCCTCCATTGTTAGGTACAAGTTTGTGTGTAGGTGTGTTTCTGAGATGAGCACAATGTCTATATCATGTTTTCTCAGAAAAATCTTGAGCTCGTTAGCATTTTGAAGGAAGCCGTTATTTGCGGCTGTTTGGGAAACCGAGCTGCGGTGTACCTTGCGCATTTGCTCTTTAATGCTTACCAGAATGGTTGCAAATGAGGCATTAAAAGCTGCAAGGGACTGCTGGAGGTCTTCCAAGGGACGCGTCTTACTCCTGAGGTCCTTGCAGTGGTTGTTAGAGCTGCATTGGTTTGACAGTGGGCTGAAAAGTGCGCTCTGGGAGCTGGCGGGCTTGTACATGATGACCTGGCCACAGCGCATCAGCTTACGACAGGCCCTGTCGTACAATTCGAGAAGGTGCGAACTGCTGACTAGTTCTTCGTTTATGTTGAAGATGGCTTTATTGTATGGGAGGGGAGACAGTGATGGCCGGCTGCCCGGCATTTAGTCTAACCTGATACTTTTTGCATCTTTTATAGGAAGCAGCATCGCAGGACCGCCACTGTTTTGGCCTGGCACTGCTCAGAGTTTGTCCAATGGGACTGACCGCAACTACCGCACTTGGGCTGTTTGAGACAGTATTTTTTGGTGTGGTCGAACTAGAAGCAGCGGAAACACTGCCTTATACTGTTGTTCTTCCTCCGAAGCTCAATAATGACCCGTTGACGGCCAACCCTGTTGTTAAGTGCCTGCTCGAGATCAACAAACTAGAAGTTGTGACTTGGCGAGTCGTTGGTGAAGTCTGCACTCGCATCACTTGTAGGCTGTCTGGCGCCCGGGTTGTATACGTTTGACAGTAGAAGCGGCCAGATTTTTAACCACAACGCGGTATGGTCTGTCTTCCATTAGGCAGAAGTGAGTAAACTGCACTCTCACTTCAGTGAGCTTGCGGACAATTGCTCTGTGGGTATCGGCATCTTTGGCGTATATTCTCAGATAGCCAGAGGGAGAGACCTTGAACTCGTAGGCGTCTGGGCCCACTGCCTGATCTATGGTTTCCTCCATTGCGACAATATCGCTGACTCCAGGGACTGTTATCGGCCTGGGCTTGGAGATCTTCTTCGCTGCTTGCTGTTGGTCTGGGGTTGGGGTCGTAGCTGCCAAGGAGGGACTCTGGCTGCCAGACGATGCGGATTGCAAGGTCGGATTGGCGGCTTTAGGGCGGGTCCCGAAGGCTCTAGAGAGGCATGTGCCTGTTGAGGCAGATGTCCTGCAGCCGCTGCTGAATGACGCTAAAGTTGTAGTGGTTGTTGTTGTCGTTGTGCTTTTAGCACCATGCTGTAGCGTGTGCCAAGTCGAGCATTACAGGGTACAGGCTGACCGCGAGGTGGAGGCGCCGTTCCGGTTTCCGCTACTGGTGAGCATGTCTTCGTAGGATCTAGTATCGATAAAAATCTTCAAGTGGCCTGCTTCCATCAAGCCGATCGACATTAGTGGCCATGATAGTAGGGGAGGTTGCTGAGCTGTTCGGCAGCGGGTAGATCGGCGAATGAATTTGTTCGCCTTGAGGTCGGTTGTTTGTAGCCATTGCTTTTTACTTCATTATCTTTTTTCCAGCAGGAAGAAAAAAAAGAAGCAATTTGTTCAACACTTAATTACAAAAACATCCTGTATTTTTAAACAAGTAATTGATCACAAGCTGTGACTTTAGAATCAGCACAGTCACTGCAGCGTCTGTTTTGCCAGCACTATCAGTGCAGCTGAAGGTGAGCTCTCTCGCGGAAGCGTTGCTGCACTCGCGCACACGCACTTGGGTTGCGATCAGCTGAGCGCAGCTTCACTTGCAAGAGTTTGTTTGCTCGCACTGCAGGCGGTAATTTTTATACCCTGAACCCATTAAAAATGGGTAAAAAGGGTATAATTTATGCAATATATGAATGTATTTATGCAATATATGAATGTCTGTAACCGGCAGAAGGAAGCATAAAAAATATACATTCTTGATCAACATCAACAGCCGAGTCGATCTAGTCTGTCCGTCTGTCCGTCTTTCCGTCCGTCCGTATGTATGTATGAGCGCAAGGATCTTAGAAACTATAAAAGCTAGGGACTTGAAATTTTAGCTGTAGGTCCTCCTAGTCCATGCGCAGATTGAGTTTGTTTCACTTACTCCGTTAACAAGCAATCGATAAAAATCGATGACGAAATCCAGTTTTTTGATCAAATAGGGTAATTAATAAGAGCTAGAGTCACCAAAAGTTATATGTTTGCTCTAGAATAGTATATATATATCAAGTATCTTTCATTTTTTACCTATCGCCACCTCCCCGCTATTGCCTCATAGCTATAAATCAATTAACTTTTTGAGAATACACAAATATTCTATGGTACAATAAGATGTACTGTGGAAAGTTTCATTAAAATCGGTTTTTGTTTTGTTTTTCGATATTTTCTGTAATTTCTGTAAACATGTACACACACACATTCATGCGCGTCTGCTTCAAATTCAATTGTTTTGTTTTCTGTGCTGCTATTTTACTTCGTTTTTTTCTCATCAACACTGAATTATAGGTGCGGCTGTTGAGTTGTGTCATTGGTAATTGGCGTGGTATGTCGCGAGTTGGAGCCCTACCGAAGGACTTTTTTTTTTTTTTGGTTGGTGTAGTTGAATTGCAGCTAATATTGCTGTGTCATCAACATATGTTGCAATCAGAGTATTTGGAGGTGCGTCGGTATTGTGCTGACTTTTTGTCGGACTTGGCATGTCGGATGTATAAAGTGTGCACAGGTCCTAACACACTTCACTGTGGAACACCAGCTTTTATGTGCTCTATTTCTGAAAAATCTTGCAGGAGACAAAGAAGGTTCTATTAGAATTAAATGATTCTAGTATAAAGTAATACGGCGCTGGAAGCAGGTGTTTTAATTTGAATTTTAAGCCGTCATGCCATACTCTGTCAAATGCCTGATGAACGTCGAACGTCGTTACGAAAATATCCTAATAGTAATACACCGTTAAAGATTTCTTCAATGGCTTTCATTCATCAAAATCATAAATAAGAAGAGCGCGCCAGACGCGTGCAAATAAAGATATTTTCTTTTGCGCCCATTATCTGCCCATTCCCAGACATTTGTATGTGTGTGTCTGTGTGTAGAGGTCGAAAATCAGAAATCCCAAAATCTTGTTAAATTTGCATCGGGGACAGGCGCCAGGAAAGTAACAGGCACACAAGCGCATAAATGCTTCTATTTAAATACAAAACATACAAGTATGCGTGAATAGCGAGTCCAAAATATTTTAAATGCACACATGGCAACGCTTAGGTACCCTTACCAACGATAACGAGCTAAAATGCAAGAATTTCGCATCGACGTGGCAAACCCTTTCTCTATTTCATATTACTCGTGCCTTCAAAAGGGTAGAAATGCCTCAGCATTTGAGAAAAATTGAAAAAAAAAACATACACACACACACATTTAAACGATCCCTAAACATAAAGAGAACGCATTGAGAGCTGAGAGTAAGTGCGAGCTAGATAAAAATTAACAGCGCTCCCGTTAATGCGCTAAGCACTTTCCTGTAGAGTAAGCGGTTCAAAAATATATAATATGTATATCTTACTCCCTTACTCGCGATTTTGAACCAGATGCCTCCGATACTTTTTGTGCCAACGTTTCTTCTATGTGATGTCCAGTCTATATCTTGTTTGGTTAGTGATTGCGCCTAAGGGTCCAGCGATTATGTATTTGATACCCAACGAGTCAAAAAGATCATGAAATTCATTAATTCTAATGGAATTGTACCTGGGAGGACAATATATAGACGCCAGCACTAGATCGCCCTGTGATGATTCTATTCCGATCATTGCTACTTGCATAAAATTAAGTGTGATTGCAGCGCTTCCCTGTGGACCGTCATTAGGGTAGTTAGCATTATATAGAGTGTATCCTGGAACTCGTATGGAACTTCTGGAACAGAAGTGTGCTTCAATAAAAGAAGAACAGCAACCGTCTAGTGCAATAAGAGAAATGCTCAAAGCTTGGGAGTCTGCATCATACGTTGAAAAACATCACCCTATTTAGAAAGAAGCTATGCGTGCAACAGAATTATTCAATGGTAATGCTGTGTCTCATTTTCAACAAATTTTGAAGCGACGTCAGAAGCAAACGATCCTAGACAGTTTTTTGTTTAAAAACAATTAAGAGGTTCTAGTCGGGAGCTCCCGACTAGGGGATACCCTTAACCCTCTTATTCCAACAACAAATAAATTAATAAAAAAAAAGTTCCATTGGCAGGGCTCGAATTTGCAACTGACCGCATTACTTACTGTTGACTCTACTCAACAGCCACACCAGCAAAAAAAAAAAATAATAATACTTTCCCCGGTAGGGCTCGAACGCGCGACAGACCGCACCACTTGCTATGCCTCTACTCAGCAGCCACACCAACAATTAAGTACTTATGATAAAAAAGGAACTAAAATAACATTACAAAAAAAAGATGTAACCAAGCTATTAGAATGCGAAGCAGACGCGCATGAATGTGTGTGTGTACATGTATACAGAAATTCTTAAAGCTGCTGTCCCATTCAATTGCGCAGTTGCATATAACTTTGGTTTTTCTTAACCGATCTTTATGTAATTTTCTACAGTATATCTTATTGTACCATAGAATATTTGTGTATTCTGAAAAAATCAATTGCATTTAAATTGTGGTTTAAATTGGTTGGCAATAAAAGTTGGGTTATTATCTTGATTTATAGCTCTGTGGTGGTAGCGGGGAGGTGGCGATAGGTATGAAATGAAAGATACTTGAAATATCTATAATATTCTATAAGCAACATATCATGTTTGGTGGCTCTAGCTCTAATTATTTACCCAACAGGATGTAGATATCGATTTTTATCGATTGCTTGGAAACGGAGTAAGTTAGCGATTATGGGAAACAAACTCGATCTGCGCGGGAACTAGGAGCATCTATATCTAAAATTTCAATGTCTCTAGCTCTTATAGGTTCTGAGATCCTTTGGCTCAAACATACGGACGGACGGACGGACAGTCAGACTGACATGACTAGATCGACTCGGCTATTGATGCTGATCAAGAATATATATACTTTATGGGGTCGGAGATGCTTCCTTCTGCCTGTTACATACATTTGGATTTTGCACAAATACAATATACCCTTATACCCATTTTTAATGGGTTCAGGGTATAAAAAAACTAGGTAGGCATGTACCTATTGTTAACAAATTTTTTTTTCCAAGCTCTTGCTTTTTGCCATTTCAGATTGTTTCCTTCTGTCCAATACATATTCAGTTCCTTACAAAATTTTATACGTTTCATTTAACTTTCTTTCAATAAAATTTAAAATAAAATTTGAAACATATTAGAGTGTATTTCATTCGTCCTGGAACGCATTATTATACCCTTGCAGAGTGTGTAACGCATAGAAAGAGACATCTCCGACCCCATAATGTATATATATACCTGATCAGCATCAACAGCCGAGTCGATATAGCCATGTCCGTCTGTCCGTCTGTCTGTTTCTATGCGACCTAGTCCCTCAGTTTTAAAGCTACCTTAATGAAACTCTGCAGACATCTCTTTTTTTGTTGCACGCAGCACATATGTCAAAACCAGCTGGATCGAACCACTATATCATATAGCTGCCATAGGAACGATCGGTCGAAAATTAAGTTTTTGTATGAAAAAACATTTTGTTTATCAATATATCTTGACCAAACTCGGCATTTATTTGTTTTACTAAGCTCCTCATATATATGCAATATCCTATTAAGATCGGACTACTATATCATATAGCTGCCATAGGAACGATCGGTCGAAAATTAAGTTTTTGTATGAAAAAACATTTTGTTTATCAAGATATCTTGACCAAACTCGGCATTTATTAGTTTTACTATACTCCTCATATATGCAAAATCCTATAGGAACGATCGGTCGAAAATTAAGTTTTTGTATGAAAAAACATTTTGATTATCAAGATATCATGACCGAACTCGGCAGTTGTTAGTTTTACTAAGCTTATCATATATTTGCAAATACCTAATAAGATCGGCCCACTGTATCATATAGCTGCCATAGGAACGCTCGGTCAAAAATTAATTTTTTGTATGAAAACAACATTTTGTTAATCAAGATATCTTGACCAAACTCTGCATTTATTAGTTTTACTAAGCTCCTCATATATATGCAAAATCCTATTAAGATCGGACCACTATATCATATAGTTGCCATAGGAACGATCGGTCGAAAATTAAGTTTTTGTATGAAAAAACATTTTGTTTATCAAGATATCTTGACCAAACTCGTCATTTATTAGTTTTACTAAGCTTCTCATATACATGCGAAATCCTATTAAAATCGGACCACTATATCATATAGCTGCCATAGGAACGATCGGTCGAAAATTAAGTTTTTGTATGAAAAAACATTTTGCTTATCAAAATATCTTGACCAAGCTCGGCAGTTATTAGTTTAATTAAGCTCCTCATATATATGCAAAATCCCATTAAGATCAGACCACTATATCATATAGCTGCCATAGGAACGATCGGTCGAAAATTAAGTTTTTGTATGAGAAAACATTTTGTTTATCAAGATATCTTGACCAAACTCGGCATTTATTAGTTTTACTAAGCTCCTCATATATATGCAAAATCCTATTAAGATCGGACCACTTTATCATATAGTTGCCATAGGAACGATCGGTCAAAAATTAAGTTTTTGTATGAAAAAACATTTTGTTTATCAAGATATCTTGACCAAACTCGGCAGTTATTAGTTTTACTAAGCTCCTCAAATATATGCAAAATCCTATTAAGATCGGACCACTATATCATATAGTTGCCATAGGAACGATCGGTCGAAAATTAAGTTTTTGTATAAAAAAACATTTTGTTTATCAAGATATCTTGACCAAACTCGGCAGTTATTAGTTTTACTAAGCTCCTCATATATATGCAAAATCCTATTAAAATCGGACTACTACATCATATATAGGTTTTTGATCAAAAACGTTTTTTGTTTATCAAGATAGCTTGACCGAACTCGGCATTAACTATTTTTCCTGTGCTTCTTAGATACGGGCAAAGTACTATAAGCATTTTGAAAAGTTTGGGTGTGCAAGGTATTAGATCTTCGGCGTGCCGAAGATAGCCTTTCTTTCTCGTTTTAATTCACATTAATTTATATGGGAATAATGGTTTTGCTTAACAAACGTTTTGCATAACGAACAAGATGCTGGCACCAATTGTGTACGTTAACCGAGGGACACTGTATATAAATATAAATCAAGTATCTTTCATTATAAAGCTATCATCACCTCCCCGCTACCACCTCATAGCTATAAATCAAGTAAATTAAACAATTTATGCTGCCCACCAATATAATACACAATTTTAATGAAATTGACTTTTTGAGAATACACAAATATTCTATGGTACAATAAAATATACTGTAGAAAATTTCAATAAGATCGGTTAAGAAAAACCAAAGTTAAATTTTCCTGCGAAATTGGATGGGGTAAATTCCAAAAATTTCTGTATACATGTACACACACATATTCATGCGCGTCTGCTTCGGATTCTATCAACAGCATTGCAATTGCGATTGTTTTCTGCGCTGCTATTTTAATTCGTTTTTTTTTTTTTCAATAATACTTAATTATTGGTGTGGCTGTTGAGTAGAGGCATTGCAAGTGGTGCGGTCTGTCGCGAATTCAGGCCTTACCGGGGAAACTATTTTTATACCCTGAACCCATTAAAAGTGGATATAAGGGTATATTGTATTTATGCAAAATCTTAATATATGTAACAGGCAGAAGGAAGCATCTCCGGCCCCACAAAATATATATATTCTCGATCGGCATCAATAGCCGAGTCGATCTAGCCATGTCCGTCTGTCCGTATGTCCGTCCGTATGTATGAACGCAAGGATCTCAGAACCTATAAGAGCTAGAGACTTGAAATTTTAGATGTAGGTGTTCCTAGGGAATCCGCAGATCGAGCTTGTTTCCGATAAGCGATAACTTACTCCGTTTCCAAGCAATCGATAAGAATCGATATCGATATCCTGTTTTTTGGGCAATTTTAGTAAATAATAAGAGCTAGAGTCACCAAACTTGACGGTGACTCTAGCTCTTATTATTTACTAAAATTGCCCAAAAAACAGGATATCGATATCGATTCTTATCGATTGCTTGGAAACGGAGTAAGTTATCGCTTATAGCTTCTAAAATAGTATATATATGTATATATAAATTTGATGTTGGAAGAAGAGGGTTTCCCTAGTCGGGAGCTCCAACTAGAAGCTCTTACTTATTTTTTTTATTTTGATGGTGTGGCTGTTGAGTAGAGTCGTCAGCAAGGAATGCAGTCAGTCAGTCAATTGCGAGTTCGAACCCTGCCAAAGTCGGGAGCTCCCGACTAGAACCTCTTACTTGTCGGATTAGATATATTGTTCACAACAAATCGGAGCGTCTGCTCCATTTGACTTTCGTATTAATAATATAATCTATTCAATCTTTTCTTATATCTAAAACCGCATAGCTGCGCTGCCGGTTCCGCCAGCAGCGTAGCGACTTCATACATAGTTTGTCTTATCAGCATAATCGGGAGAGAGAGTCTTATGTACATATTTGCATGTATGTATATATGTGCTACGAATGGTCAGCGTGGGACTGCTGACTCAGCGTAGCTCATAACTGGGCGATCATATTACACGCTCACTTGAAAAGGTTTTGTTTATATACTGCAACAATGTGTTGTTGATATATTTAAAATTAATCGATGTTACTTTATTGGTCCAGTGTACCTTCAATATATGCACATACTACAATAGATCTTGCGAGTGTCTTTGTTTTGACTACTCCAAGATGACACATAATATAGATAACTTAATATAAGGTTACGTGCTTTTTGAAATAACAGTTCTGCATCCCCATATCTCGCAATCATACTTAACAGATAGTTTAGATTCCTTAATCCGAAACGGCTTTACTTGTCTTCTTTTAATTCCAAAAGGGATCCGCTTTAATTCTTGACCGATTTGTTGGATTGGCCTTTATATTTTAGCCTGTCATGCCTGTTGATGCCCCCGAAAATAGTTAGTTTTCTCCCACAAACCCTAGGTTATGCTAAGAAGTAAGTCACTGGTAGAGCATTTCTCCCAAATAACTAGTGGCTGGTTTCCACTGTACAGAGCAGATGTCAACGCATATTATAGAAACTACCTTCTAGCAACTACCTAGTGCTACCTCAACTACAGAAACGTGAGATCATTGGTCACGATTATTCCTCACAAGTAACTGGTTTCTGTTGTTTATTGTATGTGATGTATCGACGCATATTGTAGCCACTACCTTCTGGTACTGCCTCTATTGAAGCAAGCGCTAAAAGTTACTGACGTGACTGTCAATCAGATGCTCAGTTAAGGTGTTGGTAAGGTAAAACGATGATACGTTATCACATGATGTATAGTTTAGTATATGCATTACGGCGTCATCGGCTGTTGTAAATTGTTATAGTGTTGTATTCGGTGTAGTCTCGAGAATGTGCATATGTGCGAGCTGCAGAAAAGAGGCGTTTAATCCAATGACGACGTACAAGTGATTCGTCGTTAGTGGCAGTGGTTTGCTGAAGTAGGTTGAGTAGGTAGCTTGGGCGTACATCACCGATTTGTTGCCACTCAGCGAACTTTACAATGTTCTCTTAAATGGAGTGTAGTAATTTGTTTGAGACTCATTTGATCACACTTGATGATGTAAGTATTTGAGATCCAATTATGTTCCAGATTTGTAAAATGCATTTCGAAGTTTGGGTCTGTATGTTGTTGAGGAAATGGGTCTTGAAAAACAGAATTAACATTGTCAACCACTCCAGCATTGCTGTTATCAATATTAACGTTAGCATTATTTTTGTTTTACATTTTGTATTTTCATCTGTCCTGTATTTATCACCAGAAGACTTAATTTGAGTGTAGATTAGCTTTTAACTACAAATTTAATGTGGCAAAATCTTCTGTACTATTGAGGAGTACTCCTGTTGTATTAGTGATGATTACAATTTGAGTAGGCCCTCCATCGGTCCTGAGGTCGGTTCAAAGTTTGGAATAGTTTTTAGTGACCACTTTAGTTGTTGTAGTAGTTACAAATTTAATTAAATGGTGAGAAGGCTTAGTATTCCACACCATTAACACAAGAACAAGATTTTCTTCGAACATTATTAAATGTACAAAAAAAACTGATGAGTAGAAAGCTCTACATAGAATACGGTAAAATTCAAAATTAGTTAGAAAAAAATTAAATTATTAAATTATTAAATTTTTTTTAAATTCTTAAATTATTTTTTGATGTCTAATAGTTGCCACACGGCCATTGGCTGCTATATAGACGATAATCAACAAAGCGTGGTGTGTGTGCGTATGTGTGTTTTTCTGTGAGTATGTGTTGAAGGAAGCCTTAACGTTTCTGATGGCAGCTTAGCCGGGGTTCGGGTATCTCCGACTAGAAAACCTCTTCTTGTTTTCGTGCTCTGAAAGCTCGGACGGGACACTTTAAATATATATATATGCGAGTCAGACAAAAAGTTTAAATTTTTTTGCCAGGCTACAATATATAATTGATTAAATTTAAAAATTTATTCCTTCAGATAACATTTTATAAGAAGATAAAAGTATAGTAGGCAACAACTACTCAAAGAACTGTTATTTTCTCAAAATAGTTCAGAAAAGGACACTGGTTGCTCTGTACTTTTTTGTGACATAGTGAGATGATTATATTGACAACAATAGTTTATAGCTTATAATTGTCAAACTCGCATATAAATTCTACTTTCCAGTACAACTTTGCAACCAGTATCCTTGGTATTTAGTTTTAAATATTTTTAAACCGTTTATATTAAAATCATACTAAAAAGTGGCCTTACCTGAATCGTTGAATGAGTTTATCAATGACAAGAGAGTAACAGGCGCAGGAAAGTGAATACATCGCCATACCCCAGCATCCGAAGCGAACACCCTCCTCGTATTTCCGTTGTGGGATTGAACCTTCCAAAGCTCTGGGATCACCATTAAATACAGCTTCCCCGACAAAGTCGGTAAAATAAAGTGAGTAGCATACATGTGCCATCCAGCAAAAAAGATTTGTGAGACATACTATGCGCAGAGAGTACGGCATGTACACAATAGAAAGTAAATAATGCGATAAGGACTGTATTTCCACATCGTTTTGCGGCATAGAAATATTGGCTACAGGTTCATTTGTTGATTGATTCAATAGTTCCTGATTTTCAATAAATGAAGTTTCGTCAAAGTTGTCTTTATTGGCGCAAGAGCTTTCTGATGTCACTGGGGGTGTCAGCTTTATAAAATTAAAAATGAAATGTAAAATAAAAATGTTATTATTAAAAAATGTTGCATATCATAAGTGAAAAGTTAACAATATTTTAAACTTTAAAAGTTCAACAGCCACTACATTTAGTGTTGTAAAGAAATAGTAGTTTTATTTTTTGTAAATAGAAGTTGAGCACTCTAAGAAAAGAAGAAGAGAACACGAGGTGATGCTGACTCATAAAATTCATGAAGAAAACGAGAAAATAAAATAAATCATGTGCGGAGCTTACCAAAAAATTCTCTGATTAATGATTTACACCTACATCATCAAGTTGACAAAATTAGAGTTTAAGCCGCTGCTTGCGAAGAAAGGAATCCCTGTGTGCAACACAGCGTCTAGACTGTTGAGATATTGCGTGTCGCCGGAGAACAGTCCCCGAGTAATGGATATCAACGATGTCGAGTCGACCATGCCATTTTTTCTGGTCATAAGCCAACCGGAACTCAATGATTCTCCTATTCGACCTTTTGATGTCCAATCACGAGGTTGTTAAACGATTGCAAAGCCGCTCGATTGGAGAATGAGAATCACCTTTCAGCGACTTCATTGGCATGCTAAACATTGCCCAACAAGGAAAATTTGAGGAAGCGTATGTAGTCAAGTATACAGTTGACGGACATGGGAATGTTCTGGACACGCCAGCCTGTATTATTATTATGGTCCTTTGTAGAAAGAATTGCGTCAAAAATTGATGCGATACCAGACATTGCAACAAGAAAATGCAAAAAATGCTGAGGGCAAATCCTTACATAAAAGTCATCTGTAATGTTACGTTTCAAACCATATATCCGTAGTGCCTCCACTCAAAATTTCTGACAAAGGCTACTCGCCATTGCCCTGTCGTAAGACATGTTTTCCTTTTTTGTTAATCGTCAATTTCTTTTCTAACCATCGTAGCATTGTAAGATGGTTAGATTACCTTGCCTGGGCTTACCCATTTCCTGTTCTATAACGTGCATGGGGCGCTCATCATTATTTACTATAAACAAGTGAGAGGTTCTTGTCGGGAGCTCCCAAATAGGGAATATCCTGAACCCTCTTATTCCAACACCAAATGCAGCTGTTGCATTGCTGTTTTCGCTGCCCATCCAAGTGCCCAGTTTCATATAACTTTGGTTTTTTCTTAACCGATCATAATGAAATTTTCTACAGTGTGAATTCTCAAATAGTCAATTGCATTTAAATTGTGGGTTAAATTGGTTGGCAAAATAAGTTAGGTTATTAACTTGATTAATAGCTCTGCGGTGTTAGCGGGGAGGTGGCGATATGTATAAAATGAAAGATATAAATATATATATTCTAGAAACAACATATCAAGTTTGGTGACTCTAGCCGTTAATACTTACCAAAATTACTCAAATAAAAGGACGTCGATATTTTAATCGATTGCTTGGAAACGGAGTAAGTTATCGATGATCGGAAACAAACTCGATCTGCGCAGGCACTAGGAGGACCTACATCTAAAATTTCAGTCTGTACCTCTTATAGCTTCTGAGATATGGTCAGGCTTTTTACATTAGCTCATTTTGTTTATTTTTTATGAGATACTTTTTTATTCCCGCGCAGCGTAACTCGTCGCACTTTTCACAAGTGCTTACTGAGATTTACTCGCAAAGTCTTTGTCGGTTGAGCTGGCGCCCAAGTAATTAATGCGACGGACCAATTTCTCAGCGGATGTTTTTCCATGCACTGACGCTGGCCATTATTTGATTTTTGCGCACGTATACATACGCTTGTACATAACCAGCTTTACAATTAATCAATTTTATTTGTGTGTATTATATGCGTTTAATGCTTACAGTTTTTGTGCCCTGGCGTTTTAAGAGTTTGTCAAAAAGCAACGAATAGACAAATTATGTACAAGCAAACAGGCTGCTTTTTCTTCATCGCAAAGTAGCTGCTTTGTTGGGGCGTGTCGAGTGTATTAATAATTATTGATTACGCGACGATTTCGACGAAATGATAACCATTGTTGAAGCTGCCATTCGCGTAAATATTTAGTGACGTCAATCTAACGCTCTAACTCTAAATGAGTACTCTAAGCCAAACTGAGATCATGGTTCTATTGAACGCGCTTACCCGAACTCAAACTAAATACTTTTCCGGATTCGGATTTTATCGCGCTTTTTGAGTGGGTCGTTGAAAAGGATTCCGAACTGCCCAATGTCGAAAAGCTGTAGTATTTCAGACCGTGCTTTCCTAGCAATGCCATGGATTCGGTCCGACCGTTAGAGTTTCCCAGTGCCAATTATTAAGTGGCCCTGGATATTCTTAATAGTAACAGGCGTCATGTGTTGCAGGCAAACATTAAGGAGATCCTTGCGCTTAGGCTACTTTTACTATATCTCGTGCAGTGACTGGAAGGAGTGAAGGACATTGAAATCTTCAAATTGGATGCTGTGACGTATGCACCAGTTGGCTATTGATGAGTGTAAGGCATTTCCATTCGATGCCATTATGTATGAGTTTTTTTTTGACAATTTCATATCTGAAGCCAATTCAGTTGCTAAAGGTAGCGAACAAATTTGTCAGACTGCTGGTATATTGAGTCATAAGTTTCAATCCTAGTTATAATCCAGCTCAACCATTTCGAATTTTCATTCCCTTATCTTTTCATATTGCAATCTATTTTATCTATTCTATATTTTTATACCCTGAACCCATTAAAAATGGGTACAAGGGTATATTGTTTTTGTGCAAAATCCAAATGTATGTAACAGGCAGAAGGAAGCAATTCCGACCCCATAAAGTATATATATTCTTGATCAGAATCAAAAGCCGAATTGATCTAGCCATGTCCGTCCGTCCGTATGTATGAACTCAAGGATCTCAGAACCTTTAAGAGCTAGAAATTTTAGATGTAGATGCTCCTAGTTTCCGCGGAGATCGAGTTTGTTTCCGATAATCGATAACTTACTCCGTTTCCAAGCAATCGATAAAAATCTATATCGATATCCTGTTTTTTGGGCAATTTTGGTAAATAATAAGAGCTAGAGTCACCAAACTTGACATATAGCTTCTGAAATAGAATATATATATGCATTTGATGTTGGAAGAAGATGGTTCAGGGTATCCCCTAGTCGGGAGCTCCCGACTAGAACCTCTTACTTGTTATATATAAATATTTGTATATCCTGAATCCATTAAAAAAGGCTAAAACGGCTAAAATGTACTTGTGTAAATGTATGTAACAGGCAGAAGGAAGCATCTCCGACCCCTTAAAGTATATATATTATTTATCTAGCCATGTCCATCTGTCTGTTCGTCCGTCCGCCCATCTGTCCGTAAGTATGAACGCAAGGATATCAGAACCTATAAGAACTAGAGACTTAAAATTTTAGTAGTAGGTCCTCCTAGTGCCTGCGCAGATTTTGTTTGTATCCGATATTCGATAACTTACTCCGTTTCCAAGTAATCGATAAAAGTTGTATCGAAACCCTGTTTTTTTTAGCAATTTATATAAGATATAATATATAAGATTGATAATAAGAGCTGGACCTCAACTGTTAAGTTTGCTGAATGCGGCCAATGTCTGTGTTTAGCTTTTGTTGCACATTTGTGCATTTTGTTTTATTTTTGTGAATAATTGCATCTCACCTGTATTTGTAAAATTAACAAGACGTGTTGAAACATACTAATGTTCTATTTTTATACCCTGAACCCACTGAAAATGGGTAAAAAGGGTATAATGTATGTGTGCAAATGTATGTAACAGGCAAAAGGAAGCATCTTCGACCCGATAAAGTATACATACATATATACTCTTAATCAACATCAACAGCCGAGTCGATGTAGCCAAGTCCGTCCGTCCGTATGTATAAATTAAGATTTAAATAATAGTCCTCGCGGATTATCTATATTTAACTTTATTTGGGTAATGATTTTTAAAACACTAGGCCGATACGCCGTAGTGAGTGAGTTAATTTAAGCGCGAAGTCTCTGGGCCGATGTGCCTCAGTGAAAGCCGCATTAAAAACTAAATTTACAAAAGATTGATCAAAAATACCTTAGCTATTGTGTGCTTTCACAACGGCCGCTAGAATGCTTAGCTTGCGCCTCGTGCGCTGCCGTCGTGCAAGAACATCCGGCCCAGAGCTATGTCAGCATCTGCGGCTGGTGTTATGTTGCATTTTGCTGACCCCTGTTAGCTCGTAAGAACTTTCGGCTCAGTGCTATATCAGCATCTGGAGCTGGTGTCGTTGGCCTCTGTTAACTGCTCCCCTTTTAAGTTAAGGCCGCCCTCGGCCGTTCCTATCTCGGCGATCACCTTCTTAATCTCCTTGGCCGATGCCATGTTTTTGGTGAACCGACGGTAGGTGACTCCGACGCAAATTATGGTGCAACACACAGCACCCAACAAGAAGGCTATTACCACGCTGTCGACGCTTCCAATTTCGTCCTTGACTTCCTTGATGATCTCCAGGTTACGTTCATTCAGGCGATGAAGGTAAGGGAGACTCAACACGTCTTGGTGGCCGGTGACGTTCAGAAGGGGAGATGCCGCGATGCCGGGGAACTAACTCTGGAAGTTGTTGCGAGTACTTAGTTTCGTTGATCGGAGCAAAATTATTGAACGTGATTGGATTCGTTCCGTGAACCCAAGTGATCGGGTCTAAGTGATTCGTCTGCATTTGGCAGTTTGCCAAGCCACCAGCATGCAGCTCTCTGGCACAAGAGCTGGTCGGTGAAGTTGACAAAAGGTTCCTCCCGGCGTGGAAGTGCAATTCTTAAGGGCAAGCACTTGATCTCCGCACTCAGCTATAATGTTGTCGTCAATTGTAGTACAGCATTCTCATGTGCAACTGGATACAGCATAACCTTTCTGCAAGCCATTTTGATTTTCGGGAACTTAATGATAAAGTGAAGGGCTTTAACAGATTGTAATACTTTCACGGACGCAACGGACATAATGTCAAAGGTCATAAGGTCTTATGAAATATCCTATATTAAGTGTTATGTGTTAACTACCCCCCCTTCAAGTATAAGGCCGTCCTCGGCCGACCCAATCCCGGCGACGACTTCTCGTAACTGCTTCGCAGACTTCTTTGCGTCGATGATCCGCCAAAGAGTGAGGCCAATGCAGATTAATGCACAGCATATGGCTCCAATGATGAATGCCACACGATAAGCTTGATCAGTTCCGGCGTCTTTCTTGAATTGCTGTATCACCTCCAAATTACGTTCACTCAAACGATGAAGGTAAGGGAGGCTGAGGACATCTTGGCTGGCAGTGATGTTCAGCAAGGGAGAGTTGGCAATACCCGGGACTCTGGATCTCAGTGCAGTTGTCCACCTGAATCCTTGCGGACCCGCCGTTGAGGATGATGATTCCGTCATCTACATGGGTGATTATTTCCAGGTTGCTCGGCTGGATCTCGCAGTGTGCCGTGCCACCTGCATGGAGCTCTTTGGCACATGAACTCTCTAATGACAGACGACAAAATGTGGCTCCAGGTGAAGCGGTACAACTCTGCAGTGTGTGGGTTTCTCCATCGCATTCGGCTATGACGTTGTCAAAATATCGCAATATGAAGTTCTTAGTTTGTCCTTGTGGACCACCCTCCCTCTAATGAGGACCTCGGTCCCCAGGTCTGCTTCCACGGCCAGCCACGTTTGCGGGTCCAACGCCGCAGTCACGCACTTGTTATTCGTAGTCGCTCCCTTCGCCGCAGTCTCCGCTGCCCGAAGAGCTCCAGCGGCTTCGGTGTAAAAATATATGTAAATCGCACTGCGGTTGAGCGCACCTTTGTGAATCACGAGATTATGATCGCTAATTCACTGTTACTGCAGCTTACTGCTTCTTGTTGTAGTGTTCACTGCGCAACTACATTTGTTAACTCACTGTCACTATTATTATTATTAGTGATTAGCTTATTATTTTTATTATTTTATTTTTGTAATGTTCACTGCGCGGCACTGTTGGTGTGACCGCGACTTAATGTTCACTTTGTAAGAATTATTTTCTTTGCAATCGCGTGGGTATTCGTAACTACCACTAGTTGGGCGCCAATTAAGATTTAAATAATAGTCCTCGCGGATTATCTATATTTAACTTTATTTGGGTAATGATTTTTAAAACACTAGGCCGATACGCCGTAGTGAGTGAGTTAATTTAAGCGCGAAGACTCTGGGCCGATGTGCCTCAGTGAAAGCAGCATTAAAAACTAAATTTACAAAAGATTGATCAAAAATACCTAAGCTATTGTGTGCTTTCACAACGGCCGCTAGAATGCTTAGCTTGCGCCTCGTGCGCTGCCGTCGTGCAAGAACATCCGGCCCAGAGCTATGTCAGCATCTGCGGCTGGTATTATGTTGCATTTTGCTGACCCCTGTTAGCTCGTAAGAACATTCGGCTCAGTGCTATATCAGCATCTGGAGCTGGTGTCGTTGGCCTCTGTTAACTTATACATGCAAGGATCTCAGAAACTATAAGAGCTAGAGAATTGAAATTTTGGCTGTAGGTCCTCCTAGTCTATGCGCAGTTTGTTTTTAACAGTCGATAACTTACTCCGGTTCCAAGCAATCGATAAAGATCGATATCGAAATCCTGTTTTTTTAACAAATTGGGTAAGTAATACGAGCTAGAGTCACCATGAGTGATATACACAAATATTCTACGGTACAATAAGATAATACTGTAGAAAATTTCATAAGGATCGGTTAAGAAAACCCAAAGTTATATGCAACTGCGCAATTGAATGGGGCAGCTTTTAGAATTTCTGTATACATGTACACACACACATTCATGCGCGTCTGCTTCGCATTCTAATATCATGGTAATTGCATCTTTTATTTGTAATGTTATTTTAGTTCCTTTTTTATCATAAGTACTTAATTGTTGGTTTGGCTGTTGAGTAGAGGCATAGCAAGTGGTGCGGTCTGTCGCGAGTTCGAGCTCTGCCAAGGGAACTTTTTTGTATACCCTTGCAGAGAGTATTAGAATTTTGTCGTAAAATGTGTAACGCATAAAAGGACACATCTCCGACCCCATAAATTATAGATATTCTTGATCAGCATCAACAGCCGAGTCGATAGAGCCATGTCCGTCTGTCCGTCTGTCTGTTTCTATTCGAACTAGTCTCTCAGTTTTAAAGCTATCTTATTAAAACTTTGCAGAAGTCCCTCTTTCTGTTGCACGCAGCACATATGTGAGAACCAGCTGGATCGGACTACTATATCATATAGCTGCCTTAGGAACGATCGGTCGAAAATTAAGTTTTTGTATGAAAAAACATTTTGTTTATCAAGATATCTTGACCAAACTCGGCATTTATTAATTTTACTATACTACTCATATAAATGCAAAATCCAATTAAGATCGGATTACTATATCATATATCTGCCATAGGAACGATCGGTCGAAAACTAGGTTTTTGATTAAAACCTTTTTTTTTTTATCAAGATATCTTGACCAAACTCGGCATTAGCTATTTTCCCTGTGCTTCTTAGATACGGGCAAAGCACTATGACCATTATGAAAATGTTGGGTCTGCAAGGGTATTAGATCTTCGGCGTGCCGAAGATAGCTTTTCTTTCTCGTTTTTAAGTTATCTTTGTTACTACTAAAACAAGAGAGCACATAGCGCGAGCTGAATTTGGTGTTAGAATCAGAGGGTTCAGGGTATCCCCTAGTCGGGAACTCCCGACTAGAACCTCTTACTTTTTAAGGATGCAGTTTCAGTTTGTATTTCCCGCATTTGTAAAAAAACCATCAGTTGAGTTTTTAAGCATATGCTTTTCGGAACAACCAATGACTATTAGATCATCCATATAAAGTAATTCTTATGACGGTTCTAGTCCAGAAAATGCAAGAGTCATTATTCTCTGGAATGAATTTGGCGCTATCTTTAAGCCAAATGTTAATCCGTAAGGCTACATGAGCCATTGCCCGACATTTTTTACCCTGAGCCCATTGAAAATGGGTAAAAAGGATATAATGTTTTTGTGCAAATGTAAATATATTTAACAGGCAGAAGGAAGAATCTCCAACTTCATATGATATAAATATTCTTGATCAGCATCAATAGCCGAGTCGATCTAGCCATGCCCGTTTGTCTGTCCGCATGTATGAACGCAAGGATATCAGAACTTATAAGAGCTAGAGACTTGACATTTTAACTGTAAGTACTCCAAGTGCCTGCGCAGATCGAGTTTGTTTACGATATTCGATAACTTACTCCATATCCAAGCAATCGATTAAAATCGATATCGACATCCTGTTTTTTGAGAAAATTGGGTAAATATAATGAGCTAGAGTCACCAAACATGATATGTTGTTTCTAGAATATTATTTATATGTCAAGTATTTTTCATTTCATACCTATCGCCACCTCCCCGCTACCACCGCAGAGCTATAAATTAAGTTAGTAACCCAACATATTTTGCCCACCAATTTAAACCACAATTTTAATGCAATTGACTTTTTGAGAATACACAAATATTCTATGATACTATGACATAGAAAGTGGTGCGTTCTGTCGCGAGCTCGAACCTTACCGGGGAAACTAATTATTTTTTTGCTGGTGTGGCTGTTGAGTAGAGTCGACAGCAAGTAATGCGGTCAGTTGCGGGTTCTTTGTTTAAGTTTTTTTTTAAATAAATATTTACTTCTTCAAACGAGCGCGTTGCACGAACTGCATTTGGTGTTGAAATAAGAGGGTTAAGGGTATTCCCTAGTCGAAAGGTTCCGGCTAGAACCTCTTACATGTTATTCTCTTTTTATAACTAATTCTTCTGCATTATCGTGTATGCCCTCTTTAATATAGCACGCGGTAGCACCGGGGTCAATTAATATTTTTAAATTTTTATTTAGTTTTTTGTCTATTTTTAAAATGAACGGGAGTTCTCCCCCACTTCCTTTAAAAAATGGTCTTCTTCAAGGTTATTAATACGCATGCGCTTGTTAGGTTACCGAACCGAAGAAGGTGCGTAGTTTCGTTTCTCCGGTTGCGCAGAGTTACGATTTTGGAGATAAGGTGTATTTTGTAGTTGTATGGACTTGTCTACATGCATGGGCTCCGGTGGAGGTTGAGGAGTCTTGTTGCTTTGAGCAAAATTATGGTTGTGTGGAACTTGATTGAAGTGGTGGTCATACCTTTTATTATTTTGGTTTGGGGTTTCACTTTCTTTTGTTGATTTTAATGCCCTAGGTTTGGATTGTTTGGTGTTGGTGAAGCGATTCTAAGCGAAGTTTGCCCTTTGGTAATTCGCTTCTAGTTCCTGATATTTTGCCAAAGTATTAGGCAAATTCTCTGGTTTAAGGGGAAACAAAACTTCTGATAAAGAGCCGTTGAGGCTTGCGATGAAGATTCTTAAGGTTACCCTGTCGTAATATACTAAATCCCTGTTCCATTATTTAGATTAGCCCTCTATCACTGTAGGCGAAATCAAATCTTGCAAGTATAGCTTCAAAGTTCAGAACTGTACCGTGATTGGTCAGGGTATCATTGGCCTCACCTGTTATTTTGTTTCTTAAGATTATTAAAGCCCCTACATAGTTGCTACTTCAATCTTTTTACATACGCATGGCGCAACAAGTTGCTTCGCGCCACCTTACATATGCATTATAACTGCCTTAAAATTCTGGTATAGACTTGATGACATCAAAAGATTCATCGCAACGTTCATTATTGAATGAGAGAGTAATTTGCATTTTTAATTCAGCAATTTGCTCTTGAAGTGATCTAGTCTGAGTTGCTATCAACTGAGCTACCAAATCAAGTTATTGTTAGCCATTTTTCAATTTTGAAATCCTTCAATTAAACTTTCTATTTGATTAAACAGTTTTTAACAATTATCTAGGTATTCTAACAGAGTTGAGATTTTAAATGTTAAAATGCATTTTGGCAATCATCTGTCCATTCGAATGGAATATTTTTCTTACATAATCTACTTATGTGCCATGAATAATCTTGAAAATGTTTAATAAATCGTCTGTAGTATTTACAGAATGCATTGAAGCGTCTAGCGCTATCCGCATCATAGGGATCTGGGTAATTTTGAATGACATCGTATTTTTTGTCATCTGGCAAAATTCCTATATCTGTGCATTTGTGTTCCAACGATGTGACTTCATGCAAAAAATATGAACATTTTTATACCCTGAACCCATTGAAAATGGGTAAAAATGGTATATTGTATTTGTGCAAAATGTAAGTGTATGTAACAGGCAGAAGGAAGCATCTCCGACCTCATAAAGTATATATATTCTAGCCATGTCCGTCTGTCTGACTGTCGGTCCGTCCGTCCGTCCGTCCGTCCGTATGTATAAACGCAAGGATCTTAGAAACTATAAGATGTAGAGATAGAGCTGTAGGTCCTCCTATTCCATGCGCAGATCAAGATAATCGATAACTTTCTCCGTTTCCAAGCAATCGATAAAAAACGATATCGGTATCCTGTTTTTTTGGCCAATTTTGGTAAATAATAAGAGCTAGACACACCAAACCTGACATATAGCTTCTAAAATAGAATATATATATGCATTTGATGTTGGAAGAAGAGGGTTCAGTGTATCCCCTAGTCGGGTGCTCCCGACTAGAGCCTCTTACTTGTTTCTTATAATTATTCGGTGTTGGAATAAGAGTGTTCAGGGTATTCCCTAGTCGGGAGCTCCCGACTAGAACCTCTAACTTGTATTTTTTTGCTGGTGTGGCTGTTGAGTAGAGTAGACAGCATGTAATGCGTTCACTTGCGAGTTCGACCCCTGCCAAGGGAACTTTTTATACCCTGAACTCATTGAAAAAGGGTATAGTGTATTTGAGCAAAATGCAAATGTATGTAACAGGAAGCATCTCCGACCACATAAAGTATATATATTCTTGATCAGCACCAATAGCCGAGTCGATCAACCCATGTCCGTCTGTCCGTATTTATGAACGCAAGGATCTCTGAACCTATAAGAGCTAGAGACTTGAAATTTTAGATGTAGGTGCTCCTAGTGCCTGCGCGGATCGAGTTTGATTTCTATAATCGATAACTTACTCCGTTTCCAAGCAATCGATAAAAATCGATATCGGCATCCTGTTTTTTGAGCAAATTGGGTAAATAATAAGAGCTCGAGTCACCAAGCATGGTATGTTGCTTCTAGAATATTATATATATGTCAAGTATCTTTCGTTTCACCTCGATGGCTAGATCGACTCGGCTTTGGATGCTGATGAAGAATGTACATATGTTATGTGGTCGGAGATGCTTTCTTCTCTCTGTTGCATACTTCTGCACAAATACGTCATGCCCTTTTTTACCCATTTTTAATGAGTTCAGGGTATAAAAATTGCTTTTTTGCCGGAACTCATTTAGCTTCCTCTTTCGAAGATCGAGTTTTTGGGTGTGAAAGTGGCTTTTGGTAGCTTCTGTCTCCTTATTTCATGTCCATATATTCTAACATGTTTATTTACTTACACCATTTTTAATCCTCCCTACTTTCTGATAGGGACCTCATGGTCGTACTTGCAATGGATGCGATCTGTCTCTATTTCATTGACTCTATTTCATTTCATTGACACAGTCAAGCTGTGTCAAGCTTTTCCCCTTTGTGGGCTATGTAAACCAATTTTAAAACTTTTTATATTATCTGCAAGCATTTCATCATTCCCGACCAGTAGAAAATAATCATTTATTATCCCGCTTCATAAAAAGGGATTAAATGTGATGACGAAATTTTTTGAGAAACATCCAACTTATCCGCTTTTGAGAATTGTAACATCTCGCATACACCATTAATGTAGCATTATTATTTTACCATCCCAACATGAGTTCGCGTAGCGTAGAACTCCAATCACTAGCCATCTTTAGCTTACTGAACTAGTAACTAATGGCTTAAAGAAAAGTATGCAGACTCACGTTATCTATACTGACTTCTATAAGGCTTTCGACATCGATAATAACTCCTTACTTCTTCAGAATGCCGTTCTCGGCTTCCCAATCAATCTTTTAAACTGGAACTTAGAGTATTTATGTTACAGAACCCAAAAGGCTCTTTTTAGAAATTCTTTTTCTGAATGATTTGAGATAATCTCTGGTGTGATTTTCTGTTTATCGATGACCTTTTCCCGATACTGTATCACTCTCAAGTACTTATGTATACTGATGATCCATTAATTGTGCCCTGCAAAAAAAGATATGGCCTCTTGTAGTCTTTTACCGACATTGATGCCTTTCAATCGTGGTGTCAAGTTTACCTACGTAATATTTATCTAAGAAAGCTCTCCTTAATTCCTTACACCCTTGACAGCTTACCGCTCGAGCGAGTCAACAGTACAACTAATAAGGGTAATGCTCTAGGTGTTGTTCTTGATCATAAACTTAAATTCGGATCTCATGCTACGACCGTGGTCAATAAGGCCAAAATTGTTTTCGCCTTTCCGTAGATAGAAAAAGTTCTTCTAGAATTCCACACTCGTGGTGGCCGACTCTCACGGTAGACTTCACACCCGTGGCTATGGCCACACGGCCTAAACTTCGTCGGCTGTTATATTGGCCTTCTGATCAGTACTCGGTTGGTGGTAATTTCTTCCACGTGTCTTTAGACAACCGGTCTTCTCGACTTGCAAAAGATTACTTGATGTAGCTCTTAAAGGTACGTCTGCTTCGTAGTGCCGCCGAAATTAAAAAGAAATCACGCCACGCGCTTTGGTTTGGTCTCAATATCGGTATACAAAAAAAGCTCTCCAATCAACAGGATCCTTCCAATGCTTTTGACATCTAGCGTTGCCACATCACCCGATTTACAATTTTCTCTTACCAGATAAGGTTGCCACTTAAATGTAAATTATAAAGAATCAGCTGACACTTTCTGACTACACTAAAACAAACAAA
The DNA here is from genome assembly GCF_003285875.2 of Drosophila novamexicana. Taxonomy (NCBI): domain Eukaryota; kingdom Metazoa; phylum Arthropoda; class Insecta; order Diptera; family Drosophilidae; genus Drosophila; species Drosophila novamexicana. Next base: position 428,169 of record NW_020824802.1, on the reverse strand, counting down.
CATACTTTTCGTATTTTACAAGGCAGCCGTAACACTTTGTTATTTGTTCTTCGTGGATACTTATGGGTTGACATGCCAACTAAACTTCTCTGCCCCTACTAATTATGCCTATGTCTACAACAAGAATTTCGGAGTACTCTGCTGGGGGTCTTCTCTTCCACTCTATAAATTCACTTATTCTCAATTTTTTAGCAAGAAGATTGTCTTAGCGTATAGTCCTAGTTATACCCAGAGGCTGTAATAGTTTTGTCGTGAAATGTGTAACGCATAGAACCCAATAAAGTATATATATTCTTAATCAGTATCAATAGCCGATTCGATATAGCCATGTCCGTCTGTCCTTCTGTCTGTTTCGATGCGAACTAAGTAGTCTCTCAGTTTTAATGCTATCTGTATGAAACTTGCAAAAGTCCCTCTTTCTGTTGCACGCAGAACATATGTGTACTGAATCGTCAGCTGGATCGAACCACTATATCATATAGCTGCAATAGTTGTTATATAAATATATACAAAATATAAAAATTTTGTTTATCAAGATATTCTGACCAAACTCGGCATTTATTAGTTTTACTATACTCTTCATAAATATGCAAACCACTATTTTGGTCGGACCACCAGCTGCCATAGGAACGATCGGTCGAAAATTCAGTTGTTGTATGGCAAACTTTTTTGTCATTCAAGATATATTGATTAAACACGGTATTTAAAGATTGCACTATGCTCCCTTTAGTTTTGCAAAATCTTATTTATGTCGGTCTTCTATATCAGAGATTTTAGAAATTTCGTCAAGCATATGCATGTGCCTAACAACTAGTATTACAAATTTGTGGTCTGTGCATTTTTGTTATTTAAATATTGTTTCTTTCAAACTTGTGTTCTTGTGCATGTCTTCTTGCTGTCGTTTGTTGTTTATGTTTAACTGCACATCGCCTCTCTGGTGTGCAAGATTTCGTGGGCAAGCAAGCAATCTATAAATAGACTACTCTCGCACTCTCGCGCTCTCTCACCTTTTTTTTTTTTTTTAACTTGCGCTTTGATCTTTTTCTACTTTCTGCCGCTTGTTGGTGCTCCATACGCTATTAATATAATCTAAATAACTCTCTTTTTACATTTGGCTGTGTTATTACAGTAGAGACCCATAATAATGGACCATAAAATTGTCTGTTTTATAAAAACTTGCCAAATGCCAATTACGGCAAGTCAATCCAGCATACCTTGTTGGCTGTGTGATAATGTCGTGCATTCTAAATGTGTGGGTTACACTGGTCTTGTGGGGGATGCTGTTGCCAAACGAAATGGTTTGCACTATAGTTGCGACTCGTGTAGGGAGATTGATGGTGAAATGCGGGCGTTTATGCGTCAGACCAGGAGTGGCTTTAGGGGTCTGATTGTTGGTTTTTGTAAACTTAACGATCAGGTCACAGCCCTGGACACCCAATTTAATAGCCTTAAACTGTTAGATGAATCTCCGGGGCCTAAAAAGCCTCCTCCTTGTGATCTGTTGTTGCCTAATAGCCTTCAGCCTCCGACTGCTATGCAGAACCCTACTACACCGATTTCACAGCAGCTCATCTCGTTTGTTACTCCGGTAGCTGTGAGGTCTGCTGTGGACACTGATTCTGTCCCGAAAAGTGTGACATCGGCACGAGAAAAACCAGTCGAATTATCCGTGTCGTCCGCTGTCGTGGACGTTCCGAAAGGGCGACAGCAACAATTAAATTTACAACAGCCGCTAGAAGGCTCGTCGTCCGGACTATCGGCTGTTTTAGGTACCATAGTTAATAGTGTTCCCACTGTCCTACCTGTGGCACCTAAGCCTCTAGTCGGTGTTCCACCGAAGAGACTTATTTTTGTTTCTAGGCTTGCCCCTCACTTTTCATCAGATGATGTAAAAGCCTTTATACAGGCAAAAATTCAAGCCCCAGGTATACTGGTGGAGAAATTTAAGTTCGCGTATGAAAGGGATATTGCGTCCTTTAAAATAAGTGTTCCGCCAGAAATATTTACTGATATTTGTTGTAAAGAGTTTTGGCCGGAGCACTTAATAGTAAAAGAATATAAGGCCAAAAAGAAAAATCGGACTCCGATTTTATTACCACCTATTTCTAATGGCGCATCAACTTTAGTTGCTGCGTCAAAAAACTAATTCCATCTTTCGAGCTTGCCTACCAGAATGTTAGAGATCTTAAATCTAAACTCGCTAAACTGTATTTAGACTCTCTTGCTTTCAATTTTCAAATTATCGCTTTTATTGAGACCTGGCTGAAGCCGGACATCTCAGACTCTTCAATTTTTACCTCCAAATACACCACTTACAGATGCGATGGAGCCTCCCGTATCGGAGGAGGAGAACTTATAGCTGTCGAGTCTGCTCTTTCGTCAGAACGCATTGATCTTCCCATCTCAGAGATTGAGTTGGTGGCTGTACGAGTTTTATTTGGTACTTTTTCTATCTTTATAACATGTTCATATTTACCTCCTTTATCTAATTTGTCTACCTATCAAACCCATCTTAATGCTATTAAATCTATCTCCTCCCTACTTTCTGATAGAGACCTTTTAGTAGTTCTTGAGGACTTTAATCTTCCTGTTGTCGAGTGGTCATCGCTATCAGACTCAAACTTTCTGTTGCCGTCATCGTCAAACGAATTTATTGATGGTCTACATGAAATGTCCTTACGGCAGGTTAATCGTGTGCGCAATTCAAGAAACAGATCTCTTGATCTAATTTTCGTGTTGGATTCGTTCAACAGTGTTGTGCACAGGATCAATCCGCTTACACTTCCTGAAGACCTTTTTCATCCAACTCTGGAAATGGTCATTGATTTACCAGCCCGAGTCCCTATCAAGGAATCGGAATTAGCTGAACGTATGCGTTGTTTCAGAAAGGCTGATTTTCATAAGCTTAATGATCTTATTCTGCAAGTCGACTGGTCCCAACTGTACAATTGTGCAGACATTGATGTTGCCTTGAAACTTTTTTATGACACCTTGTACTTGATTTTTGATGTCTGCGTTCCTCTTGATTACCCAGCGAGGCCTGATAGGCTTCCCTGGTTCTCAAAGGAACTGATGAGGTTAAAAAACGTGAAGTCGAGGTGTTATAAAAAGTTTAAGAAATCGGGAAATCACTCTGATTTCTCCCGCCATGCAGTTGCCCGATCAAATTTTTCCACCCAAAATTCCATCTGCTATAAGAATTACCTTCGGCGTTGTCGTCTTCAATTTTCACATTATCCTAAGCAATTTTTTAACTTTGTCAATTCTAAACGTAAGAAATCTACTTTGCCTTCTTCGGTTAAGTTTGCAGATGAGAGCGCGAACACTGATCCAGGCATAGCCGATCTGTTCGCAAACTTTTTTCAAACTACCTACTCCTCCATTAGGTATAATAAAAATCAGCCTTATCCTTATCAGTTACAGAGGTCAAACTGCATCTTTAATCCCATTATTACCGAAAGTTCGCTTCTTAGCGACCTTAATACTATCAAGTCGGTTTACTCACCGGGCCCTGATGGTGTTCCTGCTTGCGTGCTTAGATACTGCGCTGCAGCATTATGTAAACCTATTTTAAAACTTTTTGATCCATCTGGAAGGAATCATACATTATCCCTCTCCATAAGAAAGGGAGTAAGTCCGATGTTGAAAACTATAGAGGTATTTCCAATTATCCGCTATACCTAAAGCTTTTGAGAGAATTATAACATCTCAACTGCAGCATTTATGTAGTTCTATTATTTCACCTTCCCAGCATGGGTTCGTGAAGCGCAGATCTACAACCATTAACCTTCTTGAGTTTACTTCGTTTGTAATTGATGGGTTTAAGGAAAGAAAGCAGACTGACGTCATCTATACTGATTTCAGTAAGGCTTTCGACTCTGTCAACCATTCCTTGTTGCTTCATAAAATAAGCCTTTTTGGCTTCCCAGTCAATCTTTTGAACTGGATATCAGAGTATTTGCGTGACAGAACCCAAAAGGTTCTTTTCAGAAATTCATTCTCTAAACGTATTCTGGTGACTTCCGGTGTTCCTCAAGGTAGTCATCTTGGCCCGCTACTCTTTACTCTTTTCATCAATGACCTTCCCTCGATACTGTCTCACTCTCGAGTATTAATGTATGCTGATGATGTAAAATTATGCCTTGCATATAAGGATATTGCATCATGTTATCTCTTACAAGCGGACATTGATGCGTTTCAGGCTTGGTGTCTACCCAACCTGTTAAACTTAAACTGCTCTAAATGTAAGGTAATGACCTTCTATGGAAGCCCTCCTCAATTTGTTTCTTACATCCTTGATAGCATACCGCTTGAGCGTGTTAATAGTACTTCTAATGAAGTTAATGATCTAGGTGTCATCCTTGATCATAAACTTAAATTCGACTCTCATGTTAATACCGTGGTCAATAAGGCCAGAATAGTTATGGGTTTCATCAAGCGATGGTCAAAGGAGTTTGACGATCCGTACACGACAAAAACACTTTATATATCTTTGGTACGACCTATTCTTGAGTATGCCTCATGTATCTGGTCACCACAATATGCTACCCATCAGAATTGAATCCGTTCAGAAACAATTCTTGTTGTTTGCCCTTAGGGGCTTAAATTGGGATCCTCGTGTGCGTTTACCGCCATACTCCAGTAGACTTCTGATGATTAACCTTCCTTCTTTAATTAATCGTAGAACCATGCTGGGTGTAATATTTATTCATAAATTAATTGCTGGTGAAATCGACTCTTCTGTGTTGATTAGCCAATTTAATTTCTCTATCCCTACTGGACTAACACGTAATTTTGTACCTTTATCGCTTCAATTTTGCTCAACTAATTATGCCTTGCATGAACCGTTCAGGGTTCTCTGTGATGACTATAACAAGCATTACAGAGTATTCTGCTCGGAAGCTTCTCTTCCTCGTATAAGGTCTTCTATTCTAAACTATTTAGCAAGTAGATAGTCCTATTTTTATTTGTAATTGTATTTGTACACGTACTCGTTGTTTGTATCGACTTTTTTTTTTCTTCATATTTACTTTGCATTTCGTGTCGTACGTTATACGACTGCGCTCCTCGGTCGGTTGGGCGGGAGGTGGGATGCAGTACGCTCGCGTAAAAAAAAAAAAAAATAAAATAAAATATCTGCCATAGGAACGATCGGTCGAAATCTAGGTTTTTGATTATAAACCTATTTTGTTTGGGATTTGACCAAACTCGGCATTAACTATTTCCCATGTGCTTCTTAGATACTTACAAAGCACTATGAGCATTACGAAACGGTTGGGTCTGCAAGGGTTTTGGATCTTCGGCGTGCCGAAGATAGCCTTTCTTTCTCGTTTTTATTTGTTTATGTTTTTCGCGAACCGTGTCGTAAGCATTTAGACGCTAGATATTCCTGCCAAATGCGAGCGCCGGCACGTGTGTCGATGTCAGTAGTAGGGCTGCTAATAATAGTCACATACTTGACAATTAAGTCTGTTTTATTGTATGAAGTGAATGGACGTCATGTCTCATCATGAATGTTCCCCACCTCGTACTGGCTCAATGGCCTTCTACATAAAGTAGCGCTCCTGCCGACATCGTCGCAAAGATGATGCTACCAAGCTTTTGCATCTTACTTGGGTCGTCGGCTACAAGGCCGGCATAATGCACATTGTAAGATGCGGCGCTACTGCAAGGTCATCCGTGTGATTGCCCACTCGCAGATCCTGGTGGCTCCATTGAGGATAAGGTTAAGTGAGCGCGTGAGCATTAAAGCCCATTCAGGTCCGTAATGTGTTACCAAAGGTAAGCAATTCAATGGTGTCCCCTCACGTTGGCACACAAAGAAGTTGCCCCGCAAGATGCACAAAGGTCTGCGCAAGGTTGCCTGTGTTGGTGACTGGCATCCGTCCCGCGTATCCACCACCGTGGCACGTGCCGGTTACAATCACCGTACCGAAATCAACAAGAAGATCTATCGGTGCCGGAATCTATACCAAGGATGTCAAGTTAACCAATGAGAAAACAATGCCTCCACAGAGTACGAATTGACTGACAAGAGCATCACGCCCATTGGTGGCTTCCCCCACTATGATGAGGTCAACAACGACGTTGTCATAATCAGGGGCTTCTACATTGGCTAAAAGAAGCGCATCATCACCCTGCGCAAGTCCCTGCTGCGTCACACCCAGCGCTTTGCTCTGGAACAGATCAAGTTCATTGACACCTCGTCCACGATGGGCCGTGATCGCTTCCAGACCTCGGCCGACAAGCTGGCCTTCATGGGTCCTCTCTAGAAGGATCGTCTTAAGTAGGAATCAGTTGCCACCACCAGTGCTGCCGCCGCTGCACCTACCAACGCCCATGCTTTGGCGACATCTTCGTTAAACATCGCTTTAAAATGCACTTGTTTGTTTTATTGCTGGCTTATACCGTTTGCGTTGCGTTAAGGTCGGCGCAATAAAAAAATGTTTTGAATTAACCAATAACATATTTCGAGAAGCTACAGTCGGTGAAGCCAAAAGTTGCACTAGCAAAAAAATTATTATGTGTTGAAATTAACGAATGTGTGTAACTACAAAGTAACAATCTGGAAGCCCTTAGTTCGTTTAAGCTCTTAAGAATTCAATTCCTTTATTCTATTTACATGCACACTAAGTTCATCAGCGTCAACGAGTAATGTTGCGTTCATACATACGAATGGACTGACGGACAGACAGACGGACATAGCTAGATCGACTCAGCTACTGATGCTGATCTGCAACCCGATAACGGGATGCATTCCGCAACAAGGTATTATTCGTCATCTGTCTACCCCCAAAAACATCGCATCCAAATGGCATTACAGAAGGGTAGAACTGCTCTCTGGTCATAATGAGGCAGACCGGCGCTCCTCCTAAATTCTGCGCAGAGGAGATCAATAAAGTAAGCAATTTTTATTTTTTTTTTTACATCAAGGGTGTATACAGTAGTTTACATGCGCACATTTGGCACAAGGCGAATGCGATCATTAAAGGCACAAACTAGGCCAAGTTTGAGTCAAGCTTTAAGGAATGCATCATTCTTAAATACGCTGATGAATCGAAGACTTACCCGCTATACACTCGTAAGATTATAGCCAGTAATGATGATAAGTTATTGAACTTTTTAGCCGTTAACCACTAACCATACAATGTATAGACATACCAAATGGCCCTTTTTACCTGCGACCTTTTTAGTGTGCCCAAACAGAGTAAGACTGCTGAGAGTGGCAGCCGAACGCCGGCCTCGAAAGCCGAGCGTTCAGTATGAAGCCGCATCTCGCTCAGCGCACAACGTCGCTGTGGCTGATGCGTTTCCTTAATATATGTATGTCATTTTTAAAACTTTACAGCCCAAAAACATATGTGTGTATGCATGTGTCTCGCTCTCACTCATTGCATCTCCTTGCATAGCTTCCCACAAAACCCCGAGATCTACAAACATTCATATGTTTGTGTTCTGTGGATATGCACACACGTAGATCGCGGCGTTTGTCGCGAGCCAGAGGTATTTATTCAATTGTGTGCGATTTACGCCTGTGGTAGCAATAGGCACTCAAATTATTAAATGCTCAATCATGTATTTCTTCGTCCAGGCACAATGAGAAGAATTTTTTAATTGACCTAAATGAAATATTTATATTTATTTTCTATATACTGTGGGGACCTATTTTGCTTAAAATACAAAAATATCTATCAACAAGTAAGAGGTTCTAGTCGGGAGCTCCCGACTAGGGGATACCCTGAACCCCTTATTCCAACACCAAATAAATTAATAAAAAAGAGTTCCCTTGGCAGGGCTCGAATTTGCAACTGACCGCATTACTTAATGTCGACTCTACTCAACAGCCACACCAGCAAAAAAAAAAAATAATAATACTTTCCCCGGTAGGGCTCGAACTCGCTACAGACCGCACCACTTGCTATGCCTCTACTCAGCAGCCACATCAACAATTAAGTACTTATGATAAAAAAAGGAACTAAAATAGCATTACAAAATAAAAGATGCAATTACCATGCTATTAGAATGCGAAGCAGACGCGCATGAATGTGTGTGTGTACATGTATACAGAAATTCTTAAAGCTGCTGCCCCATTCAATTGCGCAGCTGCATATAACTTTAGTTTTTCTTAACCGATCCTTATGAAATTTTCTACAGTATATCTTATTGTACCATAGAATATTTGTGTATTCTGAAAAAATCAATTGCATTTAAATTGTGGTTTAAATTGGTTGGCAATAAAAGTTGGGTTATTAACTTGATTTATAGCTCTGGGGTGTTAGCCGGGAGGTGGCGATACGTATGAAATGACAGATACTTGAAATATCTATAATATTCTAGAAGCAACATATCATGTTTGGTGGCTCTAGCTCTTATTATTTACCCAATTTGCTAAAAAAACAGGATGTCGATATCGATTTTTATCGATTGCTTGGAAACGGAGTAAGGTATCGATATCGGAAACAAACTCGATCTGCGCGGGAACTAGGAGCATCTACATCTAAAATTTCAAGTCTCTAGCTCTTATAGGTTCTGAGATCCTTTGACTCTTATATACGGACGCACGGACGGACGGACGGACAGACAGGCGGACATGGCTAGATCGACTCGGCTATTGATGCTGATCAAGAATATATATACTTTATGGAGTCGGAGATGCTTCCTTCTGCCTGTTACATACATTTGGATTTTGCACAAATACAATATACCCTTGTACCCATTTTTATTGGGTTCAGGGTATAAAAATATGGCATGTCGCTCGTTTGTACTTTGATATGGAAAAAATGCAAACAATCTTTTTATGAATTTATTGACGTTATTATAATTTTAGGTTAAAAGGTTTTATGACAGGCAATTAACGATCAGAATGTCTAGAATGCGTCTGGATCCATACCATTTTCAGTGCCTGTTCACTCTTTTGTACCTTTTGCGGCCACAAGCCCTCCGCAGGCATGCCAAAAAAACAAAGACCGTGCCAGTCGCCAAAATTTACGCATTGATAAAAATATCTCTGTCTCACGACAAGCCCTTGCTCAGCTCCTTCGCACACATTTGTGTGGGTATGTATATGTGTGTGTGTAGAGCTCGAAATTCACAAATGCCAAAAACTTCAAATTTTCTCAAATTTGCATCGGGCAGGCAGGTAGGCAACCAACACGCACACAAACGCATAAATGCTTTCATCCATATCGAAAAGTGCGTAAGTGTGCGTGCTTGGCCGGTCCGGAAAGTTTTCGTGCACACATGCCAACATTCAGGTACCCTTACCCTTTCAACAAGCATGGAAAATAGCAATTTGGCACATGAACAGACCAAACAATTTAATAATATCACACAACTGCTTACTCGAAAGAGTGTGCAGCAAGTCGCAAAAATTGAACATTGTCAATTTTTGGCCATTTCTTAAAATTCTTCGACAAGCCAATGATGAATTACCCTCGCAGAAATACGACTTAGATATTTTTGTATTTTAGGCAAAATAGGGTCTTACAGTAAATAGAAAATAAATATAAATATTTCATTTAGGTCAATAATTTGTGTATTAAATAAAATAAGATCAAATTCTTCTCATTATGCCTGACTGAACGAAGAAATACATGATAGAGCATTTAAATGTGAGTGCCTATTGCACAGGCATAAATCGCACACAATTGAAGAAATAACCTCTGGATCGCGACAAACGCCACGATCTACTTGTGCGCATATCCACAGAACACAAACATAGGAATGTTTGTAGATCTCGGGGCTTTGTGGGAATCTATGTAGGGAGAAAGAGATGGACGCAAGTGGGCGAAGCAATGAGTGAGAGCGAGACACATGCATACACACATATGTTTTTGGGCTGTAAGGTTTTAAAAATGACATACATATATTAAGGAAACGCATCAGCCACAGCGACGTTGTGCGCTGAGCGAGATGCGGCTTCATGCTGAACGCTCGGCTTTCGGGGCCGGCGTTCGGCTGCCACTCTCAGCAGTTTTACTCTGCTAGGGCACACTAAAATGGTCGCAGGTACCCTTGGGGTTGCCTCGTTTCGATAAAAAGCGCCATTTGGTATGTCTATACATTGTAATGATCACGGAACTTGTATGTGTCTACTCAAAATACAATGCAAAATGAGAAAGAAAGGTGTAATATCTTTAAGTACCGTGGTTAATCAAAATATCTTGAATGACAGAAAAGTTTTCCATACAACAACTCAATTTTCGATTGATCGTTCCGATGGCGGCTATACGATATAATGGTCCATTCTTAATAGGATTTTACATATATATGAGAAGGGCCAATTTTAGACTTTGATTGGAATGTCTCTAGTGGCTCAGAAAGTAAAGATGAGCTGGAATACATTTCTTCTGTGTTGGTGATGAATTTGGAAGGGACCGTGGAAAGAGAAGAAACCTTCTTGACAATTTAGTTTCAGATGAACGTGTATAAGAACTATTTGAAGACACTGAAGTGGAGATCAAAGTCATTTGGAGCTCCAGAGAGTATTTGGGAAGAATGTACTACTTTGGAAATTGACAAGGTGATGACACCAGTACAATATTTCTACACCTTTTTTGACACTCGCTATTGATTTGATCACACATCAAACTGACTTATATGAACTGCAAGAGCTTAAATGTACTAGAGGGGATATAAGCCGTTATATTGGAATTCTTTTATATTTAAAATTGCCACAATGCAAAATTGCGTGGTTGCAAAATTTAAAGTTTGCGACTATAACAAATGCAATGCCACGCAGTAGATTTGAATAAATACATATTAATGAAAATAGCAAGCTTCCTAAAATAGGAGATTTAAACTACGACAAGCTGCACAAGATTCACCCCTTACTAAACATCCTCAAAGAAAACTTCAGTACACTCACTCAGGAAGAACAACAAAGCGTTGATGAACAAGTCATTGCGTTCAAAGGTATGTATCCATAAAAATTCTTATGATAATTGTTACTACAACTCTTGGTTACATGTCGATCAACTAACAAATAACAAAGGCCAGATAAGCCCCACAAATGGGGTCTAAAAATATTTATGCGTGTTGGAAATGGATTAGTATATGATTTTATGGATTGGGAATATCTTCATATGTAGTTTTATATTTGGCAAAAGGTCTTACTATACACAAAAACTTGAAGCTATATTTCGATAACCGGCTTATTTCAGTAAGCGTTATAATTTCTTTGAAGGAAATTGGCATATTTGCCAGTTACTGTCAGATGTAGAACTCAAAAAGCGAAGGAGACGATCTTTCGATTTAAAATGTGAAATCAATTATAATATAGTAAATTTGAAGTGGTTTGATAATAAGCCAGTTTAACTAATATCTTCATGTGTAAGCCATCACACTCCAGACTCAAGTGGAACATTGAGTTGTATTTGGAGACAATTGGCGCAACCTGCAAGACAGGAACTCCAATGTCCAAATGCCTTAAGTGTTAGATGCATCTTGCTGTCATAATAATAACATCTGTTTTTTGTCCTATCATACTTAATTTCTTAAAACTTGCAAATAAAATTCTTTGTGCATTTCATTCCGGTGCACCCATACGGTTGGGCGTGGCTACCTGAAATTTAGGATACCTACTTCTTAAATTAATTGTAGTGCGTATATTCCCGTACAGAATACCCTGTATTCAAATATAATGTATGCAGCACTTTGTTGCATACAATAACAATAATAACGTAAACAAGCCCAGAGCCAGCTTATGTATTGGCTCGGTCTCAGATTACGCAGCGCGGTTCACTAGCCTCACTAGCTGACCGTTTATGCTTATGCTGCATATCCCACGCTCCGTCTGAGCGCATTCCGTGAGCAATATATATGCTCACTAATACAGGCATATGCGAGCTACTCACTCTCCCTCTCTTTGTAGCTGTTAATGAATAACAGCATAAGTATATACACGTATCCATAGGCTAAGCGAACATTATAACAAGTGAATAAATTCATTCTGATTCTGACCAACAAGCGAACCACATATGTTAACATTCCTACATGGCGACCGTGACAGGACTCACGAACATGTTAAAAAGTAATAGTGCAAATAAATATAAAATATAAAAAATTGGAAACCGGAGGTGCAGCAGCGGCACCAGCAACAGCCAAATTCTTCACACAGACCAAGACCGTTACCCAGCTCTGGCGTGAAACCGATGTCACCCACACTCAGGCGGCCGTGGCCATGCCCACCATAAAGTAGGCACACACACAGCAAATAATAACTACAACCTGCTTGGAGCTGGACTGGAGCTAAAAAAAAGAAAAAAAAAAAAAAACGCAGTGAGTAGAGTGTGATGAGTGCAGAGCGAAGCGGTGTGGTAAAAGACTTAAGGCCAGAAAGGCAGAATTGTTAAAGCTGTTAAACAGCAAAAATGTCATAAGTTGGGACAACTCGGTTAAGTTACATGCCGAAGTTGAACACATAAAAAACTTACTTTCAACACGAAAAAGTCAGACACCAGCCGCGCACACATCCACCTACCCTGATATCAAAAATATTGCAAAGCAACAATTAATCCAACAACCACCCAAATTAAAGGAGATTCCGAAGCTGAAGAAGACCTGCCCTAATGACTGCGAGGGACCGTTAAACTCACCTCACTGTGAGTACACCTGTGCAGCCTGCACCGGTGCCCCAACACAGAAGCAGTAACAACCTGCACAGCCAGCACCTGCAAACATTACATTACATCCAACAAATAAACACCTGTGCGAAGACCAGCACCGGTGCCGCCAGCGCAACAAGCTGTGCCATCGGAATAAGTGCGAGAGGCACACCGCCACTTGCGCATACGAGGGAGCATCAGCGTGCCACATCCGGCGACGCCCAGCTGATGCAACGATGAACAACAGTTGCAGCTACATCCCTAATTACTTTTAATTAAATATAAAAAAAAAAAACATGATATGAAATTAAACATACATATTAAATTAAATAGTAATAAACAAAACTCAAAAATTGTAATGCCCGACGACAATTGAGTCGACCGGCAAGACGTTTGGCCCGTACAGCCATTCGAAATAATAGGTAGGAAATATACAGATTGTAAAAAAAAAAAATTTTTAAAGATGCGTTTTAAGCAGAAAACAAACAAGCAAAACAAAACCCGACTTGTAAAACAATAAAAGCATCAAATTCAATAAATATAGTAATAAAACCTCAAATGTGCGATACAAACAACAACTTGTCTTGTAAAAGTTAACGAAAACAAATTTAACATTACGCATTTGTAAATTTTTTTTTAAGATAATTCCTTTTTAATTTTATGTATGATCCCATACAATATATGAATATTAATATCAAAAAGAGGAAATTAAAAAGTTATAATTCGTTCAGTTTGTCTCATTAGGTAATTCAACATTTAATCAAGAATTAGCATGATTAAGGACAAGATTAACAAGGTATATAACGATTATACAGACTTTCGTATGCGAGCCATACAAATTTTGCAAAGGCATAGAGAATTCATACCAGTATATGAGTTCGAATACGAATATATAGAAACATTCGGCACAGTGACAAGTCCACTCTATTCATGTTCTAAAATAGAGAGCGGAATAATCTTGTCTACACTACCCTACGTCAAAATAAAAACAATTATTGACGAGCATCCGATTCTAGGGCACACAACAATTGTCTTAGTACGTCTGCATAGGTAGTAGTCAAACCAAAAGGCAAGAATATTTATATAGGAATATGGGGGGAAAAGAATCAAAGGCAGATGATAACACTGCCAATGTAGTTAACGTAGTAGAAGTCGTAGACACCACTCCCCATGTGCAGTTAACGAACATACTGCTAATAATACTCATTGTAATAACAGTAGACATCCTTCTGAAGATTTATCTTCTTCATAAAAAATCACTAAGGAAGCGTTACATGAGTCGAGCCAACGACTTAGACAAGGTCTAAGCCACTGCTTAAATAAAATATTTAAGTAGCGGAAGCTTACATGGACTGGTCCCAAATAGTAGAAAAGATAAAGCGGCATAGGGAAAATTTCGATAAATCATACAAGTGCCTTAATAAAAGCACACCAGTTTTAACACCCACCATAATTAAACATACTGAGATCCTTGTATATGAGTACAATGAAATCAGGAGTATAGTTACCGAGTGTCAAAATAAACTGACAAGTTTACAATGAAATCAGGAGTATAGTTACCGAGTGTCAAAATAAACTGACAAGTTTACACAGAGTCCAAACTTCAGACGTTTTACAGCGTCTAAGGGATAATCTGGTAAACTTAAATAAAAAGTATGATCTCCAGCTTTATCTACCATCGGTGTTAAATACACCAGTAACATTTGATAAGACACTAATGACAAACGACCAAATAGAAGATACAAAATTAGTAAACATGGCACAAACAGTTGTAGAATTTATCAAGCTAGCCACATCTCTAATACCAGAGTTTGACGGTAAGCCGGAAAATCTACAAAGTTTTCTAGATTCTCTGAATCTATTAGAAACCTTAAAAGGCACACATGAGCTAACGGCCATAAGCCTTATAAAAACAAAACTAAAAGGCCATGCAAGAAATCTAATAAGTAATGAGCAGACAATTGCTGCAATCATTACGCAACTGTCAAATGCAGTAAAAGGAGAATCGGTAGAAGTTGTATCTGCCAAGCTACTTAATCTGCAACAGAAAAACAAAACGGCTAACCAATACACCCAAGAGGTGGAAAAACTGACAAAGGCCCTTGAAGGCGCCTATATCAGTGAAGGTCTAAGCCAATCACTTGCAAACAAATACAGCACTACAACAGCTGTAAAAGCTATGACCCAAAATTGTTCGATTGATAAGGTAAAACTTATCATGCAGGCAGGCACATTCACAAATATGAATGATGCCGTATCCAAATTTGTCAATAGCTGCACGGAGATAACAGGTCAAAGTAACACTGTCCTGTATTATCGACGAGGTGCAAGCAATAATAATAGAGGAGGCCGAGGTTATAATCGTGGCAGAAATTACAACCACAACAACTATAACCGAGGCAGTAACAACAATAACAATAATTACAATAACCGTGGAGGAAGACGAGGCCAAAATAGAGGAAGAGGCCGAGGTAACTCCAACCAAGGTTATAATAGTAACCAGGTGAGAATGGCGCAAAATACGCCGGAAAACTCTCAGAACCCTTTAGGAAACAACCAGTAAATGTAAAGGTTCATTCCATCAATTACAGTCTTAATATATTTGTCACTTTTTATAATCATTCAACTGAAAATAAACTCACATTCCTAATGGATACTGGTGCAGATATCTCACTTTTAAAAATAAATTCAGACAATTTCAAAATTCGAGAAGAAAAAATTATAAACATCCAAGGCATAGGCCAAGGTGTAATAAAATCTCAAGGAACAACTTCAATAGAACTTCAATCCACAAAATATATTATTCCACACGAATTTCATTTAGTAGATTCCGATTTTTCAATACCGTGTGATGGAATAATAGGCATTGATTTTATTAAAAAATTCAATTGTCAATTAGATTTCAAACCAAGTGAAGACTGGTTCATAATTAGACCTCAAAATTTAAATTATCCAATTCATGTTCCGATAACATATAGTGCTGGCAACAACACAGTTCTCTTGCCAGCCAGATCCCAAGTAATTCGAAAAATAGACATTAATACAGTAAATGATTACATATTTGTTCCTAATCAAGAAATACATAATGGAATTTATGTTGCAAATACAATAGCAGCATCCAAACATGTATACATTCGCCTTCTAAACACAACTAATTTCGACCAATTGGTCAAAGTAAACAAAATCCAATATGAAAATTTAAAAGATTACGACATTCATAGAACTACTCCAGAAAATAGAAGCGAACAAGTACTTTCAAAATTAAATAAAAATTTTCCAGAACAATTCAAAAGTCAACTAACAGAATTATGCACCAAGTATAGTGATGTGTTCGGACTGGAAACCGAACCAATAGCGACAAATAATTTCTATAAACAAACATTAAGACTTAAAGATGATGAACCCATTTATATTAAAAACTACAGAAGCCCGCATAGCCACGTTAAAGAAATTCAAAAACAAGTAGGGAAATTAATAAACGACAAAATCGTAGAACCGTCTGTATCCGAGTATAACAGCCCACTCTTGTTAGTTCCGAAAAAATCATTACCAAATTCGGAAGAAAAGAAATGGCGATTAGTAATTGACTATCGCCAAATCAACAAAAAATTACTTTCTGATAAATTCCCGCTCCCCAGAATTGATGATATTCTAGACCAACTGGGCAGAGCTAAATACTTTTCATGCCTTGACTTAATGTCAGGTTTCCACCAAATTGAACTTGAAGAAAATTCAAGAAATATAACATCTTTTTCAACGAGCAATGGCTCATATCGCTTCACGCGATTACCATTCGGTCTTAAAATAGCACCAAATTCCTTTCAGAGAATGATGACTATAGCATTCTCGGGCTTAGAACCCTCTCAGGCATTCCTTTATATGGATGACTTAATGGTGATAGGATGTTCCGAAAAACACATGATTAAAAACTTAACTGATGTTTTTAATGTATATAGGAAATATAACCTTAAGTTGCATCCAGAAAAATGTTCATTTTTCATGCATGAAGTGACATTTTTAGGTCACAAATGTACTGACAAAGGAGTATTGCCAGATGACAAGAAGTTTGACGTCATCAAAAATTATCCTGTCCCTCATGATGCGGACAGCGCGAGACGATTTGTAGCATTCTGCAATTATTATCGTCGATTTATAAAAAACTTCGCCGATTATTCACGGCACATAACTAGATTATGTAAAAAGAATGTTCCTTTTGAATGGTCAAGTGA
Organism: Drosophila novamexicana; assembly: GCF_003285875.2. Lineage (NCBI taxonomy): Eukaryota > Metazoa > Arthropoda > Insecta > Diptera > Drosophilidae > Drosophila > Drosophila novamexicana. Next base: position 411,335 of record NW_020824802.1, on the reverse strand, counting down.
ATGCCAAAACGCATTCCAATACCTTAAAGAAAAGCTTATGCACCCCACATTATTACAATATCCTGATTTTCGCAAAGAATTTTGCATTATAACAGATGCAAGTAAACAAGCTTGCGGAGCAGTTCTAACTCAGAACCGTGATGGAATTCAGCTCCCAATAGCTTATGCATATCGTTCATTTACAAAAGGGGAAAGCAATAAGAGCACAACAGAACAAGAGTTAGCGGCAATTCATTGGGCAATTACCCATTTTAGACCATATATTTATGGCAAACATTTTACTATTAAAACGGATCACAGACCATTGACATATCTTTTTTCTATGACTAATCCCAGTTCTAAATTAACTCGCATGCGGCTAGAGCTTGAAGAATACGACTTCACAGTAGAATACCTAAAGGGGAAAGATAAGAAAGATAAGATTTTTCCAATCAACTTACTCTTCAGTCTGTCCTAATACTAATGCTTACCCTTATACTATTTCTTCCGCAAGTTATATACCTCCTCTAATTATTTCACACTCCTCTCTCCTATTAGCTATAAACTCTTTAAAGTCTTCTTACTCTCCTGGGCCGGACAATATTCCTAGTTGTCTTCTCAAGGAGTGTAGTTCTTCCCTTCTTTATCCATTGCTAAAGCTTTTTAATCTATCCCTTGAAACTTCTGTCTTTCCATCTCTTTGGAAAGAATCTTATATCATTCCTCTTCACAAGAAAGGTGGGAAGTCTGATATACAAAATTACAGGGGCATTGCAAAACTGTCCGCTATTCCTAAATTATTTGAAAAAATAATCACTTCGAATTTGCAGCATTTCTGCAAATCAGTTGTTTCCCCTGTTCAACACGGATTCGTAAAGAATCGGTCAACTACGACCAATCTGCTTGAGTTTACTTCCTTGGTAAACGATGCTTTCCTTTCGAAAATGCAAACTGATGTCATTTACACTGACTTCAGTAAGGCGTTTGACTCTGTGCACCATGACATTTTACTTTTTAAACTTGACCGAATAGGTTTCCCCCTGTCTCTTCTGCTTTGGATTAATTCGTATTTAAAAGGTAGGACCCAAAGAGTAATGCTGAGGCTGACTACCTCTAAACGGGTTCACGTTACTTCTGGTGTTCCTCAAGGTAGTCATCTTGGACCTTTACTCTTTACCCTTTTTATAAATGATCTCCCCTCTGTCATATCACATGCCCGTGTACTCATGTATGCGGACGATGTCAAACTTTTTCTATCATACACTAATCCCCTACATCATTCTCGTCTACAAGACGATTTGAACGCTATGCAACTATGGTGTTCGGCCAATCAATTGCATCTAAACTGTTCAAAGTGTATGTTTATGACTTTTAATCGTACTACACCTTATCTTGTCAGTTATACAATCGACAATATCCCTTTGCAACGTATACTAACAGTTAAGGATCTAGGCGTAGTTTTTGATTCTAAACTCTGTTTCAATCTTCACATAGATACCATCGTTAATGAGGCAAAAGGTGTACTTGGATTCATTAAACGATGGTCTAAAGAGTTTAACGATCCTTTTATAACAAAACTTCTGTACATCTCTCTTGTTCGCCCTATCCTTGAATACTGCTCTTGCATTTGGTCTCCACAGTATAACAACAGCCAGGATCGTATTGAATCTGTTCAGAAGCAATTTCTGCTTTTTGCCTTACGAGGTTTAAATTGGGACCCTAATCTTCGGTTGCCATCCTACTCCAGCAGACTGCTTCTTCTCAACCTTCCGTCGTTAACCAACCGTAGGACAATTCTCGGTGTTGTCCTTCTACATAAGTTGATTATTGGCGACATAGATTCTCCTTTTCTGCTAGGGCGTCTTCAATTCTCTGTTCCGGCTAGACCAACCTGAAATTATCGCCCCTTTTTACTATCTACGTGCACAACAGACTACGCTATGCACAATCCTTTTCGCGTGCTATGTAAAAAATTATAATAGTTTGCATCACGTTTTCTCTACCGAACTGTCTCTACCCCTAATAAAATCGTTGCTTTCAGGATACCTTCGGGAAGTCGCTGACCATTCCCAGCTATGAGCAGGGGCATAGCTTGCCGGACAGGCTGAAAAATTTTTCCCCCACCGGGTCGGTGATTTCCCATTACTTTTCTCTCTGTCCTATCTACTTAACACTCTTTATCTAACTTACATTGCTTTACTTTATTAACAATTCTTCTTACTTTCATTTTTCCTATTTATTGTATTTTCTTTATTAATATAGCAAATTAAGATTATTTTAATGCTACTTGAAAACACTTTTTTCCTACTTACAACCTTCTGCTTAGATGTAGGCTCTAATAGCGTCACTGACAAAATTAGCTGTGAAAAGGGGCACAGCTGGCCGGACTGGCAAATAAAACACCTCCATCGGTCGGTGATGCTATTTAGAAAATTGTATCCTTTAACTAGGCTTTTAGCATAAAATTCTATTGTATATTCTATTGAATAATGAGGAAGACACTCGTTTTGTCGACCATTAATAAATAAATAAAAATAAATAAAAATAATTTCGTAGCAGACGCACTTTCGCGTATTAATATAAAGGAACTCAAAGATATGCAACATAAAGTCCTGAAAGTCACTACCAGGCGACAAAGTAGACAAAATAAAAACTGTACAGTAGAAAATTATGAACTTCTGCCAAGGCAAAGTCATAAAAATGTATCCAAGCCCAACGTACATGAAGTCATTACAAATGATGAAGTACGAAAAGTAGTGACCTTGCGCATAACAGAATCTAAATGTTTATTTAAACATGGAAATAAAATTATCGCAAGAATTGAAGTTAGCGATTTATATACCAATGAAATTCTCGACCTAGGTCAGTTCTTCCAAAGGCTCGAAAAAGAGACCGGTATATTAAAAATCAGCCAACTCAAAGTGGCACCGAGCGAAAAGATCTTTGAATCAGTTTCAATAGATTCTTTTAAAAATATGGGCAATGAAATATTAAAATCTTTAAGAGTAGCGCTACTCCAGCCGGTGACCCAAATAAAAGATGAAAAAGAGATACAACAAATATTGTCTACATACCATGACGACCCAATTCAAGGAGGTCATAGCGGCATAACAAGAACGTTAACGAAAATAAAAAGACACTACTACTGGAAAAATATGACACGTCATATAAAAGAGTACGTACGTAGATGTCAAAAATGCCAAATGTCTAAAACAAAGACGCACACAAAAACTCCTCTGACTCTCACCGAAACACCTGTGAATGCTTTCGATATAGTGATAGTGGATACTGTTGGTCCGCTACCCAAATCGGAAAATGGTAATGAATACATAGTCACATTAATATGTGACCTTACAAAATATTTAGTAGCCATTCCAATAAAAAGCAAAAGCGCAAATAATGTCGCAAAAGCTATATTCGAAAATTTCATACTCAAGTTTGGTCCAATGAAGACGTTCATCTCGGACATGGGAACAGAGTATAAAAACCAGATTTTAACTGACTTATGCAAGTATTTGAAGATCAAGAATCTCACCTCAACTGCATATCATCATCAAACATTAGGGACAATATCGAACTTTTAATGAATACATTCGTTCATACATCTCTGCAGACAAATCTGATTGGGATGTCTGGGTTCAATATTTCACTTATTGCTTCAACACGACACCATCAGCAACGCATGAGTATTGTCTATACGAACTAGTATTTGGCAGACTACCGAAACAGTTCATAGATTTAAACAAAACTAATTACATAGATCCTATTTATAATTTAGATGACTATTCTAAGGAAATAAAGTTTAGATTAGAAATAGCATACAAAAGAGCTAGAATTATGTTAGAAAAAGCTAAAGCTTATAGGAAATAAGCATATGACGGAAAAACAAAAAACTTTGAATTAAAAGTAGGAGATAAAGTACTTATAAGAAACGAAACAGGGCACAAATTAGACCCAGCATATTTAGGACCATATATAGTAGAGAAAATAGAAGATAATGACAACATTTTTATTAAAGATAGTAAAGATAAAAAACAAAAAGTTCATAAGAATAGATTAAAAATTTTTAATTCTTAATAAAATAAAATAAAAATATATGACGGCCTGATCAACCGAATGAAAAAAAAAAAAATTTTTACAAATAAACGAATTATAAATTTTTATACCTTAAATAATTTTGTATTTTTATACTCCAACATTTAAAATTTATTATTATATATAAAAAAAAAAAAAAAAAAAAAAACAAAAATTTCAATTTAAAAAAAAAAAAAAAAAAAAATGACAAGAACATGACAAAAAGAAACCCCACAATAATTAAGTTCATTTAATAACTACACATTCATAATGTTACGTTATTTCTCTAAAAGGGTAGGTGTAGTGCGTATATGCCCGTACAGAATACCCTGTATTCAAATATAAAGTATGCAGCACTTTGTTGCATACAATAACAATAATAACGTAAACAAGCCCAGAGCCAGCTTATGTATTGGCTCGGTCTCAGATTACGCAGCGCGGTTCACTAGCCTCACTAGCTGACCGTTTATGCTTATGCTGCATATCCCACGCTCCGTCTGAGCGCATTCCGTGAGCAATATATATGCTCACTAATACAGGCATATGCGAGCTACTCACTCTCCCTCTCTTTGTAGCTGTTAATGAATAACAGCATAAGTATATATGTATATCCATAGGCTAAGCGAACATTATAACAAGTTAATAAATTCATTCTGATTCTGACCAACAAGCGAACCACATATGTTAACATTCCTACAAAATATAAATTAATTAAAAGTAAAAATATTTTCAAGCCACAGGAAAAAAGTTAGGGACGAAAGGAAAGAAAAGAAAACAAATTACATTTAAGTGAAAGTTTATCATCAACAGCAAGAACTACATGACCTGCAGAGTCATTCCTAGCTATCGGTTAACAAGACCCCAAAGCCATAATAAAAAAACAACAAATACAACAACAACGGCACCAGCAGTAATAACACAACAACAACAAACATAATTAATTGTGCAGTGCACTAAATAAAGAAAGAAAGAAAAAAATGCAAAGCTGCAACAAAATAACAAAAACACATATAGCAAATAAACTACAGCATTTTGTGCGCGCAAATCAAAACTGAATTGCAGAACCAACTTATAATACATGGAACACAGATAATACAGATAAACACACAACAACAACAAAAGAAATCCCAAGAGCAAGACGAGCAACCAGCAGACCAAGATACGAACTTCAGAAATGCCGCTCCTGTCGAGCAAAGGATCGCACAGACGTGGGAGATTAAAAAAAATGTATACATATATATATATATATAGACATATAAATTAAACCACCATTCATGAAAATAAAAAAAAAAGTAATTTCGTCATGGTTGAAGACAAAATTAATCAAATATACAAAGGCATAGGAAATTCATGTCAATATATGAATTTAAACAGGAATATATTGAAACATATTGTGAGGCGGCTACCCAGAATGGCCACACAATTCTGTTTCGTGGCAAGGAGCCGTTAGATTTGTAGTTTTATTGTTTAGTAAATTTTAAGTAGCATAAATATTAATAGTAGGAAAGGCAAGGAGCCGTTAGATTTATAGTTTATTGTGATGTCAGTTAGTAGTCAAGAAGGCAAGGAGCCAGGAATAGAATAGAATATAATTGAATTTGAACTTAACCGTCGGCTGCCGCAGCAGCCGTGCTTTGCTGATCGGTTGCTCAACACCGCCCTCGGAAGCGCAGTTTCAACTCGGCGGCGAAGAGCGAAAGCTCCGAAGCGAAGCTACGAAAGTACGCGGCGAAGTTGAGCGGCCGAGGCGAGCGCACGGCTCGCTAGCAAGCGTGTCGGCACTTTTTGAGAGACCTTCACAGTAAGTAGACGTATGTCGGAATAGCAGAGCGGGAAACATAACCCCAGAAATATGTAGCGGACCGCTAGGGCTCCAGGCAGTGCGGCTAAGTTTTATCGTAAGGAAATAGTAGGGTGGTGTTGAACAATTATAAGGATAAGACGAAGTGAATAAAATAAGTAAGTAAACTAGTAAAGAAGTTGCTAATTTAACTCTTATTTAACTCTAACCCCGGGTACCGTGGCTAGCCGGTACTCAACGTAACTTCCGCTACCTAGCTTAAAGCGGAGTATCGAGAGACGAGGCTTCATTCCGTCGCTCACTGTAACGCCCCCTTTTCCTTACCTAAAGTGTAGGGTATCGAGAAAGACGATACGTTACGTCACTCACGGTACCTTCCCAGCGGTAGTTTGTGTGTGTAACACTTCTCCTCTCCCTAAACTCTCTACTCCAGCAACTAACAAACGTCTTCTTGGCTTGCTGAGCCTGGCCACACCGAGATTTATACCCCGGCCAGTAGATTCCTTACAAGTGGCGCCCAAGCAGGGCTTTAGAGGAGTTGAGGGGCGTGGCATGTTTGCGGAATAAAGCTCCACACGTGTGCACAAACGTGTGCCGCAGTCGACGTCGGCGTCAAAAGGCCGTTAAGGCGTCGCGACAGCGACTGTACAGTGGGACGAATTCAGTTCACGCGCGGTGAAAACTGAGTTCGTCAGTACAGTCAGGGAGGACAATGCCAACGGGTGTGCTTAGTAAAAGAAGTGTACGATAAGAATTAATTTCCTTGTGCGAAGCAAAAAAAAAGGTTAAATAAACGAGAATTAAAGTGAATCAATTTTGTTTAATTTTCTTTTGTGAAGTGAAAGAAATTAAGAGAACAAATATCAAGATGCGAGAAAATTAAAACAATAAGTGACAAAGGCAGAAAGAAACGAGAGAAAAAAAAAACAATCAAGGACCATTAAGTGCAGTTTTCTTCTATTTTTTATTTTTTTGTATGTTCAAATTGGTGCAATAAACGGAAAAATACTGACAAAGAAAAAAAAAAGAGGAAAAAAATAGGGAGAAACAAGAGGTTCTAGTCGGGAGTTCCCGACTAGGGGATACCCTGAACCCTCTTCTTCCAACATCAAATGCATATATAAGTATATTCATTTTTAGAAGCTATATGTCAAGTTTGGTGACTCTAGCTCTTATTATTACCTTATACGTTCTGAGATCCTTGCGTTCATACATACGGACGGACGGACAGACAGACGGACATGGCTAGATCGACTCGGCTATTGATGCTGATCAAGAATATATATACTTTATGGGGTCGGAGATGCTTCCTTCTACCTGTTACATACATTTGGATTTTGCACAAATACAACATACCCTTATACCCATTTTTAATGGGTTCAGGGTATAAAAAACAAATAAAATTAAATATAAGCCTGCAGAAAGAAAATAGACAAAACAAAAAAAAAAAAAAAAAGAAAAACACGAACAAAAGTGAATTGCGTTGAATCAACGGAACGAGAGCTGCCCAGGCGCCAAACACGATAATCGATCCTTGAGTGGGTAAAAAAACTCTGAATGGAGCCAGGTGAGTGCCAAAATCCGGGTGTAGACGTGCGCTGGATCCACCAGCAATACAAAGAGGAATTGATGGCGATCGCCGATGAGTTTGCCAAAACGATAGAGCCGCCATCCTGAGGCGTTTGACCCAACGTGGGCGGACGACCGCGTAGGAAATCGGTACCAGACCTGAGGAGCTTGCAACTATACGAGCGTCTGTAGATTCCAACCCCTAGCTTAGCCGTTACGGCGGTAGGGGAGGCCCATGAAGTTAGAAGGAACGAAGCCATCCGAACAACAGCGATTTGCACAGAGCTAGGATGAACCCTTTCCGAAACGAATAATGGCTCTTATTTTCCCCGGCCATATTCTCAGTCGGAGGCCAAGCCTCTCGCAAACGTTCCGGAACAAGTCCGAAAGCGCGGCATGAGGTACTATGGCCGTTTCGACCCCCTTGGGTTCCTAGAGGACCTAGAGGAGCGCGCCATTACGTATGGTATAGCCCTCGATCCGTTGGCTCGGGCCATGAGCGAAGTATTCTGCGACCGCGCCGCTCGTTGGTTTTTGAGTAGCGGAGTAAGGACTGTGGCATGGTGAGTGTTTAAGAGGGGCTTCTTAGCGCTTTCTACCACCACGCTACTTTGAAAGGCTGGGGGACGAAATCCGGTCCCGCCGTCAGCGCGTGGGGGAAGAATTTAAAGAATACTTAATAGAGATGTGGGCTTTGATGCACCATGCCAGATATGAGCCGGCGCAGGAGTTGCACCAGATATATAAAAATGCCGCCCCCGAATACAAGCTTTACGTACGGCGGCAAGATTTTTCAACCTTGTCCCAGCTGACTCAGCTAGCTGTGGAGTACGAGACAGTCATAAGGCAGAGAACGGAATATTCGGGGAGCAGGTAAGGGAATCAGATGGTCGCGGGCTCAAGTAGCGCAGAGTGGGCAAGGACGACACAGCCCCCGGGGGGACACCTTAACCCATTCCGGTCTACTCCCATTGGATTCAGAGCGATTGTTGTGGATAGACAAGTCTCCGCCCCGCCGGAAACGGCCCCTGCGGAAGTGGCCCATCAAATGACGAACCAAGAGGCCGGAACCGGGAATGATCCGCGACGAGCATGTCGCAGGTGCGCACAGGAGGGGCACTTTGCCAGGGAATGTCCCAATGCGCCCGTTTTGTTTTGTTGGGTATGTGAGCACCGGAGCAGAAGTAGCCAGGATTGTTGTCGCCGCACGGAGGCGCTAAACGGGCAACGGGGTCGCCCAGGTCAGGGTCGGGTCGACGCCGACACACACGGAACTCGGTAGTAGTACACCCGCTTAAGGTGGAGGCCGGATCGTCGCCACGGTGGAGATTGGCGGACGAACGATGCTTGCCACCATCGATACCGGGGCCACTCACAGCTTCATGAGCGAAGATTGCGTGCGCAAGTGTGCTATTCGGTGAAGGGGGGAGGACGTAGAGGCGCGTATTCGGCTGGCAGATGGGTTCACCTCGAAGTAGGGCAAGCATTGAGGTTAGACGTTGGCCTAGCGGGGAAAGCGACCAGCATACTGATGCTCATCATGCCTTCGATGTAGACCACGTCATCCTGGGGATGGATTTCTTGGGTGTGATGGGCACTACAATCCGCTGCGGCAATGCAAAACTGGACTTAGAGACGGCACCGTTCGCAAGGCGCGGAGCAAGCGAAGAGCCGAAAGAAGGCCTCACCCGTCAAGATGCGGGAGTGCCTGCTCAGGATGGGGAAGAGATGAGGATGGAACCGAAGGAAGGCCTCCCAGGTCACGAAAAGAGAGCACCTGCTCGGCATCAGAGTAGAGGGAAGTCGAAAGAAGGCCTCACGCGTCAGGGAACGGGAGTACCTGCTCGGCGACTCACGGAAAAAGAAAAAGAGAAGGAAGTGAGGGAAGAGTCTCACTCGGGATTGGATCGAGAGCTTGGAGAGTCCAAGTGGCGGCGCTTAGAGCTGCATAGGCAGATCTAAGCTGGTCATGGAGGCGGCACGACGAGGTCCCAGATAACGGAAGGATTAGGAGCAATGACTAGAATCCATACGCACGCAGGGGATCAGGAGCGACTGCCAGAGGGGAGCGATCATGGAGCTCTATCTGGGGTTGGAGTGCTGCCCGGAGGTGGCGAGATGCAAAGCGAGCCCAGCATCGAAGAGGCAGAGTGGCCAGCGGATCTGGATCCGGAACTCAGGGAGTTCCTGGAGTCGAAACTGGCACTCTTCGAGGGGCTGCAGGGAGTCTAGCATATAGCGGAGCACAGGATCCAGCTAAAGGAAGACAAGCCATTAAAACAGAGATATTATCCGAAGAATCCGGCTATGCAAAGGGTGATTGACAAAAAGGTGCCATCGAGCCGTCGCGTAGTCCGCACAGCGCCCCAATCGTCTTAGTCAAAAAGAAGAGTGGCGAATGGCGCATATGCATCGACTACTACTTAACCGGCGGCTGCCGCAGCAGCCGTGCTTTGCTGATCGGTTGCTCAACACCGCCCTCGGAAGCGCAGTTTCAACTCGGCGGCGAAGAGCGAAAGCTCCGAAGCGAAGCTACGAAAGCACGCGGCGAAGTTGAGCGGCCGAGGCGAGCACACGGCTCGTCATGGTTGAGGACAAAATTAATCAAATATACAAAGGCATAGGAAATTCATGTCAATATATAAATTTAAACAGGAATATATTGAAACATATTGTGAGGCGGCTACCCAGAATGGCCACACAATTCTGTTTCGTGGCAAGGAGCCGTTAGATTTGTAGTTTTATTGTTTAGTAAATTTTAAGTAGCATAAATATTAATAGTAGGAAAGGCAAGGAGCCGTTAGATTTATAGTTTATTGTGATGTCAGTTAGTAGTCAAGAAGGCAAGGAGCCAGGAATAGAATAGAATATAATTGAATTTGAACTTAACCGTCGGCTGCCGCAGCATCCGTGCTTTGCTGATCGGTTGCTTAACACCGCCCTCGGAAGCGCAGTTTCAACTCGGCGGCGAAGAGCGAAAGCTCCGAAGCGAAGCTACGAAAGTACGCGGCGAAGTTGAGCGGCCGAGGCGAGCGCACGGCTCGCTAGCAAGCGTGTCGGCACTTTTTGAGAGACCTTCACAGTAAGTAGACGTATGTCGGAATAGCAGAGCGGGAAACATAACCCCAGAAATATGTAGCGGACCGCTAGGGCTCCAGGCAGTGCGGCTAAGTTTTATCGTAAGGAAATAGTAGGGTGGTGTTGAACAATTATAAGGATAAGACGAAGTGAATAAAATAAGTAAGTAAACTAGTAAAGAAGTTGCTAATTTAACTCTTATTTAACTCTAACCCCGGGTACCGTGGCTAGCCGGTACTCAACGTAACTTCCGCTACCTAGCTTAAAGCGGAGTATCGAGAGACGAGGCTTCATTCCGTCGCTCACTGTAACGCCCCCTTTTCCTTACCTAAAGTGTAGGGTATCGAGAAAGACGATACGTTACGTCACTCACGGTACCTTCCCAGCGGTAGTTTGTGTGTGTAACACTTCTCCTCTCCCTAAACTCTCTACTCCAGCAACTAACAAACGTCTTCTTGGCTTGCTGAGCCTGGCCACACCGAGATTTATACCCCGGCCAGTACCCGGCTTACAAGTGGCGCCCAAGCAGGGCTTTAGAGGAGTTTAGGGGCGTGGCATGTTTGCGGAATAAAGCCCCGCAAATATGCACAAATAAGTGTTATAAAAAGAAAAAAAAATAGGTTGCATATAAGGTATTTTTGAGTCGGGATTACCCTAGAATGTATGTACCCTAGCAGAAGATAAGAGAAAGGGAAGACATCACATATGGGTAAAATGCAAATATAGGGTATTAGATAGTCGCGCATACCCCAGTAAGTGCATTTCATACCCTATGTCAGGCGCTAAGAATGAACACCTGCAAGATTTAGGAAACAAAAATGTGTAAAAAGTCGAGTTCACAAAGCGGAGAGTAAAAATATAACGGTCGGTCGAAAATAAAACAGCACACTTGCGACAGACGGGCGACAAGGAAACCACACTTGCACACGTGTGCACAAACGTGTGCCGCAGTCGACGTCGGCGTCAAAAGGCCGTTAAGGCGTCGCGACAGCGACTATACAGTGGGACGAATTCAGTTCACGCGCGGTGAAAACTGAGTTCGTCAGTACAGTCAGGGAGGACAATGCCAACGGGTGTGCTTAGTAAAAGAAGTGTACGATAAGAATTAATTTCCTTGTGCGAAGCAAAAAAAAAGGTTAAATAAACGAGGATTAAAGTGAATCAATTTTGTTTAATTTTCTTTTGTGAAGTGAAAGAAATTAAGAGAACAAATATCAAGATGCGAGAAAATTAAAACAATAAGTGACAAAGGCAGAAAGAAACGAGAGAAAAAAAAAAACAATCAAGGACCATTAAGTGCAGTTTTCTTCTATTTTTTATTTTTTTGTATGTTCAAATTGGTGCAATAAACGGAAAAATACTGACAAAGAAAAAAAAAAGAGGAAAAAAATAGGGAGAAACAAGAGGTTCTAGTCGGGAGTTCCCGACTAGGGGATACCCTGAACCCTCTTCTTCCAACATCAAATGCATATATAAGTATATTCATTTTTAGAAGCTATATGTCAAGTTTGGTGACTCTAGCTCTTATTATTACCTTATACGTTCTGAGATCCTTGCGTTCATACATACGGACGGACGGACGGACGGACAGACAGACGGACATGGCTAGATCGACTCGGCTATTGATGCTGATCAAGAATATATATACTTTATGGGGTCGGAGATGCTTCCTTCTACCTGTTACATACATTTGGATTTTGCACAAATACAACATACCCTTATACCCATTTTTAATGGGTTCAGGGTATAAAAAACAAATAAAATTAAATATAAGCCTGCAGAAAGAAAATAGACAAAACAAAAAAAAAAAAAGAAAAACACGAACAAAAGTGAATTGCGTTGAATCAACGGAACGAGAGCTGCGCAGGCGCCAAACACGATAATCGATCCTTGAGTGGGTAAAAAAACTCTGAATGCAGCCAGGTGAGTGCCAAAATCCGGGTGTAGACGTGCGCTGGATCCACCAGCAATACAAAGAGGAATTGATGGCGATCGCCGATGAGTTTGCTAAAACGATATAGCCGCCATCCTGAGGCGTTTGACCCAACGTGGGCGGACGACTGCGTAGGAAATCGGTACCAGACCTGAGGAGCTTGCAACTATACGAGCGTCTGTAGATTCCAACCCCTAGTTTAGCCGTTACGGCGGTAGGGGAGGCCCATGAAGTTAGAAGGAACGAAGCCATCCGAACAACAGCGGTTTGCACAGAGCTAGGATGAACCCTTTCCGAAACGAATAATGGCTCTTATTTTCCCCGGCCATATTCTCAGTCAGAGGCCAAGCCTCTCGCAAACGTTCCGGAACAAGTCCGAAAGCGCGGCATGAGGTACTATGGCCGTTTCGACCCCCTTGGGTTCCTAGAGGACCTAGAGGAGCGCGCCATTACGTATGGTATAGCCCTCGATCCGTTGGCTCGGGCCATGAGCGAAGTATTCTGCGACCGCGCCGCTCGTTGGTTTTTGAGTAGCGGAGTAAGGACTGTGGCATGGTGAGTGTTTAAGAGGGGCTTCTTAGCGCGTTCTACCACCACGCTACTTTGAAAGGCTGGGGGACGAAATCCGGTCCCGCCGTCAGCACGTGGGGGAAGAATTTAAAGAATACTTAATAGAGATGTGGGCTTTGATGCACCATGCCAGATATGAGCCGGCGCAGGAGTTGCACCAGATACATAAAAATGCCGCCCCCGAATACAAGCTTTACGTACGGCGGCAAGATTTTTCAACCTTGTCCCAGCTGACTCAGCTAGCTGTGGAGTACGAGACAGTCATAAGGCAGAGAACGGAATATTCGGGGAGCAGGTAAGGGAATCAGATGGTCGCAGGCTCAAGTAGCGCAGAGTGGGCAAGGACGACACAGCCCCCGGGGGGACACCTTAACCCATTCCGGTCTACTCCCATTGGATTCAGAGCGATTGTTGTGGATAGACAAGTCTCCGCCCCGCCGGAAACGGCCCCTGCGGAAGTGGCCCATCAAATGACGAACCAAGAGGCCGGAACCGGGAATGATCCGCGACGAGCATGTCGCAGGTGCGCACAGGAGGGGCACTTTGCCAGGGAATGTCCCAATGCGCCCGTTTTGTTTTGTTGGGTATGTGAGCACCGGAGCAGAAGTAGCCAGGATTGTTGTCGCCGCACGGAGGCGCTAAACGGGCAACGGGGTCGCCCAGGTCAGGGTCGGGTCGACGCCGACACACACGGAACTCGGTAGTAGTACACCCGCTTAAGGTGGAGGCCGGATCGTCGCCACGGTGGAGATTGGCGGACGAACGATGCTTGCCACCATCGATACCGGGGCCACTCACAGCTTCATGAGCGAAGATTGCGTGCGCAAGTGTGCGATTCGGTGAAGGGGGGAGGACGTAGAGGCGCGCATTCCGCTGGCAGATGGGTTCACCTCGAAGTAGGCCAAGCATTGAGGTTAGACGTTGGCCTAGCGGGGAAAGCGATCGGCATACTGATGCTCATCATGCCTTCGATGTAGACCACGTCATCCTGGGGATGGATTTCTTGGGTGTGATGGGCACTACAATCCGCTGCGGCAATGCAAAACTGGACTTAGAGACGGCACCGTTCGCAAGGCGCGGAGCAAGCGAAGAGCCGAAAGAAGGCCTCACCCGTCAAGATGCGGGAGTGCCTGCTCAGGATGGGGAAGAGATGAGGATGGAACCGAAGGAAGGCCTCCCAGGTCACGAAAAGAGAGCACCTGCTCGGCATCAGAGTAGAGGGAAGTCGAAAGAAGGCCTCACGCGTCAGGGAACGGGAGTACCTGCTCGGCGACTCACGGAAAAAGAAAAAGAGAAGGAAGTGAGAGAAGAGTCTCACTCGGGATTGGATCGAGAGCTTGGAGAGTCCAAGTGGCGGCGCTTAGAGCTGCATAGGCAGATCTAAGCTGGTCATGGAGGCGGCACGACGAGGTCCCAGATAACGGAAGGATTAGGAGCAATGACTAGAATCCATACGCACGCAGGGGATCAGGAGCGACTGCCAGAGGGGAGCGATCATGGAGCTCTATCTGGGGTTGGAGTGCTGCCCGGAGGTGGCGAGATGCAAAGCGAGCCCAGCATCGAAGAGGCAGTTGAGCGGCCGAGGCGAGCGCACGGCTCGCTAGCAAGCGTGTCGGCACTTTTTGAGAGACCTTCACAGTAAGTAGACGTATGTCGGAATGGCAGAGCGGGAAACATAACCCCAGAAATATGTAGCGGACCGCTAGGGCTCCAGGCAGTGCGGTTAAGTTTTATCGTAAGGAAATAGTAGGGTGGTGTTGAACAATTATAAGGATAAGACGAAGTGAATAAAATAAGTAAGTAAACTAGTAAAGAAGTTGCTAATTTAACTCTTATTTAACTCTAACCCCGGGTACCGTGGCTAGCCGGTACTCAACGTAACTTCCGCTACCTAGCTTAAAGCGGAGTATCGAGAGACGAGGCTTCATTCCGTCGCTCACTGTAACGCCCCCTTTTCCTTACCTAAAGTGTAGGGTATCGAGAAAGACGATACGTTACGTCACTCACGGTACCTTCCCAGCGGTAGTTTGTGTGTGTAACACTTCTCCTCTCCCTAAACTCTCTACTCCAGCAACTAACAAACGTCTTCTTGGCTTGCTGAGCCTGGCCACACCGAGATTTATACCCCGGCCAGTACCCGGCTTACAAGTGGCGCCCAAGCAGGGCTTTAGAGGAGTTTAGGGGCGTGGCATGTTTGCGGAATAAAGCCCCGCAAATATGCACAAATAAGTGTTATAAAAAGAAAAAAAAATAGGTTGCATATAAGGTATTTTTGAGTCGGGATTACCCTAGAATGTATGTACCCTAGCAGAAGATAAGAGAAAGGGAAGACATCACATATGGGTAAAATGCAAATATAGGGTATTAGATAGTCGCGCATACCCTAGTAAGTGCATTTCATACCCTATGTCAGGCGCTAAGAATGAACACCTGCAAGATTTAGGAAACAAAAATGTGTAAAAAGGCGAGTTCACAAAGCGGAGAGTAAAAATATAACGGTCGGTCGAAAATAAAACAGCACACTTGCGACAGACGGGCGACAAGGAAACCACACTTGCACTTGGGTGCACAAACGTGTGCCGCAGTCGACGTCGGCGTCAAAAGGCCGTTAAGGCGTCGCGACAGCGACTGTACAGTGGGACGAATTCAGTTCACGCGCGGTGAAAACTGAGTTCGTCAGTACAGTCAGGGAGGACAATGCCAACGGGTGTGCTTAGTAAAAGAAGTGTACGATAAGAATTAATTTCCTTGTGCGAAGCAAAAAAAAAGGTTAAATAAACGAGGATTAAAGTGAATCAATTTTGTTTAATTTTCTTTTGTGAAGTGAAAGAAATTAAGAGAACAAATATCAAGATGCGAGAAAATTAAAACAATAAGTGACAAAGGCAGAAAGAAACGAGAGAAAAAAAAAAACAATCAAGGACCATTAAGTGCAGTTTTCTTCTATTTTTTATTTTTTTGTATGTTCAAATTGGTGCAATAAACGGAAAAATACTGACAAAGAAAAAAAAAAGAGGAAAAAAATAGGGAGAAACAAGAGGTTCTAGTCGGGAGTTCCCGACTAGGGGATACCCTGAACCCTCTTCTTCCAACATCAAATGCATATATAAGTATATTCATTTTTAGAAGCTATATGTCAAGTTTGGTGACTCTAGCTCTTATTATTACCTTATACGTTCTGAGATCCTTGCGTTCATACATACGGACGGACGGACGGACGGACAGACAGACGGACATGGCTAGATCGACTCGGCTATTGATGCTGATCAAGAATATATATACTTTATGGGGTCGGAGATGCTTCCTTCTACCTGTTACATACATTTGGATTTTGCACAAATACAACATACCCTTATACCCATTTTTAATGGGTTCAGGGTATAAAAAACAAATAAAATTAAATATAAGCCTGCAGAAAGAAAATAGACAAAACAAAAAAAAAAAAAAGAAAAACACGAACAAAAGTGAATTGCGTTGAATCAACGGAACGAGAGCTGCGCAGGCGCCAAACACGATAATCGATCCTTGAGTGGGTAAAAAAAACTCTGAATGCAGCCAGGTGAGTGCCAAAATCCGGGTGTAGACGTGCGCTGGATCCACCAGCAATACAAAGAGGAATTGATGGCGATCGCCGATGAGTTTGCCAAAACGATAGAGCCGCCATCCTGAGGCGTTTGACCCAACGTGGGCGGACGACCGCGTAGGAAATCGGTACCAGACCTGAGGAGCTTGCAACTATACGAGCGTCTGTAGATTCCAACCCCTAGTTTAGCCGTTACGGCGGTAGGGGAGGCCCATGAAGTTAGAAGGAACGAAGCCATCCGAACAACAGCGATTTGCACAGAGCTAGGATGAACCCTTTCCGAAACGAATAATGGCTCTTATTTTCCCCGGCCATATTCTCAGTCAGAGGCCAAGCCTCTCGCAAACGTTCCGGAACAAGTCCGAAAGCGCGGCATGAGGTACTATGGCCGTTTCGACCCCCTTGGGTTCCTAGAGGACCTAGAGGAGCGCGCCATTACGTATGGTATAGCCCTCGATCCGTTGGCTCGGGCCATGAGCGAAGTATTCTGCGACCGCGCCGCTCGTTGGTTTTTGAGTAGCGGAGTAAGGACTGTGGCATGGTGAGTGTTTAAGAGGGGCTTCTTAGCGCGTTCTACCACCACGCTACTTTGAAAGGCTGGGGGACGAAATCCGGTCCCGCCGTCAGCACGTGGGGGAAGAATTTAAAGAATACTTAATAGAGATGTGGGCTTTGATGCACCATGCCAGATATGAGCCGGCGCAGGAGTTGCACCAGATACATAAAAATGCCGCCCCCGAATACAAGCTTTACGTACGGCGGCAAGATTTTTCAACCTTGTCCCAGCTGACTCAGCTAGCTGTGGAGTACGAGACAGTCATAAGGCAGAGAACGGAATATTCGGGGAGCAGGTAAGGGAATCAGATGGTCGCAGGCTCAAGTAGCGCAGAGTGGGCAAGGACGACACAGCCCCCGGGGGGACACCTTAACCCATTCCGGTCTACTCCCATTGGATTCAGAGCGATTGTTGTGGATAGACAAGTCTCCGCCCCGCCGGAAACGGCCCCTGCGAAAGTGGCCCATCAAATGACGAACCAAGAGGCCGGAACCGGGAATGATCCGCGACGAGCATGTCGCAGGTGCGCACAGGAGGGGCACTTTGCCAGGGAATGTCCCAATGCGCCCGTTTTGTTTTGTTGGGTATGTGAGCACCGGAGCAGAAGTAGCCAGGATTGTTGTCGCCGCACGGAGGCGCTAAACGGGCAACGGGGTCGCCCAGGTCAGGGTCGGGTCGACGCCGACACACACGGAACTCGGTAGTAGTACACCCGCTTAAGGTGGAGGCCGGATCGTCGCCACGGTGGAGATTGGCGGACGAACGATGCTTGCCACCATCGATACCGGGGCCACTCACAGCTTCATGAGCGAAGATTGCGTGCGCAAGTGTGCGATTCGGTGAAGGGGGGAGGACGTAGAGGCGCGCATCCCGCTGGCAGATGGGTTCACCTCGAAGTAGGCCAAGCATTGAGGTTAGACGTTGGCCTAGCGGGGAAAGCGATCAGCATACTGATGCTCATCATGCCTTCGATGTAGACCACGTCATCCTGGGGATGGATTTCTTGGGTGTGATGGGCACTACAATCCGCTGCGGCAATGCAAAACTGGACTTAGAGACGGCACCGTTCGCAAGGCGCGGAGCAAGCGAAGAGCCGAAAGAAGGCCTCACCCGTCAAGATGCGGGAGTGCCTGCTCAGGATGGGGAAGAGATGAGGATGGAACCGAAGGAAGGCCTCCCAGGTCACGAAAAGAGAGCACCTGCTCGGCATCAGAGTAGAGGGATGTCGAAAGAAGGCCTCACGCGTCAGGGAACGGGAGTACCTGCTCGGCGACTCACGGAAAAAGAAAAAGAGAAGGAAGTGAGGGAAGAGTCTCACTCGGGATTGGATCGAGAGCTTGGAGAGTCCAAGTGGCGGCGCTTAGAGCTGCATAGGCAGATCTAAGCTGGTCATGGAGGCGGCACGACGAGGTCCCAGATAACGGAAGGATTAGGAGCAATGACTAGAATCCATACGCACGCAGGGGATCAGGAGCGACTGCCAGAGGGGAGCGATCATGGAGCTCTATCTGGGGTTGGAGTGCTGCCCGGAGGTGGCGAGATGCAAAGCGAGCCCAGCATCGAAGAGGCAGTTGAGCGGCCGAGGCGAGCGCACGGCTCGCTAGCAAGCGTGTCGGCACTTTTTGAGAGACCTTCACAGTAAGTAGACGTATGTCGGAATGGCAGAGCGGGAAACATAACCCCAGAAATATGTAGCGGACCGCTAGGGCTCCAGGCAGTGCGGTTAAGTTTTATCGTAAGGAAATAGTAGGGTGGTGTTGAACAATTATAAGGATAAGACGAAGTGAATAAAATAAGTAAGTAAACTAGTAAAGAAGTTGCTAATTTAACTCTTATTTAACTCTAACCCCGGGTACCGTGGCTAGCCGGTACTCAACGTAACTTCCGCTACCTAGCTTAAAGCGGAGTATCGAGAGACGAGGCTTCATTCCGTCGCTCACTGTAACGCCCCCTTTTCCTTACCTAAAGTGTAGGGTATCGAGAAAGACGATACGTTACGTCACTCACGGTACCTTCCCAGCGGTAGTTTGTGTGTGTAACACTTCTCCTCTCCCTAAACTCTCTACTCCAGCGCTAACAAACGTCTTCTTGGCTTGCTGAGCCTGGCCACACCGAGATTTATAACCCGGCCAGTACCCGGCTTACAAGTGGCGCCCAAGCAGGGCTTTAGAGGAGTTTAGGGGCGTGGCATGTTTGCGGAATAAAGCCCCGCAAATATGCACAAATAAGTGTTATAAAAAGAAAAAAAAATAGGTTGCATATAAGGTATTTTTGAGTCGGGATTACCCTAGAATGTATGTACCCTAGCAGAAGATAAGAGAAAGGGAAGACATCACATATGGGTAAAATGCAAATATAGGGTATTAGATAGTCGCGCATACCCTAGTAAGTGCATTTCATACCCTATGTCAGGCGCTAAGAATGAACACCTGCAAGATTTAGGAAACAAAAATGTGTAAAAAGGCGAGTTCACAAAGCGGAGAGTAAAAATATAACGGTCGGTCGAAAATAAAACAGCACACTTGCGACAGACGGGCGACAAGGAAACCACACTTGCACTTGGGTGCACAAACGTGTGCCGCAGTCGACGTCGGCGTCAAAAGGCCGTTAAGGCGTCGCGACAGCGACTGTACAGTGGGACGAATTCAGTTCACGCGCGGTGAAAACTGAGTTCGTCAGTACAGTCGGGGAGGACAATGCCAACGAAGTAGGGAAAGCATTGAGGTTAGACGTTGGCCTAGCGGGGAAAGCGATCAGCATGCTGATGCTCATCATGCCTTCGATGTAGACCACGTCATCTTGGGGATGGATTTCTTGGGTGTGATGGGCACTACAATCCGCTGCAGCAATGCAAAACTGGACTTAGAGACGGCACCGTTCGCAAGGTGCGGAGCAAGCGAAGAGCCGAAAGAAGGCCTCACCCATCAAGATGCGGGAGTGCCTGCTCAGGATGGGGAAGAGATGAGGATGGAACCGAAGGAAGGCCTCCCAGGTCACGAAAAGAGAGCACCTGGTCGGCATCAGAGTAGAGAGAAGTCGAAAGAAGGCCTCACGCGTCAGGGAACGGGAGTACCTGCTCGGCGACTCACGGAAAAGGAAAAAGAGAAGGAAGTGAGGGAAGAGTCTCGCTCGGGATTGGATCGAGAGCTTGGAGAGTCCAAGTGGCGGCGCTTAGAGCTGCATAGGCAGATCTAAGCTGGTCATGGAGGCGGCACGACGAGGTCCCAGATAACGGAAGGATTAGGAGCAATGACTAGAATCCATACGCACGCAGGGGATCAGGAGCGACTGCCAGAGGGGAGCGATCATGGAGCTCTATCTGGGGTTGGAGTGCTGCCCGGAGGTGGCGAGATACAAAGCGAGCCCAGCATCGAAGAGGCAGAGTGGCCAGCGGATCTGGATCCGGAACTTAGGGAGTTCCTGGAGTCGAAACTGGCACTCTTCGAGGGGCTGCAGGGAGTCTAGCATATAGCGGAGCACAGGATCCGGCTAAAGGAAGACAAGCCATTAAAACAGAGATATTATCCGAAGAATCCGGCTATGCAAAAGGGTGATTGACAAACAGGTGCCATCGAGCCGTCGCGTAGTCCGCACAGCGCCCCAATCGTCTTAGTCAAAAAGAAGAGTGGCGAATGGCACATGTGCATCGACTACCGGCAACTCAACGCGCATTCCATTTGTAGTAGCCGAGTGGAAACAGTTCTTGGTTGTTAGAAACTTAATGTGCTACCCTCGCACTTAGCTCACACACTTTTGCATATTCCTTTTGATGTCTGATTTGGCACGGAAGCAGATCATACGATAATGCAGTTAAACTGAGGAGCGATCGCGAAAGCTTTTATCACCGTTACAGCTAGCTCTATAAAAGCAGCAGACGACCGCGTGCAACAGCCTTCAGTTTAGATTGGAAGCGAAAAGACGTACTTTCGTCGAGAAGATTAAACATTGTAAAAACGAAGTCTAAATTTAAAATAAGTAATAAAAATAATAGAGAGGGTATTGAAGCAGACGTGCAAGTGGAAAAGTATTTCAAAATCTAAGTAGTGAAAGATATTGAAACAGGTGATTTTATATTAGCCTCGTGTCAGATTGGTGTTTGGCCTCAATTTTACAGCCTCGTGGCAGGGGTGCTTCGTGGCAGGGGAGCTGCCGCAAGCGCTGGTCCCCTTTTCAACAATCTCTTGGTGCATATATATTGGCTCGGAGACAAGGGTAGTAAATCTACTCTAACGAGATTTCGGAACCCTGTTCCAGTGCCACATTCGAGACTGCTTGTTGATGATCATCAAATGTGTCTGGCGATAAGTGACTTATATAAATAGATACCAAAGTCACAAGTTTATTCAGACCCATAATAAATTATGACTTAAAATCTATGTTGCGTAGTGTAATGGACTATTTATTCTCCTTTGTGCTACCTTCGTCGCTCTTATTGAGAGAATGAGATTTGAATTGACAAAAAGTAAAGCGCATGAACAAGCAAAAGATAAAAGCAACTACAATTAGTAAAGCAGAAGCCACCTGAGCGAAATTCGAAGCACGCATCCACACATACTTCACATTAAACTTAAATTTTGTCTTTGCGATCAGCGGATGTCTACCTAATCTATTCCCATTGATCGAAGCTAAAGTAAATTTAAGCAACTAAATAAACATGAAGAAAAAATGTATTACATTGAATTAAAAATTAGTCGATAGATATTAGAGCTAAGCATCAGTAGTAATATTCCTTTTGACCTATAAATATATTTGGCAAGGGTAAGGTTGTGATATTTTTATGCACATCAATATTTATATATATATACTCACAATTAATTTTCTTTGTACAAAGGCAACAAAGAATACACCTACACACACCCACCAACATTGACGTCATATTGGGCCCAAGTGCACGCAACGATGGAAGTATGATTAAGTTAAAATAGAGTAGTGAGGACCATTTTTTTGGTAAATCTGTTGTATATATAAATATTTACGATTGACATTGCATCGATATCGAACCTATTGCCAACGTGAGCGTAAGTTTTCTTCAGTTAAGTTACGTTGGAAAACTAAAGTTATTTTGTTGAACAGAAATCAGTATATTATTATTGTTAAATCATGAATAAGAATAATTCTCTTGTAATATAATCATGTATCTTGAGATCAACGGCTTTTTTCAATTAAATGATTTTGTTATATTTTAATATATTTTGTTATATTTTATCTTATCTGTCGAGTACCATGCTGAATTCTGTTGAAATACGTTAATGCGTTAGAGTCTCGCATAGGGGCAATTTATGATTTTCTGGTTGCTAGGGTAGGGAGGTTAGAGACGAGGGACAACTAACACCAAGATCCCTCCATTAGGCATATTGGATCCCGAGTTTTGTGGTGTTTGTCGGAAAACTTATTTAGAGGATAAAGAAATAAAGATTAATTTTATGACAGAATTGGACCTTCTTCATGTCAGTGTATTGGTGTTGATAGGCAGATTGGGAGAGGAAGAACCTCGACTACGACGAGCTAAATTGAGCAAAAGCAAGAAGTACGCGCCCCCGTACCCAACGCCCCGCGACCAAATGTAAGCACTAAGGGCGAAAACGCCATAGTCGGGAGTTTACGGCGTTCACAGTCCCTAGAAGAGGTATTTCCAATTGCGGTTGATACTATTTGGCTTACACTTGGAGTGTACGCCCTTTCAGCGAGCCTTGGATACAGTAATAGGGCCGGAAATGGAGCCTCATGCGTTCGCCTACCTAACGATATCGTGGCAACGAAAGAGCAACATGTAAAGAATTTGAGGGAGGTGTTCCGCCGGTTAAGAGCAGCCAATCTCAGACTGAAAAGGAAGAAATGCAGTTTCTTCCAGGAGAGGTTGTTCAACGTAGGACATGCCAGTTGTGTGGAAGGAATATGTTCAGATCCAGAGAAAGTGACTCCGCTACTAGAGCGCCCTAGGACGAAGGCGGATAGGCTAAAAGAAATCTTTTATATCGTCTACAGCGCGCATCTAAGGGCCAGGGCAGGCACTACAATTTGCGGAGATGAGAGTGACGACCATCATTGGGTTCAATGGTCTTGCTACGGCAACACCAGCTGTCCAACGCGGCTGAAGGCATCGCCGCCAAATTCGCACCCAAATTTGACGGTCCCTATCGGGTCGTCAAGTTCGTGTCCCAACATCGTGCGCCTGTCACTAGTTTGTTTTGCTTGGCGCTTCTCGCATGTCATCAAATAGCTCAATATTATTTGCTGTTAGCTATCTAGCGCTTATCTAGCGCTGTTAGCTATCTAGCGCTTATATCGAATCTCATATCGATCGCTTCGCTAAATTATTGAACATTTCGCATATTGTCAATACGCTCGCTATAAGCATGGAAATAAATCAACCCGTTGCATGAACTTATAAGAAAAAGCGGAATTTTTATAACGTCCTTAACTTCTCGCTATTAAGTGCTAATAAAAAAGCTTGTTAGCCCAACATTTTGGTGACCCCGACGTGATCTTTTTATTTAACATCATAGTGTTGCATACAATTTTTTAAATAAAAATTGAGCTAGTTGTTACTAGTTTCGGCAGCAATTAAAAACCGCTCCTATATACATACATATTTACGTATGTATGTATATTGCAGTACATAACAGTCTGTGTACATAAGCATATATACACCTACATACAGACGTGTTGGCTATCGCAATCTGCATTTTACTTGTGTTTTTATTCCACTAACTGTTGCGCGCGCTTAAGAGTACAGTGCTGACAATAAGTCAACGGTCAACGAACTATCGTGTGCAGTTTTAAATCGGTTTTTTTTATCTTTATTCATTTTCTCCGGTTGTCATGGAAAGTTCTAGTGCTGAATCGCTGGCCCAGCCTACAAACAGGGTGTAATTTTGAAAGCGCAAGGTTGCGTCCTCGTATGTTCGGTTGAAGGCGCTTCAATCTAGCCTCAACCAAACGCCCCTTGCCAATAATGCTGAAATTGCATTGTCGGTGGTGCTCAAGCGAATTGGAAAATTGGAAGAACTAGACTTTGACGGAATCGGCAGTGAGTTACGCGAGGCTTTTGATGAGCTTTCAGTAACTTTGTAGACTTCGGTGCGGTTTGAAATCGCTAAGCGCAGTAGAGCATTGCCTTCCAGCTCCACATATGTAAATGAGCCTATTACCGATCTTACCGCTAATCAAATTGCCATCGTTTTCTGAAGGTTACATTGAGTGTTCATATTTCTTTTCAATGTTCACAACTTTAATCGAAAATCATCCCGAACTCACAAACATTGAAAAAATTCAGCTTTTGCGGCTCTGCTTGAAGGACTCTGCGCTGGATACCATTAATTGGAAATATTAGAGATTAGTATTTCAGGCACACATCGTTGAACTACTTGGCTCAAGAAGGTAGAGAATGGGCCCGCTGGCATGCTGCGTGAATTGTCGGATAAGTTTAATGCCCATATTCGTGCACTGACCAGTTTGGGTAGCAAGGAACAAATTGCTGGTTGCATCCTTGTTCAGGTGCTACTGCAAAAACTGGATCCTGCTACGCAGGCGTAGTGGGAAGAGAAGCGAGAAGAGAGAAGTGAAAGAAATTAAGAGAACAAATATCAAGATGCGAGAAAATTAAAACAATAAGTGACAAAGGCAGAAAGAAACGAGAGAAAAAAAAAAACAATCAAGGACCATTAAGTGCAGTTTTCTTCTATTTTTTATTTTTTTGTATGTTCAAATTGGTGCAATAAACGGAAAAATACTGACAAAGAAAAAAAAAAGAGGAAAAAAATAGGGAGAAACAAGAGGTTCTACTCGGGAGTTCCCGACTAGGGGATACCCTGAACCCTCTTCTTCCAACATCAAATGCATATATAAGTATATTCATTTTTAGAAGCTATATGTCAAGTTTGGTGACTCTAGCTCTTATTATTACCTTATACGTTCTGAGATCCTTGCGTTCATACATACGGACGGACGGACGGACGGACAGACAGACGGACATGGCTAGATCGACTCGGCTATTGATGCTGATCAAGAATATATATACTTTATGGGGTCGGAGATGCTTCCTTCTACCTGTTACATACATTTGGATTTTGCACAAATACAACATACCCTTATACCCATTTTTAATGGGTTCAGGGTATAAAAAACAAATAAAATTAAATATAAGCCTGCAGAAAGAAAATAGACAAAACAAAAAAAAAAAAAGAAAAACACGAACAAAAGTGAATTGCGTTGAATCAACGGAACGAGAGCTGCGCAGGCGCCAAACACGATAATCGATCCTTGAGTGGGTAAAAAAACTCTGAATGCAGCCAGGTGAGTGCCAAAATCCGGGTGTAGACGTGCGCTGGATCCACCAGCAATACAAAGAGGAATTGATGGCGATCGCCGATGAGTTTGCTAAAACGATATAGCCGCCATCCTGAGGCGTTTGACCCAACGTGGGCGGACGACTGCGTAGGAAATCGGTACCAGACCTGAGGAGCTTGCAACTATACGAGCGTCTGTAGATTCCAACCCCTAGTTTAGCCGTTACGGCGGTAGGGGAGGCCCATGAAGTTAGAAGGAACGAAGCCATCCGAACAACAGCGGTTTGCACAGAGCTAGGATGAACCCTTTCCGAAACGAATAATGGCTCTTATTTTCCCCGGCCATATTCTCAGTCAGAGGCCAAGCCTCTCGCAAACGTTCCGGAACAAGTCCGAAAGCGCGGCATGAGGTACTATGGCCGTTTCGACCCCCTTGGGTTCCTAGAGGACCTAGAGGAGCGCGCCATTACGTATGGTATAGCCCTCGATCCGTTGGCTCGGGCCATGAGCGAAGTATTCTGCGACCGCGCCGCTCGTTGGTTTTTGAGTAGCGGAGTAAGGACTGTGGCATGGTGAGTGTTTAAGAGGGGCTTCTTAGCGCGTTCTACCACCACGCTACTTTGAAAGGCTGGGGGACGAAATCCGGTCCCGCCGTCAGCACGTGGGGGAAGAATTTAAAGAATACTTAATAGAGATGTGGGCTTTGATGCACCATGCCAGATATGAGCCGGCGCAGGAGTTGCACCAGATACATAAAAATGCCGCCCCCGAATACAAGCTTTACGTACGGCGGCAAGATTTTTCAACCTTGTCCCAGCTGACTCAGCTAGCTGTGGAGTACGAGACAGTCATAAGGCAGAGAACGGAATATTCGGGGAGCAGGTAAGGGAATCAGATGGTCGCAGGCTCAAGTAGCGCAGAGTGGGCAAGGACGACACAGCCCCCGGGGGGACACCTTAACCCATTCCGGTCTACTCCCATTGGATTCAGAGCGATTGTTGTGGATAGACAAGTCTCCGCCCCGCCGGAAACGGCCCCTGCGGAAGTGGCCCATCAAATGACGAACCAAGAGGCCGGAACCGGGAATGATCCGCGACGAGCATGTCGCAGGTGCGCACAGGAGGGGCACTTTGCCAGGGAATGTCCCAATGCGCCCGTTTTGTTTTGTTGGGTATGTGAGCACCGGAGCAGAAGTAGCCAGGATTGTTGTCGCCGCACGGAGGCGCTAAACGGGCAACGGGGTCGCCCAGGTCAGGGTCGGGTCGACGCCGACACACACGGAACTCGGTAGTAGTACACCCGCTTAAGGTGGAGGCCGGATCGTCGCCACGGTGGAGATTGGCGGACGAACGATGCTTGCCACCATCGATACCGGGGCCACTCACAGCTTCATGAGCGAAGATTGCGTGCGCAAGTGTGCGATTCGGTGAAGGGGGGAGGACGTAGAGGCGCGCATTCCGCTGGCAGATGGGTTCACCTCGAAGTAGGCCAAGCATTGAGGTTAGACGTTGGCCTAGCGGGGAAAGCGATCAGCATACTGATGCTCATCATGCCTTCGATGTAGACCACGTCATCCTGGGGATGGATTTCTTGGGTGTGATGGGCACTACAATCCGCTGCGGCAATGCAAAACTGGACTTAGAGACGGCACCGTTCGCAAGGCGCGGAGCAAGCGAAGAGCCGAAAGAAGGCCTCACCCGTCAAGATGCGGGAGTGCCTGCTCAGGATGGGGAAGAGATGAGGATGGAACCGAAGGAAGGCCTCCCAGGTCACGAAAAGAGAGCACCTGCTCGGCATCAGAGTAGAGGGAAGTCGAAAGAAGGCCTCACGCGTCAGGGAACGGGAGTACCTGCTCGGCGACTCACGGAAAAAGAAAAAGAGAAGGAAGTGAGAGAAGAGTCTCACTCGGGATTGGATCGAGAGCTTGGAGAGTCCAAGTGGCGGCGCTTAGAGCTGCATAGGCAGATCTAAGCTGGTCATGGAGGCGGCACGACGAGGTCCCAGATAACGGAAGGATTAGGAGCAATGACTAGAATCCATACGCACGCAGGGGATCAGGAGCGACTGCCAGAGGGGAGCGATCATGGAGCTCTATCTGGGGTTGGAGTGCTGCCCGGAGGTGGCGAGATGCAAAGCGAGCCCAGCATCGAAGAGGCAGTTGAGCGGCCGAGGCGAGCGCACGGCTCGCTAGCAAGCGTGTCGGCACTTTTTGAGAGACCTTCACAGTAAGTAGACGTATGTCGGAATGGCAGAGCGGGAAACATAACCCCAGAAATATGTAGCGGACCGCTAGGGCTCCAGGCAGTGCGGTTAAGTTTTATCGTAAGGAAATAGTAGGGTGGTGTTGAACAATTATAAGGATAAGACGAAGTGAATAAAATAAGTAAGTAAACTAGTAAAGAAGTTGCTAATTTAACTCTTATTTAACTCTAACCCCGGGTACCGTGGCTAGCCGGTACTCAACGTAACTTCCGCTACCTAGCTTAAAGCGGAGTATCGAGAGACGAGGCTTCATTCCGTCGCTCACTGTAACGCCCCCTTTTCCTTACCTAAAGTGTAGGGTATCGAGAAAGACGATACGTTACGTCACTCACGGTACCTTCCCAGCGGTAGTTTGTGTGTGTAACACTTCTCCTCTCCCTAAACTCTCTACTCCAGCAACTAACAAACGTCTTCTTGGCTTGCTGAGCCTGGCCACACCGAGATTTATACCCCGGCCAGTACCCGGCTTACAAGTGGCGCCCAAGCAGGGCTTTAGAGGAGTTTAGGGGCGTGGCATGTTTGCGGAATAAAGCCCCGCAAATATGCACAAATAAGTGTTATAAAAAGAAAAAAAAATAGGTTGCATATAAGGTATTTTTGAGTCGGGATTACCCTAGAATGTATGTACCCTAGCAGAAGATAAGAGAAAGGGAAGACATCACATATGGGTAAAATGCAAATATAGGGTATTAGATAGTCGCGCATACCCTAGTAAGTGCATTTCATACCCTATGTCAGGCGCTAAGAATGAACACCTGCAAGATTTAGGAAACAAAAATGTGTAAAAAGGCGAGTTCACAAAGCGGAGAGTAAAAATATAACGGTCGGTCGAAAATAAAACAGCACACTTGCGACAGACGGGCGACAAGGAAACCACACTTGCACTTGGGTGCACAAACGTGTGCCGCAGTCGACGTCGGCGTCAAAAGGCCGTTAAGGCGTCGCGACAGCGACTGTACAGTGGGACGAATTCAGTTCACGCGCGGTGAAAACTGAGTTCGTCAGTACAGTCAGGGAGGACAATGCCAACGGGTGTGCTTAGTAAAAGAAGTGTACGATAAGAATTAATTTCCTTGTGCGAAGCAAAAAAAAAGGTTAAATAAACGAGGATTAAAGTGAATCAATTTTGTTTAATTTTCTTTTGTGAAGTGAAAGAAATTAAGAGAACAAATATCAAGATGCGAGAAAATTAAAACAATAAGTGACAAAGGCAGAAAGAAACGAGAGAAAAAAAAAAACAATCAAGGACCATTAAGTGCAGTTTTCTTCTATTTTTTATTTTTTTGTATGTTCAAATTGGTGCAATAAACGGAAAAATACTGACAAAGAAAAAAAAAAGAGGAAAAAAATAGGGAGAAACAAGAGGTTCTAGTCGGGAGTTCCCGACTAGGGGATACCCTGAACCCTCTTCTTCCAACATCAAATGCATATATAAGTATATTCATTTTTAGAAGCTATATGTCAAGTTTGGTGACTCTAGCTCTTATTATTACCTTATACGTTCTGAGATCCTTGCGTTCATACATACGGACGGACGGACGGACGGACAGACAGACGGACATGGCTAGATCGACTCGGCTATTGATGCTGATCAAGAATATATATACTTTATGGGGTCGGAGATGCTTCCTTCTACCTGTTACATACATTTGGATTTTGCACAAATACAACATACCCTTATACCCATTTTTAATGGGTTCAGGGTATAAAAAACAAATAAAATTAAATATAAGCCTGCAGAAAGAAAATAGACAAAACAAAAAAAAAAAAAAGAAAAACACGAACAAAAGTGAATTGCGTTGAATCAACGGAACGAGAGCTGCGCAGGCGCCAAACACGATAATCGATCCTTGAGTGGGTAAAAAAAACTCTGAATGCAGCCAGGTGAGTGCCAAAATCCGGGTGTAGACGTGCGCTGGATCCACCAGCAATACAAAGAGGAATTGATGGCGATCGCCGATGAGTTTGCCAAAACGATAGAGCCGCCATCCTGAGGCGTTTGACCCAACGTGGGCGGACGACCGCGTAGGAAATCGGTACCAGACCTGAGGAGCTTGCAACTATACGAGCGTCTGTAGATTCCAACCCCTAGTTTAGCCGTTACGGCGGTAGGGGAGGCCCATGAAGTTAGAAGGAACGAAGCCATCCGAACAACAGCGATTTGCACAGAGCTAGGATGAACCCTTTCCGAAACGAATAATGGCTCTTATTTTCCCCGGCCATATTCTCAGTCAGAGGCCAAGCCTC
This sequence comes from Drosophila novamexicana, assembly GCF_003285875.2. Classification (NCBI taxonomy): domain Eukaryota; kingdom Metazoa; phylum Arthropoda; class Insecta; order Diptera; family Drosophilidae; genus Drosophila; species Drosophila novamexicana. The sequence continues at coordinate 381,395 of NW_020824802.1, read as the reverse complement.
TCGCAAACGTTCCGGAACAAGTCCGAAAGCGCGGCATGAGGTACTATGGCCGTTTCGACCCCCTTGGGTTCCTAGAGGACCTAGAGGAGCGCGCCATTACGTATGGTATAGCCCTCGATCCGTTGGCTCGGGCCATGAGCGAAGTATTCTGCGACCGCGCCGCTCGTTGGTTTTTGAGTAGCGGAGTAAGGACTGTGGCATGGTGAGTGTTTAAGAGGGGCTTCTTAGCGCGTTCTACCACCACGCTACTTTGAAAGGCTGGGGGACGAAATCCGGTCCCGCCGTCAGCACGTGGGGGAAGAATTTAAAGAATACTTAATAGAGATGTGGGCTTTGATGCACCATGCCAGATATGAGCCGGCGCAGGAGTTGCACCAGATACATAAAAATGCCGCCCCCGAATACAAGCTTTACGTACGGCGGCAAGATTTTTCAACCTTGTCCCAGCTGACTCAGCTAGCTGTGGAGTACGAGACAGTCATAAGGCAGAGAACGGAATATTCGGGGAGCAGGTAAGGGAATCAGATGGTCGCAGGCTCAAGTAGCGCAGAGTGGGCAAGGACGACACAGCCCCCGGGGGGACACCTTAACCCATTCCGGTCTACTCCCATTGGATTCAGAGCGATTGTTGTGGATAGACAAGTCTCCGCCCCGCCGGAAACGGCCCCTGCGAAAGTGGCCCATCAAATGACGAACCAAGAGGCCGGAACCGGGAATGATCCGCGACGAGCATGTCGCAGGTGCGCACAGGAGGGGCACTTTGCCAGGGAATGTCCCAATGCGCCCGTTTTGTTTTGTTGGGTATGTGAGCACCGGAGCAGAAGTAGCCAGGATTGTTGTCGCCGCACGGAGGCGCTAAACGGGCAACGGGGTCGCCCAGGTCAGGGTCGGGTCGACGCCGACACACACGGAACTCGGTAGTAGTACACCCGCTTAAGGTGGAGGCCGGATCGTCGCCACGGTGGAGATTGGCGGACGAACGATGCTTGCCACCATCGATACCGGGGCCACTCACAGCTTCATGAGCGAAGATTGCGTGCGCAAGTGTGCGATTCGGTGAAGGGGGGAGGACGTAGAGGCGCGCATCCCGCTGGCAGATGGGTTCACCTCGAAGTAGGCCAAGCATTGAGGTTAGACGTTGGCCTAGCGGGGAAAGCGATCAGCATACTGATGCTCATCATGCCTTCGATGTAGACCACGTCATCCTGGGGATGGATTTCTTGGGTGTGATGGGCACTACAATCCGCTGCGGCAATGCAAAACTGGACTTAGAGACGGCACCGTTCGCAAGGCGCGGAGCAAGCGAAGAGCCGAAAGAAGGCCTCACCCGTCAAGATGCGGGAGTGCCTGCTCAGGATGGGGAAGAGATGAGGATGGAACCGAAGGAAGGCCTCCCAGGTCACGAAAAGAGAGCACCTGCTCGGCATCAGAGTAGAGGGATGTCGAAAGAAGGCCTCACGCGTCAGGGAACGGGAGTACCTGCTCGGCGACTCACGGAAAAAGAAAAAGAGAAGGAAGTGAGGGAAGAGTCTCACTCGGGATTGGATCGAGAGCTTGGAGAGTCCAAGTGGCGGCGCTTAGAGCTGCATAGGCAGATCTAAGCTGGTCATGGAGGCGGCACGACGAGGTCCCAGATAACGGAAGGATTAGGAGCAATGACTAGAATCCATACGCACGCAGGGGATCAGGAGCGACTGCCAGAGGGGAGCGATCATGGAGCTCTATCTGGGGTTGGAGTGCTGCCCGGAGGTGGCGAGATGCAAAGCGAGCCCAGCATCGAAGAGGCAGTTGAGCGGCCGAGGCGAGCGCACGGCTCGCTAGCAAGCGTGTCGGCACTTTTTGAGAGACCTTCACAGTAAGTAGACGTATGTCGGAATGGCAGAGCGGGAAACATAACCCCAGAAATATGTAGCGGACCGCTAGGGCTCCAGGCAGTGCGGTTAAGTTTTATCGTAAGGAAATAGTAGGGTGGTGTTGAACAATTATAAGGATAAGACGAAGTGAATAAAATAAGTAAGTAAACTAGTAAAGAAGTTGCTAATTTAACTCTTATTTAACTCTAACCCCGGGTACCGTGGCTAGCCGGTACTCAACGTAACTTCCGCTACCTAGCTTAAAGCGGAGTATCGAGAGACGAGGCTTCATTCCGTCGCTCACTGTAACGCCCCCTTTTCCTTACCTAAAGTGTAGGGTATCGAGAAAGACGATACGTTACGTCACTCACGGTACCTTCCCAGCGGTAGTTTGTGTGTGTAACACTTCTCCTCTCCCTAAACTCTCTACTCCAGCGCTAACAAACGTCTTCTTGGCTTGCTGAGCCTGGCCACACCGAGATTTATAACCCGGCCAGTACCCGGCTTACAAGTGGCGCCCAAGCAGGGCTTTAGAGGAGTTTAGGGGCGTGGCATGTTTGCGGAATAAAGCCCCGCAAATATGCACAAATAAGTGTTATAAAAAGAAAAAAAAATAGGTTGCATATAAGGTATTTTTGAGTCGGGATTACCCTAGAATGTATGTACCCTAGCAGAAGATAAGAGAAAGGGAAGACATCACATATGGGTAAAATGCAAATATAGGGTATTAGATAGTCGCGCATACCCTAGTAAGTGCATTTCATACCCTATGTCAGGCGCTAAGAATGAACACCTGCAAGATTTAGGAAACAAAAATGTGTAAAAAGGCGAGTTCACAAAGCGGAGAGTAAAAATATAACGGTCGGTCGAAAATAAAACAGCACACTTGCGACAGACGGGCGACAAGGAAACCACACTTGCACTTGGGTGCACAAACGTGTGCCGCAGTCGACGTCGGCGTCAAAAGGCCGTTAAGGCGTCGCGACAGCGACTGTACAGTGGGACGAATTCAGTTCACGCGCGGTGAAAACTGAGTTCGTCAGTACAGTCGGGGAGGACAATGCCAACGAAGTAGGGAAAGCATTGAGGTTAGACGTTGGCCTAGCGGGGAAAGCGATCAGCATGCTGATGCTCATCATGCCTTCGATGTAGACCACGTCATCTTGGGGATGGATTTCTTGGGTGTGATGGGCACTACAATCCGCTGCAGCAATGCAAAACTGGACTTAGAGACGGCACCGTTCGCAAGGTGCGGAGCAAGCGAAGAGCCGAAAGAAGGCCTCACCCATCAAGATGCGGGAGTGCCTGCTCAGGATGGGGAAGAGATGAGGATGGAACCGAAGGAAGGCCTCCCAGGTCACGAAAAGAGAGCACCTGGTCGGCATCAGAGTAGAGAGAAGTCGAAAGAAGGCCTCACGCGTCAGGGAACGGGAGTACCTGCTCGGCGACTCACGGAAAAGGAAAAAGAGAAGGAAGTGAGGGAAGAGTCTCGCTCGGGATTGGATCGAGAGCTTGGAGAGTCCAAGTGGCGGCGCTTAGAGCTGCATAGGCAGATCTAAGCTGGTCATGGAGGCGGCACGACGAGGTCCCAGATAACGGAAGGATTAGGAGCAATGACTAGAATCCATACGCACGCAGGGGATCAGGAGCGACTGCCAGAGGGGAGCGATCATGGAGCTCTATCTGGGGTTGGAGTGCTGCCCGGAGGTGGCGAGATACAAAGCGAGCCCAGCATCGAAGAGGCAGAGTGGCCAGCGGATCTGGATCCGGAACTTAGGGAGTTCCTGGAGTCGAAACTGGCACTCTTCGAGGGGCTGCAGGGAGTCTAGCATATAGCGGAGCACAGGATCCGGCTAAAGGAAGACAAGCCATTAAAACAGAGATATTATCCGAAGAATCCGGCTATGCAAAAGGGTGATTGACAAACAGGTGCCATCGAGCCGTCGCGTAGTCCGCACAGCGCCCCAATCGTCTTAGTCAAAAAGAAGAGTGGCGAATGGCACATGTGCATCGACTACCGGCAACTCAACGCGCATTCCATTTGTAGTAGCCGAGTGGAAACAGTTCTTGGTTGTTAGAAACTTAATGTGCTACCCTCGCACTTAGCTCACACACTTTTGCATATTCCTTTTGATGTCTGATTTGGCACGGAAGCAGATCATACGATAATGCAGTTAAACTGAGGAGCGATCGCGAAAGCTTTTATCACCGTTACAGCTAGCTCTATAAAAGCAGCAGACGACCGCGTGCAACAGCCTTCAGTTTAGATTGGAAGCGAAAAGACGTACTTTCGTCGAGAAGATTAAACATTGTAAAAACGAAGTCTAAATTTAAAATAAGTAATAAAAATAATAGAGAGGGTATTGAAGCAGACGTGCAAGTGGAAAAGTATTTCAAAATCTAAGTAGTGAAAGATATTGAAACAGGTGATTTTATATTAGCCTCGTGTCAGATTGGTGTTTGGCCTCAATTTTACAGCCTCGTGGCAGGGGTGCTTCGTGGCAGGGGAGCTGCCGCAAGCGCTGGTCCCCTTTTCAACAATCTCTTGGTGCATATATATTGGCTCGGAGACAAGGGTAGTAAATCTACTCTAACGAGATTTCGGAACCCTGTTCCAGTGCCACATTCGAGACTGCTTGTTGATGATCATCAAATGTGTCTGGCGATAAGTGACTTATATAAATAGATACCAAAGTCACAAGTTTATTCAGACCCATAATAAATTATGACTTAAAATCTATGTTGCGTAGTGTAATGGACTATTTATTCTCCTTTGTGCTACCTTCGTCGCTCTTATTGAGAGAATGAGATTTGAATTGACAAAAAGTAAAGCGCATGAACAAGCAAAAGATAAAAGCAACTACAATTAGTAAAGCAGAAGCCACCTGAGCGAAATTCGAAGCACGCATCCACACATACTTCACATTAAACTTAAATTTTGTCTTTGCGATCAGCGGATGTCTACCTAATCTATTCCCATTGATCGAAGCTAAAGTAAATTTAAGCAACTAAATAAACATGAAGAAAAAATGTATTACATTGAATTAAAAATTAGTCGATAGATATTAGAGCTAAGCATCAGTAGTAATATTCCTTTTGACCTATAAATATATTTGGCAAGGGTAAGGTTGTGATATTTTTATGCACATCAATATTTATATATATATACTCACAATTAATTTTCTTTGTACAAAGGCAACAAAGAATACACCTACACACACCCACCAACATTGACGTCATATTGGGCCCAAGTGCACGCAACGATGGAAGTATGATTAAGTTAAAATAGAGTAGTGAGGACCATTTTTTTGGTAAATCTGTTGTATATATAAATATTTACGATTGACATTGCATCGATATCGAACCTATTGCCAACGTGAGCGTAAGTTTTCTTCAGTTAAGTTACGTTGGAAAACTAAAGTTATTTTGTTGAACAGAAATCAGTATATTATTATTGTTAAATCATGAATAAGAATAATTCTCTTGTAATATAATCATGTATCTTGAGATCAACGGCTTTTTTCAATTAAATGATTTTGTTATATTTTAATATATTTTGTTATATTTTATCTTATCTGTCGAGTACCATGCTGAATTCTGTTGAAATACGTTAATGCGTTAGAGTCTCGCATAGGGGCAATTTATGATTTTCTGGTTGCTAGGGTAGGGAGGTTAGAGACGAGGGACAACTAACACCAAGATCCCTCCATTAGGCATATTGGATCCCGAGTTTTGTGGTGTTTGTCGGAAAACTTATTTAGAGGATAAAGAAATAAAGATTAATTTTATGACAGAATTGGACCTTCTTCATGTCAGTGTATTGGTGTTGATAGGCAGATTGGGAGAGGAAGAACCTCGACTACGACGAGCTAAATTGAGCAAAAGCAAGAAGTACGCGCCCCCGTACCCAACGCCCCGCGACCAAATGTAAGCACTAAGGGCGAAAACGCCATAGTCGGGAGTTTACGGCGTTCACAGTCCCTAGAAGAGGTATTTCCAATTGCGGTTGATACTATTTGGCTTACACTTGGAGTGTACGCCCTTTCAGCGAGCCTTGGATACAGTAATAGGGCCGGAAATGGAGCCTCATGCGTTCGCCTACCTAACGATATCGTGGCAACGAAAGAGCAACATGTAAAGAATTTGAGGGAGGTGTTCCGCCGGTTAAGAGCAGCCAATCTCAGACTGAAAAGGAAGAAATGCAGTTTCTTCCAGGAGAGGTTGTTCAACGTAGGACATGCCAGTTGTGTGGAAGGAATATGTTCAGATCCAGAGAAAGTGACTCCGCTACTAGAGCGCCCTAGGACGAAGGCGGATAGGCTAAAAGAAATCTTTTATATCGTCTACAGCGCGCATCTAAGGGCCAGGGCAGGCACTACAATTTGCGGAGATGAGAGTGACGACCATCATTGGGTTCAATGGTCTTGCTACGGCAACACCAGCTGTCCAACGCGGCTGAAGGCATCGCCGCCAAATTCGCACCCAAATTTGACGGTCCCTATCGGGTCGTCAAGTTCGTGTCCCAACATCGTGCGCCTGTCACTAGTTTGTTTTGCTTGGCGCTTCTCGCATGTCATCAAATAGCTCAATATTATTTGCTGTTAGCTATCTAGCGCTTATCTAGCGCTGTTAGCTATCTAGCGCTTATATCGAATCTCATATCGATCGCTTCGCTAAATTATTGAACATTTCGCATATTGTCAATACGCTCGCTATAAGCATGGAAATAAATCAACCCGTTGCATGAACTTATAAGAAAAAGCGGAATTTTTATAACGTCCTTAACTTCTCGCTATTAAGTGCTAATAAAAAAGCTTGTTAGCCCAACATTTTGGTGACCCCGACGTGATCTTTTTATTTAACATCATAGTGTTGCATACAATTTTTTAAATAAAAATTGAGCTAGTTGTTACTAGTTTCGGCAGCAATTAAAAACCGCTCCTATATACATACATATTTACGTATGTATGTATATTGCAGTACATAACAGTCTGTGTACATAAGCATATATACACCTACATACAGACGTGTTGGCTATCGCAATCTGCATTTTACTTGTGTTTTTATTCCACTAACTGTTGCGCGCGCTTAAGAGTACAGTGCTGACAATAAGTCAACGGTCAACGAACTATCGTGTGCAGTTTTAAATCGGTTTTTTTTATCTTTATTCATTTTCTCCGGTTGTCATGGAAAGTTCTAGTGCTGAATCGCTGGCCCAGCCTACAAACAGGGTGTAATTTTGAAAGCGCAAGGTTGCGTCCTCGTATGTTCGGTTGAAGGCGCTTCAATCTAGCCTCAACCAAACGCCCCTTGCCAATAATGCTGAAATTGCATTGTCGGTGCTGCTCAAGCGAATTGGAAAATTGGAAGAACTAGACTTTGACGGAATCGGCAGTGAGTTACGCGAGGCTTTTGATGAGCTTTCAGTAACTTTGTAGACTTCGGTGCGGTTTGAAATCGCTAAGCGCAGTAGAGCATTGCCTTCCAGCTCCACATATGTAAATGAGCCTATTACCGATCTTACCGCTAATCAAATTGCCATCGTTTTCTGAAGGTTACATTGAGTGTTCATATTTCTTTTCAATGTTCACAACTTTAATCGAAAATCATCCCGAACTCACAAACATTGAAAAAATTCAGCTTTTGCGGCTCTGCTTGAAGGACTCTGCGCTGGATACCATTAATTGGAAATATTAGAGATTAGTATTTCAGGCACACATCGTTGAACTACTTGGCTCAAGAAGGTAGAGAATGGGCCCGCTGGCATGCTGCGTGAATTGTCGGATAAGTTTAATGCCCATATTCGTGCACTGACCAGTTTGGGTAGCAAGGAACAAATTGCTGGTTGCATCCTTGTTCAGGTGCTACTGCAAAAACTGGATCCTGCTACGCAGGCGTAGTGGGAAGAGAAGCTCGAGAATCCCGCCTTTGCAAATTTAATTCCATCACGGGCACAAATTGACACTTTTTTGGAGCAACGCTAAAGAACCCTAGAGAGTGTGGATTATGCTATGGCAACTTATACGCCGAGCTCTCAGGTGGGCAAGAACAAAAAGACTAACCCCAGTAGGACAGCACTTGGTGCTACTAACTCAATGGCTGCTGTTTGCGTATTTTGTAATGGTGAACAGCATAATATATGGCAATGTCCAAGATTTGGAAATTTGTCTCCAGAGATACGTCTCAAGGAAGCAAAACGATTATCTTCACGCCTCAACTGCCTTAAAAGGGGACTTCTTTTACGAAGATACAATTCCGGAACTTGTCGCACATGTGGCTCCAAACACCACACACTTCTGCACTTAGACGGTTTGCATTCGATTCCTCAGTCTGTCACTCCTACTGCAGCTTCTTCAGCCCCCGCCTCTACCTCTCTTTTTGCCCACAACCTCAGCAACGATGTTGTGTTCCTCGCCACTGCTATTGTACTAGTTAAAATCGGTCTGGGACTCTAATTCCGTGTCGTGCTGTATGGGATGGTAAGTCACAGCTACATTTAATTACATCCCGATTCAGTCATCGTTAAGGCAAAAATCCTTATTCCTTCTTTGGAAGGAAAACTTGGATTGGGATGAGAGTCTTCCAAATTCTCTAAATACTGCCTGTTAGGAACATTGCCAAGCTTTCAGGAATGTCTAATTATCCACCTCGGTTGGTGTGCAATACAATGTGCGATGTAGATGTTCACGACCTCTGTGACGCTAGCATTACCGCGTACGGAGCTTCCATTTATGTGATTTCAAATTGACATCATTCGAGTTCACGCCTATTTTGTTCTAAATCACGAGTGGCTCCACTTAAAACTCGGTACCAAAACTCAAGCTTTGTGGCGCACCTTTGTTAGCCCAAATAATGCATGAAGTAGCTGAAATAAAATTATTTACCGGTACATACCATTGTTGGTCAGATTTATCAGTATGTCTATCATGGATCCGAGATGAATCGTCGAAGTGCAACGTATTCGTTGCAAATCGTATAGCCACCATCCAGTAGCCAACAGCGGGCTTCCAGTGGCATTATGTTCCAACAGCCAGTAATCCAGCTGACATTCTCTCTCCCGACGAGCTTACACAGTCAAAACTTTAGTCATGTGGTCCTGAATTTTTGACTGGTCCGAAAAAGCTGATGGCCTGCGACACGTCTTCTTAAAAAACCAATACTGGAGTTACGCAAAAGAGTGTTGCTCATCACAGATCCTGCAGATGAAGCCATATTAAGGTGCAAATATGTGAATTCCTTTTCTGCTATTCAATGAGTATTTGCCTATGTGTACAAGTTCATCCATCGTATTCGGCGCCCCGGACATTTGATCTCCGACATACGTTTTGGATCCTTCATACTTGTACGTAACGTTCAAAAGGGCTCTCTTTGGGATGATATAAAGAACGTGCAATCAAAGGGCGTGGTCGCTCGTTCCAGTATATTTTCATCATTATTGCCCTTTCAGGATGAATTTGGTATTCTTCGAGTTGGTGGTATCCTCGAAAAGTCAACCCTTCCTTATGAGGCCCGTCATTCTATTATACTGCCTAGATAACATCCAGTTACCATCGCCATTGTCAGTCACTTCCATGAGCGGAATCTCCATGCAGCACCACGAGCCTTGCTGGGAGCAATTCGTCTGCGATATTGGACGATTGGTGGCCGTAAAACAGTTTCCAGCGTTGTAAACAAATGCATCAGATGTTTCCGGAACAAGCCCTGCTTGGTGGAGCATGTAATGGCTAATCTTCCAAAGGAGCGATTTGTCGAAACTCGAGCGTTTGATTTAGCTGATGTAGACTTTTGCAAGCCACGTCAGATTTGGTTTAACAATGCCACCAACTTTGCCAAAAACGAGCTATTGGAGCTAAAAAATATCTTCCTCAGTAGCTGTCATCAAGAGGCTGTGCTCCAGTTTTGTTTGGCGGACACAATTGACTGGCGCTTCATTCCACCTTTTGTGGCCTTTGGGAGGCGGCGGTAAAAACTGCAAAACATCACTTCTATCGGGTTTTGGGGTCAACTGTTCTGGGATTCGAAGAGCTTCGTACCCTTGTGTGCCACATAACGGCAGTCATTAATTCTAAAACACTGCTTCCCATTTCAGAAGATCCAGCAGATCTTGAAGTTCCCAGCTCATTTTTTGGTTGGTGGCCCACAAGCCACGTTCACAGAACCAGATGTGACACGGCTCAATTTTAATTTTAGCGGACAGCGAGTGTCCTACATGCACCAAGTCTTTTGGTCTCGCTGGCGAGAAGAATATTTAAATCTTCTGCAGCAGCGTTTCAAATGGCGGACTCCCAAGCCAAGTGTGGCTCTCAATGACATCGTTCTTGTCAAAGAAGAGAACTTTTCTCCTTTGAAATGGCCACTAGCTAGGGTGGTTGAATTGGTCAAAGGAACTGATGACATCACACGCGTTGCAGTTCTCAAGACAGCTAATGGAATCAATCAAGCGAGCAACTAATGTGTCTGTCTCTGTTTCCCCTTAACGATACTGTTGAAGCTAAATCGTTCAACGGGGAGTATGTTCGGGTCAGCAGCTAAAAATTAAATTAGTATTATGTTCGCGTAACATTTCAGTTACATATTGCCCTGCGAGGCAAGCAATGTCATTATTTTATTTTGATTGGCGCTTCTCGCATGCCATAAAATAGTTCACTATAATGTGCTGTTAACTATATAGCGCTAATCGCTTTGCGCTCATCGTAGTTTCTGTTATCGCGCTCTTTTACCTTTTGCACTTTGTCTTAAGCGGCTAGCGCATCAATGCTAGCGTCGCCGTAATGCATTCTTGTCTCGTATGTTCGCTACATTGGATCTCTTATCGATTGCTTTGCTAAAAATTGTACATTTTCGCATATTGTCAATACGCTCGCTCTAAGCATGGAAATAAATCAACCCGTTGCATGAACTTATAAGAAAAAGCGGAATTTTTATAACACCCTTAACTTCTCGCACTTAATAAGTGCTAATAAAAAATTTTGTTAGCCCAACAACGTAGTTAGAAGGGGCTTAGTTGAATGAGAGCTGCATTGTAGGAATAGGGTATTAACAACCATGTAATAGATAAGCTAACGAATAAGTTGAATTTACAGATGGACCCAGAAATAATTTTAATTTTATCAGATGAGGATGCTAGCAGTGGGGATACCGAGCCTTTCCCCGGGCCCGACACCGGAGGCCGCCGATGCGACCCCCCCCCCCCCCCCCCCCCTAGGGTGCGATTTTTATCAAAGGCGACAGCAGGAGGAACCGCCCCGCTACTTCCGCCACACAATGTACTCCCGACGGACCAATATAATGGAACGCCTGGACGGGATGGTCATGTTACTGGCCGTCGAAGTGACGACCATGTTCGTCGAAGCGCCCTTTTTTGAGAAATTCGCCGCCATACGCGGAAGAGCCCCTGTCTCCCCCGTAGGCATCCATTTCGACAATGTAGCCTGAGGGTGCGGTCCAGACAGCAACTGACGAGGTGGACGCGCAAGCGGACGAGGAGGAATTCCCATCCCTCGAGACGGAAGAGCGCACGCCACCAATGCGAGAGTCCAGATCGATGGAGTGCGGGAGTGCGAATTCCACCGTCGGCCCCAGAAGTCGAGTCGTCGCCATCGGGGGTAGCATGCGACACCCCAGCAGCCGGCGCAGAACCCAACCAACTCTGCCGCGGATCGGACACTGCCGAGAAAAGGAACCAATCGACGCCGAAGCCCACGACGAATCACGAACCCGTTACGGAAGACGAACACGAGGAACCGTTATTCCGTCGCCGCCTCGCCACCCACCGTTTGGAAGTAGACCCAAATAGCCGCGTTCCTCGGATCACTCTGCGCTACCTGCCGAAGATCCCCGAGATCCCCGCCCGGAGCCAGAGGAGCTCAAAGATTCGCAACTACGTGTGCTGCGTTCGCCCCGCGAGCGCCGAGAGGGTCCTTCTTGGCCTGAGATGGATAACCGTAGTTGCGGATCCACGGTTACTCCCCCAGGTAGATGTTCCGATCCCTGGGCGTTACCAATTACTGTCTGCCAGACGGTTGCAGAGAAGCCGCAGACCGGGGGTGATGATGCAATGCCCCCCTCTTGCCCATAATACGCGCATAGGCACCTGGCACCACTTCCCGGGAGGAGATGGAACTGGCATGGTTCGGCCCGCAAGACGTGATCCCGCCGCTGGTGCCCGTAACACGCGTAGAGATGCCGGTTGTTACCCAGCGGACAGATACAGATGACAGGCGGAAACGGCGCACGCTCCGTCCGCAGAGGCCCCCAAGACCCCCTCCGATAGCGAGTTGTGGGGGGACGTCGCAGAGTTGTTCCACGGAATCGACGGGTGTGACACGAGTCGGTGCTCGACGAAGAAGTGGACCAGGTGGCAGTCCCGCTGGCTGCCAGTCCCGAGTACGCGCCAAGGACACCTACGAACACAAGGACCGTCAGAAGCGCTGTTTCTGATTTCACCCCCTTGGGGTGGAGGGTGTTTCCCCGTGGGATGCCTCTGTCAGCGGCTTAAGTGGATCTCATCTAGGAAGAAATTACAATCCGCTTGGGCCGATATCGACGGACCCGTTTCCGGTTGTCAGAAGACACCAAAGAGTTCAACGTCACGGTGAACGTAAAAGGCGACGTAACCGTCACCTACTCGAAGTCACGGGCGGGTGTGAGGCGGCTACCCAGAATGGTCACCCCACAATTCTGTTTCGCGGCAAGGAGCTGTTAGATTTGTAGTTTTAATATTTTGTTAGTTAGTAGTACAGAAGGCAAGGAGCCGTTTCTAACATCAGTATTATCAAACATTTATTGAAATAAGGAATAGAATAGAATATATTTGAATTTGCGTTGCTGATCGGTTGCTCAACACCGCCCTCAGGAGCGCAGCTTCAACTCGGCGGCGAAGAGCAAAAGTTCCGAGGCGAAGCTGCGAAAGCTCGCGGCGAAGTTGAGCGGCCGAGGCGAGCGCACGGCTCGGTAGCGAGCGTGTCGGCACTTTTTGAGAGACCTTCACAGTAAGTAGACGTATGTCGGAATAGCAGAGCAGGAAACATAACCCCAGAAATATGTAGCGGACCGCTAGAACTCCAGGAAGTGCGGCTAAGTTTTATCGTAAGGAAATAGTAGGGTGGTGTTGAACAATTATAAGGATAAGACGAAGTGAATAAAATAATACTCGTAAAGAAGTTGCTAATCGTTATCATCTTTATTTAACTCTAACTCTAACTCCGTGGCTAGCCGGTACTCAACGTAACTTCCGCTACCTAGCTTAAAGCGAGTATCGAGAGACGTGGCTACATTACGTCACTCGCCATAACCCTTTACTAACTGAAAGCGTAGTATAATGAGACGAGGCTTCATTACGTCGCTCGACATAACCCTTTTCTAATCTTATGCGTAGTATCAAGAGACGAGGCTTCATTCCGTCGCTCACTGGAACGCACCCTTTTCCTTACCTAAAGTGAAGGGTATCGAGAAAGACGAGGCTTCGTTACGTCACTCACGGTACCTTCCCAGCGGTAATTTGTGTGTGTAACACTTCTCCTCTCCCTAAACCCTCTATTCCAGCAACTAACAAATGTCTTCTAGGCTTGCTGAACCTGGCCAGACCGAGATTTATACCCCGGCCAGTAGATTCCTTATAATATGGCACATTAAGAAGCCCACTCTTTTTATGTTTTAAAATAGAGAAAGGAATAGTCATGTCAACCTTACCCTATGTAAAAATAAAAACCAGTATCGACCAACATCCCATTCCAGGGCCAGCAACAATTCTTTTAGCAGGTCTGCACAGTCTTCTTAAACTAAAAAAACAGTATTAAGAAACTAAAAACTAAAATAAATATATTAAATGGTACTAGTCGGGAGCTCCCGTCTAGGGAATAACCTGAACCCTCTTATTCCAACTCCAAATGCAGTTCGCGCAACGCACTCGTTTGAAGTAATAAAGATAAATTTAAAAAAAAAGTTCCCTTGGCAGGGTTCGAACTCGCAACTGACCTATTAGTTGCTGACGACTCTACTCAACAGGCAAACCAGCAAAAAAAAAATAGTTTCCCAGGTAGAGCTTGAACTCGCGACAGACCGCACCACTTGCTATGCCTCTACTCTGCACCCGCACCAATAATAAAGTATTATTGAAAACAAAAAACGACCTAAAATAGCAATACAGAAAAAAATCGCAGTAACAATGCTGTTAGAATGCGGCAGAAAGCGAAGCAGACGCGCATGTATGTACATGTATACAGAAATTCTTGATGTTTTCGCAAGCTGTGCCATCCAATTGCGCAGTTACATATAACTGTGGTTTTCTCTTAACCGATCTTAATGAAATTTTTTACAGTATATCTTATTGTACCATAGAATATTTGTGTATTCTCAAAAAGTCAATTGCATTAAAATTGTGGCTTAGATTGGTTGGTAATATATATTGGGTTATTAACTTGATTTGCGTTAGGTGTTAGCGGGGAGGAGGTGATAGGTATAAAATGAAAGATACTTGGTATATATACAATATTCTAGAAGCAACATATCATGTATGGTGTCTCTAGCTCTTAATATTTACCAAAATTGCTAAAAAAAAACAGGACGTCGATATCGATATTTTTCGAATGCTTGGAAACGGAGTAAGTTATCGATTATCGGAAGCACACTTGCTCTGCGCAGGCACTAAAAGGACCTACATCTTAAATTTTTCTAGCTCTTATAGGTTCTGAGATCCTTGCGTTCATACATACGGACAGACGGATAGACGGACGGGCAGACAGACGGACATGGCTAGATCGACTCGGCTATTGATGCTGATCAAGAATATATACACTTTATGGGGTCGGAGACGCTTCCTTCTGCCTGCTACATACTTTTACATTTTGCACAAATACAATATACCATTTTTACCCATTTTCAATGGGTTCAGGTCGTAAAAAAAAGAGTCATTGTATAAAAATGTGTGCATAGCAATCAAAGGCAGATGATAACACTGCCAATGTAGTAAACGTGGTAGAAGTTGAAAACACCACACACCATTTGCAGTTAACAAACATACTGCTAACATACTGCTAACAATTCACAATGGTGAACATTCTTCTGAAGATATATCTTCTACATAAAAAATCACTAAGGAAACGTTAGTTGAGTAGTGCCTCAGACAAGGTCTAAGCCGCTGCTTAAATATACATATTTAAGTAGGGGAAGTTCCACATGAAATAGTCGAGAAAAAAAAGCTGCATACATCCAACTTTGATATGTTTTGAGACCCACTATAATCACATACACTGAGGTCATTGTATATGAATACAATTACTAACCAATCAACATATACCCTGGACAACCAGTGGACGGGGATGGGTCCTCTCGTTTTTATGCGGCTGGTCCAAAGTCGCCTTCGTTTTTGTTCGGGTTCGAGCACGCTCGTGCGCTCAGACAGCAAGTGAGTAAGAAATACATATGACTTGTGCGATAGAACGGCATCGCTCCTGCTTTGGCTTAATCTCAGCGCTCTTTCAATTTGGGTATTTACCGTTGTACTGTCTGTGTATGTATTTGTCCGCAAAAGCAAAGATGCCAACAATTTCAATTTTTCTCAAACGTCGGTGACTTTCTTCCCTTTTGAAGGGACGAGTTATATGAAATAATGAAAGGGTTAGCCACGTCGTTGCGAAATTCTTCATTTTAGCTCGCTATAATTGGTAAGGGTATCTAAGCGTTGCGATGTGTGCATTTAAAATATTTTGGACTCGATATTCACGCATTAATTTATGTACTTGAGTGCCTGTAACTTGCCTGCCTGCCTGCCTGTCCGATGCAAATTTGACAAGCGCAAAAGAAAATTCATTATTGGCACAAGCTTACACAGAGTCCAAACATCAGACATTGGTGGGCAGTAGAAGTTGGGTTATTAATTTGATTTAGAGCTCTAAGGTGGTAACGAGGAGGTGGCGATATGTATAAAATGAAAGATACTTGATATATATATACTAGTTTAGAAGCAATATATCAAGTTTGGTGACTCTAGCTCTTAATGTTTACCCAATTCGCCGGAAACGGAGAAAGTTATCGGTTATCGTAAACAAATTTAAAAAAAAAAAAAATTTTAAATACACTTAATTTTAAACAAAAAAAATAAAATAAAATAAAATAATAATAATATATACAAACAATATATAAATAAATCGAAATGGGTTATTATATTATAAGACAATTGGTTTAGTATAAACTTGTGAGGGCGCTGGAGCTCACTTATTAAAACTAAGTTATAACATATCTTAGCAAGTGTTTTCACAATCACTATCACTATCCTAAACGGTGAGTTGGAGGAATAGAAATATATGGCTGTACCGGATGGTTTCGATAATATCATGCTTAAATTGTAGTTACGCATTCCAAAATAGTAGTTATTCAGTAAAACAAACAAAGCATTAACCCATTGAAGACCTGCCTGGATATAGAGTTTAACCACGATAAGCCGTGTGTTCATTTCACAAGAAAAATACATCGAAAAGACATCGATACTCAACACTGAAACGTACAACCGAAGCAAATAAAGATGAGATGAAAATGTATCCTTATCAAAACTCTAATTTTCTAATGTTTCTTGCAGTCACGACACGTCCAGACATAGCATTGGCTGTGAATTTGATGAGCTTAATGAACTCTAGCTACACTGTTGGGCACTGGAAGTCATCGAAACGCATCCTACCAAGCTCCGAAGGAAGACATCCCCTTTTTTTCATAGCCCTCAAACCATGTCACTATCGTGTCAGGTTAAAGAGACCTAAATAACAAACTCATAACACAATTAATTTTACTACAATTTTAAACGAAGCGCTATTTAAATTAAAATAAATTCAAAGTGATTGTGCAATAGTGCTGCAGTTCGATATCAAATTTTGTCAAGCAAATTCGTTTTCGTTTTAAGAATTCCTCCTAGATTTTTATTTATTCGGCATTGGACCGAATATAAGGGACAAGATTTGTATTTGTGACATCTAATTTATGAGCTGGACAAAGTACAGGAGCGATACCCGCCTTGACAGTGAAGACGAAAAAATTTCCCCAAAAAACTCCCAAAGACAAAATATGGACGCTCAAAGTCTGCGCCCAATACAAGTAGTGATTAAAGCTGCACATTCCCAACAGCTTATACAGGAGTTCCAACAAGAACTGAGATGGATAAGGGTAAATATTGATCAGTGCAGGTGACCAGACCTCAGAAGATTGTTATAACACCTGGACAAAGTAAGGTCCGTACCCGAATTTTCAGGCAAACAAGATGACTTCATTGCGTGGACACAAGCAGCAACGTACGCGAACAAAGTGTTTGATCCATACAACGGCAGCTGAGCACACTATCAGGCGGTAGCTATTATTTAAATTCTAAAATCGCATAACACGGTGCTAAGCTTTAAGGCCATAATCGCCAGACTTGATTTCTCTAAGCAAAGGGCCGCGAAGTAAATATTCACAAATTCGAGGCCGATCGGCAACAAATGCTTTTAGGGGACGCTCCCGATTGCACTTCATTGAGAGGCAGTTTGCTGGGTGAAAATTATGTGCCAGACGTAAATTTAAATGCG
This sequence comes from Drosophila novamexicana, assembly GCF_003285875.2. NCBI lineage: Eukaryota > Metazoa > Arthropoda > Insecta > Diptera > Drosophilidae > Drosophila > Drosophila novamexicana. The sequence continues at coordinate 363,991 of NW_020824802.1, read as the reverse complement.
CTGCAAAACGATGCGAAGTCGCCCGCGGCCCCCATATATATCGCAATCACACTCTCGTAAACCATTAAGGCCACAGAAAAACCAAATAATTTTTGAAGACGCAAGACTACCTTTAAAACGAACCTTCATTCTGTTTAGTCTAAAAGCGCGCCACATAATATACTTTAAATACACACGATATACGTTAAAGAGAATGCCTTCGATTCAGTAAAGGAGTGCACAAAACCAGATGTAAATACAATAAATTGCGATCTTTCGACATTGGCTGCCATATAGCATGAGTTAGTGAAAGATTACCCATCAACTAGATTATGATATTGCAAGAACATGACGTTATCGACAAGACCGATAAGAAGACTATAGCAACGACAGAGCACAACTGTGCCCCAAAAGGACGGCACAGGAAAACTTCAAACAGATACTGTGCGACTACTATTTACACAAAATGCCTAAGCTGGCCAAGTATGATAGGCACCCGAAAAATCAGGAGTGAAAATCAGGGAAGAGCTTAGGGAATCAATCATAAACAAGTAAGAGGTTCTAGTCGAGAGCTCCCGACTAGGGGATACCCTGAACCCTCTTCTTCCAACATCAAATGCATATATATATTCTATTTTAGAAGCTATATGTCAAGTTTGGTGACTCTAGCTTTTATTATTTACCAAAATTACCAAAAAAACAGGATATCGATATCGAATTTTATCGATTGCTTGGAAACGGAGTAAGTTATCGATTATCGAGAACAAACTCGATCTGCGCAGGCACTAGGAGCACCTACATCTAAAATTTCAAGTCTCTAGCTCTTATAGGCTCTGTAAGCATCTGCTGTTACAAATATTTCCTTCCACATCATTGCGTCTTGAAGAACGACAGCACCACATCTATCTTGCATGTTGTGTTTCATGGCTCTGCGGTAAATGACGGATATTCTATTAATGATGTGCTGATGGCGAGACCAATCATTCAACCAATATTGTTCCACATCTTAATCGGATTTCTTACGTATCCTATTACTCTGACAGCTGAAATTTGCAAAATATATCGATGTGTCCGAGTGACTTCGCTTCATTACAGCGGGGAGCCGCTTCAGAAAAAAAAAACCATGCAGGCCCTCAATGCAGTCTATTGTTGCCCGATTTTATAATACGCTTTGACTTTTTGGACCTGTCATTAATAAGGCAAATATTTTTTTTTTTAAGAATCAAGACTCTTTTGGTGGAAGTTTGCATTTCAGAAGATTCTACATTCAAGTTAAAATTCAAGGATTTGCGATGCAGGTGTGGAAGCCTATGAAGCCAGCATCTACTTGGTAGCCGTCCGCTAGCCACAAGTCATATCTTCAGCTCCTAGTCTTAAGTTGCGCTGTTAAAAACGTTGTCTGTCCCAAAGCTAAAATTATATGAAGCAAAACTGTTTTGCTAATCTGAAGCATGGGGTTAGAAACACAGGAATCTTCGTCAGCCAGTTATATTGTGGGTGTTATTCGGCCATGGTTCTTCTGGTTTAGAGATAAGCCCTTCAAATTCAATGTTTTCGTGGCAAATCGTGATGCACCAGTATGGAGTGACGATATGACGATACAGAATTTCAGCTGACATTCTTTCCAGAGTCACTGTTCCTGACATCCTAGCTAAATCGTATCTCTCGTTTTATGGTCCATCGTACAGCTGTTCGCAATTTTTGGCTAGCATGTTGTGCTCACGAAATTTCTGGAATTTAATTGAGGAAAAGAGTGCTGATCATCAAGTCTCCACCTGCAGATTGTACTCTTGGATGTACAAGCTCATAAGGCATCATGGACTCACTGTTGCAGATATTCATTATGGCACTCGGATTCTTTTAATTCTTGTTCAGAGATGTTCAGAGTTAGATGATTTAAGCACTCTTGTTTGTCAAATCGCATCCATTGTTAATTCACTCTCATTACTCTCGTCTTCAGAGAACACATCTAGGTCTTAGATGTCCTGACACCTGCTCAAATACTGTTTGGTGGTCCTTCAACAATTATCATCGAGCCTAATCTCCTGTTCAGCGACAACCACGTGGAAGCGGTTCAGTAATTATGTTTCGCAGGTGACATAGAGTGGGAATTCATTCCCGCTTGTTCTTATGTAATAAGGGAGGTGGCTGTGAAGGCGACCTAGCACCATTCTAAAGCACTGTTAGCAGTTCGTTACTTAATATTGAAGAACTTTGCAATCTTGTTTGTCAAATCACAACCATTGTTAATTGACGCCCATTATTCTCGCAATTATAGAACCCAGCAGATTTAGATGTCCTGACTCCTGCACATCTAATGTTTGGGGGTCCTCCAACCATTATCAAGCCTGACTTAACAAATCTGAAATACAATAGCTTGAATTGATGGCACATCTACAACAGGGCAGCAAATGAAACACGAACAAGGCGTTAGAAGGAACCTTCCAAATGTTCTGTTCTCAGCTCAGCCCAACAATTTTTCGTCTGATTTGCCAAAAGTACATACAAATCGTGGCCAATCCAATAAAAGGTACACCTTGGCTTTAACTATGGAGGATAACGAAACAGATAAAAAGTCGGTCAAAATTATCAACATCAGAATCAAAGCGACTAAACGGAATAAGAGTATAACAAAAAAAAAGTCATAGCCAAAACATTTAAATGAACCAAGGGGCCAGTCACAGGTGGCCATCCGCAGTCCCAACCCGGTAGAAGAAATGGATGTAGGTCCAACTTTTTCGAAATGTTGTCAGACAATAAACTTTTACTAGCAACAAGTCCAATTGGGAGACACTCATGGCGTATTAGATGCGCCAACTGCATGAACCAATAATCATCAAAATAATTTAAAAAGATTCACCAGTACGGATAGACACGCTGGGGATTTAAAGATTGAAACGGACTTTTACGGTGACTTAGTTCATTTCTTAGCGGAGTCTTTGTGCTTCCATTCCATGAAGGGAACGAAGCAGGGACAACTTGAAAACTTTTAATATTATCAACGGTGTCGATAATATCTCTCGTAAGTATATGATTACCATGTTTGGGATTAAGCGCCAATTCGTTTCACCCTGAAGTCTTTCTACTTTCGATGGTTGGAGTTTAATTTCAAATGAAGACAGTGCCACTATCGATTTTAAAAGCGGGGAAATTCACTGCCTGGGCAGTTCGGAACGGATCAAGTTCCATAAGTGCCAAAATATTTATTTTATAAAGATTGTTCTGCTGTTTTCCATTCGACTTGTCAACGCGGGAATAGTTTCCAGAACATATCGGCAATAAATGTTAAGTCGTTAATGTGTTAAGAAGCCTCCAGAATGCCAACATTAGAATCTCCAAAAGAGTCACACATTATTAAAAAAAAAGGGGGGGAATACGTAGGTTTTGGATGTCCAGTAACACCACTACTGACAAAATAAAACCGATTCAGGAGTTTATTTAAACCTAAGGGCAAGTCATTGACACGTTCATGTGTAATATAATCAGCCACTTGACGGCCACCGTCTTACGGCATAAGCGCTGACCATGTTTGCCATGGGCGAATGCCATAGCTGCACGCGCACTAATACTTTAATGCAACTCCCTCTCAGACTATGTTACTTTAACATAATTATGCTAAGTTGGAATTGTAAGCTACGCTAAGCTCTTTTGAATTAAATAAAGTGTATTCAATGAACTGCAGCTGACGTCTTCGCATATAACAATAACCCTTTCTCGATTAGATTATTAAGATAACTTCTACTTGCTAGTTATTCAAGGTGTTTCGTAAAAGCTTTATCCGACATATTAAGAGGGGTCAAAAAGGCTTGATTAAAATCTTAATTTGTTAGAAGCCAGAAAAAGGAAAGCATACATTCTCCAACGTAAACGCGTTGGAAGATGAACCATTGTCAGACATGGTTACGATTCACAGTGAGTTTTGTTACAGGCCACAATAGAACAGAATAATTTGCACCAGTCTGTCGTGACACGATATAGAACATGAGAAAAGGAATCCACAAGGCACAACAATTGCAGTTGCTTTTCTGTCAAAAAAAAAAGGTATAAATTAGGTGAAGAAATAAGGCTCGTAGAAGATTTTTCACTTGTTCATTTTATGGTGTAGAGTAAATTGTACTTTTTCATAGTTATAGATATCTTCATATACTTTTATTATCGGTTACACTATTGTACACAACATCGATAGAGTACCCCCACTTAGATAACATCCCCTGACAGAAGCTGAACTGAATAGGGAAAACAATAAAAAAATAGTTATAAGCACAAAAACGCAAGAACACATTAACGCTTGACCAACATTCTAAACGATTTGCAGCACCTGCGCCTAAGAACTACGGGCCGAATCCGTGGCACACTGCAACTATCAACCGAGCCACCAATTACCATAGTAGATATACAAACGCCTCAAACACATAAATTTTTAAAATATCCTTAAAAAAGTCCCGGTTCAGCTGCATAGCAGTCACTTGACACTATAGAAGCCTAAGCCGAAGATACCTACGTCCCATCGAGAAGATGAGGTCAGATAATGAAGTAAATACAAGATCAGTACTGGCAATAAGCGCTGTCGTATCATATTTTTGGTACGCTACAAACGGAACCAAACAGAAATCCGCTCAAGAATCTGAGCAAGACCGATGCTGGTCCTGTCCTGAAAGGGTCAGAAGTTAAGATAAGTAGTTAATAAGCAAATAAATTGTGTCCTTATAATACAATATAATATTAATCAGCAGGCTACCAGTGGCCACCGCAATCGTCGTAGGAGCATAGTATCTTCCATGAAGCGTATAATCAGCATAATGCTGGACGACATCCGTCGTTGCGAAATAGAGTAGGGCTAGCTAGGAATAGTCACATACATATATGACAATTTAGTCTTTTACATATATCGAACTGACACAGTCGGTGCAGCAGAATATAATAAATAAACTGAACACACTAAAAAGCCATTGCCTGATTACTTGTCAGACGATAACTCATGTATTCTTGATCAATATAAATAGGCAATACATCCACATCCGTTTGTCTGTTTCTATCCCAATAAATCTTTCAGTCTTCCAAACTCTGTTGTTGGCAGTATGTATGTTGGAACAGGCCGGAAGTACCCATCATATCATATGTCTGTAATAGAAAACTTCATCATATAGGTAAAGACATCAATATCTCATATGTTGCTGCCATTGACATGATTGGCCGAAAATTAATTTCTTTTATTAAAACTTGTTTGATTTTCACAATATCTTGGCCAAAGAAGACATTTACTTAAGTAACTCTATGCTCCTTAAATATAAGCCATTGAGTAATAAACAGACAGAGGAGGCATTTGGGCCAAAAGCACCTTTTCAAAATACTTGATGAAAGATACCGAGGTTGCAAACACAAATTGCAAACCCAAGCTGCAGACAGCCACCTTTGCCGATGCCCTAAATTCAATGAAAACCCCAGAACATTTTCCATAACAACCAACAACAAACCAAGTAAGAGGTTCTTGTCGGGAGCTCCCGACTAGGGGATACCCTGAACCCTCTTCTTCCAACATCAAATGCATATATATATCCTATTTTAGAAGCTATATGGCTGGTTGATAACTCTAGCTCTTATATTTACCAAAATTGCCCAAAAAACTGGATATCGATCTCGATTTTTATCGATTGCTTGGAAACGAAGCAAGTTGTCGATTATCGGAAACAAACTCGATCTGCGCAGGAACTAGGAGCATCTACATCTAAAATTGCAAGTCTCTAGCTCTTATAGGTTCTGAGATCCTTGCGTTCATACATACGGGCGGACGGACGGACAGACAGACAGACATGGCTAGATCGACTCGACTATTGGTGCTGATCAAGAATATATATACTTTATGGGGTCAGAGATGCTTCCTTCTGCCTGTTACATACATTTGGATTTTGCACAAATACAATATACCCTTATACCCATTTTTAATGGGTTCAGGGTATAAAAATAATAAAAAAAAACAAATGGTTCAACAATGAAAAAAGCACACCACAAATTCTGTCCTAGCTATCCCTTTTTGGTTTGAGACTACAGCCTATGATCTTAGCTTCTGTACTCTTCTTACTCATTGTTGTGGTTTCTAAGCACTGTAATGCCTATAATTCGCAAAGTCACAAAGTCATATCTTCTCCACTCGCTTTCAACCTGCAAGCAGCCTGGCAGGTTTGTATAATAATAAATTTTTTCGACCAGCAAGGCACCCTTTTTCAAAATAGGGTATTTTAACTATTCATGCGTGCTGTAACCAAATACCAGTAACATTCTTATATACACATTTTTATCTAATGTCTGAGAAAAATGTAAGTTCGTATTTAGTATGCAACCATTAGTACAAATAATAATAATTGTTTTCTTTAAAAATGTTATACCATTTCTATAAATAAGGGTTTCAATGCCTCGAAGCGCCAAATAGTTGCAGGTATGTGTGTCTCATATCAAATATTTTGCTGCAACATTCTGTGTGCCGTTACTTAGAATAAATTAGTACATATTTAAATACATTCATTACTATAAACAAGTAAGAGGTTCTACTCGGGAGCTCCCGACTAGGGGAACCCTCTTCTTACAACATCAAATGCATATATATATTCTATTTTAGGAGCTATATGTCAAGTTCGGTAACTCTAGCTTTTATTATTTACCAAAATTGCCCAAAAAACAGGATATCGATATCGATTTTTATCGATTGCTTGGAAACGGAGTAAGTTATCGATTATCGGAAACAAACGATCTGCGCAGTCACTAGGAGCACCTACTTCTAAAATTTCAAGTCTCTAGCTCTTATAGGTTCTGAGATCCTTGCGTTCATACATACGGACGGACGGACAGACAGACGGACACGGCTAGATCGACTCGGATATTCATGCTGATAAGATAAGATATGAAATATATACATATACTTTATGGGGTCGGAGATGCTTCCTTCTGCTTGTTACAAACATTTGGATTTTGCACAAATACAATATACCCTTATACCCATTTTTAATGGGTTCAGTGTATAAAAAGGTTTTTAATCAAAAATCTAGTTTTCGGTCGATCGTTCCAATGGCAGATATATGATATTGAGGTTTTCATGAAACTTTGCAGAGTCCCTCTCTCTGTTGCACGCAGTACATATGTCAAAACCAGCTGGATCGGACCACTATATCATATAGCTGACATAGAAACGATCGGTCGACAATTAAGTTGTTGTATAAAAAAATATTTTGTTTATCAATATATCTTGACCAAACTCGGCAGCTAGTCTTACAATGCATTTCATATATATGCAAAATCCTATTGAGATCAGAGCCGTATATCATATAGCTGTCATAGGAACGATCGGTCGAAAATTAAGTTGTAAGGAAAACATTTTTGTCATTCAAGATATTTTGATTATACACGGCATTTCAAGATTTCACTATGCTCCCTTATTCTTTGCAAAAGTGTATTTACATCGGAATTCTATATCATATATCTGTCATAGGAACGATCGGTCGAAAACTAGGTTTTTGATTGAAAGCCTGTGTTGTTTATCAATATGTCTTGACCAAACCCGGCATTAACTATTCTTCATGTGCGTCTTACATACGGGCAAAGCATTATGAGCATTATGAAAATGTTGGGTCTGCAAGGGTTAGATCTTCGGCGTGCCGAAGATAGCCTTTCTTTCTCGTTTTTATTAGAAGATATGCATTTCATTATATTAAAATTGGAGTAATATACTAACCTCAAGATAATTTTCATCAATTTTACCCTCATCACCACAATTAATGGTACCATAATTTACAGATTCGCTGTCTAAGTGGTGTTTTTCGGTTTTCCGTAAAGAAGAAGAAAGCGCCCAAAGCGGAATTTCAGTAAAGCTGGTTATCGTAAATGTTACACAGGCGATGAAAATAAATGTTATAATAGTGAAGACTGCCTTGACATGTCCTCCTAAGCGCCTACCTGTACGTATTTGTTAGTTTAATATGTTTAAAAATTGAGAGGAACTTACCAATTTCGGTTTCATCCCAGTTTAAGCCACCCATTGAATAACCAAAAAAGCCTCCAAGGCCAGCCATAATAGTGAATGTAGATAACCCCTTGGCATGATCTGCTGGAATACACACATCCAATAGGTAAGCCCTGGATGGACTTTGACAGGCATCTGCATCAAAGTCGAGTAGCACAGTACCTAGCACGGTAAAAAAAATTCCCCAAGGATGTGATGTCTTAGAATAGATTTCGGTCTCTGACTTCGACGCAGTCGTTTTATGAGGTATAATATTTAAGTAATTATACGTTATATTATACGTCGTATTCATTGCAACAGCCTGCAAATGTGGGTCTACATCACCGAACCAATATCCTAAGGTTTCCCCATTTGGCACCAATATCAACCCTACACGATTATAAAACATTAAAAAGTTGGATTACAAAGATATTAATTTTTAAAAATGTATCATTTTATAGTTTGAATTACCAAGAAAAACACCTATAGACAAAATAATTATAAACGGGCGCCGTCGTCCCATATTTAATTTGCAACGATCTGAAAATGACCCCAAAATAGGGCACAGGAAAAATCCGACTAGAGGTGAAAGAGCCCAAACCAATGTCATGTGCTGATGCTCCACGCCAATTTTAAGCAATGTTGGTGACACAAAAGCTGTTTCCGCGGCATATGAAAACTCAATCCCCATAACAGCAGCGGATACTCGTACTAGTTCTGCGCGAGTTTTGTATCTGCAATTGAAGAATAAAATACATTAACTGACTTTGCTCAGCGTGTAACAATCGTTATACAATTTTTACTTTGTAATAAATAGTGCATTTTATAAGTCCTTTGGTTTAAACATTTTATACTTAGAATATATGTATAATATTATACATAAATAGATGGTATAAATAAAGTGGGTGATGTTGATCAAAGCAAAGTTTAAAAATAAAAGATATCAGGCCTTTCGAAATGTAGATTTACGCCGGCTATGTGACTTCACAATAGATCCAACCAATTATTTTCTTTTTATTTATTAAAAGATCAGCTTCAAGCTGATTATTAGGTATTGCAACGATACATAAAAACCACAAGAAAGATGTTTACTTTTTGCATGGGCAAAGGTGAATAACAAGCATAAGAGGCAGTAGTCGGGAGTTCGCGACTAGGAGATACTCTGACTCACTTTTACCAACACCAATTGCAGCTCGCGCTTAGGGTTCGTTTGCTTTATCAGTAATACAAAAAATTAAAAAAAGATCCCTCCAAGTCGGACTCCAATCCATGGCGACGACACTACTTGCTACCGCCTCTAACCGACAGCCATACCATTTACAAAAGATTAACAAAAGATATTTGATATATATATATCTACCATTCAAAAAGCGGCATGGTGACTCTAGCTTTTATAACTTACGTGATTTTCTCAAAGCACAGGGTTTTGATATCGAAGGCTTGGAAACGGCGCAAGTTATCGATTATCAGAAACAAACTCTTACTGTGCGCTGATTAGAAAAACATACGTTCAAAGCTCTAGCTCTTATTGGTTCTGTGAAATGAATTGGTCGAATTGGTCCCTAAAAATGATTTATCGTTGGAAAACGCCTCTGCAGAAGTATAACAGCACTGTGGAGTATAGGAAAGAAGAATAAATAAAGAATGCTGACGCATTAAGTAAGGTTTATAGAAGCTCAGTCAATAGATAATTGGATTGGGAAAAAACAGGCATATACAAATTGTTTTTTCAATGTAGTTTTTATGGACTCGGATAATTAAGTTAAAATACGGGCAAGGACCTTTTGATTGGAAAATACATTCGAATCAGTGATCAGGGGTTTTAAAGGCTGTGTTGAGCGTTTAATAACCCATTTCCAAAAAAAAGGAAATAGGTTATATAATATTGTTAAAAAAAATGGAATCATTCAGCTGGATAAATCGACTCGTCTTTTGATGGTGATTAAGAATATATATACTTTCTGGGTGGGATATGTTTCCGTCTACCTGTTACATACTTTTGCACAAATACATTATACCACTTCTATTTTGAATGGGGTAAGGGTATAAAAAAAAATTAGTCCGATTTTTTTATTAGCTATTGTTCAAGTTAGAGCCATCCCCGAGCTTTGAAAATACCAATTATTGGGATTCCTTTTCCAGCAAAAATGATCATCAGCTCCGCCAACTCTTTTTCTCGGCAGACAAACTGATTGCAGTTCAATGTTCAATACATCGAGCGAAAAAATCGATAGTTATCCAATTCAATTAACATTTCAAGGAATGTAAGCAAAAATACTACATAGCGCTGACATCCTTACTAAATACTATATATTAACTTCTGGCGCGAACAGCTACATCATAAAGAAAAATATAATTACGGTGCACGTAGTTTCAAACCATCTTAATAATATGGACCTGTGATAATTTACTTGACAAATGCTTTTAAATAGAAAAACTAGTTTGCATAATAAAATTGATGAATTAAATAAATGTTGCACTGGAACAACACAGTTTGTCTTTTTATTTACATAATTGTGACTATCTAAGCATTTCAATTCATGTGTGCAGCACTTCTTATGCTCTCTCTTTACTAATGCATTCCTGTAGTTCTGTTGGTGTGAAATGCAGAGGCTTATCTAATAATCTGATGTATCAACTTTTGTTAGGTAATTCGCTAACAAACGGTCATGAGCGGGCTTCAGAAAAAGATGGCAACTACCGATCTCATGCATTACTAGTCTTTGGAAAATTCGTTAGCGAATGGTCAAGCAATGCATGCTTATTAAAACGAAAATGGAAAGAATTTGTGTATTGCAAATTTGATTATGCAGACAAATTATTGTATAGGTAATAACAATGTGCATATTCAGGGTCAATGAGCGGCATGCAAGTTACCATGCCGAAGCTAATTCCCTTATTTCTGGCCACGTGCTCGAAGCAACTATACCGCGGACATTTTATAAGCAATAAACCAAACTTAAGCTGAACAGGAAAGAATCATATCAAGATCCCAAGGTTTATCTTAGGAAGACGTTCACATCCCCTCGAATAGGATAGAATAACTGGCGCAGTCGGCAGTCCTATACTCTGAAGGAGAGAACCAACAATGATATGTATAGCTTTAATTAAATGTACGTAAAAACTAAGGCAGGAAAAATAATACAAACATGTAAAGAAAACATAAAAAGTAAAAGTAGCATGACACACACATGATCGAACAGCGTTGTGAATCTTGATGGACGTAAACAAATTTGAATTTGGAGAGTACACTACAACTTGCGATACTTTCCCAAGTTCGATAATTACCAAATCATAAATACAAACTTTTACAAGACTAATAAGCACCATGGCAATGAGTCAATATAACAAAAATATGTATTTATACTAATATAAATAAATTTATTTTAAGGGTTAACACATGTACTACTAGTATGGCTCTAGGACACAGACGATAAAGTGTACAAAGCTGCAATGTCGTCAGTCGAATCAAATTATGGTGAACACAAAAAAAAATTAAATTAAATTAAAAAATTAAATAAATGTAAATATGTATTAAACAAAAAGAATAAAATGTCAACTACCAATTCAAAATCACTACCAGAAATTAACTTAACCGACTAAACTATGTCTAATTACAGAGTATTCAGAGAGAAAACAAATATTTACATCATAACTCAGCGACACAACTCAAAAATATAACTATATTTAAAGACATTCCTAATCTGCTAAATATGGTTCGTCAACCAGCGTTAATTAATCACCAATATGTCATTGCATCGTTGCGTATTCCAGATGAAAATCGATATCTTCCACGATACGTCGAAAAATTCAAAACACTTAATGAATTTATTATAAGTACTCCTATAAATTTGGGGAACACACCATACTTATTAAGGACAACTGCTAATGAGAGCTATCAGAAATAAAGTTGAAGGATGAGCCAATGACGCTCTGTTATCAGCAGGAGTTTCCTTTGATTGAGACGACAATAAAGACACCCTAGTTACTAACTTTGCGAACAAACGCGAAGAAAGTCTCCTTCTAGATCTTCTAGATCCGTCACTGTCCAGGACCAAAAGCGACAAACAACAAGCAGTCAAAGACTGGGAATCTTGAAAAAATTTGCACAAAAACAATTTAGCCTTTTTATACATTTTCAATGGGTATAATGTATTTGTGCAAATGTATCTAACAGCCTCTGCCCACTGGCTTAAGAAATGTCACATTTTCAAATTTCACATATTGGTGTCGCACAGATTGTCGGTTACTTCTGAGTAGGAAAAGTACCGCTTCTTTACATAAACAGCTGATAAAACTCAAATAATGCGCTCTCGAAGTAAGGGCTCCATTTTAGGTACCTTTTTCGACATTTCGCCGTGTTTAAATTCAAACAAGTAAGAGGTTCGAGTCAGGAGCTCCCGACTAGGAGATACCTTGAACCTTCTTCTTCCAACATCAAATACATATATATATTCCATTTTAGAAGCTATATGTCTTGTTTGGTGACTCTAGCTCTTATTATTTACCAAAATTGCCCAAAAAACAGAATATCGATATCGATTTTAATCGATTGCTTGGAAACGGAGTAAGTTATCGATTATCGGAAACAAACTCGATCTGCGCAGACACTAGGAGCACCTACATCATTTCAAGTCTCGAGCTCTTCTAGGTTCTAAGATCCTTGCGTTCATACATACGGACAGGCGGACAGACGGACAGGCGGACGGACGGACGGACAGACAGACGGACAGACAGACAGACAGACAGACGGATGGACGGGCGGACAGACAGCCGGACATGGCTATTGGTGCTGATCAAGAATATATATACTTTATGGGGTCGGAGATGCTTCCTTCTGCCGGTGCTCTCACAAAGCACATCAGACAAGGAAAACTCCGTATGCTTTGCAAGTAGAACAATGTCTGATTCGGAACAAAACGACTCTAACGTAGTAAAGAACACGCTAGCCATAATTTGGGTAACTAACTATTGTAGCGACATTGGGCCAAAGTGAATTGGCGTCGCCACGGGTAGCCGAACGGAACTAGTTATAGCTGGGTGACAGCAACGGCAGATAGCACAAAGATACCGGGCAGATTTTAAAGATTTACACTTAAGCTTTTTTAAATCTTTTGCAATACAACTTTATCCGAGACACGTGGTAGCCGGGTTGTAGCCAAAACGAGAAGGAGGAAAAAGAGATGGTCCAATTGTCAGCTTATGGGTGGAGTGCCAGCCGATATATTGCACGATCGCCATATTTGTTGAACTATTTGGATTCCAGTTAGTAACACAGGAGATACCGTACCATAGATAAATTAAACGATGTTTTATCGAAAAGCACTATGATAACTGATCAAGATAGAATTAATCGTTGATCGAAAACAGAAAGAAATATCTTGTAAGACGAAGAAAAAAAAACGTCGTGTAAAAATAGATTAAAGCGCATACTACTTCATTTAACAAATACATAAATAGATTACATTGAAAAATGTTGGAAGAGGGCTCGTACCGATTTTGAAAAAAAATTAAAAACGCTTTTTAAAGCATAAAAGATCAACTCAAATTGATTTTAAAACTGTTTAGAGGAACACAAAGCTGAGTACGTGAATTATACTTCTAATTTCATCCACTTTTCTAGGACGACTGGCATTTATGCATTTATGTATTGCGTGAGCCCCAGGAGTGCTTGCTTCCATTTGGTTTTGCTCAGAGACAGCAAGACTACTGAGAATGCCGAACGCCGAACGCCGAACTTCATGTGCATGTGCAGAGTGTGCCTCGCTCTCCAGCATTGATTTGTGCACTTGTTATACCCTTGCAGAGGGTATTATAGTTTACATTTTTATACCCTTGCGGAGAGTATTATAATTTTGTCGTGAAATGTGTAACGCATAAAAGGAGACATTCCAGACCCCATTAAGTATATATATTCTTGATCAGTATTAACAGCCAAGTCTATATATCCATGTCCGTCTGTCCGTCTGTCTGTTTCTATGCGAACTAGTCTCTCAGTTTAAAAGCTATCTTTATGAAACTTTGCAGAAGTCCCTCTTTCTGTTGCACGCATCACACATGTCAGAGCCAGCTGGATCGGACCACTTTATCATATAGCTGCCATAGGAACGATTGGTCGAAAATTAAGTTGTATGAAAAAACGTTTGGTTTATCAAGATATCTTGATCAAACACGGCATCTATTAGTTTTACTATGCTCCGAATACATATGCCAAATCATAATAAGGACGGACCACTATATCATATAGCTGCTATAGGAACGATGGGTCGAAAAAAAAGTTGTTGTATGAAAACCATTTTTGGTTTTCACGATATCTTGACTAAACTCGGCATTTATTAGTTTAACTATCACATGTAAAATCCTATCATCATCGGACCACTATATCATATAGCTGTCATAGGAACGATCAGTCGAAAATCAAGTTGTTTTAAGGAAAACATTTTTGTCATTCAAGATATTTTGATTAAACACGGCATTTAAAGATTTCACTATGCTCCCTTAATTTTTCCAAAATCTTTTTTTCATCGGACTTCTATATGATATATCTACCATAGGAAGGATCGGTCGAAAACTAGGATTTTAATTAAAAACCTGTTTTGCTTATCAAGATATATTGACCAAACCTGGTATTAACTATTTTCCCCGTGATTCTTAGATACGGGCAAGGCACTATGAGCATTATGAAAATGTTGGGTCTGCAAGGGTATTAGATCTTCGACGTGCGGAATATAGACTTTCTTTCTCGTTTTTTTTTCTGCTTGTGCATTTTGTTCGTTTTTACGTTGTGTTTGTCAGGCAGTAGGCAGCTTTAATCGCTATTTATTACTTTTGCCTACATTTCTCGATATGTTTCTTGAATTGAATAACTATCTATATTGTCGATCGATAAATTGTACATTGAACTATAATCTGACCAGTTGAGTAAAAGGGTTGATGCGGAGCTGATGTACATTTTTCAGTAGGATGGAAGATTGTCCGAACAATTAGTTTTAACGACTGTGGAGCATTCTAACTCGAACATTTGGCGCCCGAGTAGGGGCTTGAGGATAAGGTCCAAATGCGGAAGAAATCCAACATTAAAGCCTGTTTAATAAAGCTTAGTTCTTTAAGGGAATACTCGGGCGACTACGGCGGCAACCTTGTATTGTGAATCTGACTGTCTTGGTACTTGTAAAATTTCTTGCAGGCATATTAATCTCAAGTCGATATCTGTGAATATAAATAATACTAACTTAAGAAGTGCCAAGTGATTGTAAAAAGATTGGTTGACCACCCTTAAAATGTGTATGCAGTGCGGCAGGTATGCATGCAGATGTACAATATAATATTGAGAGTTGCAGTTGTGTTGTATGCATACGTGCCCAAATTATGGGAGAGCAGTTTTCAC
The DNA here is from genome assembly GCF_003285875.2 of Drosophila novamexicana. NCBI lineage: Eukaryota > Metazoa > Arthropoda > Insecta > Diptera > Drosophilidae > Drosophila > Drosophila novamexicana. Next base: position 348,635 of record NW_020824802.1, on the reverse strand, counting down.
ATTCATCTTCAATTCCTTTTGCGTGCACTTTAACTGCAGCCACATCTAAGAACAATCGCACAATCCGAAGTTATTATCTAGGCGACAAAAGTACAGGTTCGTTAGGTACGCTGAGCATTTTTTGGCTTTAACTTTGGAAGGCAAGAGAACTTAAGAGCATTATTTAAGGAAGTCAATTGGGGCAATATAGATTATATGGGACGTTAGAAATGTCACTAAGTTACAAAATGTTACACTTGGAGTAGTATCCCAGTATTGTAAAAATTATTATTACACTTTCGTGATGATCAGTCTTTTGCGCAATGGCTCCAAAAAAGAGAATGAAAGTTTCACTACGAGGGCCAGTTTAGTGTATTCCTTTACGCGCAACACAAATTATATTGCGAAACATAATGCTTCAATCAAACCAAGAACTAATAAATCCGATTGAAAAAAATTATGGCCAAAAGAAAAGGAGACTTATAAGTTTAGTAAAAATAAAACTCGCCAATTGATCGAAGAACTCGGTTGCGAAAAAGAGGCTACAATACTTAGGTGTCTAAGTCAAAAAAGTCAAACTGCTAGTAGTAACGATGTATTAAACAGCGCATAGGTGTCTGAGCAGCCGAATTTTCCGAAATTAAAGTTGAGTTTTCAGAGAAGTGCACTGATTGGACAAGTTGATTCAATACATTTACTATGCTGAGGTCAGACTTGTTGAATCTAGTACACTTACGATCAGCAGGTGTCGTTTCTTTAGGAACCGTTAACTGTTTGAAACTATTGGGTGCTAAATACCATATGTGCCTACGTTTACTGCAAAACCGTTATGAAAACAAAACAATTAATGTTCTATCTCACATAAACGAGCTGTTTTATCTTTATCGAAAAATTAAGTGACCATACAATTACGGATTCTCTATTGTGAGTGATCCCCATGAGTGCATGCTGCGATTTTGTTTTGCTCAGAGAGTAAGACTGCTGAGAGTGTCAGCCGAACGCCGAGCCTCGAGAGCCGAACGTTCAGTTGATAGACATACATATCTGTCGTTGCGGCTGATGTTCCTTCAGAATACATGTATGTTTGATTTGTGTGTATGCATGCGCAGAGTGTGCCTCGTTCTAACTCATTGATTGCGTGCATCTCATTCTCCCTGCATAGCTTGATTAATGGTCCCAAGATCTACAAACATATGTATGTATTGTACAAATGCTCTATCTATTTCTATTTCTTCTACCAATCAGGCATAATGAGAAGAATCTGATTTATTTTTATGTAATTAAAACTTAAATCACCTAAATGAAATAATTATATTGTATATTATAAAATTGTTGTTTGCTGTGGAGACCTATTTTTCCTAAAATAAGAAAACTTCTAAGTCGTATTTCTGCAAGGGATATTAATCGTCGGCTTGTCGAAGAATTCTGTAAAATCCCAAAAATTGCAAATATTCATATTTACAAATGTGTTAGTGTGCGTGCATGCTCGCCCAAAAAAATTGTCATGAGTTGTCCCTTACCAACAACATACATGGAAAATAGTAATTTTGCTCACTTATTTTTAATCTGTCACCGAAATAAATGTTTGTATGTGTGTGCGTGAGCACGAGAACCAAGGCGCATAATTAAAAATTTTCAATTTTTGGTTTTTTCAGAATTCTTCGAAGTAATTGCAAGGAGCTTTTTTTTTTTTTTATTTTTGCTGATTTTATGTGACTTTTTACTTTTAGCAACTTTTATCAGCGTGAAAGCTGAAGCTTGTTGGATGTCGAGTTTTGCTGCCACCACATACTCTTTCCTGTGAAAGCCGTCCAAAATAAAATTTGTGACCCGATGAAGTTGCTCAGGGGTATCGTGTTTGAGTCTAAACCCAAACTGGAACTTCGGGATTAAGCGTTTTATTTCCGGGGTATCCAGGATCCTTCTAAGGATGCACCTTTCCAGAATCTTGCCAAAGGTAGGCAGGAGGCTGATGGGGCGATACGAGTCCAGTTGTTTAGGGGGCTTTCCACACTTGTGCAACATAATGATATGCGCCTCGTAGGTTGGCTTGTAGGCGTAAGATACCTTTGTGCTGGCGCAGCGTTGGCAGCCACGGTATGCACTTGATACAGCAGGGTTTGAACTGCAGCGTCGGCATCCTCGGCTGTCAAGATTGGCATGCTTAGATCTATCATGCCATTCAGTTCAGTTCTGAAGCGTTGTATGTTCGACTGCGCGGTGACAAGCCTTCGCTTTTTTACAGTCCTTTGAGCAGACGTAGACACCGTTGCAAGAAGTGGTAGATGGTCGGATAAAAGCTCATATTCTTCGCGAACTGATATTATGCTGTTGGAAATACCCTTGTATATAAAGAAGTCAATGCACGAAGGAGTACTTAGGCTGTTATACGGGAAGTGGGTAGGTCTCCCGGTCGCCAAGACCTGGGCTGAGCAGCTGGTGAGCGCTTCATTTAGCGCAATGCCTCTGTTGTCAGCTCTGTAGCTTCCCCACAGCCGGTGTTAGGCGTTGAAGTCACCTCCAACGATGAATTTATGATCAAATTGTTCAAGGAGAGAATCGAATCCAGCTCGGCTCCAGGATAGATTTGGTGGTAGATACACTGCAGCTACAGGTATTTCGCCCAAAGGAGTCCCCACCATAATAGCAGCCATTTGTGTTGCGCTGGAAGTCACCTGAGATAGTTGGTAGTGCACCAAGTTCTGCTTGACAAGCACCGCAGCACCGCCACGGTAGCAAACATATCCCTTCATGGCGAAGTTCAGGCCGGCGTGTAGGTGAGTTTCTGAGACAAGCATGATGTCTATTTCATGTTTTCTCAAAAACAGTTTGAGCTCGTTTGCATTTTGTATGATGCTGCGAGCGTTCCACGATCCGAGGCGCATCTGGGCAGCCATTATTTGCGGTGAGTGGGAAGACCGAGCTGTGGAGCTTGCTCGTTCTTCAGCTCCTTAATGCTGACCAGGATACTTGTGACTGCTGCATTAAGTGCTGCGCTCGACTGCTGGAGTCCTTGAAGGATACTTCCGAGGGACGTGTCTTGCCCCTGATATCCATGCTGGAGGAATTGGGGCTGCGTTGCTGTAGCGGTGGGCTGATTGCCCACAGGGGGTTGGCACGCTTATGCATTTTGCTGGTAAGTGTTGCGTCCTGGCCGCAAATCATCAGCATACGACAGGCACAATTCGGGAGGGTACGAACTGCGAGTTGATGCGCCGTGCAGGTTGCTGTTGGTAGTGTCGTGCCGGGGGGGCAACATTGATGGGCGGTTGTCTGGCATTCAAGCGCTGCTGGAATGCTTTGCATATTTTACTATAAGCAGCTTGGTTCCCATCACAGTTTGAGCATCGCAGGTCTACCACCGTTTTGGCCTGGCATTGCTATAAGTTCGTCCAGTGGGGCTGACCGCACCTACCACACATGGTCTGTATGAGACAGTAGTTTTTGGTGTGGTCGAACTCGAAGCAGCGGGAACACTGCCTAATGCTGTTACTCTTCCTCGGGAGCTCAATGGTGACCCGTTGACGGCCAACCCTGTTGAGTCGCAGCGCTTCCCTGTTGTTAACATACTTCTTGAGATCAACAAACCAGAAGTTGCGACTCGGCGAGTCGTTGGTGAAGTCTGCACTGGCTTCACTTGTAGGCTGTCTGGCGCCCGGGTTGTACAAGTTCGTCACAGTGTGGCCGTGCGATGTGAATGCAGCTTCGATCTGGCTTCTGGGAGTAGAAGCGGCCAGATTTTTAACCACAACGCGGTATGGTCTGTCTTCCTTTAGGCAGAAGTCAGTTAATTGCACTCTCACTTCAGTGAGTTTGCGGACAATTGCTCTGTGAGTGTCGGCATCTTTGGCGTATATTCTGAGATAGGCAGAGGGAGAGACCTTGAACTCATAGGAGTCTGGGCCCACTGACTGATCAATGGTTTGCTCCACTGCCACGATATCGCTGACTCCAGGGACTGTTATCGGCCGTGATTTGGAGATCTTCTTCGCTGCTTGCTGTTGGTCTGGGGCTGGACGCGCTTCGTCAGCAGTGTCCATCTCGTCGTCATCGATCACAGAGACGTCGTCCTGAGGCTCGAGGAGAGCAAATCTGTTGCTTGTAATATCCGATATTCATTTTTATGTTTAAGAATAATAATGAGGCACGTCAGTGCTCTTGAACTTTAGTTTTTCGAATGAATTTATTCAAAGTAAAGTATTTCGCTTAGCCTATGGATACGTGTATATACTTATGCTGGTATTGGTTAACAGCTACAAAGAGAGGGAGAGTGAGTAGCTTGCATATGCCTGTGTTAGTGAGCATATATGTTGCTCATGGAATGCGCTCAGACGGAGCGTGGGAAATGCAGCGTAAGCATAAACGGTCAGCTAGAGAGGCTAGTGAACTGCGCTGCGTAATATGAGCCAGAGCCAATATATAAAGTGGCTCTGGGCTTGTTTAATGTATAATAGTTATTGTATGCGACGAAGTGCCGCATACTCCACATTTGCATACAGGATGTTCTCTCAAGGCATACACATATACACCTCCAATTTTAGATGTAGATGCTCCTAGCTCCCGCGCAGATCGAGTTTGTTTCCGATAATCGATAACTTACTCCGTTTCCAAGCAATCGATAAAAATCTATATCGATATCCTGTTTTTTGGGCAATTTTGGTAAATAATAAGAGCTAGAGTCACCAAACTTGACATAAAGCTTCTAAAATAGAATATATATATATGCACTTGATGTTGGAAGAAGAGGGTTCGGGAGCTCCCGACTAGAACCTCTTGCTTGTTTCTTTACGTTTTTCAAGCATAATCCTAGACCTTTTATATGCTATTTCTAATCTAAACTTAACTTCTTTAGCATAATCTTCTACATTATATAGTGGGTCTATTCTATTTATATTATTAAAATCTTTTGGTAGATTGGGTGTTTTACCAAAAATTAGCTCATATGGACAATAATTGTGTTAAAACAGTATACGAAGTATTTGATCCATACGCCCCAATCAGTTCTATCAACTTATATATATGATCGTATGTATTCGTTAAAAGTCCTGTGACTTCTTTCTACTGCTCCAACTGTCTGGTGATGGTGTGCAGTTGATGTTATGTTGTCTTTTTTCATATACTTGCACAAATTGTTTGTAATTGAATTCTTATATTCCGTACCCATGTACGTAATGAACGTCTTCATTGGACCGTACTTCAGAATATAAGATTCGAATATAGCTTTAGCGATAGTGCTTGGATTATTTGGGATCAGAATGGCGACGAGGTATTTCGTTAAATCACAAATGAGTGTAACTGCATACTCGTTCCCATTCTCTGATCTAGGTAATGGACCTATTGTGTCAACGATTACTCTGTCGAAAGCGGATATTGGTGTTTCTGTTATTGTTAGAGGAGTTTTTGTGTTCTTTGTAGTTTTTGCTTTCTGGCATTTTGGACATTTTCGGATGTAGTCTTTTATTTGTTTAGACATACCTTTCCAAAAATAATGTCGTTTGACCTTGGCCAAGGTTTTTATAGTACCTGTATGTCCTCCCAGTATGGGATCATCATGTAGTTTAGACAAGATAGTTTCTTTTTCTTTTTCAGAATTTATTTGGGTCACCGGGTGGAGTAGCGCTTCTCTTAGAGATTTTAATGTTTGATTGCTCATTTTCTTGAAATTATCCATTGAAATGTGTTCAAAGATATTTTCCCATGGTGCCACTTTGAGTTGGCTGATTTTATATATACCGGCTTGCGTTTCAAGCCTTTGAAAGAATTGATCTAAATCAATGGTTTCATTAGTATATAAATCGCTAACATCGCAGCTTGCTGTAATTTTTCTGCAATGTTTAAAAAAACATGTCATATTGTTTACATGCAAGGTCACTACATTTCGTACCTCGTCATTGTTAATGACTTAGTACACTTTGGGCTTTGAAGCTTTTTCTATAGATTGCCTAAGCAATTCTATTCTTGTGTACTTGCTTGTCTTGTAGTGACTTTCAGGACTTTAACTTGTAAATCTTTTAGTTGTTTGATGGTTTTTCTTGATAGCGCATCAGCTACATAGTTATCTTTACCCTTTAGATACTCTACTGTGAAATCGTATTCTTCTAATTCGAGCCGCATACGTGCTTATTTGGAACTTGGATTGACCATTGAAAATAAATATGTTAGTGGTCTATGATCTGTTTTGACAGTGAAATGTCTACCATAAATATATGGTCTGAAATGTGTTATTGCCCAATGAACTGCTGCTAATTCTTGTTCTGTTGTACTTTTATTACTTTCTCCCTTAGTAAATGAAAGTGATGCATAAGCAATTGGGAGTTGGAGTCCATTATGGTTTTGAGTTAAAACCGCTCCACAAGCTTGCTTACTTGCATCAGTTATTATGCAAAATTCTTTGCTGAAATCTGGGTATTGTAATAATATAAAAAATACCAGGTTGAATTTCCTGATTTGGAGTGAATATACTATCTTCACTTATGTTTATTTCAATTTTTCGGAGAACTTCTGATCTTGCTGGTATAAGTATTGAATTGTTACCAGAACTGTTTGTTTTTGGGACATAAATTTGGACATTTATATTGTTTGCTCTTATTATAAACCAATCTTCGGACGGTTCTAGGTCTATTTTGCAATTAAGACCTTTTATGAAACCTATGCCTATTATTCCGTCACACGGTATAGCGAAATTTGCATCGACTATATGAAAATTGTGAGGGATTATATATATGTCAGCTTGTAGCTCAATTGGGGCGAGACCTTTGGATTTTATAATTCCTTGACCTATACCTTGAATTTCTATAGTGTTATTCAACTGGATGTCGTTGAAGATATCAGAATCTTCTTTTAAAATTGAGATATCTGCACCTGTATCTATTAAAAATACCAGTTTTTTCCTGATTCTACATTATAAAAACAGAAAAAAATATTGAGATTGAAGTTTATTGAACCTTTATTAGTTCTAAGTATCTAAAGGGGGTTGTTGGTTTCCCGAATTATTTTGGGCTACCCTAACATTGTTTCTGTTGTTATTGTTGTGGCCTCGGTTCGAGTTGTCACGGCCTCTTTCCTCTTATTTTGACCTTGTCCTCTGTTGTTATTATTGTAGCCGCCTCTGTTGTATGGACGGCCTCAATACTTACCTCTGCCGCGATATCCACTACGATCAGAATAATTTTGGTAATAAAGGACAGTATTAGTGTGTCCGGTTGCTTCTGTGCAACTATCAACAAATTTTGATATGGCATCGTTCATGTTATGGAATGTGCCTGCCTGCATGATAAGTTTTACCTTATCTATAACGCAGTTCTTTGTCATAGCTTTTACGGCTTGGGATGTGCTATATTTGGTGGCTAAATCGGAATTTAAACCATCATTAATATAAGCACCTGCCAGAGCTTTTTCCAGTTTTTCAACCTCTTGGGTGTATTGGTTAGCCGTTTTGTTTTTCTGTTGCAGATTAAGTAGCTTGGCAGATACAACTTCTACCGATTCTCCTTTTACTGCATTTGACAGTTGCGTAATGATTGCAGCAATTGTCTGCTCATTACTTATTAGATTTCTTGCATGGCCTTTTAGTTTTGTTTTTATAAGGCTGACAGCTGTTGTTTCATGATCTTCTTTTTGTGAGTCTATAAGACTCAAAGCATCTTTGAAGCCTTGTAAGTTTTCTACCTTTCCATCAAACTCTGGCAAGAGCGATGAGGCTAGTTTGAGAAAACTTATAGCTGTTTGGGCCATTGTGTTGTCAATGTCGATATCGATATTTACATCGGTAATTGGCTTCGACTCATTCAGATCTTGCAGCTGGTTTGGTTCAAACATTGCTGGTAAAAATAGATCTTCTGGAACGTTTATTATGATATTCTGTCTAATGCCAATGCTTTTCAATCTTGTAAATACAAATAAAGGTTGTATGACTTTAAGGCTTTGTTTGCCATGTTCTTGTGTTAGTTTATCTTTAATGGAATCTACTGCATGTACTATATTGTTATATTGTTTTATCAATATTTGTACATGGTATATTAGTGTTACTACCTTTATAGGTATGCCTTTATTGATGCATTTATATGACTTGTCAAATTGGTCTTTGAAGTCAATGATATTTTTCACTAATATACTAGATTCCATATTATTATAATAGATATCTATCGATGCAGTCGTACCATAAGTATCGTTGCTGGTCCCAAAATTGGGTGTTCTTCAGTTACTAGTTTTACTGAGACATATGGCAACGTACTTAGTATATTTCCCTTTTCGATTCTTGAAGAATATATCAATGGACCCATATGAGTATTGAACATGTCCGTGTATTCGTATAAAAAATTACATACTTTTATAAAATCTCTATGTAATCGCAGTACGTTTAGTGCGCGAGTACGAAAGTTTGGCTCAGCCTAATGATTGCGTCTATATCTAACATATTCAAATATATTCATATCTTATCTAGTCCGTCTGCTCTACTGCTATAGCGTTTCTTAATTTTCTTTGTATGCATTGCATACTCTTTTAATGCTAGTGATACACGAGATACTGTAGTAATTATAATTAGCAAAATAGTAATATTTTCTAAATGTTCTTTATGGTCAATTACATTTACGTTATTTATAACATTTGCGGCTGATTTTCCAAACTTGGATTCGTTTGAACCCATTTTAACTAAAATTTCTTACAAAAATTGATATAATGTTTTTAAATTCATATCATGTTTTTATGTGACATATAGTGTTTTTAGTTTTAAATGCAAATGTTTTATCAATATGTAATGTTTTTAGATTCAAGGTTTCAATATTGCTAATAACACAAAATACTACCTAGCATTTCGCATAGCATAACTGCAACTATTGTTCATCGTTAAATCAGCTGGGCGTCGCCGGATGTGGCACGCTGATGCTTCCTTGTATGCGTAAGTGTGACTCTCGCACTTGCTGCCAGCTTGTTGCGCTGGCGGTACCGGTGCTGGTCTTCGCACAGGTGATTATTTGTTGGATGTAATGTTGCCTTCTATTGCGCTCTTTGTAGCGCTGTCTTTTTGGCAATTTCGCAAGTCAGTGCGCAGCCAATGTTGTAGAATGGACCCTCACAGTCCGTCGGACATTTTCTCTTATATGCTGGGATAGCTGTTTGAATAGGAGGAGTTACTTTCTTGTTTATAGTTTGTATCTGGCGGTAGGAGACGGATGGATTTTGTTTTTTTGTTTATTAATTGCACTAGTTGTGCTTCACGAAACGAGCGATTTTCATGCATGGAAACAGAATCGTTCCATGCTGGCGGGTTATCTTGACCGGTAAAGTCTTTGCTGAGGCGGTCAATTTCCGACCTCAGTCTTTGTTTGACACCGCTGCGCTTTTTCTGTTTCTTTGGTTTCTTATCCATCCGCACTCTACTCACTCAATTATTTATTTATTGTCCACAGCTATCCCTCCATCGCTGCTGTCTTTGTATTTGTTACCAGATTTGTAGTAAATGGCATCTGATGTGGCTGTTGTTTTTGTTGAAGTTTATTGTCAGTCTTCTAGGCTGCCTTTCCACTAGTTTTTGGGATGATTTTTTTTTTTATTCGCTGCAGGTTGGTGAGACCATTGTCACGGTCGCCATGTAAAGTCCGATATTCATTTTTATGTTTAAGAATAATAATGAGGCACGTCAGTGTTCTTGAACTTTAGTTTTTCGAATGAATTTATTCAAAGTAAAGTATTTCGCTTAGCCTATGGATACGTGTATATACTTGTGCTGTTATTGGTTAACAGCTACAAAGAGAGGGAGAGTGAGTAGCTTGCATATGCCTGTGTTAGTGAGCATATATGTTGCTCATGGAATGCGCTCAGACGGAGCGTGGGAAATGCAGCGTAAGCATAAACGGTCAGCTAGAGAGGCTAGTGAACTGCGCTGCGTAATATGAGCCAGAGCCAATATATAAAGTGGCTCTGGGCTTGTTTAATGTATAAATGTTATTGTATGCGACAAAATGCCGCATACTCCACATTTGCATACAGGGTGTTCTCTCAAGGCATATACACAATACAGCTATTTGTCGAAGCGGTGTTGGGAGTAACGGGCTTAGTTCCAGTGCGGCTGGTGTTGCGGTTTTTCTGTGGCTTCCCTTTTTTAACGGCTTCGGCCAACAATGTAGCCCCACGCAGTTTTTTTTGCCAATTTACCAGTGGTTGATGAAAGGCTGGCATAGCACCTACGTTCTTAAAAGGTGGCAGAGGGGGGTTTGTGGCATAAGAAGCCGCTGCCAAGGAGGAACTCTGGGTGCCAGACGGGGTGGACTGCAAGGTCGGATTGGTGGTTTTGGGGCGGTTCCCGATGGGCTTTAAAGCGGCTCAGCTTGTACCTAATGTGGTAGATGTCCTGCAACCGCTGCTGGAAGACGCTGTGGTTGTAGTGGTTGTTGCTGTCGTTGTGCTGACAGTGTCATGCTGTTGCGGTTGCCAAGTCGAGTATTGCTGGGTACCGGCTGACCGCGAGGTGGAGATGTCGTTGTAGTACCGGTAAAAGTCTTCCGGTGGCCTGCTTCTATCGAGGCGATCGACATTAGTGGCCATGTTAGAAGGAGAGGTTGTTGAGCTGTTCAGCAGCCGGTAGATTGGGTTTCTTTGCCATTTTGAGGTCGGATGTTCGTGCCATTATTCTTTATTTTGTTATTATTTTTTTCCAGCAGGAAAAAAAATAATTAAAATAAAATCAAAACAAGTTTTTTACACTTAATAACAAAAATATCCTTTATTTTTGTAACAAGTGATTGATCACAAGTTGTGACTTCAGTGTCAGCACTGTCACTGCAAAGAATGTTTTGCCAGCACTATCAGTGCAGCTGCAAGTAAGCTTTTGCGAAAGCTCTCTCGCGAAAGCTTTGCTGCACTCGAGCACACACTCACGTACTTGAGTTGCGATCTGCTGAGTGCAGCTTAAGTTTTGCAAGAACTTGTTCACTCGCACTGCACACGGTAGTTTTTCGTTAAACAATTGTTAATTTTTATAACACTCCGGCTGCCAGACGCAGCTCTTGCGTATAGTTTACCCACTATAAGCGGGATTTGTATGCATTGCCCTGGGGCGGGCTATATTCAGTGTCACTCTCACTTTCTATGTTTATGCCTGCTGCCAGCGGTGCACTAACGCGCACACACACACGAGACTGCCGTATCCGTAAATAGAGCGAGCTAACGAGTCGGTGTCCGCGTTTGGAAGGGATAGGCATAACCAACGCATAGACAGACGAAGACATTGAAAGAATATTTTAACAATTTTATTCAGATTGTGAAACAAATATATTTAGTTGATCGAAGCATAATTTACTATTTTATCGACGGTATACCAGACTCGAGACACCAACGTAAAGTAAAACAAGGTATATATAACAAGTACCAGGTTCTAGTCGGGAGCTTCCGATTAGGGGATACCCTGAACCCTCCTTTTCCAACCCCAAATGCAGCTCGCGTTACTAGCTCGTTTGAAGTAATAAAAAAGATAAAGTTTCCTTGTCGAGGCTCTAACTCGCAACTGACCGCATTACTTGCTGCCGACTTTACGCAAAAAAAATAAAAACACCAATGTCCTCCCTAGGGTTCGAGCTCGCAACAGACCGCTTTGACCATTTGCCGCCGCCTCTAATCAACAGCCACGCCAATAGTTAAATCTTACTTAAATCTAGCAGCACAGAAAACAGTACAATCGCAATTGCAATGCTGTGGATAGAACTTAAAGAAAATGCGTATTATAAAAAGTTAATTGCATTTAAATTGTGGCTTATGTTGGTGGGCATCATAAATTGGTTTACTGACTTGATTTATAGCTATGAGGTAGTCTCTGGTAGGTAGCGATAGGTATAATATGAAAGAAACTTGATATATATATACTTTTCTAGAAGCAACATGTCAAGTTTGGTGACTCTAGCTTTTATTATTTACCCAATGTGCTAAAGAAACAGGATTTTATCATCGATTTTTATCGATTGCTTGGAAACGGGACAAATTGTCGAATATCGGAAACACAATCGCTCTGCGCAGGCACTAGGAGGACCTACTGCTAAAATTTTAAGTCTCTAGCTCTTATAGGTTCTGATATCCTTGCGTTCATACATACGGACAAACGGACGGACAGATAGACGGACATGGCTAGATCGACTTGGCTATTGTTGGTAATGAAGAATTGGGTTGGTGATTCTTCCTTCTACCTGTTACATACATTTGCATAAATACATTATACCCGTTTTACCCATTTTTAACTGTTTTAGGGTATAAAAAACGAAGCAGATTCGGTTACGCGCTCCATCAAACACTTTATTTCGTTGCGTTTGTGAACTCTGTTTCGTGTTTCTGGTTGAGCAATGCACACTCGTCTGTCTAACAGTAACAGCACAAAAAATGTATGTCTGTCGAAGAGCAAAAAGTGGAAGCGAAAAGTGTCATCTTGTGGCGACATAAATATAAGCTAGTGGGAGAAAGAGAGAAAAAGTGGGCACGACATAATACAGTTATGCATGTACTAGGCAATTTTATATACATATGTGTTCATATCCACGTATGCATATCCCAACCCAAAGACACTTTGGCAGTTTTTTTTTGTTTAGTGCTCGTTGAAAAATATGTGCGAAAAGAAAACGAAGAAAAGTATCTTTGCTCGTGCTTAGGGCTTGCTGCGCAGAAACAAAACTTTGTGTGTATTATTTTTCCCTTGTTCCTTCTGTCCGACAAAAACAATTTTTTTGGTTATTACTCAAAGTGCGCCGCTTAGTTGCTTCATTTTTGCAAGCTCGCTGCCTCTGCTTGGTCGCAGTTTCTGTCGCTAAGCTGTGAACTTGCATTTCGTTGTAGAAAAACTCTGGCTCGCTCACATCAGTGCGCGCGATATTTACAAGTCATAGTAGTTCTGTTAACAGTTAGGAGTATTTGAACTGTCGCTCGCTCACATCGGTTCACAAACTTACGAAAGCGAGCGAGAATAGAACGAAATATCGCGCACTTAGAGGATGTTGTAAGAGTGTCTACTAAGGCTGATGTCAGTAAAAAAAGATTGGTACACGGCGAGCTACTATTCCGCTAGGATATAGTGAAGTTAAGGAGGTTTTGACAGTACAATCCGAAATTCAATTTATAGACATTGGACGTGCAGAAGTCAAAGAAACATTTGTGTATATTAAATATTCCAATACGCTCTTTGCCGTCATTGAGTCTTTCGCGATCGGCTTTACCGATGTTCCATGGGAAGCGATCAGAATTTAAGAACTTCATAACACCATCCAATATCAATCATGAGTACTCCCTTTCGAACTATTAATTGCTAATCCTGTTTTTTTGGCACTGCTATAGAGGTGGTTAATTTCATTCTTAGTGACTTAAGAAAATTTTCCCAAGGATCTTGCTTGTTTGAACGCTATAACAATCTTACACTTTCATTTTTGGATTCAACAGAGTCGTTGTTCAATCTACCTGTACTGTCAAGGCAAATGTGACCAGCAAACTTATAATAAAAGTTACGAGTCTCTTAAGCTACGTATATTGCCAAATTTTGTTAATTTTACATCCATTTTGGAACGTATTTGTTAGTTCCTGCTATCAAGCGGAATCGCATCATATAGAGTTTCTGATTCTTCGAAACAAAGGCAAATGTACAAGCCTATCAATTGTAAAGTGATCTGTTTTAAGACATGAGTCCTTAATTTAAATACGGAGTCGTCAAAAATGCTGAAGTGTTAATGAATTGTCAATAATCAGGACATAGAATGGCGCAGTGTCCTTCTAAACATCGTTGACGAAGCTGCAAGCATCTCTATCACACCCTGCTACACTTTGGATAATCGACTACATCATCATCGTCTACATCGCCAACATCTCATCAACACATCAAATCGCATATGAATCAATCGCCAGGCGGACACATCATTCTTGCCACTTTATTTATTTATTTATTTATATATTAATGGTAGACAAAAACGATTGTCTTCCTAATTATTCAATACATCACATTATGAAAATTAAATACTAAAAGCCTAGTGAAAATACAAAATTTTCTAATAGCATCACCGCCCAAAGGAGGTGTTTTATTTGCCCGTCCGGCCAGCTGTGCCCCTTTACACAGCTAATTTTATCAGTGACGCTATTAGAGCCTACAGCTAAGAAAAAGGGTGTAAGTAGATAAAATGGTGTTCTTAAGTAAAAAATAAAATAATCTTAGTTTACTATATTGTTTAAGAAATTACAATAAATAGCAAAACAGAATAATAGAGTTATTCATAAGGTAAAGAAATGAATACTAGATATATAGAGTGTTAAGTAGATAGGATAAAGAGATAGTAATGGGAAATAACTGACCCAGGGGGGGGGGGGGGGGGGGGGGGGGGTAGAGAAAACAGTAGAGAAAACGTGATGCAAACTCTCATAATTTTTACATATCACGCCAAAAACTATTGTGCATAGCGTAGTCTGTTGTACACGGTAATAGAAAATCATATTGATTTAGAGAATAGCAAAATCGTATTGCATTGAGAAAGTGTGCATGGGTCATTCAAATGAAAATCATGTTCATTTCCGCAGATTTATTAGAAAAACAAATAAAAGGTTCTAGTCGGGAGCTCCCGACTAGGGGATACCCTGAACCCTCTTCTTCCAACATCAATTGCATATATATATTCTATTTTAGAAGCTATATGTCAAGTTTGGTGACTCTAGCTCTTATTATTTACCAAAATTGACCAAAAAACAGGATATCGATATAGATTTTTATCGATTGCTTGGAAACGGAGTAAGTTATCGATTATCGGAAACAAACTCGATCTGCGCGGGAACTAGGAGCATCTACATCTAAAATTTTAAGTCTCTAGCTCTTATAGGTTCTGAGATCCTTGTATACTTTATGGGGTCGGAGAAGCTTACTTCTGCCTGTTACATACAAAAAGATGCGTTTGATATACACTACGATAAGCCCCTTTTTGGCACTATGCTTTACATTACGGCATCGTTAATAATTACCAAGCTTTAGCAAAGGACATATCAAGATTGAATATATATTCTTTTGTCGACGACACTTGCGCGTCGTAATAGTTTATTATTAAAACAGGTATTTCAGATGAAGATGTGTAAGCTAGTTGCGAAGTATTTATAAGTTTTTCCAATCAACTTACTCTTCAGTCTGTCCTAATACTAATTCTTACCCTTATACTATTTATTCCTCTAGTTCTATACCTCCTCCTATTGTTCACACTCCTCTCTCCTTTTAGCTATAAACTCTTTAAAATCTTCTTACTCTCCTGGGTCTGACAATATTCTTATTTGCCTACTCAAGGAGTGTAGTTCTTTATACATTGCTAAAGCTTTTTAATCTATCCCTTGAATCTAATGTCTTTCTATCTCTTTGGAAAGAATATTATATCATTCCTCTCCACAAGAAAGGTGGAAAGTCTGATATACAAAATTAGAGGGGCATTGCAAAACTGTCCTCTATTCCTAAACTATTTGAAAAAATTAATTACTTCGAATTTGCAGCATTTCTGCAAATCAGTTGTTTCCCCTGTTCAACATGGATTCGTAAAGAATCGGTCAACTACGACCAATCTGCTTGAGTTTACTTCCTTGGTGCTTGAGTTTACTTCCTTTCAAAAATGCAAACTGATGTCATTTACACTGACTTCAGTAACATCGACATTTTACTTTTTAAACTTGACCGAATAGATTTCTCTCCGTCTCTTTTGCTTTGGATTAATTCTTATTTAAAAGGTAGGACCCAAAGAGTTCACATAACTTCTGGTGTTCCTCAAGGTAGTCATCTTGGACCTTTATTCTTTAATGTTTATATAAATGATATCGCCTCTGTTATATCACATGGCCGTGTACTCATGTATGTGGACGATGTGAAGCTTATTCTATCATACACTAATCCCCTACAACATTCTCGTCTACAAGACGATTTGAACGCTATGCAACTTTGGTGTTCGGCCAAACAATTGCATCTGAATTGTTCAAAGTGTATGTTTATGACATTTACAATACCCCTTTGCAACATATACTACCAGTTAAGGATCTAGGCGTTTTTTTTTATTTTAAACTGTTTCAATCTTCACATAGATACCATCGTTAATGAGGCAAAAGGTGTACTTGGATTCATTAAACGATGTTTAACTATCCTTGTTCGGCTCAGCAGCTAAAAATTAAATTATATTTCAGTTACATATTGCCCTGCGAGGCAAGCAATGTCACTATTTTGTTTTGTTTGGCGCTTCTCGCATGTCATAAAATAGCTCAATATTATTTGCTGTTAACTATCTAGCGCTTATCGCTTTGCGCTCATCATAGTTTCTTTTATCGCGGTCTTTTACCTTTTGTACTTTGTCTTAAGCGGTTAGCGCATCAATGCTAGCGACGCCGTAATGCATTCTTGTCTCGTATGTTCGCTATATCGAATCTCTTATCGATCGCTTCGTTTAATTATTGAACATTTCGCATATTGTCAATACGCTCGCTATAAGCATAGAAATAAATCAACACGTTGCATGAACTTATAAGCAAAAGCGGAATTTTTATAACATCCTTAACTCACATTTTGGTGACCCCGACGTGAATTCTTTTATTTATCATTATGGTGTTGCATAAAATTATTTAAATTTAAGTTGAGCTAGTTGTTACTAGTTTCGGCAGCAATTAAAAACCGCACTTATATACATACATATGAACGAGCAAGTGTCATGCGGTAAATCGCAGTAAAGAGGAGTCTGTGTACATAAGCATATATACACCTACATACAGATGCGTTGGCTCTCGCAATCTGCATTTTACTTGTGTTTTGATTCGACAAACTGTTGCGCGCGCTTAAGAGTACAGTTCTGACAATAAGTCAACGGTCAACGAACTTTCGTGTGCAATTTTAATTCGGTTTTCTTTTTATCTTTTTTCGTTTTCTCCGGTTGTCATGGAAAGTTCTACTGCTGAATCGCTGGCCCAGCCCACAAACAGCGTGTCATTTTTAAAGCGCAAGGTGACGTCCTCGTATGAGCGGATGCAGGCGCTTCAATCTAGCCTCAATGATGAATGCCTTGCCAATAATGATGAAATCGCATTGTTGGTGCTGGTCAAGCGGATTGAAAAAATGGAATCTGCATTGGAAGACGCTCAAAACAAATTGGAAGAACTAGACTTTGACGAAATTGGCGGTGAGTTACGCAAGATTTTTGGTGAGCTTTCAGTAACTTTGTAGACTTCGGTGCGGTTTGAAATCGCTAAGCGCAGTAGAGCATTGCCGTCCAGCTCCACATTTGGAAATGAGTCTATTGCTACTGCGTCAATGACTAGATCCAGAGCGTTACCGACCTTACCGCCAATCAAATTGCCAACGTTTTCTGGAGGTTATACAAAGTGGTCAGATTTCATTTCAATGTTCACAACTTTAATCGAAAATCATCCCGAACTCACAAACATTGAAAAAATGCAGCATTCGCGACTCTGTTTGAAGGACTCTGCGCTGGACACCATTCGGTCATTGGAAATATCAGAGGCTAATTATTCCATAGCATTAAATTTATTACAAAAACGATTTGATAACCGTCGATTAGTATTTCAGGCACACATCGTTGAACTACTGGGGCTCAAGAATGTAGGGATGGCTCCGCTGACATGCCGCGTGAATTGTCGGATAAGTTTAATGCCCATATGGGCACGAATATTCGTGGTCTCACCAGTTTGAGTAGCAAGGAGCAAATTGTTGGTTGCATCCTTGTTTAGGTGCTACTGCAAAAACTGGATCCTGCTACGCAGGCGAAGTGGGAAAAGAAGGTGGCGGATGCCGCCTTAGCAAATTTAATTCCATCATGGGCACAAATTGCCACATTTTTGGAGCAACTCTGCAGAACCATAGAGAGTGTGGATTATGCTATGGCAACCTATACGCCGAGCTCTCAGGTGGGCAAGAACAAGAACACTAACCCCAGTAGGACAGCACTCGGTGCTACTAGCTCAATGGCTGCTGTTTTCGTATTTTGTAATGGTGAAGAGCATAATATATGGCAATGCCCAAGATTTGGCAATTTGTCTTCAGAGATGCGTCTCAAGAAAGCAAAACGATTATCTTTATGCCTCAACTGCCTTAAAAGGGGACTTCTTTTACGAAGATACAATTCCGGAACTTGTCGCACATGTGGCTCCAAACACCACACACTTCTGCATTTAGACGGTTTGCATTCGATTCCTCACTCTGTCACTCCTACTGCAGCTTCTTCAGCCCCCGCTTCTACCTCTCATGTTGCCCACAACCTCAGCAACGATGTTGTGCTCTTGGCCACTGCTATTGTACTAGTAAAAAATCGGTCTGGGACTCTAGTTCCGTTTCGTGCTGTTTTGGATGGTGGGTCACAGCTACATTTAATTACATCCCGATTAGCTCAACAGCTTCAGTTAAAGAAAAGTCCATCTTAAGCCGCACTTGCTGGCCTGGGAAACGCCCCTTTCGCTACTGATGGATGCACTGTGACCGTCAATCTACAATCTCAAACGTCAGAGTACTCTGCAATCATCACAGCCAGCGTAGCTTCCACTATAGCAGATCGCCTGCCAAGCATCGCCCTTAATACAACTAATTGGAATGTGCCTGGAAATATTCGCCTCGCTGATCCTTGCTTTTACAAGCCGCAGCGAGTTGACTTATTAATCTGAGCTGGTCTTTTCTACGAGCTAATGTGTGTCGGGCAAATAAAACTGCTACCGGGATTGCCTCTTCTGCAGAAACACGCTTTGGATGGATAGTTGCAGGTGGCGATTCCCAGCATGGCGGTACCTCTCTTTTGGCCAATCGTGTATCGCCTGATGCCCGCACTGATTCTGATGGCCGAACTGATGAGGTAATTCAACGATTTTGGGAAGTAGAAAGTTTTCTAGACCCTGTTGCTAAAGCAACAAAGGAAGAGCTTGACTGCGAGGAGCATTTTGTTAAGAATTTGCAAAGGTTGCTAACAGGAGCATATTCCGTGCGACTCCCTCTCAAACTCATTCTGGATTAATTAGGTGAATCTTATCAACAGGCATTTCGCAGATTTATATCGCATGAGAGAAAGTTGCATCGTCATCCCAACCTTAAATCCCAGTATTACGCGTTCATTCAAGAGTTTATGGAGCTCGGACATATGACTCTTGTCCCGCCTGAGTCGTTACGTTTATGCAAATATTTTCTCCCTCATCATTGCGTGCTAAATGAACAAAGCACGAGCACCAAACTTCGTATCGTGTTTGATGGTTCAGCTATCACCAGCACTGGATGTTCGCTAAATGAAGTGTTGATGGCTTGGCCCGTCATACAACCGAAGCTGTTAAACATTTTGATGCGAGTTCGCACGTTCCCCGTTGCCCTTACTGGAGACATTGGCAAGATGTATCGCTGTGTCAGAGTTACGGTCCCAGATAACTACCTACAAAGCATTTTATGGCGAAATTCTCCAGATTCTGAAATAAGTTGGACACAGTTACGTATGGCACAAAACCAGCTTCCTTTCTTGCTGTTGCAGTCGACGAGCAACATTAATTTCGAATTGGTGCGAAAATTCGTCGATGCGATTTCTATGTAGATGACCTTATATATGGCGGTGGCTCGGTCCAAGAGTTGATCGACGTATTCAATCAAACAAAGGGCATCCTATCCAAAGGTTGCTTTGAACTCAGAAAATGGTGCTCGAGTCACTCTGCAGTGCTAAAAGGCATTTCTGACAAGGATAAGAACTCGTTTTTTAAATTTAGAGATGGAAGCGACATTACCAAAACCTTGGGCCTTGCGTGGGATCCTTCAACTGATAAATTAATATTTTCTTTCACGCATGCCAATCAGCCACTTAAACCTTGCAAGAGATCTGTTCTGTCCACTATAGCTCGTTTTTACGATCCACTAGGATTAATTGGACCAGTCATCGTTAAGGCAAAAATCTTTATGAAGCTTCTTTGGAAGGAAAACTTGGATTGGGATGAGAGTCTTCCAAATTCTCTAAATACTGTCTGATAGGAACATTGCCAAACTTTCAGGAAGTAGCTGAAATGAAATTATTTACTGGTACATACCATTGTTGGTCAGATTCATCAATATGTCTATCATGGATCCGAGATGAATCGTCGAAGTACAACGTATTCGTTGCAAATCGGATAGCCATCATCCAGTAGCCAACAGCGGCCTTCCAGTGGCATTATGTTCCAACAGCCAGTTATTCAGCTGACATTCTCTCTCCCGACGAGCTTACACAGTCAAAACATTAGTCATGTGGTCCTGAATTTTTGACTGGTCCGAAAAAGCGGCTGGCCTGCGACTTGTCTTCTTGAAAAACCAATACTGGAGTTACGCAAAAGAGTGTTGCTCATCACAGATCCTGCAGATGATGCCATATTAAGGTGCAAATATGTGAATTCCTTTTCTGCTATTCAACGAGTATTTGCCTATGTGTACAAGTTCATCCATCGTATTCGGCGCCCCGGACATTTGATCTCCAACATACGTTTTGGATCCTTCATACTTTTACGTGACGTTCAAAAGGGCTCTCTTTGGGATGATATAAAGAACGTGTAATCAAAGGGCGTGGTCGCTCGTTCCAGTATACTTTCATCATTATTGCTCTTTCAGGATGAATTTGGTATTCTTCGAGTTGGTGGAACCCTCGAAAAGTCAACCCTTCCTTATGAGGCCCGTCATTCTATTATACTGCCTAGATAACATCCAGTTACCATCGCCATTGTCACCCACTTTCCTGAGCGGAATCTCCATGCTGCACCACAAGCCTTGCTGGGAGCAATTCGTCTGCGATATTGGCCTATTGGTGGCCGTAAAACAGTTTCCAGCATTGTAAACAAATGCATCAGATGTTTCCGGAACAAGCCCTGCTTGGTGGAGCACGTAATGGCTAATCTTCCAAAGGAGCGATTTGTTGAAACTCGAGCGTTTGATATAACTGGTGTAAACATTTGCGGACCATTCTTCTACCAGCCTGACACTCGAATCAAAGCTCCTTTAAAATGCTACATCAGCGTATTTATTTGCTTCGCCACGAAAGCCATTAATTTGAAGTTGGTCAAGGCTCTATCTACGTGTGCATTTCTCAATGCTCTAAAGCGCTTTATATGCACTCGTGGCAAGCCACGTCAGATTATGTCTGTTGAAGCTAAAGAATCCCTTCCTCAGTAGCTGTCATCAAGAGGCTGTGCTCCAGTTTTGTTTGGCGGACACAATTGACTGGCGCTTCATTCCACCGCGCTCCCCTCATTTTGGTGGCATTTGGGAGGCGGCGGTAAAAACTGCAAAACATCACTTCGATCGGGTTGTGGGGTCAACTGTTCTGGGATTCGAAAAGCTTCGTACCCTTGTGTGCCACATAACGGCAGTCATTAATTCTAGAACACTGCTTCCCATTTCAGAAGATCCAGCAGACCTTGAAGTTCTTACCCCAGCTCATTTTTTGGTTGGTGGCCCACAAGCCATGTTTACAGAACCAAATGCAATACGGCTCCATTTTAATCGTCCAGATAGCTGGCAGCAAGTGTCCTACATGCACCATGTCTTTTGATCTCGCTGGCGAGAAGAATAATTAAATCTTCTGCAACAGCGTTTCAAATGGCGGACTCCCAAGCCAGGTGTGGCTCTCAAGGACATCGCTCTTGTCAAAGAAGAGAACTTACCTCCTTTGAAATGGCCACTAGCCAGAGTGGTTGAATTGGTCAAAGGAATCATAAAGCGAGAAACTAATAAGCTGTGCCTGCTTCCCCTTAACGATCCTTTTGAAGCTCAATCGTTTAACGGGGGGAGTATGTTCGGCACAGCAGCTAAAAATTAAATTAGTATTATGTTCGCGTAACATTTCAGTTACATATTGCCCTGAGACGAAAGCAATGTCACTATTTTGTTTTGTTTGACGCTTCTCGCATGTCATAAAATAGCTCAATATTATTTGCTGTTAACTATCTAGCGCTTATCGCTTTGCGCTCATCGTAGTTTCCGTTATCGCGCTCTTTTACCCTTTGCACTTTGTCTTAAGCGGCTAGCGCATCAATGCTAGGGACGCCGCAATGCATTCTTGTCTTGTAAATTGTACATTATCGCATATTATCAATACGCTCGCTATAAGCATATATATAAATCAATTCCGTGATTTCCCATTACTTTTCTCTTTGTCCTATCTACTTAACACTTTTTATATCTAGCTTACATTTCTTTACTTTATTAACAATTTTCTTACTTTCTTTTTCCTATATTGTAATTCCTTAATTATTGTAGTAAATTAATTGATATATTCCACTCATCAAATATATAGATGCAGAGGAGCAGACCGGACAAACATTAAGTGTCTGCGCAGTTACAACAGTCGCGAACATTTGAGGGGCTTACATGGAATAATATATAGTAAGCAATGGTGTTGAGAGGCAGATTATCTTGGCCCACGCGCATTAATAGAACAAAGTGGCAGTGCGCATAAACAGAATATTGGTGGAGATGGCGCGTATCATATTGTTCTCGGTAAAGAATTTTTGGCAAATTCCATTAATACGCATCTGAGACGTCTCAGTTAACACATCTGACGTCTGAAGACTGAGAAGAAGTCATTTGTAAGCCACCAAAGAGTATTTGGTGCAAGATTAAGGACGTTGCATAGCCTGAACGAAACTAGTTGGAAGGGCTCTGTCTTAGTAAAGTTAAATTTGGAAAACATTTTTTAATATGATGGGTACGCATTAAATTCTTAATGTATGAAATTTTGATATAACCAATAAAATTTCTATTTGAATTTTTAAAAGTAGACATCCTGCGTTGAGAACAAGTGCTGGAAATGTATATATGTTTATAATAAAAGAAATTAGAGGTTCTAGACCGGAGCTCCCTATTAGGGAATACCCTGAACTCTTGTCTACCAACACCTAATGCAACTCGTCCTACGTGCTCGTTTCCTTCAGCAGTAATAACAAGAGGTTCTAGTCGGGAGGCGGGACTAGGGGATACCCTGAACCCTCTTATTCCAACACCAAATTCAGTTCGCTTTACGGGCTCTTTTGCTTAAGTAGCAACAAAGATAAATAAAAAAAAAAATCAAATAAGAGGTTCTAGTCGGAGGTTCCCGACTAGAGGATACCCTGCACCCTCTTATTCCAACACCAAATGCAGCACGCGCTACGCGCTCGTTTGTAGTAATAACGAAAAATACAAAACAAAGTTCCTTTGACAGGGCTCGAACTCGCAACTAACCGCACTATTTCCCGCCGTCTCTACTCAACAGCCACACCAGCCAGCTAGCTCGGAACATGCCACGCCACTTTCCACCGCCTCTACTCAACAGCCACATCTATAATTGAGTCTTATTGAGAATAAAAAAACTGATTAAAATAGCAGCAGTAAAATCAATACAATCGAAGTCAAAGCAGACGCGCATTGAGTTATTAACTTGATTTATAGCTATAAGGTAGTAGCGGAGAGGTGGCGATAGACATAAAATGAAAGATACTTGAAATATATATAAATATATACTATTCTAGAGTAAACATGTCACCTTTGGTGGCTCTAGATCTTATTATTTACCCAATTTGCTCAAAACACACGATGTCGATATCGATTTTTATCGATTGCTTGAAAACGCAGTAAGTTATCGATTATCGGAAACAAACTCGATCTGCGCAGGCACTAGGAGCACCTACATCTAAAATTTCAAGTCTCTAGCTCTTATAGGTTCTGAGATCCTTACGTTCATACATACGGACGGACGGACAGACGAACATTTTGCAATTTTTTTTTTATTTTTTGATTTTTTAAATTTAAAATTTTCCGAAAATGAAGGGAGCAGAGGGAAATGACAAAAAGTGTTCCATACAACAACTTAATTTTGGACCGATCGTTCCTATGGCAGCTATATGATATAGTAGTCCGATCCAGCATGACATGTGTGCTGCGTGCAACAGAAAGATAGTATTCTGAAAAGTCTCATAAAGATAGCTTTACAACTTTTAGACTAGTTTCATAGAAACATACAGACGGACAGGCGGACATGGCTATATCGACTCGGCTGTTGATACTGATCAAGAATTTATATACTTTATGGGCTCGAAGATGTCTCCTTCTATGCGTTACACATTTCACGACAATATTATAATACCCTCTGCAAAAGAATAAAAATCGGATTAAAATAGTAGCAAATAAAACAATATAATCGCAACTGCAGTGTTGTTGATAGAATTCAATCGAGACGCGCGTGAATGTGTGAGCCATGTATACAGAAATTTTTGCAATTTGCGCTAACTGCCGCAAACACGAGACCAGCCAAAACACGTTTTCTTTAATAACTTTTGTGTTTCTTAGCCAGTCTTAATTAAATTTTTAACAGTATATCTTATTGTCTATAGAATATTTGTATATGCTCAGAAAGCCAATTGCATCAAAATTGTGGCTTCAATTGGTTGGCAATACATTTTGGATTATTTTCTTGATTTAGAGCGGGGAGGTGGCGAAGATACTTGAAATATATACACTATTCTAGAAGCCATATGCCAAGTTTTGAGACTATAGCTCTAAAATCCTAAGGGATCTGCCTGTTAGAATCTATTAGAGCTAGCGACTGGAAATTCTAGCAGCATGTCCTGCTAGTGCCCGCGCATATTGAACTTATTTCCGATAATCGAAAACTCTATTGATGCTGATCAAGAATATATATACTTTATGGGGTCGGAGATGCTTCCTTCTGCCTGTTACATACATTTGCATTTTGCACAAATACAGGGTATATTTTCACCCATTTTCAATGGGTTCAGGGTATAAAAATCTTGTTGACATATGCTACATAAAGAGTTGTATCAAATTGTCGAAACGTAATCTTACCTATAAATATGTGAGTAATCCACGTTCGCACTTGCATTACCTTTAAGTTGATCACTAGCAGTAGTTTTGGCTTTTTCAAAAATGTTTGTAAAACCTTGATTATTTATTGAAGTATATTTTTCTTTAACATTATCTCTCCATTGGTGGAGACGACCGGTTAGCCCTTGATACTCATGCAATTTTTCCATTTTGGTATATTGATTTACTTTCGATTAAAATTTCGTTATAAAATAAAACCGAAACAGTTTGTCCAACTAAGAATTTCTATGGCCTCACTATAAGTGAGCACCATTTACCGAAGTCGGCATTCAAAGGGCAAATAAGTTCGGATTTTACGAATACGAACGAACATCTGATTGGAAGCAATAACATTTCGTATCGGGTACGAGCATTTCCATTGAATTTCATCGAGCATGCGTTGGCGCTCACCAATTTTTACTCTTGCAGAGTGTATTCTAATTTTGTGATGAAATGTGTATCGCACCTAGGAGACGATATACAATGTGTATTTGTAACTTTTCTATTTCTGTCTGTATGTATGTGTATATAAATTACTCTTTTCGTTTTAAAGCTATCTTTGTAAAACTTTAGTTGCAGTTGCAATATTGATAAATAATTGCGTTTTGTATAAAAATGAGTTGAATCTTTCAAGATATCTTAACACCACTTACCATGTGCAAGCCACATTTTATACCATAAAATGATTGTGATACAGTTTTCAAATGTTTTAGCTATGCTCCTAAAATATTAACAAAAATTGTATTAACAGAGGACTATGTATGATAATAAAGGTTTTATATATCATCTCACCTTTAAATCTATAAGGGTGTTGAATCTTCGACGATTTGACAAAAGATGAACTTTTGTATTTTAGTTTTCCAGTAAAATCGGTTAGAACAAGTAAAAAGATCTTTATGCTCGACTAGAATGTACGCTTTAATTTACTAAAAATGAAAGGCAAAATAGTGATAAAATAAAACAAAAATCAAAATAAACAAAAATAAAGTAATATGTATTGAATATTTAGTATAATTTATGAACATTATCGCTTATATTCGGTATTTTGTTTCTACCTATATAACACAAAAATAAAGAGAAAAAAGTAAGGGGCTTTAGTCTAAAGCTCACAACTAGGGGATAAACTGAAACCTATTCCACCAACATCAAATGAACCTAGCTGCGCTCGCTTTTTTTAGCTGTAAAAAAAAAATGGTAAACAACAAGTGTTCTTAATAGAACCTGAACCCGTGACTACTGGTTAACCATGCCAACTATTGATTCTCCATGAAAAAAACGAATAAGAATACAATAAAATTGCAATTGCAATACTGTTTATGAAAGTTAATGCAGACACGTTAGCTGTCGCAATCACGTCAAAGTATATATATTCTTTAAAAGATTCTAATGAAATTTAAGCAGTAGTTCTTATTGGGCTATTCATATATTCTGAAAAAGATATTTGATTTAAAATAAAAGTTAAAGTTAGTGGGTAGTTTCAATTGATTTAGTCATTTGATTTGTAGCTATGGGTGGAGGCGACTGTATCATAAAGTAAAAAGTGTATATAAATAAAATTTACTTATATGTATATATATATATATATATAGAATATTATATAGAAGTTACATGTCTAGTTTGGTGACTCTAGCTCTGACTCTAGGTTCTGAGATCCTTGCGACAGGCAGACAGGCGGACATTCCTAGATCGACTCAGCTATTGATGCTAACCAAGAGTATATAGACCTTAAGACTTAGGGTATGTTTTCTTCGAAATGTTACATACAATTTCATAAAAACATTATACCCATTTTACCCATTTTCAATGTGTTCAGGGTATAAAAAGATAGAGTGCTACAGTTGAGTGCGCATGCCATAGAAATACCTATTATACCATTTGTACCCATTTCCAATGAGCTTATCGTTTTTTATACCCCGAACCTATTAATAATGGGTATAAGGGTATATTGTATTTGTGCAAAATCCAAATATATGTAATAGGCAGAAGAAAGCATCTCCGACCCCATTAAGTATATATATTCTTGATCAGCATCAATAGCCGAGTCGATCTGGCCATGTCCGTCTGTCTGTCCGTCCGTCCGTCCGTCCGTCCGTCCGTCCGTCCATATGGATGAGCCAAAGGATCTTAGAACCTATAAGAGCTAGAGACTTGAAATTTTAGATGTAGATGCTCCTAGTTCCCGCGCAGATCGAGTTTGTTTCCGATAATCGATAACTTACTCCATTTCCAAGCAATCGATATCGACATTCTGTTTTTTTTTTAGCAAATTGGGTAAATAATAAGAGCTAGAGCCACCAAACATGATATGTTGCTTATAGAATATTATAGATATTTCAAGTATCTGTCATTTCATACGTATCGCCACCTCCCGGCTACCACCACAGAGCTATAAATCAAGATAATAACCCAACTTTTATTGCCAACCAATTTAAGCCACAATTTAAATGCAATTGATTTTTTCAGAATACACAAATATTCTATGGTACAATAAGATATACTGTAGAAAATTTCATAAAGATCGGTTAAGAAAAACCAAAGTTATATGCAACTGCGCAATTGAATGGGGCAGCAGCTTTAAGAATTTCTGTATACGTGTACACACACACATTCATGCGCGTCTGCTTCGCATTCTAATACCGTGGTAATTGCATCTTTTTGTTGTAATGTTATTTTAGTTCCATTTTTTATCATAAGTACATAATTGTTGGTGTGGCTGCTGAGTAGAGGAATAGCAAGTGGTGCGGTCTGTCGCGAGTTCGAGCCCTACCGGGTAAGTATTTTT
The DNA here is from genome assembly GCF_003285875.2 of Drosophila novamexicana. NCBI lineage: Eukaryota > Metazoa > Arthropoda > Insecta > Diptera > Drosophilidae > Drosophila > Drosophila novamexicana. Next base: position 321,048 of record NW_020824802.1, on the reverse strand, counting down.
TTTTTGCTGGTGTGGCTGTTGAGTAGAGTCGACAGTAAGTAATGCGGTCAGTTTCAAATTCGAGCCCTGCCAAGGGAAATTTTTTTTATTAATTTATTTGGTGTTGGAATAAGAGGGTTCAGGGTATCCTCTAGTCGGGAGCTCCCGACTAGAACCTCTTACTTGTTTAAGATAAGAGCATCGATTTTATCAACTAATTTTAAGCATAAATACGTATTTATTTAATGTAATTTGAAATTAATATCTCCAATAATACATGCATGGCTCTGAGATCCTTGCGTTCATTCATACGGACAGACGGACAGGCGGACACATGCTGATCAAGAATATATATACTTTATAGGGTCGGAGATACTTCTTGCTGCCTGTTACATACAATTACATTTGGCACCTTTTTACCCATTTTTAATGGGTTCAAGGTATAACGAGAAAGAAAGGCTGTCTTCAGCACGCCGAAGATCTAATACCCTTGCAGACCCAACCTTTTCATAATGCTTATAGTGCCTTGCCCGTATCTAAGAAGCACAGGGAAAATAGTTAATGCCGAGTGTGGTCAAGATAGCTTGATAAACCAAATGTGTTTTCATACAAAAACTTAATTTTCGACCGATCGTTCCTATGGCAGCTATATGATATAGTGGTCCGATCCAGCTGGTTTTCACATATGTGCTGCGTGCAACAGAAAGACGGACTTCTGCAAAATTTCATTAAGATAGCTTTAAAACGGAGAGACTAGTGCGCATAGAAACAGACAGACGGACATGGCTCTATCGACTCGGCTGTTGATGCTGATCAAGAATATATATTCTTTATGGGGTCGGAGATGTCTCCTTCTACACATTTCACGCTACACATTTCACGACAAAATTATAATACCCTCTGCAAGGGTATAAAAGTAAGACTCATTTACTATAGGAAGCAACAACAAATCAGCTGCAAAACAACGTCGTCTGTTTTGATCGCTGAAAAGTTGGTGTAAGATTTTGAGGACATTGAAAACTCATTGCAAAGAAAAGGGACAGATAATGCCACTGTGTTTGTTGCTGGTTTCTCTGTTGTTCCTACAAGGCAGAGCGTAGAAACAATAACACAATTCGGGTACTAAATTGTCGTTGCAGAGCTGAGCCCCGGCGCAAGTATGGCAACCTATAGCATTCAGATCAAAGAGTTACGCGCACGGCGCACCAACATCATATATTATGACGTCACACTTCATAGAATTTTTTTTGTGGTGTTTAGTATATATTTCTACCTTGATTACGTACATTCAAAAATTTTTTGAAAAGGGTCCTTTATAGTAAATAATTGATTGACATATGTAATTTTTTTAAATACGAAATTATCGCGAGGAAAAAGCCTTAGTCTGTAACGTCTCATGCGCAACAGAATATTGCAATCTTCTTAAGTTCATAGACTTCCCTTGGCTTGGCAGACACATACATATATGCAGAATCATTTTAAATACAAAATTATCGCACGAAAAATAAGACCGGCTGTGACGTCACATGCGCAACCGAATATTGCAATCTTCTTAAGTTCATAGATTTCCCTTGGCTTGGCAGGCTCATACATATATGCAGATTTGCACTTATATGTGTAAGATGAGACACACATACAATAACTATTGATACCCTTATTTATAGAAATGGTATATAATGTTTCAAGGAAAAAATTAATAATAATCGTTTAATTTTATTTTTTTTTGTATTTTTTTCCAATTGGTCGCTAGTAATTGTTTAATTGGCGCAAAACGTAGGACTTGCGATTGATAATAAAAGAAAAGGATAATGTTCGGCTCAGCAGCTAAATGTTAAAATTGTATTATGTTAGCATAACATTTCAGTTACATATTGCCCTGCGAGGCAAGCAATGTCACTATTTTGTTTTGCTTGGCGCTTCTCGCATGTCATCAAATAGCTCAATATTATTTGCTGTTAGCTATCTAGCGCTTATCGCTTTGCGCTCATCGTAGTTTCTGCTATCGCGCTCATTTACCTTTTGTACTTTGTCTTAAGCGGTTAGCGCATCAATGCTAGCGACGCCGTAATGCATTCTTGTCTCGTATGTTCGCTATATCGAATCTCTTATCGATCGCTTCGTTTAATTATTGAACATTTCGCATATTGTCAATACGCTCGCTATAAGCATAGAAATAAATCAACACGTTGCATGAACTTATAAGCAAAAGCGGAATTTTTATAACATCCTTAACTCACATTTTGGTGACCCCGACGTGAATTCTTTTATTTATCATTATGGTGTTGCATAAAATTATTTAAATTTAAGTTGAGCTAGTTGTTACTAGTTTCGGCAGCAATTAAAAACCGCTCTTATATACATACATATGAACGAGCAAGTGTCATGCGGTAAATCGCAGTAAAGAGGAGTCTGTGTACATAAGCATATATACACCTACATACAGATGCGTTGGCTCTCGCAATCTGCATTTTACTTGTGTTTTGATTCGACAAACTGTTGCGCGCGCTTAAGAGTACAGTTCTGACAATAAGTCAACGGTCAACGAACTTTCGTGTGCAATTTTAATTCGGTTTTCTTTTTATCTTTTTTCGTTTTCTCCGGTTGTCATGGAAAGTTCTACTGCTGAATCGCTGGCCCAGCCCACAAACAGCGTGTCATTTTTAAAGCGCAAGGTGACGTCCTCGTATGAGCGGATGCAGGCGCTTCAATCTAGCCTCAATGATGAATGCCTTGCCAATAATGATGAAATCGCATTGTTGGTGCTGGTCAAGCGGATTGAAAAAATGGAATCTGCATTGGAAGACGCTCAAAACAAATTGGAAGAACTAGACTTTGACGAAATTGGCGGTGAGTTACGCAAGATTTTTGGTGAGCTTTCAGTAACTTTGTAGACTTCGGTGCGGTTTGAAATCGCTAAGCGCAGTAGAGCATTGCCGTCCAGCTCCACATTTGGAAATGAGTCTATTGCTACTGCGTCAATGACTAGATCCAGAGCGTTACCGACCTTACCGCCAATCAAATTGCCAACGTTTTCTGGAGGTTATACAAAGTGGTCAGATTTCATTTCAATGTTCACAACTTTAATCGAAAATCATCCCGAACTCACAAACATTGAAAAAATGCAGCATTCGCGACTCTGTTTGAAGGACTCTGCGCTGGATACCATTCGGTCATTGGAAATATCAGAGGCTAATTATTCCATAGCATTAAATTTATTACAAAAACGATTTGATAACCGTCGATTAGTATTTCAGGCACACATCGTTGAACTACTGGGGCTCAAGAATGTAGGGATGGCTCCGGTGACATGCCGCGTGAATTGTCGGATAAGTTTAATGCCCATATGGGCACGAATATTCGTGGTCTCACCAGTTTGAGTAGCAAGGAGCAAATTGTTGGTTGCATCCTTGTTTAGGTGCTACTGCAAAAACTGGATCCTGCTACGCAGGCGAAGTGGGAAAAGAAGGTGGCGGATGCCGCCTTAGCAAATTTAATTCCATCATGGGCGCAAATTGCCACATTTTTGGAGCAACGCTGCAGAACCGTAGAGAGTGTGGATTATGCTATGGCAACCTATACGCCGAGCTCTCAAGTGGGCAAGAACAACAAGTAAGAAGTTCTAGTCGGGAGCGCCCGACTAGGGGATACCCTGAACCCTCTTCTTCCAACATCAAATGCATATATATATTCTATTTTAGAAGCTATATGTCAAGTTTGGTGACTCTTGCTCTTATTATTTACAAAATTGCCCAAAAAAAAGGATATCGATATCGATTTTTATCGATTGCTTGGAAACGGAGTAAATTATCGATTATCGGAAACAAACTTGAATTGCGCGGGAGCTAGGAGAACCTACATCTAAAATTTCAAGTCTCTAGCTCTTATAGGTTCTGAGGTCCTTGCGTTCATACATAAGGACGGACGGACGGACGGACGGACAGACAGACGCGCATGGCTAGATCGACTCTGCTATTTATGCTGATCAAGAATATATATACTTTATGGGGTCGGAGAAGTTTCCTTCTGCCTGTTACATACATTTGGCTTTCGCACAAATACAATATACCCTTATACCCATTTTTAATGGGTTCAGGGTATAAAAAGACTAACCCCAGTAGGACAGCACTCGGTGCTACTAACTCAATGGCTGCTGTTTGAGTATTTTGTAATGGTGAAGAGCATAATATATGGCAATGCCCAAGATTTGGCAATTTGTCTTCAGAGATGCGTCTCAAGAAAGCAAAACGATTATCTTTATGCCTCAACTGCCTTAAAAGGGGACTTCTTTTACGAAGATACAATTCCGGAACTTGTCGCACATGTGGCTCCAAACACCACACACTTCTGCATTTAGACGGTTTGCATTCGATTCCTCACTCCTACTGCAGCTTCTTCAGCCCCCGCTTCTACCTCTCATGTTGCCCACAACCTCAGCAACGATGTTGTGCTCTTGGCCACTGCTATTGTACTAGTTAAAAATCGGTCTGGGACTCTAGTTCCGTTTCGTGCTGTTTTGGATGGTGGGTCACAGCTACATTTAATTACATCCCGATTAGCTCAACAGCTTCAGTTAAAGAAAAGTCCATCTTAAGCCGCACTTGCTGGCCTGGGAAACGCCCCTTTCGCTACTGATGGATGCACTGTGACCGTCAATCTACAATCTCAAACGTCAGAGTACTCTGCAATCATCACAGCCAGCGTAGCTTCCACTATAGCAGATCGCCTGCCAAGCATCGCCCTTAATACAACTAATTGGAATGTGCCTGGAAATATTCGCCTCGCTGATCCTTGCTTTTGCAAGCCGCAGCGACTTGACTTATTAATCTGAGCTGGTCTTTTCTACGAGCTAATGTGTGTCGGGCAAATAAAACTGCTACCGGGATTGCCTCTTCTGCAGAAACACGCTTTGGATGGATAGTTGCAGGTGGCGGTTCCCAGCATGGCGGTACCTCTCTTTTGGCCAATCGTGTATCGCCTGATGCCCGCACTGATTCTGATGGCCGAACTGATGAGGTAATTCAACGATTTTGGGAAGTAGAAAGTTTTCTAGACCCTGTTGCTAAAGCAACAAAGGAAGAGCTTGACTGCGAGGAGCATTTTGTTAAAATTTGCAAAGGTTGCTAACAGGAGCATATTCCGTGCGACTCCCTCTCAAACTCATTCTGGATTAATTAGGTGAATCTTATCAACAGGCATTTCGCAGATTTATATCGCATGAGAGAAAGTTGCATCGTCATCCCAACCTTAAATCCCAGTATTACGCGTTCATTCAAGAGTTTATGGAGCTCGGACATATGACTCTTGTCCCTCCTGAGTCGTTAGGTTTATGCAAATATTTTCTCCCTCATCATTGCGTGCTAAAGGAACAAAGCACGAGCACCACACTTTGTCGTGTCGTGTTTGATGTTTCAGCTATCACCAGCACTGGATGTTCGCTGAATGAAGTGTTTATGGCTTGGCCCGTCATACAACCGAAGCTGTTTAACATTTTGATGCGAGTTCGCACGTTCCCTGTTGCCCTTACTGGAGACATTGGCAAGATGTATCGCTGTGTCAGAGTTACGGTCCCAGATAACAACCTACAATGCATCTTATGGCGAAATTCTACTGATTCTGAAATAAGTGTCTTCAAGTTGGACACAGTTACGTATGGCACAAAACCAGCTTCCTTTCTTGCTGTTCGCGCAATGCAGCAATTGGCAGTCGACGAGCAACATTAATTTCCAATTGGTGCGAAAATTCTTCGATTCTTTCGATTTCTATGTAGATGACCTTATATATGGCGGTGGCTCGGTCCAAAAGTTGATCGACGTATTCAATCAAACAAAGGGCATCCTATCTTAAGGTTGCTTTGAACTCAGAAAATGGTGCCGCAAAACAGTTTCCAGCATCGTAAACAAATGCATCAGATGTTTCCGGAAAAAGCCCCGCTTGGTGGAGCACGTAATGGTTAATCTTCCAAAGGAGCGATTTGTCGAAACTCGATATAACTGGTGTGGACTTTTGCGAACCATTCTTCTACAAGCCTGACACTCGAAACAAAGCTCCTATAAAATGCTACATCAGCGTATTTATTTGCTTCGCCACGAAAGCCATTAATTTGGAGTTGGTCAAGGATCTTTCTGTGTGTGCATTTCTCAATGCTCTAAAGCGCTTTATATGCACTTGTGGCAAGCCTCGTCAGATTTGGTCTGACAATGCCAAGAACTTTGTCGGCGCCAAAAACGAGCTGTTGAAGCTAAAGAATCCCTTCCTCAGTAGATGTCATCAAGAGGCTGTGCTCCAGTTTTGTTTGCGGACACAATTGACTGGCGCTTCATTCCACCGTGCACCCCTCATTTTGGTGCCATTTGGGAGGCGACGGTAAAAACTGCAAAACATCACTTCTATCGGGTTGTGGGGTCAACTGTTCTGGGATTCGAAGAGCTTCGTACCCTTGTGTGCCACATAACGGCAGTCATTAACACTAGACTACTGCTTCCCATTTCAGAAGATCCAGAAGACCTTGAAGTTCTTACCCCATCTCATTTTTTGGTTGGTGGCCCACAAACCACGTTCACAGAACCAGATGTGACACGGCTCAATTTTAATCGTCTAAATAGCTGGCAGCGAATGTCCTACATGCACCAAGTATTTTAGTCTCGCTGGCGAGAAGAATATTTAAATTTTCTGCAACAGCGTTCCAAATGGCGGACCCCCAAGAAGAAGAGAACTTATCTCCTGTCAAATAAGAGAACTTATCTCCTTTGAAATGGCCACTAGCTAGAGTGGTTGAACTGGTCAAAGGAACTGATGACATCACACGCGTTGCAGTTCTCAAGACAATGGAATCATAAAGCGAGCAACTAACAGGTTGTGTCTGCTTCCCCCTAACGATCCTGCTGAAGCTAAATCGTTCAACGGGGGGAGTATGTTCGGCTCAGCAGCTAAAAGTTAAAATTCTATTATGTTAGCATAACATTTAAGTTACATATTGCCCTGCGAGACAAGCAATGTCACTATTTTATTCTCGCATGTCATAAAAAAGCTCAATATTATTTGCTATAAACTATCTAGCGCTTATCGCTTTGCGTTCACCGTAGTTTCCTTTATCGCGCTCTTTTACCTTTTGCACTTTGTCTTAAGCGGCTAGCGCATCAATGCTAGCGACGCCGCAATGCATTCTTGTCTCGTATGTTCGCTATATCGGATCTCTTATCGATCGCTTCGCTAAACATTGTACATTATCGCATATTATCAATACGCTCGCTATAAGCATATAAATAAATCAACCCGTTTCATGAACTTATAAGAAAAAGTAGAATTTTTATAACATCCTTAACTTCTCGCTATTAAGTGCTAATAAAAAAGCTTGTTAGCCCAACAGATAATAAAAAACAAAGTGCAAAGTGCAGATATTCAAATCCCGAATTGTTCCCGACAAGAGCATTAAAGATTTCCAATACACGGAAATACAGTGTGTCTCTAAAAGAAGCATTAAAAATCTCCAACGGACGGAAATTTCCTGTTTCAAAAATATGTGAAAGAGTATAAAAAAAAGTTTACGATAAACGGCAACACAAAGTGCTTGCAAAAATAACGACTTGAAAGTCAACCAAAAATTTTCAACGATAACGATTCAAACACCGTTTTATAAAAAACATTTGTTTGTGCGAATTATAAATAATCATCGAACAAAAAAGATACTTAAAAGTGAAATATAAACATTTATATTTGACCAATTATGAAAAGTTGATCAACCCGAAATCTCCAAACGGGAAAAACTTAAAAGGAAAAACCAGAAGGAAGAAGGGAAGACTTCATTTCAAAACAAGAGTGAAAGAAGGAAGACTTGGACGTGAGCCATAGGAAACCTTTTTTTTATATTTCTATACCCTGAACCCATTGAAAATGCATAAAAAGGGTATACAGATAAACTTCCTACAATGCGGTGAATAGGTTCCTGAAACTCTAACTCCATACAAAAATCAGAGTTTGGTTCCAAAGTAAAACAAGTAAGAGGTTCTAGTCGGGAGCTCCCGACTAGGGGATACCCTGAACCCTCTTCTACCATGCATATATATATTATATTTTAGAAGCTATATGTCAAGTTTGGTGACTCTAGCTCTTATTATTTACCAAAATTGGCAAAAAAACAGAATATCGATATCGATTTTTATCGATTGCTTGGAAACGGAGTAAGCTATCGATTATCGGAAACAAACTCGATCTGCGCAGGCACTAGAGCACCTACATCTAAATTTTCAAGCTCTAGCTCTTATAGGTTCTGAGATTCTTGCGTTCGCACATACGGACGGACGGACGGACGGACGGACAGACAGACGGACATGGCTAGATCGACTCGGCTATAGATGCTGATCAAGAATATATATACTTTATGGGGTCGGAGATGCTTCCTTCCGCCTGTTACATACATTTGCATTTTGCACAAATACAATATACCCTTATACCCATTTTTAATGGGTTCAGGGTATAAAAATATGTGCTTAATATAATTTTGTGCATTTATTTGTTGAGTCATAAGAACATACATGTTATGTAATTTAATAATCGACCGATCGTTCCTATGGCAGATATATGATATAGTAATCCGATCTTAATAAGATTTTGCATATATATGAGTATTATAGTAAAATTATTGAATGACGAGTTTGGTCGAGATATCTTGAAACACAAAATGTTTTTTTCATACAAAAACTTAATTTTCGACCGATTGTTCCTATATGATATAGTGGTCCATTCTTAATAGGAATTTGCATAAATATGAGGAGCTCAGTATAAATAATAATTGCCGAGTTTGGTCGTGATATCTTGATAAACAAAATGTTTTTTCATACAACAACTTAATTTTCGACCGATCGTTCCTATGGCAGCTATATGATATAGTGTTCCGATCTTAAGAGGATTTTGCATATATATGAGGAGCTTAGTGAAAAACTAAAAATTACCGAGTTTGTTCAGGATATCTTGATAAACAAAATGTGTTTTCATGCAAAACTTAATTTTCGACCGATCGTTCCTATGGCAGCTATATGATATAGTGGTCCGATCCAGCTGGTTTTCACATATGTGCTGCGTGAAACAGAAAGAGGGACTTCTGCAAAGTTTCATTAAGATAGCTATAAAATTGAGGGACTAGTTCGCATAGAAACAGACAGACGGACAGATGGTCAGACGGACAGACGGACATGGCTCTATCGACTCGGCTGTTGATGCTGATCAAGAATATATTTACTTTATGGTGTCGGAGATGTCTCCTTCTATGCGTTACACATTTCACGACAAAAATATAATACCCTCTGCAAGGGTTTAAAAAATAATATTATAATTCTACGTAAAATATTCAAGTTGAAAGATTTAATAAATAAAAGCCAAAACAGAACGATAACTTTTTACTACTTCTCATCACTTAGTATGATTTGTTTCGAACGTTTTGTTCGTACTAGTTCAAAATCTAAGCTTGATCCACTATCAGATTCGGGCTTCCTTTCGACTATTATTGGTTTGGAAAAATCGTGATTTGAAATTTGTTCTTTATAAATTTCTTGTTAGGGAGCTAAATTGTTTTGAAGATTTCGTTTAAATATTTCTGCTCTGCCACTTAAAGGGTCGTTCTCCAAAATGTATGCTTCCAACTGCTTTGCCATATTTAAAACTTTTTCGATATTTTTTAGTGAAAAGTTTTTATTATCAACATCGGAAAGATCGTCAGAGCTATCTCCAACTAATTCTTCATTTGTCATTTCCACTAAATCTGCTTCGTTTATTTCGTCGTCCTCAATTAATTCTTGAATATCAGCCATTGTTATTTCATCAAATCCATCACCTTCTACTGCATGCGCCAATCTCACTATGTTTCTATATTCATCTTCTATTGGTGTAGAAACAGTGCCCTGAACGTCTATTTCCGGCATTAGTACTTTCCAGCAAGCTGTCAGTGTTGAAGGACGAATTTCTTTAAGTAACGCATCAACAATTTCAACGGAATTTAAAATTGTAAATTGTTTCCAGACTTCTTTAACCGTAATATTTGCTGACTCCATCTTCTCTAATATTACCTCAAAGGAATTTGGAATGTAGTAAGCCTTAAATGCTGCTATTAGGCCCTGATCTAAGGGCTGTATTAGCGATGTGATGTTGGGCGGTATAAATTCGATTTGAACATTAGAATGACTTAAATCAGTCGAATGGGACGGCGCATTCTCTAAAAGTAGTAAAACTTTAAACGCTAAGTTTTTTTTTTTTTTTTTTAGATAATTTTTTACGTCTGGAACAAAGCAGTGATAAAACCAATCATTAAATAAACTGGCAGTCATCCATGATTTTTTGTTGGCCCTCCAATACACTAGAAGGTTGTTTTTGTTGCATTGTTTCATACATCTTGGATTTAATGATCGGTTAATAATCATTGGCTTGTTCATAAAATTACCAGACGCATTACTGCACAGCAATTTTTAGTGCTTTATGCTTAATTACATTCCCATCTAAGTGCAATCGTTTTTTTATCATGTCTTCTATCCACACCATAAGCGATTGCTCCATTTTTTCTATTATCTGCGGTCTTAGACGATCAGATACTTTCGCGACTACAGAGGATCCAGATGCTACCGATCTTCTAATTTTTTCTTCGTTTTGTTCTTATTGTTGACTCATTTAAGTTAAAATGTCTGGCAATATCACTGATCCTCTCTTGATTTTGAAGTCGATCCAAAATTTGTATTTTTAATTCAATGTATAAAAATTTTCTTTTTAACGGCATTTTCTTTTTGCATTCGGCATTTTTGTGGCTAAATTTTAAAATTTATTTGCATTTAACAAATAAATTAGGTTTAAAAGAAACTTACTTATTTACGAAAAAAGCAACTACTGATTCACAAATTTTTTATAATTAATCGGGAATTAGACTGCATTTTTTCGCAATTTTTTACACGCTTTATATTGATGCTTTTATTTACACTGCCGACAGCTCCCGACTAGTATATACCTTGAACCCTTCCAACACCGAATGAATCAAAAAAAAAAAAAATAAAAATGCCTCTACCCAGCAGCCACACCAATAATTAAGTACTTATGATAAAAATAACGAACTAAAATAGCATTACAGAAAAAATCGTTCATTTTATACCTATCGCCGCATCCCCGCTAACACCGCAGAGCTATAAATCAAGTTAATAACCTAACTTATATTGCCCACCAATTTTAACCACAATTCTAATGCAATTGACTTTTTGAGAATACACATATATTCTATGGTACAATAAGATAAACTGTAGGAAATTTCATTAAGATCAGTTAAGAGACAACCAAAATTAAATGTAACTGCGCAATTGGATAACACAGCTAGCGAAAACATCAAGAATTTGTGTATACATGTAAACGCACATTCATGCGCGTCAGATTCATTCTAACAGCATTTTAGTCGGTTTTTTTTCTGGACAATTCTTTATTTTTGGTGTGGTTGTTAAGTAGAGACATAGCAAGTGTTGCGGTCTGTCGCGAGTTCGATCCCTACCTGGGAAATTTATTTTTTTTTTTTTGCTAGTTTGTCTGTTGAGTAGAGTCGTCAGCAAGTAATACGGTTAGTTGCGAGTTAGAACACTGCCAAGCGAACTTTCTTCTTTTTTTTTAGTTTAAATTGTAATTATAAGAAGTAAATTTTATATACCAGAACATTTGTTACAATAATAATTGTTAAAAACTGGATAATCAAATAGAAAGTTTAATTGAAGGATTTCAAAATTGAAAAATGGCTAACAATAACTTGACAGCTGATTGGTAATTCAGTAGATAGCAACTCAGACTAGAGCACTTCAAGAGCAAATTGCTGAATTAAAAATGCAAATTACTCTCTCATTCAATAATGAACGTTGCGATGAATCTTTTGATGTCATCAAGTCTATACCAGAATTTTAAGGCAGTTTTAATGCATATGTAAGGTGGCGCGAAGCAACTTGTTTCGCCATGCGTTTGTAAAAAGATTGAAGTAGCAAGTATGTAGGGGCTTTAACAATCTTAAGAAACAAAATAACAGGTGAGGCTAATGATAGCCTGACCAATCACGGTTCAGTTCTGAACTTTGAAACTATACTTGCAAGATTTGATTTCGCCTACAGTGATAGAGGGCCAATCTAAATAATGGAACAGGGATTTAGTATTTTACGACAGGGTAACTTTAAGAATCTTCATCACAGGCCTCAACGGCTCTTTAGCAGAAGTTTTGTTTTCCCTTAAACCAGAGAATTTGCCTAATACATTGGCAAAATATCAGGAACTAGAAGCGAATTACCAAAGGACAAACTTCGCTTAGAATCACTTCACCAACACCAAACAATCCAAACCTAGGGCATAAAAATCAACAAAAGAATGTGAAACCCCAACCAAAATAATAAAAGGTATGACCACCACTTAAGGTTCAATCAAGTTCCACACAACCATAATTTTGCTCAAAGCAACAAGGCTCCTCAACCTCCACCGGAGCCCATGCATGTAGACAAGTCCATACAACTACAAAATACACCTTATCCGTATCTCCAAAATCGTAATTCTGCGCAACCGCAGAAACGAGACTACGCACCTCCTTCGGTTTGGTAACCTAACAAGCTCATGCGTATTAATAACCTTGAGGAAGACCATTTTTTAAAGTAAGTGGGCGAGAACTCCCGTTCATTTAAAAAAAGACAAAAAACTAAATTAAAATTTAAAAATATTAATTGACACCGGTGCTACCGCGCGCTATATTAAACAGGGTATACACGATAATGTAGAAGAATTAGTTATAAAAAGAGAATAACATGTAAGGGTTCTAGCCGGAAGCTCCCGACTAGGGAATACCCTGAGCCCTCTTATTCCAACACCAAATTCATCTCGCGCTACGTGCTCCCCTGTTGTAGTAGTAACAAAGATAACTTAAACAAGAGGTTCTAGTCGGGAGCTCCCGACCAGGGGATACCCTGAACCCTCTTCTTCCAACATCAAATATATGTATATATATATTCCATTTTAGAAGCTATATGTCAAGTTTGGTGACTCTAGCTCTTATTATTTACCAAAATTGCCTTAAACAACGGATATCGATATCGATTTTTATCGATTGCTTGGAAACGGAGTAAGTTATCGATTATCGGAAACAAACTTGATCTGCGCATGGAATAGGAGGACCTACAGCTCTATCTCTACATCTTATAGTTTCTAAGATCCTTGCGATTATACATACGGACGGACGGACGGACCGACAGTCAGACAGACGGACATGGCTAGAATATATATACTTTATGAGGTCGGAGATGCTTCCTTCTGCCTGTTACATACACTTACATTTTGCACAAACACAATATACCATTTTTACCCATTTTCAATGGGTTCAGGGTATAAAAATGATCATATTTTTTGCATGAAGTCACATTGTTGGAACACAAATGCACAGATATAGGAATTTTGCCAGATGACAAAAAATACGATGTCATTCAAAATTACCCAGGTCCCCATGATGTGGATAGCGCTAGACGCTTCAATGCATTCTGTAAATACTACAGACGATTTATTAAACATTTTCAAGATTATTCATGGCACATAAGTAGATTATGTAAGAAAAATATTCCATTCGAATGGACAGATGATTGCCAAAATGCATTTTAACATTTAAAATCTCAACTCTGTTAGAATACCTAGATAATTGTTAAAAACTGTTTAATCAAATAGAAAGTTTAATTGAAGGATTTCAAAATTGAAAAATGGCTAACAATAACTTGATTTGGTAGCTCAGTTGATAGCAACTCAGACTAGATCACTTCAAGAGCAAATTGCTGAATTAAAAATGCAAATTACTCTCTCATTCAATAATGAACGTTGCGATGAATCTTTTGATGTCATCAAGTCTATACCAGAATTTTAAGGCAGTTATAATGCATATGTAAGGTGGCGCGAAGCAACTTGTTTCGCCATGCGTATGTAAAAAGATTGAAGTAGCAACTATGTAGGGGCTTTAATAATCTTAAGAAACAAAATAACAGGTGAGGCCAATGATACCCTGACCAATCACGGTACAGTTCTGAACTTTGAAGCTATACTTGCAAGATTTGATTTCGCCTACAGTGATAGAGGGCTAATCTAAATAATGGAACAGGGATTTAGTATATTACGACAGGGTAACCTTAAGAATCTTCATCGCAAGCCTCAACGGCTCTTTAGCAGAAGTTTTGTTTCCCCTTAAACCAGAGAATTCGCCTAATACTTTGGCAAAATATCAGGAACTAGAAGCGAATTACCAAAGGGCAAACTTCGCTTAGAATCACTTCACCAACACCAAACAATCTAAACCTAGGGCATAAAAATCAATAAAAGAATGTGAAACCCCAAACCAAAATATTAAAAGGTATGACCACCACTTAAGGTTCAATCAAGTTCCACGCAACCATAATTTTGCTAAAAGCAACAATACTCCTCAACCTCCACCGGAGCCCATGCATCTAGACAAGTCCATACAACTACAAAATACACCTTATCTCCAAAATCGTAACTCTGCGCAACCGGAGAAACGAAACTACGCACCTTCTTCGGTTCGGTAACCTAACAAGCTCATGCGTATTAATAACCTTGAAGAAGACCATTTTTAAAGGAAGTGGGGGAGAACTCCCGTTCATTTTAAAAATAGACAAAAAACTAAATAAATATTTAAAAATATTAATTGACCCCGGTTCTACCGCGTGCTATATTAAAGAGGGCATACACGATAATGCAGAAGAATTAGTTATAAAAAGAGAATAACATGTAAGGGTTCTAGCCGGAAGCTCCCGACTAGGGAATACCCTGAGCCCTCTTATTCCAACACCAAATTCATCTCGCGCTACGTGCTCCCCTGTTGTAGTAGTAACAAAGATAACTTAAACAAGAGGTTCTAGTCGGGAGCTCCCGACCAGGGGATACCCTGAACCCTCTTCTTCCAACATCAAATATATGTATATATATATTCCATTTTAGAAGCTATATGTCAAGTTTGGTGACTCTAGCTCTTATTATTTACCAAAATTGCCTTAAACAACGGATATCGATATCGATTTTTATCGATTGCTTGGAAACGGAGTAAGTTATCGATTATCGGAAACAAACTTGATCTGCGCATGGAATAGGAGGACCTACAGCTCTATCTCTACATCTTATAGTTTCTAAGATCCTTGCGATTATACATACGGACGGACGGACGGACCGACAGTCAGACAGACGGACATGGCTAGAATATATATACTTTATGAGGTCGGAGATGCTTCCTTCTGCCTGTTACATACACTTACATTTTGCACAAACACAATATACCATTTTTACCCATTTTCAATGGGTTCAGGGTATAAAAATGATCATATTTTTTGCATGAAGTCACATTGTTGGAACACAAATGCACAGATATAGGAATTTTGCCAGATGACAAAAAATACGATGTCATTCAAAATTACCCAGATCCCCATGATGTGGATAGCGCTAGACGCTTCAATGCATTCTGTAAATACTACAGACGATTTATTAAACATTTTCAAGATTATTCATGGCACATAAGTAGATTATGTAAGAAAAATATTCCATTCGAATGGACAGATGATTGCCAAAATGCATTTTAACATTTAAAATCTCAACTCTGTTAGAATACCTAGATAATTGTTAAAAACTGTTTAATCAAATAGAAAGTTTAATTGAAGGATTTCAAAATTGAAAAATGGCTAACAATAACTTGATTTGGTAGCTCAGTTGATAGCAACTCAGACTAGATCACTTCAAGAGCAAATTGCTGAATTAAAAATGCAAATTACTCTCTCATTCAATAATGAACGTTGCGATGAATCTTTTGATGTCATCAAGTCTATACCAGAATTTTAAGGCAGTTATAATGCATATGTAAGGTGGCGCGAAGCAACTTGTTGCGCCATGCGTATGTAAAAAGATTGAAGTAGCAACTATGTAGGGGCTTTAATAATCTTAAGAAACAAAATAACAGGTGAGGCCAATGATACCCTGACCAATCACGGTACAGTTCTGAACTTTGAAGCTATACTTGCAAGATTTGATTTCGCCTACAGTGATAGAGGGCTAATCTAAATAATGGAACAGGGATTTAGTATATTACGACAGGGTAACCTTAAGAATCTTCATCGCAAGCCTCAACGGCTCTTTAGCAGAAGTTTTGTTTCCCCTTAAACCAGAGAATTCGCCTAATACTTTGGCAAAATATCAGGAACTAGAAGCGAATTACCAAAGGGCAAACTTCGCTTAGAATCACTTCACCAACACCAAACAATCTAAACCTAGGGCATAAAAATCAATAAAAGAATGTGAAACCCCAAACCAAAATATTAAAAGGTATGACCACCACTTAAGGTTCAATCAAGTTCCACGCAACCATAATTTTGCTAAAAGCAACAATACTCCTCAACCTCCACCGGAGCCCATGCATTTAGACAAGTCCATACAACTACAAAATACACCTTATCTCCAAAATCGTAACTCTGCGCAACCGGAGAAACGAAACTACGCACCTTCTTCGGTTCGGTAACCTAACAAGCTCATGCGTATTAATAACCTTGAAGAAGACCATTTTTAAAGGAAGTGGGGGAGAACTCCCGTTCATTTTAAAAATAGACAAAAAACTAAATAAATATTTAAAAATATTAATTGACCCCGGTTCTACCGCGTGCTATATTAAAGAGGGCATACACGATAATGCAGAAGAATTAGTTATAAAAAGAGAATAGCATGTAAGAGGTTCTAGCCGGAACCTTCCGACTAGGGAATACCCTGGACCCTCTTATTCCAACACCAAATGTAGTTCGTGCAACGCGCTCGTTTGAAGAAGTAAATATTTATTTAAAAAAAACTTGAAAAAAGAATCCGCAACTGACCGCATTACTTGCTGTCGACTCTACTCAACAGCCACACCAGCAAAAAAATAATTAGTTTCCCCGGTAAGGTTCGAGCTCGCGACAGAACGCACCACTTTCTATGTCATAGTATCATAGAATATTTGTGTATTCTCAAAAAGTCAATTGCATTAAAATTGTGGTTTAAATTGGTGGGCAAAATATGTTGGGTTACTAACTTAATTTATTGCTCTGCGGTGGTAGCGGGGAGGTGGCGATAGGTATGAAATGAAAAATACTTGACATATAAATAATATTCTAGAAACAACATATCATGTTTGGTGACTCTAGCTCATTATATTTACCCAATTTTCTCAAAAAACAGGATGTCGATATCGATTTTAATCGATTGCTTGGATATGGAGTAAGTTATCGAATATCGTAAACAAACTCGATCTGCGCAGGCACTTGGAGTACTTACAGTTAAAATGTCAAGTCTCTAGCTCTTATAAGTTCTGATATCCTTGCGTTCATACATGCGGACAGACAAACGGGCATGGCTAGATCGACTCGGCTATTGATGCTGATCAAGATTATTTATATCATATGAAGTTGGAGATTCTTCCTTCTGCCTGTTAAATATATTTACATTTGCACAAAAACATTATATCCTTTTTACCCATTTTCAATGGGCTCAGGGTAAAAAATGTCGGGCAATGGCTCATGTAGCCTTACGGATTAACATTTGGCTTAAAGATAGCGCCAAATTCATTCCAGAGAATAATGACTCTTGCATTTTCTGGACTAGAACCGTCATAAGAATTACTTTATATGGATGATCTAATAGTCATTGGTTGTTCCGAAAAGCATATGCTTAAAAACTCAACTGATGGTTTTTTTACAAATGCGGGAAATACAAACTGAAACTGCATCCTTAAAAAGTAAGAGGTTCTAGTCGGGAGTTCCCGACTAGGGGATACCCTGAACCCTCTGATTCAAACACCAAATTCAGCTCGAGCTACGTGCTCTATTGTTTTAGTAGTAACAAAGATATCTTGATAACAAAAAAGTTTTTAATCAAAAACCTAGTTTTCGACCGATCGTTCTTATGACAGATATATGATTTAGTAATCCGATCTTAAAAGGATTTTGCATATATATGAGTAGTATAGTAAAATTAATAAATGCCGAGTTTGGTCAAGATATCTTGATAAACAAAATGTTTTTTCATACAAAAACTTAATTTTCGACCGATCATTCCTATGGCAGCTATATGATATAGTGGTCCGATCCAGCTGGTTTTCACATATGTGCTGCGTGCAACAGAAAGAGGGACTTCTGCAAAGTTTTAATAAGATAGCTTAAAAACTGAGAGACTAGTTTGCATAGAAACAGACAGACGGACAGACGGACATGGCTCTATCGACTCGGCTGTTGATGCTGATCAAGAATATATATACTTTATGGGGTCGGAGATGTCTCCTTCTATGCATTACACATTTCACGACAAAATTATAATACCCTCAGAAAGGGTATAAAAAAAAAAAAGTTCCCTTGGCATGGTTCGAGCTCGCAACTAACCGCACTACTTGCCGCCGTCTTTACTCAACAGCCACAAAAAAAATAGTTTCCAGCCGCACAGAAAATAATACAATCGCAATTATAATGCTGGTGATGACTACGAAACAGACGCGCATAAATGTGTGTGTGTACAGGCATACTGATATTTTTCGAATTTGCGCTGGTGCCGCAGGCACGCGTTTCTTAACCGATCTTCATGAAATTTTCTACAGTATATCTATATGTAAAAAGTCAATTGCATTAGAATTGTGGTTTAAATTGGTGGGCAATATAAGTTGGGTAATTAACTGGATTTATAGCTCTGCGGTGGTAGCGGGGAGGTGGCGATAGGTATAAAATGAAAGATACTTATCATATATATAATATTCTAGAAGCAACATATTATGTTTGGTGACTCTAGCTCTTTATATTTATTTTCTCAAAAAACAGGATGTCGATATCGATTTTAATCGATTGCTTGGAAATGGAGTAAGTTATCGATTATCGGAAACAAACTTGATCTGCGCATGGAATAGGAGGACCTACGGCTCTATCTCTAGCTCTTATAGTTTCTAAGATCCTTGCGTTTATACATACGGACGGACGGACGGACCGACAGGCAGACAGACGGACATGGTTAGAATATATATACTTAATGGGGTCGGAGATGCTTCCTTCTGCTTGTTACATACACTTATATTTTGCACAAACACACCATTTTTACCCATTTTCAATGGGTTCAGGGTATAAAACTGTTCATATTTTTTAGGGATTTTGCCAGATGGCAAAAAATACGATGTCAATTAAAACTACCCAGTTCCACATGATGCGGATAGCGCTAGACGTTTCAATGCATTCTGTAAATACTACAGACGCTTTATTACAAATTTTGAAGACTATTCAAGGCACATAACTAGATTGTCTAAGAAAAATATTCCATTCGAATGGACAGATGATTGCCAAAATGCATTTTTACATTTAAAATCTCAGCTTATAGAACCAACTCTGTTACAATATCCAGACTTTAGCAAGGAATTTTGCATAACAACGGGTGCGAGTAAGCGTGTGATGCCGTTTTAACTCAAAACCACAATGTCCACCAACTTCCAGTTGCATACGCATTTAGATGATTTACAAAAGGTTAAAGTAACAAGAGCACAACTGAACTGAACTGGATTAGCAGGCATTCATAGGGCAATAACACATTTTAAACCCTATATTTACGGTAATCATTTTATCATCAAAACAGATCACAGTCCACTCACTTACCTAATCTCAATGATTAACCCGAGTTAAAAATTAACAAGTATAAGACTTGAATTGGAGAAATATAATGTTACAGTAGAGTATCTACAGGGCAAAGATAATTATGTAGCTGATGCATTATCAAGAATAACCGTCAATGAATTATTGTTACGAGGGTGGCTGTAGGCGGCTAGAATAATGCACTGATTTACACGTGACACCTACGGCTCTTTTTCCATTATTCGTGATCTATTCTTAATAGTGTTCGTTTTCTTCTTGACGAGAGATCTTGAAACTAACAAAACTCATAGCCAAAGAATGCTACTGCTACCGTAACAATAAATTACAAATACACGTGTCAAGACTAGTGCTTATAAAGCAGTACTAACAGAAAGAACGGACAGACATTATCCTTCACGATAGTTTCAGCTCAGTTGGATGGCTACACACTTAATTGCTCTGCTCAAAGCAACGCCATGACAATCCTCGTAATCCTCGTGTGTAAATTATAAAAGATTGTTGGTGGTAGTTACTTTTTTAAGTTCTACCATGCCTTTATACTTCCACATCTGCATGCATCAAATAAGATTTACATCAAAGTGAAGTTCATTATATTACGGATACATTTAATGCAAAATTAATGGTCTTGTCATATGTCATTATATCAATGCTTATGCAGAATATTAAATTTAACAATATATGCTTTCAAACGAACTAATTTTTAAAGTTTTGAAACTTTATACGCTAGAAGAGTAGCGGCCACCCTTGACGTCGAAGCTGCTTATGCCAATGGCATTCCTCGTGGCTGTGGCCACAGGGACTAAACTTTCGCCGGCTGTTATATTGACCAATATATCAATATTCGCTTGGTGGTAGATTTCATCCACGTGTCTTTACTACTTTACTTGATAAGCTCTTAAGTGCACGTCTGCTTCGTATTGCCGCCGAAATTAAAAAGAAAACAAAATAAGCTCTCCAATCAACGGGATCCTTCCAAAGCTTTTGATATCTAGCTTTGCCACATTGATTGATTAACAATTTTCTATTACTAGTTAAGGTTGCCATTTAAATGTATAATATTAAGAGTCAGCTGATCTTTCCGAGTGCGTTAAAATAAACAGACATAATTTTCTTACTTTACAAGGCAGCCGTAATACCATCTTCTTCTCAGGCTTCTTAGCCGAAGAAAATGAAGAAACTGTTAACTTATCTTTCCTCTCGTGGGGCTCGACCACAACCTGAGATAATGCCGTGCATATTAAGTAAGTATCATAAGCATGGAATTTTCCTACAATTTTTCCTTGCATATTGTCTATTTCATAAAGTGCGGTTCCTATTTTTTTCTAATTCGACATTTTATATATACCGGTAAGAGATTGGCGTTAATGCCTTTACTCGCATTGCTTGAAGTAAAATTCTTTCTATAAATGTCCTGTCCTTCTTTATAATTCACCCACCTCGATCTACGATTATAATATTTTTCTGCTTTTTAATGTGCTTCTAATAAATTGTCTTTTATTTTGTCATGTAGCAGTTGCATTTATTACTATGTGGCATCATCTTCACCTGATTATCTCACAGCGCTTCTAATTGTTGTAACAATTTATTACTTTTTCCATGCCTTAAAATATTCTGTCCAAACAGGCTAAAATATGTATGAAATATTCGTTCTTCTCAATACTGAATAATATTTATGCTATTGGCTTTCTTCAATGCTTTTATGAATATATATTTCGCAAAATGATCAATAGCAATAAATACCATGAAATCACCTATTTTAGTTCTCGGATACGGTCCCAACAAATCCATATAAATTTTTTGAAAAGGTCTCTCAGTAATTATTTGTTTTCTCATGGGTGGTTTTTGAATAATGTTACTTGGCTTTGCCATCTTACAATTTTCACATTGCTCTTCAAATACCTTCACTTCTTTACACATATTGGGCCAATAATATTTTTCTTTAATTCGAGCGAGAGTTTTACCAAAACCTGCATGACACGATGAGTCCTTACGATTACTGGCAATAACTTGAGAACGTAACTCCCTTGGTAGCCTCAATCGCCATAAGCTGACTTCATCTTCGAATTCGCCTTTTTAGAATTGAACCCTTTGGTATACGAACTTGCCCGAAACACAATTATCTGACAACAAATAGGCATTTTTACTAACTAGCGTTCTCAATTCGTCATACGCTGATGATTGAAAACTGGGATGTTCCAAATCAATTTCTGACAGCATCTGAATCTGAATCATTGAATGCGTTGGATCCACCAGCGGCGCAAGGAGGAGCTGGTGGCCATCGCCCAGGAGTTCGGGCCGGGAAAGGAAGGAAGTCCGCAGCCGCGTATCCCTGGCGTGGCCGTCACGGGGGTGGAAGAGGCTCACGATCCCGGGGAAAACGGAGATCGCCGATCAACCACGACCAACGTGGGTATGGGGCGGAACCCGATCGACCCTATTAACGTCCCCTACGCCCCCCAACCGTATTCTCGGTCGGAGGTTAGGCCTTTCACAAAGGTTCCGGAACAAGTCCGGAAGTGGGGCATGAGATACGATGGCCGCTCTGACCTCCTCGGGTTCTTGGAGTACCTAGAGGAACGAGCCATTACGTATGGTATCGCCCTCGATAGATTGCCCCACGTAATGAGCGGGGTGTTCTGCAACAGGACCGCTCGGTGGTTCTTGGGCAGTGCGCTTAGAGATGTGCCATGGTCGGTGTTCAGGAGGGGCTTCTCGGAGTTCTCCCTGCCCCCACACTACTTCGAAAGGCTTGAGGACGTAATCCGGTCCCGCAGGAAACGCGTGGGGGAGAAATTCAAGGAGTACCTGATAGAGCTGAGAGCTCTGATGCATCACGCCAGATACGAACCGGCACAGGAGTTGCACCGGATCGATGAGAATGCCGCCCCCGAATACTTTGCGTACGACGGCAAGATATTTCCACTTTGTCCCAGCTGACAGCGAGCGGAATACTCGGGGAGCAGGTCAGGGAATCAGATGGTCACGGGCTCAAGTAGCGCAGAGTGGGAAAGGACGGTATAGCCTCCGGGGGGACACCTTAACCCATTCCGGTCTACTCCAATCAGATCCGGAGCGATGGTTGTGGATAGACAAGTCTCCGCCCCGCCGGCAACGGCCCCTGCGGAAGTGGCCCAACAATTGATGAACCAAGAGGCCGGAACCGGGTATGATCCGCGGCGAGCATGTCGCAGGTGCGCACAGGAGGGGCACTTTGCCAGGGAATGTCTCAATGCGCCCGTTTTGTTTTGTTGGGTATGTGGCCACCGTAGCTAGGATTGTTGTCGCCCCACAGAGGCGAAAACCGGGCAACGGCGTCGCCCAGGTCAAGGTCGGGTCGACGCCGACACAGACGGGACTCGGTAGTAGTACGCTTAAGGTCGAGGGTGGCCGGATCGTCGCCACGGTGGAGATTGGCGGGCGGGCGATGCCTGCTGCTATCGATGCTGGGGCCACTCGCAGCTTCATGAGTGAAGACTGCGTACGCAAGTGGGCGATTTGGGGGAGAGTGGAGAACGCACAGTCATATACAGAGCATTCGTCTGGCAGATGGGTTCACGCTCGAAGTAGGGAATTCATTGAAGATAGACGTCGGCCTAGCGGGGAAGGTGGTCAGCATGTTAATGCTTATCATGCCCGCAATGCTGGACCACGTCATCTTGGGGATGGATTTCTTGGGTGCAGTGGGCCTAGGGGCGGTGACGTCTCCGGCCGCGTGGCCTGGAACCAGGGAAGAGCCGAAAGAAGGTCTCTCGCGCCAAAGAGTGGGAGCGCCTGCTCGGCAACCGATGGTAGAAAAGGGAGCACCTGCTCAGCAACAGAGAGAGGACACCAAGAGGGAACCGAAGGAAGGCCGCCCAGGTCATAAAAGGGGAGCACCTGCTCGGCAACAGAGAGAGGATACCAAGAGGGAACCGGAGGAAGGCCTCCCAGGTCAGGAAGAGGGAGCACCTGCCCGGCATCCGATGGAAAGGGAAAAGAGGAAGGGAACGTCAAAGGGGTCTCACGCAGGATTGCACCCAGCGCTTAAAGAGTCCAAAAGGCGGCGGGTAGACTTTCAGCGGCAGGACTACGCTGATCATGGAGGCGGCACGGAAAGGTGCCAGATAACGGACGGATTAAGAGCAATGGCTAGAATCCATACGGACACAGGGGATCAGGAGCGACTGCCAGAGAGGAGTGATCATGGAGCTCTATCTGGGGTTAAAGTAGTGCCCGGAGGAAGCGAGACGCAAAGCGAGCCCAGCCTCGAAGAGGCAGAGGGGCCATCGAATCTGGATCCGGAACGTAGGGAGTTCCTAGAGTCGGAACCGGCACTCTTCGAGGGGCTGCAGGGAGTCTCGCATATCGCGGAGCACAGGATCCGTCTAAAGGACGACAAGCCTTTAAAGCAGCGATATTGCCCGAAGAATCCGGCCATGCAGAGGGTGATTGACGAACAGGTGCCATCGAGCCGTTGCGTAGTCCGCACAGCGCCCCAATCGTCTTAGTCAAAAAGAAGACTGGCGAATGCGCATGTGCATCGACTACCGGCAACTCAACGCGCATTCCATCCCAGATGCTTATCCTGTTCCCAGGATTAATCACATCCTTGAGCGGTTGCATCACGCCCAGTTCATCTTCACTCTGGATTTGAAGCACGGGTACTGGCAAATACCGATGGCAGCCGATAGTCGGTAATGTACGGGGTTCACGGTCCTCGGAAGAGGTTTTTTCCAATGGACGGTGATGCCATTCGGATTACACTCGGCGTGTGCGACCTTCCTTAAGGGCAACGCAAGAGCAACAAGCGAGAATAGGAAGAAGTGCAGTTTTTTCCATGCTCATCCTAGGAAATATCACTTATGGGGAAGGAATACGTACAGATCCAGAGAAGGTGGGGGCGATACGTAACCTGAGGTCCCCGACAAATTGTAAGGACTTGCGACAGTGTCTCGGGATGGCGTCATGGTACAGGCGCTTCGCTCCCAACTTCGCAACTCAGGTGCAGCCGCTAACAGCGCTCTTAAAGAAGGGGCGGAAATGGGCATGGGATCAAGGACAGGAGGAGGCATTGCGTCAATTGAAGGACAGCTTGACGACTGTCCCTGTGTTGGATTGTCCAGACTTATCCGCTAGATTCGTCCTACAGACTGACGCGAGCGAGTACGGCCTCGGCGCAGTGCTAACGCAGACGATAGAAGGGCAGGAGCGGGTTATAGCGTACGCGAGCAGAAAGTTGCTGAAGGCCGAAGTGAACTATTCCGCCACCGAGAAAGAGTGCCTGGCAATCGTTTGGTCGATACAATAGCTGCGTTGCTACCTAGAAGGGTACCGGTTCGACGTGATAACTAAATTTAACAATATATGCTATTAAACGAACTAATTTTTAAAGTTTTGAAACTTTATACGCTAGAAGAGTAGCGGCCACCCTTGACGTCGAAGCTGCTTATGCCAACGGCATTCCTCAGAATTTTGTTGCCTTTCCGTGGATAGAGAAAGTTCTACTAGAATTCCACCCTTGAGCTGGCAGACCCTCTAGGGGTCCATTCCATTCGTGGCTGTGGCCACAGGGACTTAACTTTCGCCGGCTGTTATATTGACCAGTAGATCAGTATTCAGTTGGTGGTAAATTTCATCCACGTGTCTTTACTACTTTACTTGATAAGCTCTTAAGTGCACGTCTGCTTCGTATTGCCGCCGAAATTAAAAAGAAATCACTCCACGCGTGCTGGCTTGGTCTTAGCATCGGTATTCCAATCAACGGGATCCTTCCAAAGCTTTTGATATCTAGCTTTGCCACATTGACTGATTAACAATTTTCTATTACTAGTTAAGGTTGCCATTTAAATGTAAAATATTAAGAGTCAGCTGATCTTTCCGAGTGCGTTGAAATAAACAGACATAATTTTCTTACTTTACAAGGCAGCCGTAATACCATCTTCTTCGCAGGCTTCTTAGCTAAAGAAAATGAAGAAACGGTTAACTTATCTTTCCTCTCGTGGGGCTCGACCACAACCTGAGATAATGCCGTGCATATTAAGTAAGTATCATAAGCATGGAATTTTCCTACAATTTTTCCTTGCATATTTTCTATTTCATAAAGTGCGGCTCCTATTTTTTTCTAATTCGACATTTTATATATACCGGTAAGAGTTTGGCGTTAATGCCTTTACTCGCATTGCTTGAAGTAAAATTCTTTCGATAAATGTCCTGTCCTTCTTTATAATTCACGCACCTCGATCTACGATTATAATATTTTTCTGCTTTTTAATGTGCTTCTAATAAATTGTCTTTTATTTTGTCATGTAGCAGTTGCATTTTATTACTATGTGGCATCACCTTCACCTCATTATCTCACAGTGCTTCTAATTGTTGTAACAATTTATTACTTTTTCCATGCCTTAAAATATTCTGTCCAAACAGGCTAAAATATGTATGAAATATTCGTTCTTCTCAATACTGAATAATATTTATGCTATTGGCTTTCTTCAATGCTTTTATGAATATATATTTCGTAAAATGATCAATAGCAATAAATACCATGAAATCACCTAATTTAGTTCTCGGATACGGTCCCAACAAATCCATATAAATTCTTTGAAAAGGTCTCTCAGTAATTATTTGTTTTCGCATGGGTGGTCTTTGAATAATGTTACTTGGCTTTGCCATCTTACAATTTTCACATTGCTCTTCACCTTCACTTCTTTAGACATATTGGGCCAATAATATTTTTCTCTAATTCGAGCGAGAGTTTTACCAAAACCTGCATGACACGATGAGTCCTTACGATTACTGGCAATAACTTGAGAACGTAACTCCCTTGGTAGCCTCAATCGCCATAAGCTGACTTCATCTTCAAATTCGTCTTTTTAGAATTGAACCCTTTGGTATACGAACTTGGCCGAAACACAATTATCTGACAACGAATAGGCATTTTTACTAACTAGCGTTCTCAATTCGTCATACGCTGATGATTGAAAACTGGGATGTTCCAAATCAATTTCTGACAGCATCTGAATCTGAATCATTGAATGCGTTGGATCCACCAGCGGCGCAAGGAGGAGCTGGTGGCCATCGCCCAGGAGTTCGGGCCGGGAAAGGAAGGGCGCGTGGAACAGCTGCGTAGGCGGCTATCCACCTACGTGCACGAGGGCATTCATTTGTCTGAGATCTGGGCTCGGCTTGCCGAGCTGGAGTCTCAGTTCGCGAAAACGTTAGAACCGCTATCCTGGGGTGTCCCATCTGACGTGACTGGACGACCGCGCCAAAAGTCAGAGCCTGATCTTAGGAGCTCGCAGTTATTCGGGCGTCCGCAGCCGCGTATCCCTGGCGTGGCCGTCACGGGGGTGGAAGAGGCTCACGATCCCGGGGAAAACGGAGATCGCCGATCAACCACGACCAACGTGGGTATGGGGCGGAACCCGATCGACCCTATTAACGTCACCTACGCCCCCCAACCGTATTCTCGGTCGGAGGTTAGGCCTTTCACAAAGGTTCCGGAACAAGTCCGGAAGTGGGGCATGAGATACGATGGCCGCACCGACCTCCTTGGGTTCTTGGAGGACCTAGAGGAACGAGCCATTACGTATGGTATCGCCCTCGATAGATTGCCCCAGGTAATGAGCGAGGTGTTCTGCGACAGGGCCGCTCGGTGGTTCTTGAGCAGTGCGCTTAGAGATGTGCCATGGTCGGTGTTCAGGAGGGGCTTCTCGGAGTTCTCCCTGCCCCCACGCTACTTCGAAAGGCTTGAGGACGTAATCCGATCCCGCAGGAAACGCGTGGGGGAGAAATTCAAGGAGTACCTGATAGAGCTGAGAGCTCTGATGCATCACGCCAGATACGAACCGGCACAGGAGTTGCACCGGATCTATGAGAATGCCGCCCCCGAATACTGGCTTTGCGTACGACGGCAAGATATTTCCACTTTTTCCCAGCTGACAGCGAGCGGAATACTCGGGGAGTAGGTCAGGGAATCAGATGGTCACGGGCTCAAGTAGCGCGGTGTGGGAAAGGACGGTATTGGCTCCGGGGGGACACCTTAACTCATTCCGGTCTACTCCAATCGGATCCGGAGCGATGGTTGTGGATAGACAAGTCTCCGCCCCGCCAGCAACGGCCCCTGCACAAGTGGCCCATCAAATGACGAACCAAGAGGCCGGAACCGGGTATGATCCGCGACGAGCATGTCGCAGGTGCGCACAGGAGGGGCACTTTGCCAGGGAATGTCTTAATGCGCCCGTTTTGTTTTGTTGGGTATGTGGCCACCGTAGCTAGGATTGTTGTCGCCCCACAGAGGCGAAAACCGGGCAACGGCGTCGCCCAGGTCAAGGTCGGGTCGACGCCGACACAGACGGGACTCGGTAGTAGTACGCTTAAGGTCGAGGGTGGCCGGATCGTCGCCACGGTGGAGATTGGCGGGCGGGCGATGCCTGCTGCTATCGATACTGGGGCCACTCGCAGCTTCATGAGTGAAGACTGCGTACGCAAGTGGGCGATTCGGGGGAGAGTGGAGAACGTACAGTCATATACAGAGCATTCGTCTGGCAGATGGGTCCACGCTCGAAGTAGGGAATTCATTGAAGATAGACGTCGGCCTAGCGGGGAAGGTGGTCAGCATGTTAATGCTTATCATGCCCGCAATGCTGGACCACGTCATCTTGGGGATGGATTTCTTGGGTGCAGTGGGCCTAGGGGCGGTGACGTCTCCGGCCGCGTGGCCTGGAACCAGGGAAGAGCCGAAAGAAGGTCTCTCGCGCCAAAGAGTGGGAGTGCCTGCTCGGCAACCGATGGTAGAAAAGGGAGCACCTGCTCAGCATCAGAGAGAGGACACCAAGAGGGAACCGAAGGAAGGCCGCCCAGGTCATAAAAGGGGAGCACCTGCTCAGCAACAGAGAGAGGACACCAAGCAGGAACCAAAGGAAGGCCTCCCAGATCATGAAAGGGGAGCACCTGCTCGGCAACAGAGAGAGGATACCAAGAGGGAACCGGATGAAGGCCTCCCAGGTCAGGAAGAGGGAGCACCTGCCCGGCATCCGATGGAAAGGGGAACGAGGAAGGGAACGTCGAAGGGATCTCACGCAGGATTGGACCCAGCGCTTAAAGAGTCCAAAAGGCGGCGGGTAGACTTTCAGCGGCAGGACTACGCTGGTCATGGAGGCGGCACGGAAAGGTGCCAGATAACGGAGGCAGAGTGGCCAGCGGATCTGGATCCGGAACGTAGGGAGTTCCTAGAGTCGGAACCGGCATTCTTCGAGGGGCTGCAGGGAGTCTCGCATATCGCGGAGCACAGGATCCGTCTAAAGGATGACAAGCCTTTAAAGCAGCGATATTGCCCGAAGAATCCGGCCATGCAGAGGGTGATTGACGAACAGGTGCCATCGAGCCGTCGCGTAGTCCGCACAGCGCCCTAATCGTCTTAGTCAAAAAGAAGACTGGCGAATGCGCATGTGCATCGACTACCGGCGACTCAACGCGCATTCCATCACAGATGCTTATCCTGTTCCCAGGATTAATCACATCCTTGAGCGGTTGCATCACGCCCAGTTCATCTTCACTCTGGATTTAAAGCACGGATACTGGCAAATACCGATGGCAGCCGATAGTCGGTAATGTACGGGGTTCACGGTCCTCGGAAGAGGTCTTTTCCAATGGACGGTGATGCCATTCGGATTACACTCGGCGTGTGCGACCTTCCTTAAGGGCAACGCAAGAGCAACAAGTAGAGAACTTGAGCGAGAATAGGAAGAAGTGCAGTTTTTTCCAGGAGAGGTTGCTCATCCTAGGAAATATCACTTATGGGGAAGGAATACGTACAGATCCAGAGAAGGTGGGGGCGATACGTAACCTGAGGTCCCCGACAAATTGTAAGGACTTGCGACAGTGTCTCGGGATGGCGTCATGGTACAGGCGCTTCGCTCCCAACTTCGCAACTCAGGTGCAGCCGCTAACAGCGCTCTTAAAGAAGGGGCGGAAATGGGCATGGGATCAAGGACAGGAGGAGGCATTGCGTCAATTGAAGGACAGCTTGACGACTGTCCCTGTGTTGGATTGTCCAGACTTATCCGCTAGATTCGTCCTACAGACTGACGCGAGCGAGTACGGCCTCGGCGCAGTGCTA
Source organism: Drosophila novamexicana (assembly GCF_003285875.2). Lineage (NCBI taxonomy): Eukaryota > Metazoa > Arthropoda > Insecta > Diptera > Drosophilidae > Drosophila > Drosophila novamexicana. Next base: position 291,306 of record NW_020824802.1, on the reverse strand, counting down.
ACGCAGACGATAGAAGGGCAGGAGCGGGTTATAGCGTACGCGAGCAGAAAGTTGCTGAAGGCCGAAGTGAACTATTCCGCCACCGAGAAAGAGTGCCTGGCAATCGTTTGGTCGATACAATAGCTGTGTTGCTACCTAGAAGGGTACCGGTTCGACGTGATAACTAAATTTAACAATATATGCTATTAAACGAACTAATTTTTAAAGTTTTGAAACTTTATACGCTAGAAGAGTAGCGGCCACCCTTGACGTCGAAGCTGCTTATGCCAACGGCATTCCTCAGAATTTTGTTGCCTTTCCGTGGATAGAGAAAGTTCTACTAGAATTCCACCCTTGAGCTGGCAGACCCTCTAGGGGTCCATTCCATTCGTGGCTGTGGCCACAGGGACTTAACTTTCGCCGGCTGTTAAAGTAGATCAGTATTCAGTTGGTGGTAAATTTCATCCACGTGTCTTTACTACTTTACTTGATAAGCTCTTAAGTGCACGTCTGCTTCGTATTGCCGCCGAAATTAAAAAGAAATCACTCCACGCGTGCTGGCTTGGTCTTAGCATCGGTATTCCAATCAACGGGATCCTTCCAAAGCTTTTGATATCTAGCTTTGCCACATTGACTGATTAACAATTTTCTATTACTAGTTAAGGTTGCCATTTAAATGTAAAATATTAAGAGTCAGCTGATCTTTCCGAGTGCGTTGAAATAAACAGACATAATTTTCTTACTTTACAAGGCAGCCGTAATACCATCTTCTTCGCAGGCTTCTTAGCTAAAGAAAATGAAGAAACGGTTAACTTATCTTTCCTCTCGTGGGGCTCGACCACAACCTGAGATAATGCCGGGCATATTACGTAGCTGTTAGATCTTTAGCATGGAATTTTCCTACAATTTTTCCTTGCATATTTTCTATTTCATAAAGTGCGGCTCCTATTTTTTTCTAATTCGACATTTTATATATACCGGTAAGAGTTTGGCGTTAATGCCTTTACTCGCATTACTTGAAGTAAAATTCTTTCTATAAATGTCCTGTCCTTCTTTATAATTCACGCACCTCGATCTACGATTACAATATTTTTCTGCTTTTTAATGTGCTTCTAATAAATTGTCTTTTATTTTGTCATGTAGCAGTTGCATTTTATTACTATGTGGCATCACCTTCACCTCATTATCTCACAGTGCTTCTAATTGTTGTAACAATTTATTACTTTTTCCATGCCTTAAAATATTCTGTCCAAACAGGCTAAAATATGTATGAAATATTCGTTCTTTTCAATACTGAATAATATTTATGCTATTGGCTTTCTTCAATGCTTTTATGAATATATATTTCGTAAAATGATCAATAGCAATAAATACCATGAAATCACCTAGTTTAGTTCTCGGATACGGTCCCAACAAATCCATATAAATTCTTTGAAAAGGTCTCTCAGTAATTATTTGTTTTCGCATGGGTGGTCTTTGAATAATGTTACTTGGCTTTGCCATCTTACAATTTTCACATTGCTCTTCAAATACCTTCACTTCTTTAGACATATTGGGCCAATAATATTTTTCTCTAATTCGAGCGAGAGTTTTACCAAAACCTGCATGACACGATGAGTCCTTACGATTACTGGCAATAACTTGAGAACGTAACTCCCTTGGTAGCCTCAATCGCCATAAGCTGACTTCATCTTCAAATTCGTCTTTTTAGAATTGAACCCTTTGGTATACGAACTTGGCCGAAACACAATTATCTGACAACGAATAGGCATTTTTACTAACTAGCGTTCTCAATTCGTCATACGCTGATGATTGAAAACTGGGATGTTCCAAATCAATTTCTGACAGCATCTGAATCTGAATCATTGAATGCGTTGGATCCACCAGCGGCGCAAGGAGGAGCTGGTGGCCATCGCCCAGGAGTTCGGGCCGGGAAAGGAAGGGCGCGTGGAACAGCTGCGTAGGCGGCTATCCACCTACGTGCACGAGGGCATTCATTTGTCTGAGATCTGGGCTCGGCTTGCCGAGCTGGAGTCTCAGTTCGCGAAAACGTTAGAACCGCTATCCTGGGGTGTCCCATCTGACGTGACTGGACGACCGCGCCAAAAGTCAGAGCCTGATCTTAGGAGCTCGCAGTTATTCGGGCGTCCGCAGCCGCGTATCCCTGGCGTGGCCGTCACGGGGGTGGAAGAGGCTCACGATCCCGGGGAAAACGGAGATCGCCGATCAACCACGACCAACGTGGGTATGGGGCGGAACCCGATCGACCCTATTAACGTCACCTACGCCCCCCAACCGTATTCTCGGTCGGAGGTTAGGCCTTTCACAAAGGTTCCGGAACAAGTCCGGAAGTGGGGCATGAGATACGATGGCCGCACCGACCTCCTCGGGTTCTTGGAGGACCTAGAGGAACGAGCCATTACGTATGGTATCGCCCTCGATAGATTGCCCCAGGTAATGAGCGAGGTGTTCTGCGACAGGGCCGCTCGGTGGTTCTTGAGCAGTGCGCTTAGAGATGTGCCATGGTCGGTGTTCAGGAGGGGCTTCTCGGAGTTCTCCCTGCCCCCACGCTACTTCGAAAGGCTTGAGGACGTAATCTGATCCCGCAGGAAACGCGTGGGGGAGAAATTCAAGGAGTACCTGATAGAGCTGAGAGCTCTGATGCATCACGCCAGATACGAACCGGCACAGGAGTTGCACCGGATCTATGAGAATGCCGCCCCCGAATACTGGCTTTGCGTACGACGGCAAGATATTTCCACTTTTTCCCAGCTGACAGCGAGCGGAATACTCGGGGAGCAGGTCAGGGAATCAGATGGCTCAAGTAGCGCGGTGTGGGAAAGGACGGTATTGGCTCCGGGGGGACACCTTAACTCATTCCGGTCTACTCCAATCGGATCCGGAGCGATGGTTGTGGATAGACAAGTCTCCGCCCCGCCGGCAACGGCCCCTGCACAAGTGGCCCATCAAATGACGAACCAAGAGGCCGGAACCGGGTATGATCCGCGACGAGCATGTCGCAGGTGCGCACAGGAGGGGCACTTTGCCAGGGAATGTCTCAATGCGCCCGTTTTGTTTTGTTGGGTATGTGGCCACCGTAGCTAGGATTGTTGTCGCCCCACAGAGGCGAAAACCGGGCAACGGCGTCGCCCAGGTCAAGGTCGGGTCGACGCCGACACAGACGGGACTCGGTAGTAGTACGCTTAAGGTCGAGGGTGGCCGGATCGTCGCCACGGTGGAGATTGGCGGGCGGGCGATGCCTGCTGCTATCGATACTGGGGCCACTCGCAGCTTCATGAGTGAAGACTGCGTACGCAAGTGGGCGATTCGGGGGAGAGTGGAGAACGTACAGTCATATACAGAGCATTCGTCTGGCAGATGGGTCCACGCTCGAAGTAGGGAATTCATTGAAGATAGACGTCGGCCTAGCGGGGAAGGTGGTCAGCATGTTAATGCTTATCATGCCCGCAATGCTGGACCACGTCATCTTGGGGATGGATTTCTTGGGTGCAGTGGGCCTAGGGGCGGTGACGTCTCCGGCCGCGTGGCCTGGAACCAGGGAAGAGCCGAAAGAAGGTCTCTCGCGCCAAAGAGTGGGAGTGCCTGCTCGGCAACCGATGGTAGAAAAGGGAGCACCTGCTCAGCATCAGAGAGAGGACACCAAGAGGGAACCGAAGGAAGGCCGCCCAGGTCATAAAAGGGGAGCACCTGCTCAGCAACAGAGAGAGGACACCAAGCAGGAACCAAAGGAAGGCCTCCCAGATCATGAAAGGGGAGCACCTGCTCGGCAACAGAGAGAGGATACCAAGAGGGAACCGGATGAAGGCCTCCCAGGTCAGGAAGAGGGAGCACCTGCCCGGCATCCGATGGAAAGGGGAACGAGGAAGGGAACGTCGAAGGGATCTCACGCAGGATTGGACCCAGCGCTTAAAGAGTCCAAAAGGCGGCGGGTAGACTTTCAGCGGCAGGACTACGCTGGTCATGGAGGCGGCACGGAAAGGTGCCAGATAACGGAGGCAGAGTGGCCAGCGGATCTGGATCCGGAACGTAGGGAGTTCCTAGAGTCGGAACCGGCATTCTTCGAGGGGCTGCAGGGAGTCTCGCATATCGCGGAGCACAGGATCCGTCTAAAGGATGACAAGCCTTTAAAGCAGCGATATTGCCCGAAGAATCCGGCCATGCAGAGGGTGATTGACGAACAGGTGCCATCGAGCCGTCGCGTAGTCCGCACAGCGTCCTAATCGTCTTAGTCAAAAAGAAGACTGGCGAATGCGCATGTGCATCGACTACCGGCGACTCAACGCGCATTCCATCACAGATGCTTATCCTGTTCCCAGGATTAATCACATCCTTGAGCGGTTGCATCACGCCCAGTTCATCTTCACTCTGGATTTGAAGCACGGATACTGGCAAATACCGATGGCAGCCGATAGTCGGTAATGTACGGGGTTCACGGTCCTCGGAAGAGGTCTTTTCCAATGGACGGTGATGCCATTCGGATTACACTCGGCGTGTGCGACCTTCCTTAAGGGCAACGCAAGAGCAACAAGTAGAGAACTTGAGCGAGAATAGGAAGAAGTGCAGTTTTTTCCAGGAGAGGTTGCTCATCCTAGGAAATATCACTTATGGGGAAGGAATACGTACAGATCCAGAGAAGGTGGGGGCGATACGTAACCTGAGGTCCCCGACAAATTGTAAGGACTTGCGACAGTGTCTCGGGATGGCGTCATGGTACAGGCGCTTCGCTCCCAACTTCGCAACTCAGGTGCAGCCGCTAACAGCGCTCTTAAAGAAGGGGCGGAAATGGGCATGGGATCAAGGACAGGAGGAGGCATTGCGTCAATTGAAGGACAGCTTGACGACTGTCCCTGTGTTGGATTGTCCAGACTTATCCGCTAGATTCGTCCTACAGACTGACGCGAGCGAGTACGGCCTCGGCGCAGTGCTAACGCAGACGATAGAAGGGCAGGAGCGGGTTATAGCGTACGCGAGCAGAAAGTTGCTGAAGGCCGAAGTGAACTATTCCGCCACCGAGAAAGAGTGCCTGGCAATCGTTTGGTCGATACAATAGCTGTGTTGCTACCTAGAAGGGTACCGGTTCGACGTGATAACTAAATTTAACAATATATGCTATTAAACGAACTAATTTTTAAAGTTTTGAAACTTTATACGCTAGAAGAGTAGCGGCCACCCTTGACGTCGAAGCTGCTTATGCCAACGGCATTCCTCAGAATTTTGTTGCCTTTCCGTGGATAGAGAAAGTTCTACTAGAATTCCACCCTTGAGCTGGCAGACCCTCTAGGGGTCCATTCCATTCGTGGCTGTGGCCACAGGGACTTAACTTTCGCCGGCTGTTATATTGACCAGTAGATCAGTATTCAGTTGGTGGTAAATTTCATCCACGTGTCTTTACTACTTTACTTGATAAGCTCTTAAGTGCACGTCTGCTTCGTATTGCCGCCGAAATTAAAAAGAAATCACTCCACGCGTGCTGGCTTGGTCTTAGCATCGGTATTCCAATCAACGGGATCCTTCCAAAGCTTTTGATATCTAGCTTTGCCACATTGACTGATTAACAATTTTCTATTACTAGTTAAGGTTGCCATTTAAATGTAAAATATTAAGAGTCAGCTGATCTTTCCGAGTGCGTTGAAATAAACAGACATAATTTTCTTACTTTACAAGGCAGCCGTAATACCATCTTCTTCGCAGGCTTCTTAGCTAAAGAAAATGAAGAAACGGTTAACTTATCTTTCCTCTCGTGGGGCTCGACCACAACCTGAGATAATGCCGGGCATATTACGTAGCTGTTAGATCTTTAGCATGGAATTTTCCTACAATTTTTCCTTGCATATTTTCTATTTCATAAAGTGCGGCTCCTATTTTTTTCTAATTCGACATTTTATATATACCGGTAAGAGTTTGGCGTTAGTGCCTTTACTCGCATTGCTTGAAGTAAAATTCTTTCTATAAATGTCCTGTCCTTCTTTATAATTCACGCACCTCGATCTACGATTATAATATTTTTCTGCTTTTTAATGTGCTTCTAATAAATTGTCTTTTATTTTGTCATGTAGCAGTTGCATTTTATTACTATGTGGCATCACCTTCACCTCATTATCTCACAGTGCTTCTAATTGTTGTAACAATTTATTACTTTTTCCATGCCTTAAAATATTCTGTCCAAACAGGCTAAAATATGTATGAAATATTCGTTCTTCTCAATACTGAATAATATTTATGCTATTGGCTTTCTTCAATGCTTTTATGAATATATATTTCGTAAAATGATCAATAGCAATAAATACCATGAAATCACCTAGTTTAGTTCTCGGATACGGTCCCAACAAATCCATATAAATTCTTTGAAAAGGTCTCTCAGTAATTATTTGTTTTCGCATGGGTGGTCTTTGAATAATGTTACTTGGCTTTGCCATCTTACAATTTTCACATTGCTCTTCAAATACCTTCACTTCTTTAGACATATTGGGCCAATAATATTTTTCTCTAATTCGAGCGAGAGTTTTACCAAAACCTGCATGACACGATGAGTCCTTACGATTACTGGCAATAACTTGAGAACGTAACTCCCTTGGTAGCCTCAATCGCCATAAGCTGACTTCATCTTCAAATTCGTCTTTTTAGAATTGAACCCTTTGGTATACGAACTTGGCCGAAACACAATTATCTGACAACGAATAGGCATTTTTACTAACTAGCGTTCTCAATTCGTCATACGCTGATGATTGAAAACTGGGATGTTCCAAATCAATTTCTGACAGCATCTGAATCTGAATCATTGAATGCGTTGGATCCACCAGCGGCGCAAGGAGGAGCTGGTGGCCATCGCCCAGGAGTTCGGGCCGGGAAAGGAAGGGCGCGTGGAACAGCTGCGTAGGCGGCTATCCACCTACGTGCACGAGGGCATTCATTTGTCTGAGATCTGGGCTCGGCTTGCCGAGCTGGAGTCTCAGTTCGCGAAAACGTTAGAGCCGCTATCCTGGGGTGTCCCATCTGACGTGACTGGACGACCGCGCCAAAAGTCAGAGCCTGATCTTAGGAGCTCGCAGTTATTCGGGCGTCCGCAGCCGCGTATCCCTGGCGTGGCCGTCACGGGGGTGGAAGAGGCTCACGATCCCGGGGAAAACGGAGATCGCCGATCAACCACGACCAACGTGGGTATGGGGCGGAACCCGATCGACCCTATTAACGTCACCTACGCCCCCCAACCGTATTCTCGGCCGGAGGTTAGGCCTTTCACAAAGGTTCCGGAACAAGTCCGGAAGTGGGGCATGAGATACGATGGCCGCACCGACCTCCTCGGGTTCTTGGAGGACCTAGAGGAACGAGCCATTACGTATGGTATCGCCCTCGATAGATTGCCCCAGGTAATGAGCGAGGTGTTCTGCGACAGGGCCGCTCGGTGGTTCTTGAGCAGTGCGCTTAGAGATGTGCCATGGTCGGTGTTCAGGAGGGGCTTCTCGGAGTTCTCCCTGCCCCCACGCTACTTCGAAAGGCTTGAGGACGTAATCTGATCCCGCAGGAAACGCGTGGGGGAGAAATTCAAGGAGTACCTGATAGAGCTGAGAGCTCTGATGCATCACGCCAGATACGAACCGGCACAGGAGTTGCACCGGATCTATGAGAATGCCGCCCCCGAATACTGGCTTTGCGTACGACGGCAAGATATTTCCACTTTTTCCCAGCTGACAGCGAGCGGAATACTCGGGGAGCAGGTCAGGGAATCAGATGGTCACGGGCTCAAGTAGCGCGGTGTGGGAAAGGACGGTATTGGCTCCGGGGGGACACCTTAACTCATTCCGGTCTACTCCAATCGGATCCGGAGCGATGGTTGTGGATAGACAAGTCTCCGCCCCGCCGGCAACGGCCCCTGCACAAGTGGCCCATCAAATGACGAACCAAGAGGCCGGAACCGGGTATGATCCGCGACGAGCATGTCGCAGGTGCGCACAGGAGGGGCACTTTGCCAGGGAATGTCTCAATGCGCCCGTTTTGTTTTGTTGGGTATGTGGCCACCGTAGCTAGGATTGTTGTCGCCCCACAGAGGCGAAAACCGGGCAACGGCGTCGCCCAGGTCAAGGTCGGGTCGACGCCGACACAGACGGGACTCGGTAGTAGTACGCTTAAGGTCGAGGGTGGCCGGATCGTCGCCACGGTGGAGATTGGCGGGCGGGCGATGCCTGCTGCTATCGATACTGGGGCCACTCGCAGCTTCATGAGTGAAGACTGCGTACGCAAGTGGGCGATTCGGGGGAGAGTGGAGAACGTACAGTCATATACAGAGCATTCGTCTGGCAGATGGGTCCACGCTCGAAGTAGGGAATTCATTGAAGATAGACGTCGGCCTAGCGGGGAAGGTGGTCAGCATGTTAATGCTTATCATGCCCGCAATGCTGGACCACGTCATCTTGGGGATGGATTTCTTGGGTGCAGTGGGCCTAGGGGCGGTGACGTCTCCGGCCGCGTGGCCTGGAACCAGGGAAGAGCCGAAAGAAGGTCTCTCGCGCCAAAGAGTGGGAGTGCCTGCTCGGCAACCGATGGTAGAAAAGGGAGCACCTGCTCAGCAACAGAGAGAGGACACCAAGAGGGAACCGAAGGAAGGCCGCCCAGGTCATAAAAGGGGAGCACCTGCTCAGCAACAGAGAGAGGACACCAAGCAGGAACCAAAGGAAGGCCTCCCAGATCATGAAAGGGGAGCACCTGCTCGGCAACAGAGAGAGGATACCAAGAGGGAACCGGATGAAGGCCTCCCAGGTCAGGAAGAGGGAGCACCTGCCCGGCATCCGATGGAAAGGGGTACGAGGAAGGGAACGTCGAAGGGATCTCACGCAGGATTGGACCCAGCGCTTAAAGAGTCCAAAAGGCGGCGGGTAGACTTTCAGCGGCAGGACTACGCTGGTCATGGAGGCGGCACGGAAAGGTGCCAGATAACGGAGGCAGAGTGGCCAGCGGATCTGGATCCGGAACGTAGGGAGTTCCTAGAGTCGGAACCGGCATTCTTCGAGGGGCTGCAGGGAGTCTCGCATATCGCGGAGCACAGGATCCGTCTAAAGGATGACAAGCCTTTAAAGCAGCGATATTGCCCGAAGAATCCGGCCATGCAGAGGGTGATTGACGAACAGGTGCCATCGAGCCGTCGCGTAGTCCGCACAGCGCCCTAATCGTCTTAGTCAAAAAGAAGACTGGCGAATGCGCATGTGCATCGACTACCGGCAAGTCAACGCGCATTCCATCACAGATGCTTATCCTGTTCCCAGGAATAATCACATCCTTGAGCGGTTGCATCACGCCCAGTTCATCTTCACTCTGGATTTGAAGCACGGGTACTGGCAGATACCGATGGCAACCGATAGTCGGTAATGTACGGGGTTCACGGTCCTCGGAAGAGGTATTTTCCAATGGCGGGTGATGCCATTCGGATTACACTCGGCGTTTGCGACCTTCCTTAAGGGCAACGCAAGAGCAACAAGTAGAGAACTTGAGGGAGAATAGGAAGAAGTGCAGATTCTTCCGGGAGAGGTTGCTCATCTTAGGAAATATCACTTATGGGGAAGGAATACGTACAGATCCAGAGAAGGTGGGGGCGATACGTAACCTGAGGTCCCCGACAAATTGTAAGGACTTGCGACAGTGTCTCGGGATGGCGTCATGGTACAGGCGCTTCGTTCCCAACTTCGCAACTCAGGTGCAGCCGCTAACAGCGCTCTTAAAGAAGGGGCGGAAATGGGCATGGGATCAAGAACAGGAGGAGGCATTGCGTCAATTGAAGGACAGCTTGACTGTCCCTGTGTTGGAATGTCCAGACTTATCTGCTAGATTCGTCCTACAGACTGACGCGAGCGAGTACGGCCTCGGCGCAGTGCTAACGCAGACGATAGAAGGGCAGGAGCGGGTTATAGCGTACGCGAGCAGAAAGTTGCTGAAGGCCGAAGTGAACTATTCCGCCACCGAGAAAGAGTGCCTGGCAATCGTTTGGTCGATACGGAAGTTGCGTTGCTACCTAGAAGGGTACCGGTCCGACGTGATAACGGATCATCTGGCACTTAAGTAGCTTATTTCGATTGAATTCACCTTCCCGTCAGGAAGGTTCACGCGATGGGCTTTGGAACTGCAACAATTCCAATTTGACGTTTACTACCGACGAGGAAAGCTCAACGTCGTGGCCGACCCACTATCAAGACATCCTCTAGAGACCTGTCAGCAAGCAGTGGTGGTCGAGCCACCCTGCAAATGGGTCGCGAGTATTCGTGCCAGGATCGCCGAAGAGCCAGCCAAGTTCCCGGACAACACAGAAGAAAATGGGCAGCTATATAGGCATTTGGGCCACCGGACGGACGACGAAGACTTCATTCCCTGGAAGCTATGTGTGGCCAGTGGTCAACGGCAGAGGGTATTGGCGAAAGGCAATGATGCTCCCATGGCCGGTCATCAAGGCGTGAGGAAAACAGTGTCGAGGCTAGCCCAAAGGGAATTCCGGGCCGATATGTTCCGTGACTTCGCCAAGTACGTGAAGTGTTGCGAAACCTGCCAAAAGTTCAAGTGCGAGCAATTCAAACCGGCTGGACGCATGCTGACGAGGCAGGTGGCAGAGCCGATGGCAGTACTTTGCGTGGATTTCGTCGGGCCCTTTCCACGCAACACCATGCTACTGGTGTTCCATGATGCTTTCTCGAAATGGGTGGAGATGGTCCCTCTCAGGAGAGCCACGGCGGTACACCTGCAAACCGCGTTCCGAGAGAGGATTTTGAGCCGATTCGGGGTGCCCAAAAAGTTCATGTGTGACAACAGGGTACAAACCGGACAAACCGGACTGTGAAGACCATGATAGTTTATCGAAGGCCATCAGAGTTCGTGGGACGATCTCTTGCCGGAGATAACACTAGCGGTCAACACAAGCGTGGCGGACTCGACAGGATTCAGTCCCGCTTTCCTGATGCAGGGAAGGAAGCCGCGGTTGCCGGCTGCTTTATATGATCAGGTGACTCCGGGGTCCGCAACTATTGCGCTCGACCCTAGGACAAAGGCGGATAAGTTAAAATAAATCTTTTATATCGTACACAGCAATCTCCAGCGCGCGTTGAAGGACCAGGGCAGACACTACAACCTGCGGAGACGAAAGTGGCGGCCTTCGTTGCACTCGATGGTCTTGTTAAGACAGCACCAACTATCCAACGCCGCTGAGGGTTTCGATGCGAAGCTGGCACCCAAAGTTTTTACCAAGAGATGACCGAAGACGGAGGGGAACCGGACCAATAGACGTTGAAGAAGAACGTGCTCAGCAGACCTAACTGAATAGCCGTAGAATAAGTTAAGAATAGTGTAGGGTCCGCATATTGTGAGCTGCACTGCTAGGGCAGGGAATAACATAAGCAACGGATAGGCGATAAGTTAGTTGAAGACCCAGAAGTCGTCGCCATAAACGCCGCCGGGGAAGCGACGGTATCGTCGTCGAAGTAAGGGGGGGGGGGGGGGGGTTGGTTTGTGTTTGGCGGCCACTAAGGTAGCAACCCCACAGTTAATAATTATAATTATAGAATATAAGTATTGTTTAGTATATAAATATTGTATTAGTAATAAGAACAGTTAAGGCAATCTATTGAAGCTAGTTAATGGCAAGGCGCACGGCTTGAGTTAAGTTCGGATATAACCGCCGGCCGTCACAGCAACCGTGCGTTGCTGATCTGTTGCTCAATACCGCCTTCGAGAGCGCAACTTAAATTTGGAGGCGAAGAGCGAAAGCTGCGAGGCGAAGTTGCGAAAGCTCGCGGCCGAGGCAAGCGCACGGCACGCTAGCGAGCGAGCCGGGACTTTTTGAAGAGCGATCAGTATCAGTAGACGTGTCGAGAAAAGGAGCGCGAGTTATAACAGTGAGGTGTACAGCGGACCGCTAGGGCTCCAAGGCAGTGCGGCAAGGCAAGTTTAGGAGACCCAGGAGGGTAAAAGTTGATAAAACTAGTGAATAAAGTGGATATAATCAAACTAATGAAGAGAAATGCTGATCTTTGTATTCTCGGGCGGTCATATTTGTATATTTGTGATGCGACGCCAAGGCCCGATGGTGTAGATGATGCGAGGCCAAGGCCCGGCAGTGCAGGAGGTGCGAGGCTATAGCCCGCTAGTGTAGTTGGTGCGAGGACAAGGCCCGATATCAAAATCAGAATTGCATACTAGCAAATTATCAAGATAAATAACAACTTTTTCTCTCAACGTTCCTGGTATTACCTTATCCATTAATCTACTCATTCTTTGTTCCGAATTACACAAGCCGAATGGCATAACAGTGAATTGATACAAAGGTCTTCCTGGAATAGCGAAAGCTATTTTCTCTCTATGCCTCATCCAACGGTATTTGCCAATAAGCATCTTTTAGATCTATACCCAAAAGCAAGTACGTACCTTGCAGTCGACTGAGTAATCCGTTGATGTGCGGCAGTGGATATGCATCTGTCTTTGTAATAGAGTTTAAGCGTCGAGAAACCATACACAGGCTGACCTTTCCTGGTTTTCTAACTAATACCATGGGACTGCACCAAATGGAATTGCTTTCTTCTATTACTCTAGCATACGATCTAATTCTGAATAAACTTATTTTTGTCTGTGTGGTGACAAAGGATATTGCTTGAGCTTAAATGAGTTTGATGTCCCTGTATCAATGTCATGGAAAACCAAATTGGAACGACCTAATCCTAATTAAGTAAACGGTGGAAATTCTTCAATAACTTCCTTAAGTTGTCTAGTTTGAGTATTCGACAAAAATTTGCTTTCAATTATTGGAACCTTTTCCGGTTGCACTTCTAATGCCGAAATCAATTTCGGATCTATGTCAAAATCTTTTCAAAAATCAACTCCTAAATAAACTTCTTGTTGTAGACTGGGTACTAAATAAAATAAATTTTTTTTTTCTAATCCATTGTAGGAAATCACTATTACTCCCGTTCCCGATATGTCTTGTAATTTACCATCAGCAGTTTTAACTGAGCATCTGATGCTTCTGAGTCTAATAAGCCATATACTTCTTCATCTCCTAACTGAATTTTTGCATAGGGTCTCTTATCATTAATCTTGTTGCAAATAATAGTTTCTAATTCTTTTCGTAAATGCCTTCTATTTTTATATCTTTGGCTACATTTCAATATTTTAGATGATATCTTTCTAAAACTTAAATTGCACTCAAGCTGCTCTAAACGTAATATACTTATGTAATAGCCTCTGTCCACTGGTTTAAGAAAGGTCACATTTTTAAATTTCACATATTGGTGTTCCACCGGTTGTCGGTAACATGTGAGTGGCAATAGTACCGCTTCTTTAAATAAACAGCTGATCGAGTTGCTTTAATTCACATAAGCGCCGCAAAGTTTTTCTTCCAAAACTCAAAAACTGCGCTCTCGAAGTAAGGGATCCATTTCAGGTACTCTTTTCGAGATTTCGCCAGATTTACAATTAAACAAACTGTGGGATTATTCTAATTTTATATTTCTTATTCAAAGTTGCCGCTTGCCTTTGTTGATATATCAGCTGATTATGTCTACGATACTTTCAGATTTTTCACAACATCGATAGAAATCTCGATTAATCATCGCAAAAAACACGAAATGTTCGGGGCGAATTTACACATTTTTCAAAAATGTGACATTTTTGAAAGATGGTTGAAAAAGTGTTTTCTTATGGGGATACTCACAGGCCGCATTTCACACATTTTGCAAAAATATCACATTTTCAGAAATGTCTAAGAAATGTTTTCAGTGGACAGAGGTTATAATTCATTTAAATTACACTCACTCATTTTCTCTGTTTTAGGCTCATTTAATTGTTTGATAGGGGGTTCTTTCTCGAACCAGGTAACGTCTTTAAGCACTCGTTCGGCTAATTGTTTCCCTTATGCTTAGAGCAAGTAATCAAGGTTACACTTTTCTCTCCACAACGGTAACAGAAAAGAATCCTTTTTTCAGACGGACAGTCATAAAAGGAGAGACTTTTTTGATCACAGTTCCAACACTTATACTTGGACTCTCCTGATATGTTAGAATTTTTTTCGAACTTCTAAAGGGGCTAATTCTAATTCTTTCTCAATGTCAGATTCTTCCACCCTTAACTCCGATACTTCTATTTCGTTTGCGAATTTACTACTTGTCTGCTGCAAGCGTCTACTTTGTTTACGAGCCATGAACTTTTTGGCCTTACGAGCTTCTGACAAAAGAAGATCTAAACTAAAAATGCTTTGGGTGAACAGTAGATTGCCTAAAGATTCTCTAACATTTCCTTTTATAATATCTGCTAGTTTTGCATCACTTAACGGCTATTTCAGACGTGAATTCTTTGTGACTAAATCCATATAAAATTTATCATACATTTCCTTAAATTACTGTTGTCTCCCAATAACATGCATCAATCTTTCGGATTCGTTGTCTGTCTCTCCGAACTTATGAGTAATAGCTAATCTTAAATGTTTGAAAGTTGCTTCTGGTTCTTGCTTCTGATTGAACCAATACCATTTTTGGCTTTTCCTCGTAAGAGTACATGAAATTCCGCTAACAATCAAGATTCCGAGCAATTGTGCCTTTTTACTAAGGAAGCTACTTTAAATAAAAATTCTTCTACATGATGTCGCTTCCATCATAAGAAATATTACACTTATCCACTTGCACCTTTTCATTGCCCACCAATTATTGAAATTATTCAAATTACGTGACTGGTTACGACTAGAAGTGCCATTTTCATTAGGCAATTCAAGAGGATTATTAAAATTTATTAATTGTAAGAAACCCTTCTAACACCGTGCTAAGAGTTTCACCTAGACCACTAGCTTCTGTACCCTCCGACATATTAAGGCTTGGAAAACTTTTTACTTTGACTGCAGGCAATTCTTCTGACCTCGGACTATGTATGCGCCGACTACTTGTTCCTTGCGCGTTTTCTTCCTCGTCAAGCGTGTATTCTACCTGTGATTGATTGGTATGAATACTTTTTGTTTTGCGCCTTCTTGTTCTCATACTCTAATTCCTTAATCTTTAATTTTTAATACTAGTTTTCTTAATATAATTGAATCATTTAATACTGTTATTAATCTTACTATCAATTTTCGTGCAATTCATTATTTTGAAGGCATACAGATACTTCTGTACAGACTGGTACCGAAGTAAAAAAATGTTCTATTGTGTCAATAATTATTTCTGTGAATTACTTTAACTGACGATTACAAATTGGGTGAGCTGTCGTTATGGCAACCTTGTTTCTGATTCCTTCAAATGACAAGGGACTCATATGACAACAGCAGGGAAACTAAATTGAATTACTTCAAGAATAAAAAATATTCAACTATTCTTGGACATATTCAATTACAAAAACATACAGTATTTCAACCTTAATTGTCGCACTAGAGTAACAGCGTTTAACACTATCGGCTCTAGACATACAAAATTTGCTGCGAAATGAAGGTTTGTGTTAGCTCTAACACTTACTGCTGCAACAGACGAACTCGTTTACTGAGTCAACAACCTGGACGAACTTTTAGAGTCAGAACTATTAAGAATTACCTAAACAAAAACTTGAATTTGGCCTTATGACATTGCCTAAATCAGACTCTCATTTGGCCTTGACGTTGGGCGCCATATTTATTGTTACGAGGGTGGCTGTAGGCGACATGAATAGTGCACTGATTTACACGAGATACCTAGGCTCTTTCACTTATGAGTGTTCGTTTCCTGCTTGACACGTCTGGTTGCGTTGCTTAGCTCGCCGGATGGGGGTGAGATCTTGAAACTAATAAAACTCATACCAAAGAATGCTACTGCTACCGTAACAATAAATAACAAATACACGTGTCAAGACTAGTGCTTATAAAGCAGTACTAACAGAAGAATGGGCAGACGTTATCCTACACGAGAGTTTCATCTCAGTTTGATTGCATAACTGAGGCTACACACTTAATTTTCTCTCCTTATAAATTGCTCTGCTCAAAGCAACGCCATGACAACCCTCGTAATCCTCGTGTGTAAATTATAAGAGATTGTTGGTGCTAGTTACTTTTTAAACTTCTACCATGCCTTTATACTTCCACATCTGCATGCCTCAAATAGGATTTACATCAAAGCGAAGTTCATTATATTACGGATACCTTAATGCAAAATTAATGGTCTTGTTATATGTCATTATATCAATGCTTATGCAGAATATTAAATTTAACAATATATGCTTTCAAACGAACTAATTTTTAAAGTTTTGAAACTTTATACGGTAGAAGAGCATACTATATTGATCACGTCTTTAATTAATTTAATTTTGCTCATTGAGGATATGATTCCGTCGAATAGAGTTTTAAACATTATGACGTATGAAAATTAAATTATGCCGGTGAACGATGATTTCTGAAAGTGATGTTTGTGCTCAAATCAGCACCATCTGTAAATGAATAAGACTTTAGTTATACCGTTCCTTGCAAAAATCATTGTAACAATAAAACATGATTAGTTAATATTTAACCTACCCAAGTTAAACTTATGTTGCTTAACTAGGCTATTAGAACACATATACAAGTAATATTTCAAAGTCGCCGCTCCACTTAAAATTTAATCTGGTCACACCCTCCTTTGGATGCATCGTCTGATCGGTCCACGCTGCACCACTAATAAATTGAATTTACGAAGATCTTATTTTAAGTTCTCTATTAGCTTTCGCTTGCTGATTTAAAAACGTAGAAAGACGTTCGCCAGCTGTTATATTGACCAGTAGATCAGTGTTCGGTTGGTTGTAAATTTCTTCCACGTGTCTTTAGACGACTGGATTTTTCAGCTGGATTTTTCAGCTTGCTTTGTATACCCGCCGGAATTAAAAAGAAATCACTCCACGAGTGCTGGCTTGGTCTCAGCATAGGTATTCCAAAAAAAGGCTCTCCAATCAACGTGATCCTTCCAAAGCATTTGATATCTAGCTCTGCCACATTAACTGATGAACAATTTTTTCTTAATAGTTAAGATTGCCAAGGTTGCCAAGTTAAGGTCTACCTGTAAATATTAGGAGTCAGTTGATCTTTCCGACTGCCTTAAAATAAACAGACATACTTTTTCTATTTTACAAGGCAGCCGTAACAGAATTAAAAGAAATTACTGGAAATATAAAGAAAATCACTACGATATATCGAAGTAGACAAAAATTCTGCGCAGGAGATGAAAAATTGAAATTGACTAAGCAATCCCTAGAAAAAGCCTCAAAGCCCAACGTATATGAAGTCATTACACGACGAAGTACGTAAAGTAGTGACCTTGCAAATAAAAAATATGCTATGTTTCTCTAAACATGGAAAGAAAATTACGGCCAGATATAATGTTAGCGATTTATATACTAATGGAATTCTTAATTTAGGTCAGTTTTTCCAAAGACTTGAAATGCACGCCGGTATATACGAAATCAGCCAACTCAAAGTGGCACCGTGGGAAAATATCTTTGAACACTTTTCAATTCATAATTTCAAGAAAATTGGCAATACAATTTTGAAATCATTAAGAGACCCTAATTAAATTTAAAACGCAGCTATTTTGTCTACATTCCATTACGTCCCCATAAAAGGAGGACACACAGGCATTACAAAAACCTTTGCCAAGGTCAAAAGATATTATTTTTGAAAAGGTATTTCTAAACAAATATGAGAATACATACAAAAATCCCAAAAAGCGAAAACAAATATGCACATTAAAACTCCCCTTACACTCACTAATACCCCAATGTATGCATCATTGGTCCACTACCAAGATCAGAAAATGGCAACGAATATGCAGTCACTCTCATATCTGACTTGACTAAATATTTAGTTCCCATACCGGTTGCAAACAAAAGCGCAAATACTGTCGCTAAAGCTATATTTGAATGTTTTATTCTGAAGTACGGTCCAATGAAAACGTTCATTACGGACATGGGAACAGAAGATAAAAATTCAATATTTAATGATTTCTGCAAATATTAAAATTCTACCGCACACCACCACCAGACAGTTGGAACAGTCGAAAGAAGTCATAGAACTTTTAATGAATACATACGATCATACTTGTTGTCCATATGAGCTAGTATTTGGTAAAACAAATAACTTACCAATTCAATAGTATAGATAGCATAGAAGCAATTTATAATATAGATGATTAGGCTAAAGAAAGTAAATTTAGATTAGAAGTAGCATATAAAAGAGCTAGGACTATGCCTGAAGAGTATATGAAAAAGAATAAAGAAATATATGAATCAACATGTGAGATGTTCTAGCCGGGAGTTCCAGACTAGGGGATACCCTGAACCCTCTTATTCCAACACCCAATGCAGCTCGCGCTACGCAATCGTTTGTAGTAATAAAGATTAAGTAAAAAACAAGTAAGAGGTTCTAGTCGGGAGCTCCCGACTAGGGGATACCCTAAACCCTCTTCTTTCAACATCAAATGCATATATATATTCTATTTTAGAAGCTATTGTCAAGTTTGGTGACTCTAACTCTTATTATTTGCCAAAATTGCCCAAAAAACAGGATATCGATATCGATTTTTATCGATTGCTTGGAAACGGAGTAAGTTATCGATTATCGGAAACAAACTCGATCTGCTCATGGAAAGACCTAGAGTCTAACTAACTGTAGAGACTACAGTCATTTCAAGAGTCTACCTCTTATAGACTATGATATCTTTGCGGTTATACATACGGACGGACGGACAGACGGACGAACGGACAGAAGGACGTGGCTAGATCGACTCCGCTGTTGATGTTGATCAAAAATATATATATGGCTGGAGATGCTTCCTTCCGCCTGTTACAACATTTACATTTGCACAAAAACATTATACCCTGTTTACCCATTTTCAATGGGTTCAGGGTATAAAAATAAAAAACAGAATTACAAAACAATAGGAGATTTGGATTTATTAAAAACGAAATATGACTTTAATTAGATTTTAAATATACGGGACCCTATAAGGTAAAGCATAGAAGAAAGAAATAATATAAGAATTTTAAATAATAAAAACTAGAAACAAACCGTACATAAGGATAGATTTGAAAATGTGTCATTCTTAACCAACTTTATCAATCATTAAGCGAATTACAAATATATAAATATCAAATTAGCATTTGCAAGAATATACAAATAATATAAAATCAATATAATAAAAAAAAAGAAAGAAAGAAAAGAAAACTTTCGTTTATCACAAAAATAAATTAACATAATGTATTAATTTATTTCTCAAAAGGAGGGAAATGTGGTATGCGCACATATTGAATGCTCCCTGTAGTCAAGTACAGTACAATATATTACACATATATATACAAATTATATGCAGGCACACAGTAGCATTTTATTGCAGTATTTACATAATTAACCAAGTTCAAGTGCGAGTGAAACAATTTTTTTTATTTGTTTTTATTTATGTTTCTTGAATTGAATTAAAAGTAGCATACATTTTTATTACAAAACAGTTAACTTAGGTGGCATTTCGCCAAGTCTGGTTGGGTGCTCAGGCTTTATCGTGGAAATTCGTCAAAGGCGTCTTCTTTAAGTAAGGCTGCATCATAACGTAGGTAGTCGGGGGGCTCTGGGGCGTCTGCTGTGTCGTGGCTGGAAGAGGTCCTTAAAGGATCTTCTATTGAGCCTCCTGACTACACACCTCCCAGCGAGGTGTCTTGCTACCCAGTTACAGTGTCGCTGCAAGCGTTCGTTGTATCCTGGGCCCCTTTAGTGGCTTCGTACTCACAGTAGGCGGAGTAAAATATTACCACGTCATCAGCAAATGTGGCCATCAAGTGTTTGCCTCGGGTGGCGAACTCATGTAGGTCATCCGGAGTGGGGATGTCTGCCGTGTACAAATAGTAGAGGAAGGGACCCAGTACGCTGCCTTGAATGAAACCCGCCTTCATATAACGAACCGGAGAGATTGCTGTCCTGACTTTGACATTAAACTTACGCTCCATTAGATAAGAGCGCAAAAGAAGAAAGAAGGGGCGGGAAGACTCATCTTGATTTTCTGGAGCAATTCATCTATCCAGACTAGGTCGAACGCCTGCTTAACGTCTACAAAGACTCCATAGCAATAGTCCTTGTCGTCGTAAGCCTTAAGAATATGGTAAATCACTCTGTGGAAGTGTTCAACAGCGCCATGCCCACGCTTGAACCTTTGATCCATAAGCCTAGCAAGTCGGCCGACAATTAGTCTTTCCCAAACCTTCGACAAGGAAGGCAGGAGACCGATCGGCCGATATGGGTCATATTCCGGCTTGCCTGACTTATGGATCATATGGATCCTCGCTAACTTCCCTGGGTAGGAAAGCGCTGCGTCCTTAATATGGCGTTGAATATCAACATTATAAAAAGGAGCGCGCGCATTGGCAAGGCCTTCAGAGTGGTGCGGTATATTCCATCATAGCCCGGTGCTTTAGCCCTGAGAAGGGCTTTGACGACGTTGATCACCTTGTCCACGTGGATGGGGCCCATAGGTGGTGACATCTGAAGCGGATTCTCCAACGTTCGGGTAGTCTCATCGAGCTCTTCTGGGGAGGCCAAATCCTCCAGGGGGCTGGCGAAGGTATCAGCTTGCACTTCGTCTGTAAGGCAGTATGTTGCATTGTGGCAAAGAAGGGGAACGGTTTTCCAGGGTTGGCGCTTCAGGCTTTTAGTTGCTCGCCAGAGCGAGTATCCCTCATGACTCACATGGGTATAGTCCATGCTCTCCAACCTTCTGGAAACGGATGCGCCTTTGTGTCTGCGAAGGGCCCTCTTGAGTTGCCACTCCACTCTTCGCCACTCCGCCTTGTCCCACGGATGCTGAGTCGTCTGGAACCTGCATCTGCACCTCCTTTTTATCGTAAGCAGGTTGGCTATTACTGCGGGCAGTCAGTTGACAGCACTATCCAGCCGCCTGGCAACTGGTGGGGGGGGTGGCTTCGGCTGCTGCTGAGCGAATCTTTGCGTTAAGCAGCTCAATGGCGTCCTCTACATGAAGTCTAGTGCCAATTTCAGTATTGAGGTGTATACTATCACTCATCTGTCTCTGGAAGACACCGAGATCAGAGCGTGAGTTGATCAGCCTCGGTATTGCGCTGACCACTCTGGCCCTGCTCTCCAGTGTAAGAATCATTGCCAGGTGGTCGCTCGTCAGCGATTGAAATGAGCTGGTCAGGGATTCCCTGGTAGCGAAGTCTATGCAAGACGGAGTGCCTCTGCTGCCGTACGGGTATCTTTGCGAGAACCTGTGGCCAGTACCTTGACGATGCGCTAAGCTGTTAGCTAGTTGAAGGCTGCGCATTACTGCTATTTGCGCCCCACAGCCAGCGATGGCCTGCGAGAGACCTCACCAAAGTCATCAGTGGAGACTTTCACTGTCGAATATTGGTCAACACGATTTCCAATGCTCAATTGCGGGTAGTAAATCAAGTTACTCCGGACAAGGACAGCGCAGCCACCACTAGCCGAGCGATTTTGAGTCAAGTGTACAGGGTACGCCTCGAAGCCAAAGATTTTGGGGAAAATAGGACCGTTGGTTCTAGTTTTTGCGTGTTTTTTTACTAGAGCCTCCAGCTCTAGTACTTTACCTTAAATGCCATTGGCATTCAAGATTAACACCTTCAGTGGTGTGTTCATTTGGATAGCACCGCGGTCAAAAGG
The DNA here is from genome assembly GCF_003285875.2 of Drosophila novamexicana. Lineage (NCBI taxonomy): Eukaryota > Metazoa > Arthropoda > Insecta > Diptera > Drosophilidae > Drosophila > Drosophila novamexicana. The sequence continues at coordinate 269,681 of NW_020824802.1, read as the reverse complement.
TTAAGGATTTGCTGTTGCATATCCAAAGCCTGCTGTTTCATTACTGCCATCCTCTCGATTGCTTGGCTCGTGACCTTGATGGCAGAGTAAAGTCCTTTCCCGTTTCCAGATGTTTGCTGTTGCTGTTTTTGCGCAGTCAGCCTCTCCTGTTGCTGTCCTCTCAGCAATCTTTGTAGCCTAGCTTGCGCTGATCCTTCTCGCTGGCTAGCGCTGGGTACATTGTTCTCTTTGCTGAACGCAGCTAGTCCTCTTCTGGTGGCGGCGTATGAAAGTCCTTCTACTTGTTCAGTGGGTACTGTACGGGGTAAGTCAACACGTGTAGGCCCCTGAACTTTATTGCTGCGACTTTGGTTCGCTTGAGTCGGTGGGATATTTTTCATTTTGGCGGGCTTTGGGGCTCCCGCATGCTTTGTATATTCGGTCAACCACTCACAGCCTTTGTAGTTGACAGGGTGCAGTATGTGGCTGTTTGCCCGTACTCCTGGCATCTATGGCATTGCACCACGTCCTGGTTTCTTCGTGCAGTCTCCGACAGCAGGTGGTCAACCTGCTTGCACAGCTTCCTGATGGTAAAAGCCTCCTTGTTGTTGGCCGCCGGCCTTAAGTTAATGAAGTGAATGTTCTAGGCTTCTTGGTGGCTTTGCTATTCGGATTGTGAAAATTTACCGAAACGGGTTATTATATTATAAATAAATTGGTTTATTACAGAATCGTGAGGGCGCTGCAGCTCACTTACGAAAACTAAACTACAACATATCTTAGCCTATCCCTCGGCAGAACTGCCGGCATCTCGCTGAGTTAGCGCCTCGTAACCGTCCATCGCTGGTCACACACCGCGCGCATGCGAGGGTATCGGGTATCGTTGCCCGTTCAATAGCCAGAATTTGCAGACCGTTACACCATGGGCGTCCGGTGCCGGGTCGCACTCAGCAACGACTTTGTTGCGCGTGTCTTGGAAGAGCTTCAGGATCCAGGGTGTTCTCAGGTGTGAACCGACGTGTCCATTTCAGATGACACAGAGTTAACCGGATGGCCACGCAACAAGCTAGAAAGATGACCACCGTGGCACAGATGCTCATGATGGGCTTTAATAGTATTTCGTCTTTCAAGTTGCTAATGTGCTGTAGGTCCCTGATGCTCAGCTCATGCAGGAACGGTCGGTCTCTCTCGGTGTTCTGTCTCGTTGATCTTTAACATTGCCGAGACGACTGGGCTCTTCTGCAAGACGCCTTAGAGGTTGATGAGGCGACTTCCGTTCAGAGATGTAATGTGTGAAAGTCAAGAGATAGGTTTCGGAGATCCGTTGGTTGTCCACGTTGGAGGATACGACGTCCATGGTTGCGTCGTTAATGATGATAACACCCTCGTCAACCACAGTACTGGGATCCAGGTGTCCCGTGCGTGTATTGCATGTAGTGGCAGTTCCAGATACAAGTTGTTGTGCGCAAGCTTTCGCCTTAAGCTTCTTGCAGAAGGTACTGCTGGCTGCGTCTCTGCAGCTTCCCACGGTGAAGGTGCGCGTACCTCAGTCAGCGACCATGCTACTATCTTCAAAATCGAAAACTATTTAATTACTTTGTACAGGATAAACAATGATTTTCTTACAAATTAGTTAAGGAATTGGGAACTTAATTAAAAACTGCGGAAAATCATTATTTTGGAAAGCATTAATGCTAGATACATCTAAAATGCTAGCCACACTAACGTTTGTGAGATGTTCATTCATGACTTCTCGGATGTTGACTTTGTTCAAGATAGTTGGGCTGATGAGGTCTATTTTAGCTAAAGTTAAAGTTAAAAGCAAGTTTTCTGAAATCGAAATTATTATCCTGATCTCTGCCAGTATAGTTTCGTGTAGGTGTTCAGTATCTGTTTCGTCCTTCTTTTGGATTGAATTTAGTCGTTCCTGAATTTTTGTATTCATTTCTACTTGTCTGTTTTCTGCTTATATTAACTGTCCTTACTTGAATTTAACCTGCCAGTCGTCAAAGTAAGGTGTCCCTGCAACCACCTTTGGGGTGGTGCAAATTTATGCTTCGGGCCTGCCTATGGTGAGCTCTTAGCGTAGCTACCAAAGTGTTTATACGTCCGGGGTCGGCGTTAAATACTTTGGTCCTATGTTCCTTAGTGAATACGTCCAGAAGGCATAATCCTCGTAGTATGTCCTAGGTACCCGAATCTGCCCCAAATCGGCGCGTCTCCGTCATCTATGGGTATATGTCGTGTGTGTGAGTAGTCGTGGCAGTCACGTAAGTCAGGGTTATCGTTGTAAGTATTGTCCGAAGTCCTATCCTGAAAAGTTTTAACGTTTTTATTTTTTTAAGTGTTAAAAGATTTCTTAGAGATACTATTGGATCTAACGGAGGTTGTCCATATGGACCACCCTCCACTTAATAAGGACCGTCGTCGCGAGGTCTGCTTTTACAGATTTCCTTAGAACAAAAGGGTGTTAGTTTATTATCCAGCCGTTTGTTCTGTTTACCCATACCTCTTCGTTTACCTTGTAGGTTTTATATTCACGGTTTCTTTTTGCTTGTTCTAGGGTTTTTTCTTGGGCCTTTTGGATTCTCTCACTTATGTCCCTCTCCACATTGGCGACAGCGGAGTGAATTCCCTCGATAGGTTTTTTATTTGTTACCGAGTATATTGTACGATTGTACTTTATTGTGGTCACAACTATCAGTTCCACCTTGTAATCGATTTGCTTATCGGTCTGTATACACCGAGCTATTTCGGTAAGGGTGCTATGGAACCTTTCGACTTGCCCGTTTGACGAGCTGTGCAGTTTGGGTGCGTTTGCAGTGTGGATATTAAAGTTGTTCAATAGAACGGACTAGAATGTCTCGGAGCTCAGCGTTTTCTCGATACCGCAGTAGATTTTCGTAATTTTAGGGAAAAGGTTAACCAATTGCGAGACTGGAAATTTTATATCTACTATTGCTCGCGATTTTATCGGTTGTACTATGGTGACCTTCGAGAATTTATTAACACAGGTGAGGAAGGACTTTTCTGTTGAGAATACGTCGACGTGAAGTCTGACCGAGGGCATGTTTGATGGGGTGGCGATTGTATTTTGCCATCGAACAGGTTCTGCATATTTAAAAAAAATAGTCTCTTAAGACTTGTTTCACGATCTCTTGGCTACTTCCGTAGCTAGCTAAGCCATCTTTGGAAAAAAAAATAGTCTCTTAAGACTTGTTTCACGTTCTCTTGGGCTGCGCGAGTTATCATTATCTCCCTCTATTCTGAGGGGTCGGTAATGTCTGAAACGCAGTATTTAAATGTTGTCGAAGGGAATGTTTCGACCAGTTTATGTTGGATGAATGCCTATATCGGTAGCTCGCAATGGATTGCGTTAACTTCGTCGACCTACTACGTCCAACAGGGATTTCCATAGCATGTCGCGCTCGGGGAATCTTATTACGTGTTTGATTTTTTTTTTTAATAACTAAAATTTGACTCGTGGGGAGCCTCTGCTTCTTCTATTATAATCTGATAACGGAAACGGTTAACTGGCTTGTCAATTGTTTCTATTGTGTAAGTGAGTGACTCCTCACTGTGGCAGGTGGCTACATCCGAGTCCCCTCTATCTTCTAAAGTGTTTACTAGCTGGCGTGATAAGGCATCCGCCACAAAGTTTTCTTTTCCCGGTTTGTAAATCAAATTTGCACAGAGTTCATCGATTAACGCTTTGCAGCGTTTTATCTTGGCGTTAGGATTCTTATCGGAAATCATCGTGATTGGGCGGCCGTTCTGAGATAGAAAAGCTCCTAGACCATAACCGGAGGCATCGGTGGTTAGGTCGAATGGTTTTTTAAAATCGGGGTATGTTAATAGAACATCCTCCGAGGCCAAGATACATTTTAGCCTTGAAAAGGTTCAAATTTGTTTCTGGCTTAATTTGATTTTCACTTTTCGTGAGTGGTTTTACTGATTTTGCCGTTTTCGCCTTTAAGTGTGACTGTGAGGGGCTTGGCTATTTTGGCGTAATCTTAAGTGAAACAGAGCTAGTAACTCGCAAGACCTAGAAATGATCTAAGGTCAAAAAGCGTGCGTGGGGCTAGGAAATTTTAAATCACTTGCACCTTTTCAGGTGAGGTCTTTATCCCGTCTCTGGATACGATGAATCCCAAATACTCCACGCATTTTAATAAAAAACTTGAACACCTCCTGGGAGACTCGCATGCCTGCATCATGAAGACTTTTAAAGACTCAATCGATGTCCTTAATATGGCCTTCTTTAGTTTCTGAGAAGATAATTACGTCGTCTACATACGCGTAGCACGACTGGCTTATCCTTTCTCTGAGGATATCGTCGATGGCCCTCTGAAAAATACTTGTGGCGTTTTTCAACACCAAAACTCGTATTTTCCGCTGTTGACGGAATATGCCGTTTTCTTCCTGTCTTGCTCGGCGAGCTCGATTTGTTGAAGACCCGTCTTCAAGTCCAGTGTTATGAAATACTGGCCTTGCCCATATTCGACAGCATTGCCGAAATTGTGGGAATGGGGTATTTTTCATCAATCGTGTTTTGATTCAGTTTCCTGAAATCAACAAGTCTCTTTTTTCGGAGACCATTTTCGTCAGTTTGTCAGTACGGCAGAGCCTCGTTAGGGTCTGCGAATGCTTTAATTCTTTCTTTAATAATTTTTGTAAATGATTCTCGGACGGCTGTCTATTATGAAAAAGTAGTGCTGCCATGATTGGACTTTACCTGAAAAGGGGTCTCAACTGGCAGTAGGTGTTTTAGCTCGGGGAGTGGCTTGATGTACTTTTTCGAAGCCCCTGTGTCCACGAGCAACCTGATTACTACTACTCGCGTGACGAACGGTAGCAGGAAGCGACCTCTAAAAAATTGCAACTTTCGGCATCAGAGAGGTCGTCGTCGACTTTTGTGGCAACAGCTTGGGCCGTTGACTCATATTCTTGATCACTTGAAGGTTCCTGCGAAGCATAGTTATCTTCTGGCTGCGCTTAGAGTTGCCCGACTTTCCCTGTTGATAATTGGTCGGTTGTTTATACCGAGATGACGGGTCTATTTCCATAGGCTCAGGTGCGGGCTGACTTTGAGGGCTTGGCCATTGGCCGGACCTGTTTGGTTTTGGGCTCCCCCTGGCCTTTTGTATAAAGCGGATTTTTCCGCTGTATACATGTACACACACACATTCAACCACGTCTTGGTTGAATTCTATCAACGCCATTGCAATTGCGATTGTATTGTTTTCGGTGCTGTGAGTATGTGCTGCTATTTTAATTCGCTTTTTTTAAACTTTGTTAGTTGTTGGGTTGGCTGTTGAGTAGAGGCGGTGGTAAGTAGAGTGATATGTTACGAGTTCAAGTCCTTTTGAGGAAATTAACCCAATAAAAGTGGGTCGAAGCCACTACGTAGCTTTAAATCAAATAAGTAGACCAATTTGAACTGCAAACAAATTTAAACTAAAATTGGAACGAAAATTTCTATTTGAGAATGTCCATACGAATATTCTAAGTACAATAAGCTCTACTGAAAATGTTATCAAGATCGGTTAAGAAACACAAAATTTATTAAAGAGAACGTGTGGCCTGGCCTAAATTGACACATGTTTTCGGCAGCTAACGCAAATTTAAAGAGTTTCTGTGTACATGTAAAGACACAACATACGTATTGTTTTTTTTTCTGCGCTGTGTGTATAAGCTGCGTGTACGAGCTATGGCTATGGAGTGGAGGCAAGAAATTATACACTGAACCTTTTGAAAATGGGTAAAAAAGTTACAAGTGAAAAGTCATATATAAAAGTTATTAGCGAACGAAATTTAAGAATTATATTTTATAAATACTTTTAATAATTAAATATTAATATAAACTATGCCAACATTGCAACATTGCGACACAAATAATTAATTTCAAAATAATCCTAACATAACAAGTTCAATAAACATTTGTCGAATCGAAATATTGCCCACATAGCGAATCGACCATTGTGAAATCGATTGTAGTTTTGTCTCCCAGCATAAAGCTAACAATGCAATTCCGACACCAACGCATTGAACAGCTACGCCGACGCCGCTGGCTCTGCCAACAAACTGTCGCTACAGATTTGTCACCGCTGCCTCTGCCAACGAACCCACAGCTAGCTAGGGTCACTTTAAGTTCTCAAATGTTAAGTCTAAGATTTGTTCCTGAATAAAACACACGTATTCAAATCAAACTGGCGCCCGAGAGGAAATTCTATTAAGTTCGTTTAGTGCAAATAAATTTCTGTGCGACTCAGTTGGCCCAACCTTAAGTATTTGGTGAGATTCTTCCTAATAAAGGAAACTAAATACTACGCAAGGTCGGTGAATTAAATTTCACTGATCCTTCGGAGGACTAGAAGTCAGGCAAGCCCGTAGGACACCTTCAATTTGTGTGAGCTGCAGGATCCCTAGTAGAGAGTGAGCAGGAGACATCCGGGCCACCAGGAAGGGTAGCCACATCTGATCCCGTAATGTAAGTAAATTAAGTGAAAATAAAATACGAAAAAAACGCAGAATTAAGAGAAATAATAATTAAATTAATTGAAAGTGACGTTAAGTGATTGAAGTAAATCATTTAAAAAAGAAAAGGAAATTTTTTAGAATAACAGATTCCTCGAAGCAATATTTCGAGTGCGAGTTGATGAGTGGACAGATACTAAAAATATAAATAAATACAGGTTCAAATAGAAATTACAATCCATCAAAACTAGTGCCGAACCCTTTGTTAAATCAAAATCCATTCGACGCTGTCTCAGTTGGTGGCAACGTACAAATTACCCATTACAAAATGGCCAACTTGTTTAATGGCCGAAACTCAATTGTAAAATTTTTCTTGCTACCAACATTAAGAACTTTTGACGCAATATTAGTGAACGACAGTTTCAAAGAATTAGGTGCAGTCATTGACACAAACAATAAGGTATTATTTATTAAAAACGGCATGAGCATTACCATTAAAGAAAATAAATTTGAGTCCGTAAACGTAATTATACCCAGAACTGACCACTTCAATGATTCACAAAAAAAAAAAGAGCTGAATCGACTACTCAAAAAATACCCGAACCTTTTTGCAGAACCAAACGAAAATTTACCTACACCACTAATGTTAAGCCAAAAATTAAAACCAACACAGACACACCAGTCTACTCAAAATTTTACCAATATACTATGGTCTTGAAGACGAGGTTAACAAATAGGTTAAAGAACTTTTACAAAAAAACATAATACAACCTTCCATATCTCCATATAATTCCCCTGTATGGATAGTACCAAAAAAATTAGATGCTTCAGAAGTAAAAAACATTCAGAATAGTAATAGAGAACAGAAAATTAAATAGCGTGGCAATAGCGGACAAATATCCAATTCCAGATATCGACTCAGTACTTGCTCAATTAGGAAATAACAAACTATTTTCCGTATTGGACCTAACGAGTGGGATCCAACAGATTTTGTAAAAAAAAGAACGATATAGAGAAAACAGCTTTCTCTTCAATAATGGGAAAGCTGACTCCCCCTCTTCCATGTTCCAGCGCGCACTTGATGACATACTCAGAGAACAGATAGGTAAAATTTGTTATATTATAATTGACAATGCAATAATCTTTAGCGAAGACGAAGAATCTTATTGTAGAAACCTTGAAATAAAATGTAAAACATTAAATGCAGCTAATATCAAGTGCCAATTAGATTAGTGTGCATAAAAACCAAAGTAGAATTGTTGGGATTCGTCATCTTAGACAAAAGTATAGAGACAGACCCAGCCGAGGTAAAAGCTATCGCTAATTACCCATGTCCAAAGAACTTGAAGGAACTACGATCCTTTCTCGGGTTATGCGACAATAACCAAGCCTCTCACGCATTACTTCTGACCTCCTGATCCGGGTCTTGACATAAATATCTCCTACTAAAATTCAGACGATCTCCCCATTATCACCCGTTAAACCACCCCCTTATAAGTTGTCTTCAATTCATTGTTATGTTCTATCATAAATTATTTTGTTATTTTTATACCCTGAAACCATTAAAAATGGGTATAAGGGTATATTGTATTTGTGCAAAATCCAAATGTATGTAACAGGCAGAAGGAAGCATCTCCGACCCCATAAAGTATATATATTCTTGATCAGCATCAATAGCCGAGTCGATCTAGCCATGTCCGTCTGTCGGTCTGTCCGTCCGTCCGTATATATGAGCGCAGACTTGAAATTTTAGATGTAGGTGCTCCTAGTGCCTGCGCAGATCGAGTTTGATTCCGATAACTTATTCCGTTTCCAAGCAATCGATAAAAATCGATATCGATATCCTGGTTTTTTGGGCAATTTTGGTAAATAATAAGAGCTAGAGTCACCAAACTTGACATATAGCTTCTAAAATAGAATATATATATGCATTTGATGTTGAAAGAAGAGGGTTCAGGGTATCCCCTAGTCGGGAGCTCCCGACTAGAACCTCTTACTTGCTTTTTTTTGTGATAGATTTGTTTTGTCGCTGCGTTAGCTTGCGACTGGTAATATATATATTTTTAAAAAAAGTATTTTATTAATATTTTTGTTGTTTTTTTTTTTTGCGGCGTTTTCACACACGTTTTTACTTAAATTCGTCGTTGGACTGGATTTTTATAAAGTGCGTTCGATATCGTTGGGCGATTCGGAGTTATATGTAATTATTATTTATTGGGCAACTGAACCTCTTGATCGTTTCATATAAACTGAACTTATCAGAACTTAAAGCTATCCCACGGAGTCTATGGTTTGGGGCAGCGACATCGGCAGAATGCTGACTTGGCGCCTCGTGACCGTTCTTCGCACCGTTCGCTACTTTGTGGCGCACATATCCGCTCTTCCGACACTCTGTGAATCTTTTGTGTTAACTTGCATATATAGTTGCATTAAAGTATTATAGCCTCTGTCCACTGAACACATTTCTTATAGCCTCTGTCCACTAACCACATTTCTTACACATTTCTGAAAATATCACATTTTTGCAAAATATGTAAAATGCTGTCTGTTCGTTTTCTAATAAGAATACACATTTCACACATTTTTTAAAAATGTCACATTTTTACAAAAGTATAATTTTTTGTATTTGTGATACTATTCGAGAGTCAGCATAACGATTTCTAGCGAACCTAAGCCTGTAATTAGGAAAATAATATGCAGCTCACGGTACTCGATCGATTGTTCCAAGTTTATGACTTTTTTATTTAAGGAGTAAAGTGATATACTACCATTATTTAAATTAAATTTATAAAATAACTAGTTTACATTTCCGGTGTTAAAGTCGCAAGCAGCTTCATTCATCGCCTTATAGCTATATAAAATATTTTTATTTATTCACTTATTTATTTATTAATGGTTGACAAAACGAACGTCTTCCTAATTATTTAATACATTTTACGTACATTATGAAAATTTAATGCTAAAAGCCTAAAAGCCTTAAAGTACAAAATTTTCTAATAGCATCTCCGACCGATGGAGGTGTTTTATTTTCCAGTCCGGCCAGCTGTGCCCCTTTTTATACCATGAACCCATTAAAAATGGGTATAGGGGTATATTGTATTTGTGCAAAATCCAAATGTATGTAACAGGCAGAAGGAAGCATCTCCGACCCCATAAAGTATATATATTCTTGACCAGCATCAATAGCCGAGTCTATCTAGCCGGGTCTGTTTGTCTGCCCGGCCGTCCGTCCGCCCGTATGTATGAACGCAAGAATCTCAGAACCTATAAGAGCTAGAGACTTGAAATTTTAGATGTAGGTGCTTCTAGTGCCTGCGCTGATCAAGTATGTTTCCGATAATCGATAGCTCACTCCGTTTCCAATCAAGCAATCGATAAAAATCGATATCGATATCCTGTTTTTTAGGCAATTTGGTAAATAATAAAAACTAGAGTCACCAAACTTGACATTTAGCTTCTAAAATAGAATATATATATATGCATTTGATGTTGGAAAAAGAGGGTTCAGGGTATCCCCTAGTCGGGAGCTCCCGACTAGAACCTCTTACTAGTTCACAGCTAATTTTGTCAGTGACGCTATTAGAGCCTACATCTAAGAAGAAGGGTGTAAGTAGGAAAATAGTGTTCTTAAGTAAAATTAAAAATAATCTTAATTTACAATTACAATAAATAGGAAAAAGAAAGTAAGAAGATTGTTGATAAAGTAAATAAAAAGTGTTAAGTCGATAGGACAAAGAAAAAGAAATCACCGTCCCGGGGGACAATTTACAGCCTGTCCGGAAAGCTATGCCCCTGCTCATAGCTGGGAATGGTCAGTGACTTCCCGAAGGTATCCTAAGAGAACGATTTTATTTGGGGTAGAAAAAGTTCGGTAGAGAATACGTGATGTAAATTTTTGTAATTTTTACATAGAACGTGAAAAGGATTGTGCATAGCGTAGTCTGTTGTGCACGTAAATAGAAATAACGGGCGATAATTTCTGGTTTGTCTAGACGGAACAGAGAATTAAAAACGCCCTAGCAGAAAAGGAGAATCTACATCGCCAACAATCAACTTATGTAGGAAGATAACATCGAGAATTGTCCTACGGTTGGTTAACGACCGAAGATCAAGAAGAAAAAGCCTGCCGGAATGGCAACCGAAGATTTGGGTCCCAATTTAAACCTCGTAAGGCAAAAAGCACAAATTGCTTCTGAACAGACTCAATACGATCCCAGCTATTGTTATACTACGGACACCAGATGCCAGAGCAGTATTCAAGGAAAGGGCGAACAAGAGAGATGTACAAAAGTTTCGTTATAAAAGGACCGGTAAACTCTATAGACCGTCGATTTATTAATCTTAGTACACCTTTTGCCTCAATAACGATAGTATCTATATGAAGATTGAAGCAGAGTTTAGAATCAACGAGAAAGAAAGGCTATCTTCGTCACGCCGAAGATCTAATACCCTTGCAGACCCAACCTTTTCAAAATGCTTGTAGTGCTTTGCCCGTATCTAAGAAGCACAGGGCAAATATTTAATGCCGAGTTTGGTCAAGATATCTTGATTAACAAAAAAGGTTTTTAATCAAAAACCTAGTTTTCGACCGATCGTTCCTATGGCAGATATATGATATAGTAGTCCGATGTAAAAAAGATTTTGCAAAAATGAAGGGAGCATAGTGAAATCTTTAAATGCCGTGTTTAATCAAAATATCTTGAATGACAAAAAAGTTTTCCATACAACAACTTAATTCTCGACCGATCGTTCCTATGGCAACTCTATGATATAGAGGTCTGATCTTAATAGGATTTTGCATATGTATGAGGAGCATAGTGAAACTAATACAAGCCGAGTTTGGTCAAGATATCTTGATAAATAAAATGATTTTTCATACAACAGTTTTATTTTCGACCAATCGTTCCTATGGCAGCTATATGATATAGTGGTCCGATCTTAATAGGATTTCGCATATATATGAGGAGCTTAGTAAAACTAATAAATGCCGAGCTTGTTCAAGATATTTTAATAAACAAAATGTTTTTTCATACAAAAACTTAATTTTCGACCGATCGTTCCTATGGCAGCTATATGATATAGTGGTCCGATCTTAAAAGGATTTTGCATATATATGAGGAGCTTAGTAAAACTAATAAATGCCGAGCTTGTTCAAGATATTTTAATAAACAAAATGTTTTTTCACACAAAAACTTAATTTTCGACCGATTGTTCCTAAGGCAGCTCTATGATAGAGAGGTCTGATCTTAATAGGATTTTGCATATGTATGAGGAGTATAGAAAAACTAATAAATGTCGAGTTTGGTCAAGATATCTTGATAAACAAAATGTTTTTTCATACAACTTAATTTTCGACCAATCGTTCCTATGGCAGCTATATGATATAGTGGTCCGATCTTAATAGGATTTTGCATATATATGAGGACCTTAGCAAAACTAATAATTTCCGAGTTTGGTCAAGATATCTTGATAAACAAAATGTTTTCTTATACAAAAACTTAATTTTCGACCGATCGTTCCTATGGCAGCTATATGACATAGTAGTCCGATCTTAATAGGATTTTGCCTATATATGAGGAAATTAGTAAAACTAATAATTGCCGAGTTTGGTCAAGATATCTTGATTAAAAAAAATGTATTTTCATACAAAAACATAATTTTCGACCGATCGTTTCTATGGCAGCTATATGATATACTGGTCCGATCCAGCTGGTTTTCGCATATGTGCTGCGTGCAACAGAAAGACGGACTTCTGCAAAATTTCATTAAGATAGCTTTAGAACTGAGAGACTAGTTCGCATAGAAACAGACATACGGACATGGCTATATCGACTGGGCTGTTGATGGTGATCAAGAATATATATACTTTATGGGGTCGGAGATGTCTCCTTCTATGCGTTACACATTTCACGACAAAATTATAATACCCTCTGCAAGGCTATAAAATGTTTTTAATCAAAAACCTAGTTTTCGACCGATCGTTCCTATGGCAGATATGATAGTTAGTTTTACTAAGGTCCTCATACATATGCGTAATCCTCTTAAGATCGGACTACTATATCATATAGCTGCCATAGGAACGATCGGTCGAAAATTATATTTTTGTATGAAAAAACATTTTGTTTATCAAGATATCTTGACCAAACTCCGCAATTATTAGCTTTACTAAGGTCCTCATATATATGCAAAATCCTATTAAGATCGGACCACTATATCATATAGCTACCATAGGAACGATCGTTCGAAAATTAAGTTTTTGTATGAAAAAACATTTTGTTTATTAAGATATCTTGAACAAGCTCGGGATTTATTAGTTTTACTGAGCTCCTCATATATATGCCAAATCCTATTAAGATCGGACCACTATATCATATAGCTGCCATAGGAACGATCGGACGAAAATTAAGTTTTTGTATGAAAAAACATTTTGTTTATCAAGATATCTTAAACAAACTCGGGATTAATTAGTTTTACTAAGCTCCTCATATATATGCGAAATCCTATTAAGATCGGACCACTATATCATATAGCTGCCATAGGAACGATCGGTCGAAAATTAAGTTTTTGTATGAAAAAACATTTTGTTTATTAAGATATCTTGAACAAGCTCGGGATTTATTAGTTTTACTGAGCTCCTCATATATATGCCAAATCCTATTAAGATCGGACCACTATATCATATAGCTGCCATAGAAACGATCGGACGAAAATTAAGTTTTTGTATGAAAAAACATTTTGTTTATCAAGATATCTTAAACAAACTCGGGATTAATTAGTTTTACTAAGCTCCTCATATATATGCGAAATCCTATTAAGATCGGACCACTATATCATATAGCTGCCATAGGAACGATCGGCCAAAAATTAAGTTTTTGTATGAAAAAACATTTTGTTTATTAAGATATCTTGACCAAACTCGGCATTCACTATTTTCCCTGTGCTTCTTAGATACGGGCAAAGCACTATAAGCATTATGAAAAGGTTGGGTCTGCAAGGGTATTAGATCTTCGGCGTGCCGAAGATAGCCTTTCTTTCTCGTTTTTTGTTTTATCACGAGTACATGTTTTCGGCCTATGCATTTAAACATATTATCCTTGTAAATTTGTTGTTGCTGTTTTTTGTTTAACTGCACATCGCCTCTTTTGTGGGCAATATCTCGTGAGTAATTAAAAATCGACAAATAGATCATAATTCGAGCTCTCACGCCTTTTCTCAACCCGTGAGTTGATTATATTTATTTCAGTATTTATGCATTATCAGCTTTCATAAATTCCCTAACAATTTTTCAACTTAGTTAACTCCACACGGAAGACACCTATTTTGTCGCTCTCAGCTAAGTTTGCAGATGGGATCGCGAGTACTGATCCAGGCATTGCCTGATCTGTTCAGACTTCCTGAATCTTAAACCCTTTTATTACTGATAGTTCGCTACTCAGCCACCCAAACACAATCACGCCATTATATTATATGTATCGTTTTTTAACCCTCTCCACAGAATATGAGGAAATCCGATGTCGAAAACAATAGACATATATGCAATTTATCTGGTCTGCCTAAGGCTTTTGAGAGAATAGTAACATCATAACTGCAACATTTATATACCCCAAGGTCACCTTGGCCCGCTATGATTTGCTCTCTTCATATATGACCTTTGGGTCTTGCATGTAAGGGTATAAGGGTTATATAATCTTCTACATGCCGATATTAATGCCCTTCAGTCTTGGTGACAAATTAACATGATAAATCTAAACTGTTCCAAATGCAAGGTAATGACTTTCTATTAGCCCACCCTGTTTTCTTATACCCTTAAAATCTTACCGCACGCTCATACTAACCGAACCAGTAATGACGTGTGGTCATTAACTTTATGATAATTCTTCGACTCTCATGTTAAGAGCATGATCTATAAGGTCTTAATTGTCTTGAGTTTCATCATGCGATGGTTCAAAGAATTTGACGATCCGTACACGAGAAAACCCCTCTCAATATCTCTGATTCTATTGCGTACTTCCATGTGTCTGTCGCAACAAAATTCCACTCACCAAGCCAGAATTGAATCTATACAGAAACAATTATTGTTGCTTGCTCTTCGTTGCTTAAACTATAATCCTCATGCGCGGTTACGGTCATACTCCAGTGGGTGTAATATTTATTCATATATTAATTATGGGTTAAATTTACTTTTCTGGGTTGACAAGCCAATTCAACTTTTCTTTTAAATTTTTAAATTTTCAAATTTTATAAAAATTATTTCCAACCAAAAAACTTCCGATCTCCTGAAGATACTGTACGTATGTACTTATACATTTTCCCGAGCTTCTCCGTCTCCAACAGCAGCCGTTAGGAAACATTATCCCGGACTAAAAGCGAAAGTTCTGTGTCCACTCCAAAGGAAGTTGTCAAGGTCCCTCTTAGTTCGAGGCCACATAGATAAATATCATTCTCCCGTCGTCGAAAGCTTAAAGCGAAGCATCCATGACCTCTGTAATCGGAATCACCAAGGCACCCATAAGGCAAAAAAGTAATCCGCTTCCCACACAAGTTACCTCCAAAACGGCCTAAAAAATGACAGAGTCAGCTTTGCTAAAGTTTACAATATGACTAGCGGGTATAGCCCGGCTTTGCCCGTGGCACGTATAAAATAAATGTTTTCAAAAAGCTTTAAAAATGATTTTGAAACTGATCGGACGGTAAATAAACAACTTTCATACAAACGTTTCTCAAATGGTTAAATCACGTATTCATTAATTTTTAATGTATAGCATTAAAAATAATTTTGAAGCAAATCGGAAAAAATTAAAACATCCCAAAAAAATCTTTGAATTGCCCTTTTTACCGAGGACGCTTAGATTCTGCGAAAAATTTAAAACAGGTCTCAATTGATTTTTTTTATGGATCCTTGGAAATGAATTTAAGCGCAAAACGTCACCCACCAAATCTTTGACACCCACTTCCACCAAGAAGGGATGGATTTTCCAATAAGTGCGTAATTCCCTTAAAAATCTATTTGAGCAAAGATCTTTGAAAATGAGTTTGAGGCCGATCCGGTTAACAAAAAAATTTCATACCAACGTTTTCGCTAATTAACCACTGTTGTGGGTGGAATTTCCCAAATCGCTGAAACTCGTATTCATTAAGTTCTTACGTAGAGCTCTGAAAATAAGTTTGAGGCAAATCGGCTCCACTTAAAACTTTGCCCAAAAAATCTTTGAATCGCATTTCTACCGAAGGAGTTTAGATTTTGCGAAAAAAGTGAAACACGTCTTAAATGATTTTCCATATAGATCGTTGAAAATGAATTTGAGCGCGAAACGTCATCCACCAAATCTTTGACCCCATTTCTCCCAAGGAGGAAAAGTGTGAAACACCTCTCAAACGAATTTAAGTAAAGATTTTTGAAATTGAGTTAAAGGTCGATCGGATGGTACGCTTAAAAGTTTCATACCAACGTTTTTTGTGATTTTTCTATACTTGCGGGTGGAATTTCCCAAATCGCTACAACACGTATTCATTAAGTTCTTATGTAGAGCTCTGAAAATAAGTTTGAGGCAAATCGGACAAAACTTATGTCTGCACCAAAAAATATCTTAAAATAGCATTTCCACCGAGGAGGCTTTGATTCTGCTTAAAATGTGAAATATGTCTCTAAGGCTTTTTCAAATAGATCCTCTAAAATGAATTTGAGTTCGAAACGTCTTCCACCAAATCTTTAACCCCCATTTCCACCACGGAGGAACACATTTTTGAAAAAGTGTGAAACACCCTTCAAATGAATTTTAACAAAGAACTTGGAAATTGAGTTTGAGGCTGATCGGATGATAAACAAAAAAGTTTCATACAAACGTATTTAGCGATTTTTCCACACTTGCGAGTGTGCGAGTTACCTCATCACATGAGGTAACTACAGTGAAATTTTGAGCTCCCTAGCGCGTACGGTATGGGCTGGGCGTTGATCAATGATCAGTCAGTCAGTTAGCGAGTCAGTCATGACAAACAGTTTTATATATAAAGATTAATAATAGTCAAATACACAATTGCAATAGTAATGAGAAATGTCATCCATTTAAAAATACTGGATAATCGGCTTATGAAATTTTTTGCAGCACTAAAAAGATTTATGGCACGCGAAATATGCGGTCACATATACCTCCGACAATGGAACTAATATCGTAGGTGCGTCAAGAAGGCTAGATAGAGATTTTCTAAAAGCGACCCAAAGTACAATAAGATTGCCCCTATACTGGAAAATGAACAAATCCAGTGGCATTCCATCCCTCCGGTAGGACCTCACTTCGGAGCTATTTGGGAGGTCGGAGTCAAGTCAGTAAAATATCACCTAACAAGTAAGAGGTTCTAGGGTTTCAAAATATCTTTTTGGGGAACGTCTCAGTTGGTTCCAGTAATGTTGTATAAAAAAATCTTATTTACGGGAGAACGTGTCTGTTTTATTCAAGACCGATTTTAAAACTGAAACTTAAAGCTAACCTATGTCTGTATGAAACCGAACAATGGCAACGGCGGCAATGTAATTTCAGCGGAAGGCGTGATTACTGAATCCAAAGAATTCTTAGCTTCAGCTGCGGAAGTGTTGCAGACGCATTGTCAATAATTTTGACCATGTTGCAACGAATCAACAACTCCTGAGTTAACTTGAAGAAATTCTGGGAATTTGCTCTAGCTGCAGCAAGCACGTGGGCAGCCAAAACATTTTAAAGCTATCGCCACCTCCCGGCTACCGCTACAAAGCTATAAATCAAGTAAATAAACCAATTTATGCTGCCCATCGATATAAGCCACAATTAAAATGCAATTGACCTGTTGTTAATGTACGAATATACTATGTTACTATAAGATGTACTGTAGAATATTTCATTAAGATCGCTTAAGAAGCACAATTGTTGTGTTTTGACAGCGCACGTGTCAGCAGCCGGCGCAAATTCCAAGCATTTCTGTATACATGTACGCACACACATTCATGTGCGTCTACTTTGAATTCTATCAACAGCACTGCAATTGCGATTGTATTGTTTACTGTTCTGCTATTTTAATTCGTTTTGTTCTCATTGAAAATTTACAACTGGTGTGGCTGCTTGGTAGAGCTGGCGATAAGTAGTGCCGTCTGTGCGAATTCGAACCGTACCGAGGAATCTATTTTTTTTTTTAATTTATCTTTATTACTTCAAACGAGGGCGTAGGTCGAGCTGCATTTGGTCAATCAGGGTATTTCCTAGTCGGGAGATCTCGTCTAGAACCTCTTACTTGTTATTACTGCTAAGCAAACAAGCTCGTAGCGCATGCTGCATTTGGGTTTGGTAGAAGAGGGTTCAGGATATCATCAAGCCAGAAGCTTTTGAATAAAGCCTTGTTTTGTGTTTTAAATATCTATTTTTGCGATTACGTTTAAGTATTTTCTAATGGCGTTTTTTCGCTTTGAATATTTTGTTTTAAAAACGGCTGTTGACTTTTGTTTTGTTTTTTTTTTTCGGGTTTTCAAGTTTTTGTGTTTCTCGGTCGCCGGCGTCGTGATTGCTGCTGGCCAGCTCGGTCTTCCTTTCTTTTTCACATTTTTCTACCTACTATATATATTTTGATGCTGACTGGTCTATTTTCAATTGTAGTGATATTTCGTATTCGCAGACCGTCGTCCGCTCCCTGGCTATCTTGCTGGATATGCTAAAGCTCTGGCGATTGATGCTAACAAGGAAAGTTCTGTGGAACATTCGCATAGTTCTGAAAACACTTCCACTGATCCAATCAGCACCATGTGCAAAATGTGTGTAATCGATAAAAATCGATATCGACATCCGGTTTTTCAGCAAATTTGGTAAATAATAAGTGCTAGAGCCACCAAAAGTGACATGTTTACTGTTGAATCAAGTATCTTTCATTTTATACCTATCGCCACCTCCCATTTACTACCTCATAGCTATAAATTAAGTTAATAACCCAACTTCTATTGCCCACCAATGTAAGGTACAATTTTAATGCAATTTACTTTTTTAAGAATACACAAATATTCTATGGTACAATAAGATATTCTGTAGAAAATTTCATTAAGATCGGTTATGAAACACGTGTTTGTAGCTAGTGCAAATTCGAAAAATATCTGTATGTATGTACACAAACACATTCATGTCCGTCTGCTTCGTATTCATCAACAATATTATGGTTGCGATTGTATTGTTTTCTGTGCTAATATTTTAATTGGTTTCTTTCTAAGACTCAATTATTGGTGTGGCTGTTGAGTAAAGGCAGTGGCAAGTGGTGTTGTCAGTCGCGAGTTCGAGACCTACAGGAGAAACTATTTTTTATACCCATGCAGAGGGTACTATAATTTTGTCGTGAAATGTGTAACGCATAGAAGGAGACATCTCGGACCCCATAAAGTATACATATTCTTGATCAGCATCAACAGCCGAGTCGATAGAGCCATGTCTGTCTGTCCGTCTGTCCGTCTGTCTGTTTCTATGCGAACTAGTCTCTCAGTTTTAAAGCTATCTTAATAAAACTTTGCAGAAGTCCCTCTTTCTGTTGCACGCAGCACATATGTGAAAACCAGCTGGATCGGACCACTATATCATATAGCTGCCATAGGAATGATCGGTCGAAAATTAAGTTTTTGTATGAAAAAACATTTTGTTTATAAAGATATCTTGACCAAACTCGGAATTTATTAGTTTAACTAAGCTCCTAATATATATGCAAAATCCTATTTAGATCGGTACACTATATCATATAGCTGCCATAGAAACGATCGGTCGAAAATTAAGTTTTTGCATGAAAAAAACATTTTGTTTTTTTAAGATATCTCAACCAAACTCGGCAATTATTATTTATACTGAGCTCCTCATATATATGTAAATTCCTATTAAGATCGGACCACTATATCATATAGCTGCCATAGGAACGATCGGTCGAAAACTAGGTTTTTGATTAAAAACCTTTTTTGTTTATCAAGATATCTTGACCAAACTCGGCATTAACTATTTTCCCTGTGATTCTTAGATACGGGCAAAGCACTATAAGCATTATGAAAAGTTGGGTCTGCAAGGGTATTAGATCTTCGGCGTGCCGAAGAAAGCCTTTCTTTCTCGTTTTTTTTTATGGCTGGTGTGGCTGTTGAGTAGAGATGGCGGCAAGTAGTGCGGTTAGTTGCGAGTTCGACCCCTGCCAAGGGAACTTATTTTTTATACCCTGAGCCCATTAAAAATGGGTGCAAGGGTATATTGTATTTGTGCAAAATCCAAATGTATGTAACAGGCAGAAGGAAGCTTCTCCGACCCCACAAAGTATATATATTCTTGATCAGCATCAATAGCCGAGTCGATCTAGCCATGTCCGTCTGTCTGTCCGTCCGTCCTCCGTCCGTATGTATGAACGCAGGGATCTCAGAACCTATAAGAGCTAGAGACTTGAAATTAGATGTGGATGCTCCTAGTTCCCGCGCAGATCGAGTTTGTTTTCGGTAATCGATAACTTACTCCGTTTCCATGCAATCGATAAAAATCTATATCGATATCCTGTTTTTTGGGCAATTTTGGTAAATAATAAGAGCTAGAGTCACCGAACTTGACATATAGCTTCTAAAATGGAATATATCTAAAATGGAATATATATATATATATATATATACATATATATATATATATATATATATATATATATATATATATATATATATGTATATTTGATGTTGGAAGAAGAGTGTTCAAGGTATCCCCTAGTCGGGAGCTTCCGACTAGAACCTCTTACTTGTTTTAAATTAGCTTACGATTAACTTAAGGCCTGAACAAAGATGTTTAGCAGAAATATCAATTTTCGACATGTGTTCGTTTTCTTGCTTTACAGATAGGTACAATTTTATTCTAATTGTTCAAATTAAAATGGTTTTAAAAAGCAGAGCTCGGGATCAGTAAGCAGATGAGCATGTAGGCAAGAAGATGTGTTTGTTGCTGAAAAATTCATGCCACAGTTGTATAGTCCTTGCCTTTGAGCTATTTTTAGTCGAGATGTTAATTGCTTTTTCCATTTTGTTCGTCGGTTTTGGAACCAGGTCTTGATTTGGACTTCAGTCAGAGACAATATTTTTGACAGTTCCACACGCTTTGTTACGCTAAGGTATTTATCCACCTTAAACTCTCTTTCTAGGCGGTCTAATTGCCTTGCGCTATATGCTTGTCTTGGCTTTCTATCAATTCCTTGTTTTCTTAAACGTTTTCCTTCAGAAATTAAAAACTATTTAGTGTAATTGTCCAGATATATAAAATTTATATCTATACATATATTTTAAGTACCTTGAACACAAATATAGTGATGCAAGTATGGAGGTATTGATGGCTTTAGAGGATATTGCAAGCTTGACCGGGAAATTTGAAATCCTGTTGGAAATGTGTTTTGCAAATGATCTCTTTTAATAATATCCATGCCTTGGAAATACGGAAATTGTCTGATTACATCATTGTTTACATAACTGCAGTGTTCGCCGTTTTCAACTGTAAATAAAAAGACAGAAATATTAGTGTTTTCATTCGTGAATCATTTGATAATTCAATGGCAATTTACTGAGTTCAAACCACTTTCAACTATGTGTAACGTGGCGTATACGATGGGGTTTAGTACCACGGTATTTTATACCACAAGTGACGCCTTTGCATAAACACAGATTACATAGAATAAGAACATGTTTTGTATTTTCTATGTATTTAGCTTAAGCTCATTCCATCGAATAAGAATTCAGAATAAAGATAGAACCTAAACGGAGCAGACGCTACTTAACAAATAACAATTGTTTCATAAATCAATCCCCTCTTACATGGCGACCGTGACATGGTTGTCGTAACTGTGTGTGCAATTTAAGACGAATTTCAAATAATATAAAAAATCACATACTCATGCATGGAAGTAAACAGATGGCCACGAAGTGGACCACAAGTGTTGAATTATACGCACTATTCGCCCGGAGATAACTATATACCGGTTATCAGGCAAATCCAACCAAAGGCAGTCACGAGCACGACAACAGCAACAACAAGTAAGAGGTTCTAGTCGGGAGCTCCCGACTAGGGGATACCCTGAACCCTCTTATTTCAACACCAAATAAATTAATAAAAAACAGTTCCCTTGGCAGGGCTCGAATTTGACCGCATTACTTACTGTCGACTCTTCTCAACAGCCACACCAGCAAAAAAAAAAATAATAATAATACTTTCCCCGGTTGGGCTCGAACTCGCGACAGACCGCACCACTTGCTATGCCTCTACTCAGCAGCCACACCAACAATTAATTACTTATGATAAAGAAAGGAACTAAAATAACATTACAAAAAAAAGATGCAATTACCATACTATTAGAATGCGAAACAGACGCGCATGAATGTGTGTGTGTACACGTATACAGAAATTCTTAAAGCTGCTGCCCCATTCAATTGCGCAGTTGCATATAACTGGTTTTTCTCAACCGATCCTTATGAAATTTTCTACAGTATATCTTATTGTACCATAGAATATTTGTGTATTCTGAAAAAATCAATTGCATTTAAATTGTAGTTTAAATTGGTTAGCAATAAAAGTTGGGTTAATAACTAGATTTATAGCTCTGGGGTGGTAGCGGGGAGGTGACGATAGGTATGAAATGAGAGATACTTGAAATGTGTATAATATTCTAGAAGCAACATATCATGATTGGTGGCTCTAGCTCTTATTATTTACCCAATTTGCTAAAAAAAACAGGATGTCGATATAGATTTTTATCGATTGCGTGGAAACGGAGTAAGTTATCGATTACCGGAAACAAACTCGATCTGCGCGGGAACTAGGAGCATCTACATCTAAAATTTCAAGTCTCTAGCTCTTATAGGTTCTAAGATCCTTTGGCTCATACATACGGACGGACGGACAGACGGACGGACGGACGAACGGACAGACGGACGGACGGACGAACGGACAGACGGACGGACGGACGAACGGACAGACGGATTGCATTTATTTCTCCAAGAATATCCGGGCCACTTTTGTACTCTGGTCCCATGTTCGTAATAAACCGTTCTTTGTGCTTTCTTGACCATTATTTGCTATCTCTTAAGGATATTATTTTGAGGATATTGGGCTGCTGCTAGATAGTCTCTCAAGCATCCTTTGGGGAGTCAACTGTGACCAAGAACGCCGTAGCGTAGGCGTATGTTGCTATCAGGAGTCTCTGCATTGTGATACTATGGCTCTGATGTTATTTATAGACGAGGTAGCGTCACCGCACTTGGTGTAAAACTGTCTGCAGTATTAATGGAATTCAAAGTAGGATGGTGGTTTGCCTTGAGTTTCCTTTTTTCGAACGCCTGTAATATTTACTCTACATGACATTGTCCGATGTTCCGTGGGTGCGCTTGAAGCCAAACTAGTTATCAGAGATAAAACCAGCTTCCTCCAATACTCTTTCTAGTATTTTAGTTAATTTAGTCTTAGCCTTTCCAGGCTTTGGTATTTGAATTACCTCAGCTCGTTTCCACTAAAAAGGGATATGAATTGTAAACCATTGGCTTACTTCGCTAATCAGCAGCTTATCGGCCTTGAGTTGCTGCCATCTCTTCCAGGCTTTTTTCTAAGTTAAGTAGAACAACCTCTTTCTCAATCTCGTCCAGAGATACTGAATCTGTGTCATCCACACTTGGTAGCTCCAAGAATCGGATAGTGTCCGCTTTGTCCTGCAATGAACAGCGATCAAACGGCGAGAAGGAGTTAGGAGGTCGTGTGCAAAGGCATCTGGTCTTTCTGGGTCTGTTCGGCAACAGACTCCGTTTGCTGTTTGGACCGCAGCTGCTCTTCGAACTGGTCGTTTAATCAGGCGTTTATAGGTCAGCGGGTTCGTGAGGTGGAGGTTGTAGTGGCTACCTCAGGTGTCCAAAGATAAAGTTCTCTACCAGGTTCCAGGCTTAAAGCTGTTGCACGGGGTAACTTACTGTGCGGCATTGTGGATTTCCTGGGTGAGAAAAGTATGGCGTTTGAGTTGAGCTTGGTTAGCAGTCGTGTTTTATATCTGTCCATGTTGTTTTTATCAGCCTTTTGCACGCCGGGTCGTGGATATGTAGCGTAACAGTGCTGTGGTTTATACCATTGGAATGCTAATGTCCAGTATGTCAGGGAGCTTTCGCGGACTTGCTGCTAAGTATTTTGTATCATTTTTTCGGAGTGCATCGGAATAGAAGTAAGTGAGGTCGCCGAGCGGGCTGGACTGCCCCACCTGAGCAAACTGAACCCATTCTTGTTGGTATTCTGACAATTCAATATAATTTATTCCTTTTTTGATGAGCACTACAGCTCCGCCTCGGGTTCTACCCTTGGGGTGGTTAGTGTGAATAAGATCGAAGCCATTGATTGAAAAGTACGATCTCTGGGAGAAATGGGTTTCAGATATTAGGAGTATATCTGAGTTGGTGATCTTCACAAATTGTTTTACATCTGGCTTGCTTTTACACAGGCCGTTCACATTCCAGATGGTGAGAGTCATCTTTACTTCCATAGTTTACCTGTAACAGCTAGAATTAGCGTCATCTGGATAAGTATTTTCTTCACATTTTTTCCATCATCCATAGCCTTCATAGGTGCATTTGCGTCATCTAGATGAATATTTTCTTCATCACTTTTTTCATCATCCATAGCCTCCATGCTGTTGCAGGCTCGGGATTTGGAGATTGGTTTTGTGTATTATTGTTTCCTTCTCTGAGCGCGTCCGAAAAGCTGACGTGTGGGTTGATTTTAGCAGCTGGTGCTCCTGATGTACGCCTGATAATGGTGATTGGATGGTGGGAAGCATTCGGGACGCCTTCTTACAAACTGAGCTCTAAAGATGCAGCATGCTCTCCTCCAGTACGGTGGTTTTTCTCTACCTCTAATGCAGTCTGCCAAGCTGTTTTTATCACCGAACTTGACTCATCTGAGTGTCAGATGGCAATATCTTTAAGTATGCTCTTATCCTTAACAGCGGTTGTATTGAATCAAATTACTGAATTTTATTGCAGGGTCCTACTGTTACCACCAATCTGCATAAGCGAGATGCACTTTTTGGGCCGCATAACACCTTGTTGTCTGTGCCTGCCTTATATATATCTCGACCAGTAGAGCCTTTATTTTGGTTACACAATGGATGAACATTGGCGGGTCTAATGTTTCTGGCCTTGGGCTCAGGGTCGGGCTTGTTGTTGTCGTCGTTTTCATTGCTGGATAGAATGGCGAATGCGTTGTCGGCGAGTTGACTCGGCGAAATGACTTAAAAGGATCTTATGATTTTGTGCAAATGTGTGGCGCAGAAGGAAAAATCTTCAAACCCATAAAATAGTCTTTAAAAAGCCAATAAAATTGTATTAGAAGTTAAGTCGCCTACTAGTTCTAAATACGTAGGCTTCCTATGAAATCAAAAAGTTGTGCTAATTTGGCCATAAAAATCGACGCCACATAAAGAAATAGGCAGAGCGTTCAAAGTCGATCTGCTGGTACATAATGTGCGGTAAAGTATCTAAAGTATCTATAACTACATACTCGGTACCTGAGCAGTGTGCATAGAACGGATACTTAAAAGAACTCAAACCGCTGCTGCACCGACTATGCGGTATATGCTGAACAATTCAGTATGGTGACCAATCATTCCCTATGGATTGCAAAATCAAGTTGACCGTCCTCCTTTCGTCTGGTCATAGGATCAACTTTGTTCATAACGAGGTGAATGATGATGAGTAAAATATAATTTTGTCATCACCTATAGACAGAAGCGACCCATATGTGGCGAAGGTAGTGTCAATCACTGATCCCTTTGCCAGGATTAAGAGAGCCGAAAAATAATCATTGAATATTAGACATTCATTATCAATTACTCTCTTAAGGCTGTCTCTCGCTTCCAAATAATTGTCCTCGGTGATTTGAAATTCTCTAACAGTGCCTAGAGCTTCACCAGAGAGACATGAGCTCAAATGATTGAATTTATTTATATTCTCTATAATCGCTTGATCGTTATGAACAAGAGTTTCGAACAGGCTAACCAAATTCTTGAGCTAAACATGGCAAGTGCCAGATCCGGTAGACGTGTGCACCGCATCGGGCATGCCTGCAGGGCTTACGGGACTCGCCACGGTAGTCATCATCTGGGTCAAAAGTTTCTACTCGGGTCTAATATTTTAACGCTGTATCTATATGTGCACGCTTAATGTACCAAACGACTTTAAAAAATGTATATGCTTGAACATAAGTGAGTAACACCATTGCGTAGCCCCCGCTTAGCTCAAAGCGTAACGAAAATAAACGGACTGCATCTGGCTGGCTAAGAACGTGTGTAAGTATGCGTTAATTGCACTTTTATACAAGCACCTGGTCCCAAGCAAATGTATAATGGGAAGGGCAAGAGGGGACCATGACAATGACTGAAAATGACGCACTACAAAATACCACAAATGTCATTTTTATATAATATCACTCTCAAGCCCGATTTACCTTTAGTACATGCAAATTACAAATGTGCCGCCTTCATTAGCGTAACCAAAGCCTATTTATTTTTGGGCATTCACTACTTGAGCAGAACTTGTTTTCCAGACTTTCTACTTCGCATGCTACGTTTCTGTGTTTTGTCAAACGATGGTTGGTTTAGTTGAATTATCTATTCAAATGAGTCGCTGCCCACACAACTTGATGCATGATGTTACCCACTCGAGCTTTTTTTTTATACCCTCAACCCATTACATCAAAATGTAACAGGCACAAGGAAGCATCTCCGACCCCATAAAGTATATATATGCTTGATCAGCATGAATGTATGAGTTTTTCTCCGATAGTCGATTATTTGCCCCGTTTCCAAGCAATCGATAAATATCGAAATCGAAATCCTGATTTTGAGCTAGATACCCCAAATGTTAATGAAATTTTCACTGTAGTTACCTTATGTGCTTTAGGTGCACATTAAGACGGGGTTTCGGCAAATGTGGAAAAATCGGGAAAACGTTTGTACGCAACTTGTTTGTTAACCATCCGATCGGTTTCAAATTCATTTTCAAAGGAGGAAGGGACTATTTTCGCTCGTAGCGCTAGCTGCATTTGTTGGTAGAAGAGGGTTCAGGGTACCCAATACTCGGCGACTCCCGACTAGAGCCTCTTACTTGTTTCAGATTTAAATTATCCGTGTGCGAAATAAAAGTTGATATTAGTTTATATGAAATATTTCCAAATTGTTGGTAGCTTCGTGCTTAAGGTTTCGTATAATTTCGACAACTAAAACTCCCAAAATATTTCTAAGCGTTTAAACTACGGTGGCGAAGCGAGGCTGATTTGCTCCCTACGCGAAAGATTAAAGCTTTTTTAAGCTTTCGCTTAGCCCAAAGCCGTATGTTCGGCTTAGAGTTGATTTTCAATCAATTATTGAACCATTCTGCGCCAAGAAAAATAACATATATATGCCTGTGCAGATCAAGTATTTCAGTATATTATTTTAAAGCTATCGACAACCCCGCTTTCGCTCCATAGCTATATATAAATCAAATAAATAAATCAATTGGAACTTCCCACCAATTAAAACAATTTGCGTAATCATTTTGAAATTACAATAAGATCTACTCCTTTCGTTACCTTTCCTTTAATCAAGATCGGTTAAGAGAGAGAGTTCTCAGCTTGAGAGTGATTGACGAGTTTTATTTAAGACATATTTTATTACTTGTGCGATGTGCTATCTGTTGTTCAGAATAAGTTTATTAATTATTGAATTTAATTTTTTTGAATTTACACGTTAAATATACCGTAAGCCCAATAAAAATGGGTAAAAAGGGTATATTGTATATGTGCAAAATGTAAATAAAGAAGGAAGCATCTCCGACCTCATAAAGTATATATATTCTTGACCAGCATCAATAGCCGAGTCGACATGGGTCTGTCTGTCCGTCCGTTCGTCCGTATGAATGAACGCAAGGATCTCATAACCTATAAGAGCTAAATTGACTTTTTTAGAATACACAAATATTCTATGGTACAATAAAATATACTGTAGAAAATTTCATAAAGATCGGTTAAGAAAACAAAACAAAGTGTTATGCAACTGCGCAATTGGATGGGGCAGTGCTTTAAGAATTTCTGTACACATGTACAAACACACATTCATGCGCGTCTGCTTCGCATTCTAACAGCATGGCTTTTTCTGTAATACTATTGAAGTTCCTTTTTTATCATAAGTACTTAATTATTGGTGTGGCTGCTGAGTAGAGGCATAGCAAGTGGTGCGGTCTGTCGCGAGTTCGAGCCCTACCGTGGAGAGTAATTTGTTTTTTTTTTTGCTGGTGTGGCTGTTGAGTAGAGTCGACAGCAAGTAATGCGGACAGTTGCGAGTTCGACCCCTGCCAAGGAAACTTTTTTTTTAAAGTTATTTGGTGTCGGAATAAGAGGGTTCAGGGTATTCCCTGTTCGGGAGCTCCCGACTAGAACCTCTTAGTTGTTATACCCTGAACCCATTAAAAACGGGTAAGGGCATATTGTATTTGTGCAAAATCCAAATGTATGTAACAGGCAGAAGGAAGCATCTCCGACCCCATAAAGTATGTATATTCTTGATCAGCATCAATAGCCGAGTCGATCTAGCCATGTCCGTCTGTCTGTCCGTCCGTCCGTCCGTCCGTCCGTATGTATGAGCCAAAGGATCTCAGAACCTTTAAGAGCTAGAGACTTGAAATTTTCGATGTAGATGCTCCAAGTTCCCGCGCAGATCGAGTTTGTTTCCGATAATCGATAACTTACTCCGTTTCCAAGCAGTCGATAAAATCGACATCCTGTTTTTTTTTAGCAAATTGGGTAAATAATAAGAGCTAGAGCCACCAAACATGATTTGTTGCTTCTAAAATATTATATCATTTCATACCTATCGCCACCTCCCCGCTGCCATCCCAGAGCTATAAATCAAGTTAATAACCCAACTTTTATTACTAACCAATTTAAACCACAATTTAAATGCAATTGATTTTTTCAGAATACACAAATATTCTATGGTACAAGAAGATATACTGTAGAAAATTTCATAAAGATCGGTTAAGAAAAACCAAAGTTATATGCAACTGCGCAATTGAATGGGCAGCAGCTTTAAGAATTTCTGTATACATGTACAGACACACATTCATGCGCGTCTGCTTCGCATTCTAATAGCATGGTAATTGCATCTTTTTTTTGTAATGTTATTTTAGTTCCTTTTTTTTATCATAAGTACTTAATTGTTGGTGTGGCTGTTGAGTAGAGGAATAGCAAGTGGTGCAGTCTGTCGCGAGTTCGAGCCCTGCCAAGGGAACTTTTTTTATTAATTTATTTGGTGTTGGAATAAGAGGGTTCAGGGTATCCCCTAGTTGGGAGTTCCCAAGTAGAACCTCTTACTTGTTCCTCCTGCAGCTCTAACAAATACTCTTCCACCAGTTTTTTCAAATTCTTTCTCATCTTTAGTTCTTATATTCTTTCCTGTGACATAGAATAATAGCCTTGTGACACAATTACTGAAGATGGAACTTATTTCAAAAAACGAAAGAAAAATGATGATTACTACCACAACGGTACCTCCGAGAATATATGGACTACCAAAAATGTACAAGGTAGGAACGCCTCTGAGACCAATATGCTACTCTGTCGAATAAGACGAATATGGACCAAATTAGAGGAATACGGATATAGTTAAATTCTGTATTCAAGAAAACAGGCATTTAAAATATGAAGACCGAATATACTTGAACATATTGTTGGACAACATTACTGGTTATTAACAACAAAACCAAAACTTTTGACAAAATATGTGGATGACCATTTTGCCGTAACGATCAAAACAAAAGAACAAAACATTCTAAGAGAAGTGAACTCGTTTCACAAGCACATTAATTCACAGTTAAACTCGAAAAAGACGGGAAGCTACCATTTTCAGAATCATTAGTAAACAAAGTAGACAACTTACTCAAAATTAAGTGGAGTTAGAAACTTATAGCCTCTGGAGGAATACTAAACTTTAACTCAAACCACCCAAGAAGTATAATAATAAAAACAGCTCTAGGCTGTATGAGAAGAAATTGAACACGAAATTAAAAACTCTAGACCATAAATGACTTCTCGAAGAATGTATTTAGAACATTCTTCAAAACGCAACAAATCAGAAAACAAGTACAACAGCATCTGCCAAAATATATATGTACCACTTTTATCAGATCGCCTCACAAACTCAGACTGCTACAACCGTCAAGAAATAAAAGTGTCCCACAAGCCTACAAACACGTTACAAAAATTCTTTAATAATAAAAAAGCGAATATACCAATGATGCGCAAAAGTAACGCCATTAATAAAATACCATGTGGCGGGGATAACATTAATATTTGCAATAGCGTGCACATCGGCATAACAAAATCCAAGTTTAAATTAAGTAAGAAATGTCAAGTTTGGTGACTATAGCTCTTATTATTTACCAAAATTGCCAAAAGAAAACAGGATATCGATATCGATTTTTATCATTTGGAAATGGAGTAGGTTATCGATTATCGGAAACAAGCTCGATCTGCGCGGCAACTAGGAGCACCTACATCTAAAATTTCAAGTCTCTAGCTCTTATAGGTTCGGAGATCCTTGCATTCATACGTACGTACGTACGTACGGACGGACGGACGGACGGACATGGCTAGATCGACTCGGCTATTGATGCTGATCAAGAATATATATACTTTATGGGATCGAAAATGCTTCCTTCTGCCTGTTACATACATTTGGAGTTTGCATATATACAATATACCCATTTTTAATGGGTTCAGGGTATAATTACTACAACTCAACACAAATCAGACTCTAAATTAAGACATCAAAATAATATACAACAAGTAAGAGGTTTTAGTCGGGCCCTCCCGACCTGGGGATACCCCGAACCTTCTTCTTCCAACAATTATTGAATCTAAATGGGAAAAAAACGAATTAAAATAGCAGCACAGAAAAAAATACAATCGCAATTGCAATTCTGTCGATAGAATTCCAAGCAGACGCGCATGAATGTGTGTGTGTACATGTACATGCAAGTTATCACCCAGCCCGCAAGGCAATTCTTATTGCAATCATAAACAACATTTCAATGTAAGTCGCTATCCCAATTACTTAGCCCTTTCAGACTTATTAGACCCGTTTTAATCACTACGCTGCAGATTTGCTAACATAAATATACAGATGCCCGGCTCTAACATAAACATAACAGCGCAACCACTTAACATAAAGATTCATATTCTAATGCGCAATTCATAACGTAAACTAAAGACCCAGTCTCTAGAATGCAACTGCTGACGTAAACATAATTCATATTCTCATGCGCAATTCATAACGTAAACTAAAGACCCAGTCTCTAGAACGCTATTGCTAACATAAACACAGCTGATTCGCAGCATAAGATCACCGCGAGCTTTTAAGCTTTAAGAGAATAAGCTTTATCATAACCATAGCTGACTTGCAGCATAGGTTCACAATTGTACTTTAGTTCTAATCTTGGATTCAAATAAATCGGAAGCCTTCAGCCTCCCACTTAAAAATATATTTTTTTCCAATTAGTAGCCACTAATTGGTTAATTGGCGCCCAACGTGGGGCCCGCGATTATAAACACAAAAAAAGGATAATTAAAAGAAACAAAATCCCTAGTGATTCGCGAGTGAGCAAAAGTGCCGATTTACCAGTTCAAGATTGTTTTAAAAAAAAAAGAGCATCAAAAATTTTCTAAGAACGAAAATTGTGAGTGCCTCTAAAAGAAACATTAAAAATTTCCGACGAACGGAAATATCCTGTTTCTGAAAACTTGAAGAGTAGTGAAAATACCCTTAGCTGGAAATATTAACTGTTCACAAGACTTAAAAGTGAAATCACATTTCCTGTTCAAGTTAAATGAAAACATTTCAAAAAAATTAACCGATCAAAGAAGCGATGCGAATATTTTCGCCAACAACATTTTTTCCATCAATCAAAATCTTTTAACCAACTAAAAAATATCACGTCAACCTGAGACCCCCATAAAAGAAGACCTTAAACCCAGAAGGAAGGAAGGAAGCAAGGAAGACTTGAACGACATATATATAATCACCCATAAAGAAAGATCTTTTACGTGAGCCATCATCATTTACTTTAAAAAATTTTTTTTTTACTTAAGTAATAAGAGTTTAAATTTGTGTAAGCATTTGTTAGAATAATAAGTGCTATAAGCTTAATATAATATAAGAATTGAAATTACAAATCACTCTTTCGTCTAATAATGAACAAGAATATAAGGTTACTGAAATAAATGACCTTATTCGTTGCGATGAATCTTTTGACGTTATCAAGTCTATACCAGAATTCTCGGGCAGCTATAATGCATATGTTAGTTGGCGCGAAGCCGCTTGCTGTGCCATGCGAATGTATAAAGAAGGAAGTAGGAAGTACGTAGGTGCTTTAACAAAATTGAGAAATAAAATAACAGGTAAAGCTAATGACACCTTGACTAATCACGGTACCGTTCTTAATTTTGAAGCTATACTTGCAAGGCTGGATTTCGTCTACAGTAATAGACGACCAATCTACATAATAGAACAGGAGTTAAGTATTTTACGACAGGGTAACTTATCCGTTCTCGAATATTACAATCTAGTTAATAAAAAACTAACCCTTTTGATAAACAAAACGATTATGACGTATGGTGACAAAGCTAACATCATTACAGAAATGAACAAGAAAAACAGAGACAACGCTTTAAGAATTTTCATCACAGGTCTTAACGGTTCTTTATCAGAAGTTTTGTTCTCCCTTAAACCTGAAAATTTGCCTAATGCGTTGGCAAAAGCTCAGGAACTGGAAGCGAACTACCAAAGGGCTAACTTCGCTTACCATCATTTCACAAATACCCATCAACGTAACAATCTAAGCCCAGGGCATAACAATCAGCAAAAGAAAGCTGAATGCCCAAAACAACCTAATAAAAGGTATGACAATCACTTAAGGTTCAATCAAGTTTTTACAAAATCAAATTTTTGCGCAAAGCAAAAAGACTCCTCAACCTCCACCGGAGCCCATGGATGTAGACAAATCCATACAACTACAGAATACACCTTATCCGTATCCCCAAAATCGAAATTCGGCTCAACCAAAGAAACGGGAATACGCTCCCCCTTCGGTTCAGCAACCTAACAAACTCATGCGTATCAATAACCTCGAGGAAGACCATTTTTTAGAAGAAGAGGGGGAGAACTCCCCCACATTTTCAGAGTAGACAAAAAAATAAATAAAACTTTAAAAATATTAATTGACACCGGTGCCACCGCTTGTTATATAAAAAAGGGTATATACGATAACGCAGAAGAATTAGTTATAAAAAAAAAGAATTAAAACTGTAAATGGCTACAGTATCATAACTCATTTTCATAACATAAACATGTTTGGCAAACGCCACAGATTTTATGAAATTAATAATCTAGACGCAGATCTATTAGTCGGTTATAATCTACTAAAGGAGATTAAGGCAGTAATCGACTTGTCAAAGGGAACTTTGTTTTATAATAACAAAAAGGAAAATATTAATTTTACAAAACATGTCCAAGAAACGGTTGGCCATTTAAAAAGTTCAGACGAAGCCTATAACGTTGCTTCATATTTGAACTACCAAAGTGGGAAATGTAAATCATTGTCTTTATTTAATGTATCCGATACAGAATCATCGTCTTTAAGTGACGCTGATAACCCACGTATCGAAAAAACTAAAGTTGACGATATTCCTAATGAAGAAAAGCTAAAGAAATTAAAACTCAAAAAGAGCAGACGTCGAAAGATGTCGGTATCCTCTACAACAAGTTCTTCTTTATGCAAAATAAATCATTCCATTAATGAAATGGATAATTTGAATATCCTTGAGCAACAAGTCGTTCAACAAATAGAAACAAAGCATTCTCAGATTCAAACATGTCTCCCTTTTAGAACAGATATTAAAAGAGAGATAAGAACATTAAACGAAAATGCAATTTATAGTAAACAATATCCTTATCCTCATTCAGTTAACAATTTTATTAGTCAGGAAATAAACAGGATGTTAAATGAAAATATAATAAGGCCCAGCAGAAGTCCTTATAACGCCCCGGTATGGGTAGTAAGAAAAAAAGGTTTTAATGAAGATGGAACGCCTAAGAATCGATTGGTAATAGATTTTAAAAAACTGAATAACGATACAATTCCCGATAAGTATCCAATGCCCGATCCTTCAGTCATTCTATCCAATCTAGGCAAAGCTAAAATGTTTTCGACAATTGACTTAGAATCGGGATTTCATCAGATTCTAATGAAAGAAGAAGACATCGAAAAAACAGCTTTCTCCATTAACAATGGAAAATATGAATTTCTTCGTTTGCCATTTGGGCTCGCAAACGCGCCAAGCATCTTTCAGAGAGCAATGGACAATATATTACGTGAAAAAATCGGAAAAACTTGTCACATTTATATGGACGACATAATAGTTTTTTCAAAAACCCCGGAACAGCACTTTGATGATTTACAAGAAATCATTGAAATTCTATTCAAAGCAAACATAAAAATATCCTTGGAAAAATCAAAATTTTTTAGAAAAAAAATAGAATTTTTAGGATACATAGTATCATTCAATATCATTAAAACTGATCCGAAAAAAATAGAATCAATCATGAAATACCCTCTTCCTAATAATTTAAGGGAATTACAAGGTTTTCTTGGTTTAACAGGCTACTACAGGAAGTTTGTAAAAAACTACGCGACTATAGCAAAACCACTCACTAAATTGTTACAGGGATATAACGGCATGGTTTCAAAACATATGTCCAAAAAAACAGAAATATCTCTAGACGAAGAAGCAATCTCTGCGTTTGAAAACTTAAAATCACACCTGATTGCAAACATCGAACTAACTCAGCCAGATTATACAAAAAAGTTCGTCCTCACCACAGACGCTTCCGACATCGCCATAGGCGCCGTTCTTTCACAGGAAAACAAACCAATCACCTTTGTTTCAAAAACCTTAAATAAAACAGAACGAAATTACGCCACAAATGAAAGGGAACTATACGCCATTGTATGGGCATTAAAAAACCTTAGGAACTACCTGTATGGTGTTACAAATTTAGAAATCCAAACAGACCATCAACCACTTTCTTTTGCAGTTTCTGCACGAAACCCTAACTCAAAAATGAAAAGATGGCATGCTTTCATAGAAGAATTTTCCCCTAAAATATTTTACAAACCAGGATCTACCAATGTCGTCGCTAACGCGTTATCAAGGGTAATGATCAATCATATTTCCAATGAAAGTAATCTTGTGTCCGAAGAAGAACCGTCGTCCGATAATGAAACTATCCATTCAGCCGACAGTAGTTATAAAAACGTAATTGAAGAAACACACAAACCATTGAACCAATTTAAACAACAATTACTTGTTTCTAAAAACAACATAACAATTGAAAAATATGAAGTTTTCAACAAAACAAGACATATTATAGAATACGACACAGTACACAATTTAATAATCATACTTAAAGAATTTCTTCAACCAAACCTGACTACAGGAGTTCATTGCAGTCTAGAAGATTTATACGAAATCCAAAACTCATTAAAAAACACTTTTAACAACAAATTTTTATTTACTAAAAAGTTTGTCCTAGACATCGAAAACAAAAATGACCAAGAAATTATAATAGAAGAAACACACGCACACACGTGCTCATAGAGGTTTGGACGAAAATCTTAAGCAAATTCTCAAACACTATTATTGGCCAACACTATATAAAACCCTTAAGCAACACATACGCTATTGTGAAATTTGTAATAAAAATAAATATAACAGAAACCCTAAGCAAATTCCTATTTCTAAAGCCCCTATTCCGGAGAGAGAAGGTGAACAATTACATATTGACATTTTTTATGCCCAAAAATTAACATTCTTGACATGCCTAGACGCATATTCTAAATTTTTAGTAATTAAGGAAATCAATGACAAATCAGATATGGCAAACAAAGTGTTGGAACTTATCCAAACTTTTTGGACAACGAACCTACGTTTTCTTCGACACAATTCAAATCGTCAATGTCTCGTTCAGGTATAGCGATTTATCATGCAGACCCCAGACACAGTTTAAGCAACGGTCAGGTAAAAAGAATTAATTCAACAATTATCGAAATTTCTCGTTGCATTCAAGAAGAATACAATATAATGGATCATTCTGAAGTCGTATACCGAGCAGTTAAAGAGTATAACAACACAATTCAATCGACAACTCAACAAAAACCATGTGACATATTATTTAACAAAATAGAACACTCAAAATTGTCAGAAAAATTAAAGTCAGCCCAAGCCAAAATGTTAGAGTACCATAACAAAAAGAGGTCACCAAAAAATTACCAAGTAGGTGAAATAATTTATGAAAAAAAACATGGCGAACGAAACAAACTACAACCTAGATTCAAAAAACAGGTAGTTAAAGAAGACTTAGGAAATAAAGTCAAAATAAACAATAGGGATCGTATTATTCACAAATACAATATCAAATTCTAACCTATTTTTTTGTTTTTTTAATATATTTTTAGAATGCACATTTTATGTATCTTATCTGTTTTACTGCCGTTTTGCGGTGCAGACATTATTAATTATTCAAATGATGACTATGTCCTATTTGAGGATACAGATTATCTTTTTTATACGAAGCATACGTTACTTATCTAAGTTTTTATAACAATATTTTTGAAAAAGAATTAAATTTTTTTAAAAACAAAAACAATACAATTGAGTGGGAAGTAACCTTGGAATTGAATTTAATCAAAACACTTACACCTCACAAAATTGCCAAACGTAGTATCAATGAACTAGGCACAATTTTTAAATGGATTACAGGAACACCAGACCATGATGACATGATAACTATCCAAACTAAAATCAATGAACTTGTTCAAAACAATAATAATCAAAATCAAATCAGTTCTGCAATTTTCAAAGGAGTCACTAAAATCACAAATCTTTTAAGAGATATTAAATTTAATCAGGTATTATTTATGAAAAAATATCGACTTAAGTTGTTATTACTTGACCTACAAAATCTGCTGGATACTATCACATTTTCTAAAGCCAGAATATTGAATCCAAAAATCTTAAATAAACAAGACATGATAAATATATTTAATCACGAAACACTCAATATCACTCTAATCGATCTTTTAGACATTTCCTCTTTTTCGATCGTTTCATACCAAGGTTTAATCATAGTTTTTATAAAATACCCTACAATTAATTACAATTGTAAGTTATACCACGCTAAAGCCATATCCCAAACAGATGGAAAATTTTTCGTTAACGACAAAATTGCTAAATGTAATAACACGTTTTACCTCATTGATAACTTTAAAAGTGAAATTTATAATAGTTTTGCCCACATTAACTTTTAACCAAACTGTTTTGTAAATCTCCTTAATAAAAAATTTACAAGTTGTATAAAATAATCCGAAAAAAATAAACCAATAGAATTTATAACAGACGGCGTTTTTAGTTTCAGGCACAAACTGTATTAACGAAACCTGGCTTACAGGCATTTACCTTGTTACATTTAAAACCATAGTAACCATAAACAATGTTACCTACACCAATGTAAAAGAAAAAATTCTTAATTATGTAAAACACAATAAATTCACAAACTACCTAGTTAGTGAATATCAAGTTACTAATAATACGGAACTTCAATTAGAAAATACAAATATACTATCAAAAATTGTTATAAAATTAGAAAGTAATCATTCAAAAATAACCTTTTTATTATTTATATTAATTTTTATTTTTACTATGGTAAAGCTTCTTAAACGCTGCCCTTTAATAAATCCAAACCCCCTCAAAATGCTGACATTGAAATCGTCAAGTAATCAAAAGTACCATAACACTCACACTACAGAAACAGAGCTTGACATATTAAACCAATTAAACGAATAAATTGAATCTTTAAAAAGAAATCATTAAGAATCGGGGACGATTCTTTTTAAGAAAGGGAGGAGTTATCACCCAGCCCGCAAGGCAATTCTTATTGCAATCATAAACAACATTTCAATGTAAGTCGCTATCCCAATTACTTAGCCCTTTCAGACTTATTAGACCCGTTTTAATCACTACGCTGCAGATTTGCTAACATAAATATACAGATCCCCGGCTCTAACATAACCATAACAGCGCAACCACTTAACATAAAGATTCATATTCTAATGCGCAATTCATAACGTAAACTAAAGACCCAGTCTCTAGAATGCAACTGCTGACGTAAACATAATTCATATTCTCATGCGCAATTCATAACGTAAACTAAAGACCCAGTCTCTAGAACGCTATTGCTAACATAAACATAGCTGATTCGCAGCATAAGATCACCTTTTAAGCTTTAAGAGAATAAGCTTTATCATAACCATGGCTGACTTGCAGCATAAGTTCACAATTGTACTTTAGTTCTAATCTTGGATTCAAATAAATCGGAAGCCTTCAGCCTCCCACTTAAAAATATATTTTTTTCCAATTAGTAGCCACTAATTGGTTAATTGGCGCCCAACGTGGGGCCCGCGATTATAAACACAAAAAAAGGATAATTAAAAGAAACAAAATCCCTAGTGATTCGCGAGTGAGCAAAAGTGCCGATTTACCAGTTCAAGATTGTTTTAAAAAAAAAAGAGCATCAAAAATTTTCTAAGAACGAAAATTGTGAGTGCCTCTAAAAGAAACATTAAAAATTTCCGACGAACGGAAATATCCTGTTTCTGAAAACTTGAAGAGTAGTGAAAATACCCTTAGCTGGAAATATTAACTGTTCACAAGACTTAAAAGTGAAATCACATTTCCTGTTCAAGTTAAATGAAAACATTTCAAAAAAATTAACCGATCAAAGAAGCGATGCGAATATTTTCGCCAACAACATTTTTTCCATCAATCAAAATCTTTTAACCAACTAAAAAATATCACGTCAACCTGAGACCCCCATAAAAGAAGACCTTAAACCCAGAAGGAAGGAAGGAAGCAAGGAAGACTTGAACGACATATATATAATCACCCATAAAGAAAGATCTTTTACGTGAGCCATCATCATTTACTTTAAAAAATTTTTTTTTTACTTAAGTAATAAGAGTTTAAATTTGTGTAAGCATTTGTTAGAATAATAAGTGCTATAAGCTGCATAACCATATAGAAAGTTTAATTGAAGATTTTCAAAATTTAAAAATGGCTAACAATAATAACTTGACAGCTGATTTAGTGGCCCAGTTGATTGCGACTCAGACCAGAGCGCTTCAAGAGCAAATTGCAGAATTGAAATTACAAATCACTCTTTCGTCTAATAATGAACAAGAATATAAGGTTACTGAAATAAATGACCTTATTCGTTGCGATGAATCTTTTGACGTTATCAAGTCTATACCAGAATTCTCGGGCAGCTATAATGCATATGTTAGTTGGCGCGAAGCCGCTTGCTGTGCCATGCGAATGTATAAAGAAGGAAGTAGGAAGTACGTAGGTGCTTTAACAAAATTAAGAAATAAAATAACAGGTAAAGCTAATGACACCTTGACTAATCACGGTACCGTTCTTAATTTTGAAGCTATACTTGCAAGGCTGGATTTCGTCTACAGTAATAGACGACCAATCTACATAATAGAACAGGAGTTAAGTATTTTACGACAGGGTAACTTATCCGTTCTCGAATATTACAATCTAGTTAATAAAAAACTAACCCTTTTGATAAACAAAACGATTATGACGTATGGTGACAAAGCTAACATCATTACAGAAATGAACAAGAAAAACAGAGACAACGCTTTAAGAATTTTCATCACAGGTCTTAACGGTTCTTTATCAGAAGTTTTGTTCTCCCTTAAACCTGAAAATTTGCCTAATGCGTTGGCAAAAGCTCAGGAACTGGAAGCGAACTACCAAAGGGCTAACTTCGCTTACCATCATTTCACAAATACCCATCAACGTAACAATCTAAGCCCAGGGCATAACAATCAGCAAAAGAAAGCTGAATGCCCAAAACAACCTAATAAAAGGTATGACAATCACTTAAGGTTCAATCAAGTTTTTACAAAATCAAATTTTTGCGCAAAGCAAAAAGACTCCTCAACCTCCACCGGAGCCCATGGATGTAGACAAATCCATACAACTACAGAATACACCTTATCCGTATCCCCAAAATCGAAATTCGGCTCAACCAAAGAAACGGGAATACGCTCCCCCTTCGGTTCAGCAACCTAACAAACTCATGCGTATCAATAACCTCGAGGAAGACCATTTTTTAGAAGAAGAGGGGGAGAACTCCCCCACATTTTCAGAGTAGACAAAAAAATAAATAAAACTTTAAAAATATTAATTGACACCGGTGCCACCGCTTGTTATATAAAAAAGGGTATATACGATAACGCAGAAGAATTAGTTATAAAAAAAAAGAATTAAAACTGTAAATGGCTACAGTATCATAACTCATTTTCATAACATAAACATGTTTGGCAAACGCCACAGATTTTATGAAATTAATAATCTAGACGCAGATCTATTAGTCGGTTATAATCTACTAAAGGAGATTAAGGCAGTAATCGACTTGTCAAAGGGAACTTTGTTTTATAATAACAAAAAGGAAAATATTAATTTTACAAAACATGTCCAAGAAACGGTTGGCCATTTAAAAAGTTCAGACGAAGCCTATAACGTTGCTTCATATTTGAATTACCAAAGTGGGAAATGTAAATCATTGTCTTTATTTAATGTATCCGATACAGAATCATCGTCTTTAAGTGACGCTGATAACCCACGTATCGAAAAAACTAAAGTTGACGATATTCCTAATGAAGAAAAGCTAAAGAAATTAAAACTCAAAAAGAGCAGACGTCGAAAGATGTCGGTATCCTCTACAACAAGTTCTTCTTTATGCAAAATAAATCATTCCATTAATGAAATGGATAATTTGAATATCCTTGAGCAACAAGTCGTTCAACAAATAGAAACAAAGCATTCTCAGATTCAAACATGTCTCCCTTTTAGAACAGATATTAAAAGAGAGATAAGAACATTAAACGAAAATGCAATTTATAGTAAACAATATCCTTATCCTCATTCAGTTAACAATTTTATTAGTCAGGAAATAAACAGGATGTTAAATGAAAATATAATAAGGCCCAGCAGAAGTCCTTATAACGCCCCGGTATGGGTAGTAAGAAAAAAAGGTTTTAATGAAGATGGAACGCCTAAGAATCGATTGGTAATAGATTTTAAAAAACTGAATAACGATACAATTCCCGATAAGTATCCAATGCCCGATCCTTCAGTCATTCTATCCAATCTAGGCAAAGCTAAAATGTTTTCGACAATTGACTTAGAATCGGGATTTCATCAGATTCTAATGAAAGAAGAAGACATCGAAAAAACAGCTTTCTCCATTAACAATGGAAAATATGAATTTCTTCGTTTGCCATTTGGGCTCGCAAACGCGCCAAGCATCTTTCAGAGAGCAATGGACAATATATTACGTGAAAAAATCGGAAAAACTTGTCACATTTATATGGACGACATAATAGTTTTTTCAAAAACCCCGGAACAGCACTTTGATGATTTACAAGAAATCATTGAAATTCTATTCAAAGCAAACATAAAAATATCCTTGGAAAAATCAAAATTTTTTAGAAAAAAAATAGAATTTTTAGGATACATAGTATCATTCAATATCATTAAAACTGATCCGAAAAAAATAGAATCAATCATGAAATACCCTCTTCCTAATAATTTAAGGGAATTACAAGGTTTTCTTGGTTTAACAGGCTACTACAGGAAGTTTGTAAAAAACTACGCGACTATAGCAAAACCACTCACTAAATTGTTACAGGGATATAACGGCATGGTTTCAAAACATATGTCCAAAAAAACAGAAATATCTCTAGACGAAGAAGCAATCTCTGCGTTTGAAAACTTAAAATCACACCTGATTGCAAACATCGAACTAACTCAGCCAGATTATACAAAAAAGTTCGTCCTCACCACAGACGCTTCCGACATCGCCATAGGCGCCGTTCTTTCACAGGAAAACAAACCAATCACCTTTGTTTCAAAAACCTTAAATAAAACAGAACGAAATTACGCCACAAATGAAAGGGAACTATACGCCATTGTATGGGCATTAAAAAACCTTAGGAACTACCTGTATGGTGTTACAAATTTAGAAATCCAAACAGACCATCAACCACTTTCTTTTGCAGTTTCTGCACGAAACCCTAACTCAAAAATGAAAAGATGGCATGCTTTCATAGAAGAATTTTCCCCTAAAATATTTTACAAACCAGGATCTACCAATGTCGTCGCTAACGCGTTATCAAGGGTAATGATCAATCATATTTCCAATGAAAGTAATCTTGTGTCCGAAGAAGAACCGTCGTCCGATAATGAAACTATCCATTCAGCCGAC
Source organism: Drosophila novamexicana (assembly GCF_003285875.2). Taxonomy (NCBI): domain Eukaryota; kingdom Metazoa; phylum Arthropoda; class Insecta; order Diptera; family Drosophilidae; genus Drosophila; species Drosophila novamexicana. The sequence continues at coordinate 227,771 of NW_020824802.1, read as the reverse complement.
AGTAGTTATAAAAACGTAATTGAAGAAACACACAAACCATTGAACCAATTTAAACAACAATTACTTGTTTCTAAAAACAACATAACAATTGAAAAATATGAAGTTTTCAACAAAACAAGACATATTATAGAATACGACACAGTACACAATTTAATAATCATACTTAAAGAATTTCTTCAACCAAACCTGACTACAGGAGTTCATTGCAGTCTAGAAGATTTATACGAAATCCAAAACTCATTAAAAAACACTTTTAACAACAAATTTTTATTTACTAAAAAGTTTGTCCTAGACATCGAAAACAAAAATGACCAAGAAATTATAATAGAAGAAACACACGCACACACGTGCTCATAGAGGTTTGGACGAAAATCTTAAGCAAATTCTCAAACACTATTATTGGCCAACACTATATAAAACCCTTAAGCAACACATACGCTATTGTGAAATTTGTAATAAAAATAAATATAACAGAAACCCTAAGCAAATTCCTATTTCTAAAGCCCCTATTCCGGAGAGAGAAGGTGAACAATTACATATTGACATTTTTTATGCCCAAAAATTAACATTCTTGACATGCCTAGACGCATATTCTAAATTTTTAGTAATTAAGGAAATCAATGACAAATCAGATATGGCAAACAAAGTGTTGGAACTTATCCAAACTTTTTGGACAACGAACCTACGTTTTCTTCGACACAATTCAAATCGTCAATGTCTCGTTCAGGTATAGCGATTTATCATGCAGACCCCAGACACAGTTTAAGCAACGGTCAGGTAAAAAGAATTAATTCAACAATTATCGAAATTTCTCGTTGCATTCAAGAAGAATACAATATAATGGATCATTCTGAAGTCGTATACCGAGCAGTTAAAGAGTATAACAACACAATTCAATCGACAACTCAACAAAAACCATGTGACATATTATTTAACAAAATAGAACACTCAAAATTGTCAGAAAAATTAAAGTCAGCCCAAGCCAAAATGTTAGAGTACCATAACAAAAAGAGGTCACCAAAAAATTACCAAGTAGGTGAAATAATTTATGAAAAAAAACATGGCGAACGAAACAAACTACAACCTAGATTCAAAAAACAGGTAGTTAAAGAAGACTTAGGAAATAAAGTCAAAATAAACAATAGGGATCGTATTATTCACAAATACAATATCAAATTCTAACCTATTTTTTTGTTTTTTTAATATATTTTTAGAATGCACATTTTATGTATCTTATCTGTTTTACTGCCGTTTTGCGGTGCAGACATTATTAATTATTCAAATGATGACTATGTCCTATTTGAGGATACAGATTATCTTTTTTATACGAAGCATACGTTACTTATCTAAGTTTTTATAACAATATTTTTGAAAAAGAATTAAATTTTTTTAAAAACAAAAACAATACAATTGATTGGGAAGTAACCTTGGAATTGAATTTAATCAAAACACTTACACCTCACAAAATTGCCAAACGTAGTATCAATGAACTAGGCACAATTTTTAAATGGATTACAGGAACACCAGACCATGATGACATGATAACTATCCAAACTAAAATCAATGAACTTGTTCAAAACAATAATAAGCAAAATCAAATCAATTCTGCAATTTTCAAAGGAGTCACTAAAATCACAAATCTTTTAAGAGATATTAAATTTAATCAGGTATTATTTATGAAAAAATATCGACTTAAGTTGTTATTACTTGACCTACAAAATCTGCTGGATACTATCACATTTTCTAAAGCCAGAATATTGAATCCAAAAATCTTAAATAAACAAGACATGATAAATATATTTAATCACGAAACACTCAATATCACTCTAATCGATCTTTTAGACATTTCCTCTTTTTCGATCGTTTCATACCAAGGTTTAATCATAGTTTTTATAAAATACCCTACAATTAATTACAATTGTAAGTTATACCACGCTAAAGCCATATCCCAAACAGATGGAAAATTTTTCGTTAACGACAAAATTGCTAAATGTAATAACACGTTTTACCTCATTGATAACTTTAAAAGTGAAATTTATAATAGTTTTGCCCACATTAACTTTTAACCAAACTGTTTTGTAAATCTCCTTAATAAAAAATTTACAAGTTGTATAAAATAATCCGAAAAAAATAAACCAATAGAATTTATAACAGACGGCGTTTTTAGTTTCAGGCACAAACTGTATTAACGAAACCTGGCTTACAGGCATTTACCTTGTTACATTTAAAACCATAGTAACCATAAACAATGTTACCTACACCAATGTAAAAGAAAAAATTCTTAATTATGTAAAACACAATAAATTCACAAACTACCTAGTTAGTGAATATCAAGTTACTAATAATACGGAACTTCAATTAGAAAATACAAATATACTATCAAAAATTGTTATAAAATTAGAAAGTAATCATTCAAAAATAACCTTTTTATTATTTATATTAATTTTTATTTTTACTATGGTAAAGCTTCTTAAACGCTGCCCTTTAATAAATCCAAACCCCCTCAAAATGCTGACATTGAAATCGTCAAGTAATCAAAAGTACCATAACACTCACACTACAGAAACAGAGCTTGACATATTAAACCAATTAAACGAATAAATTGAATCTTTAAAAAGAAATCATTAAGAATCGGGGACGATTCTTTTTAAGAAAGGGAGGAGTTATCACCCAGCCCGCAAGGCAATTCTTATTGCAATCATAAACAACATTTCAATGTAAGTCGCTATCCCAATTACTTAGCCCTTTCAGACTTATTAGACCCGTTTTAATCACTACGCTGCAGATTTGCTAACATAAATATACAGATCCCCGGCTCTAACATAACCATAACAGCGCAACCACTTAACATAAAGATTCATATTCTAATGCGCAATTCATAACGTAAACTAAAGACCCAGTCTCTAGAATGCAACTGCTGACGTAAACATAATTCATATTCTCATGCGCAATTCATAACGTAAACTAAAGACCCAGTCTCTAGAACGCTATTGCTAACATAAACATAGCTGATTCGCAGCATAAGATCACCTTTTAAGCTTTAAGAGAATAAGCTTTATCATAACCATGGCTGACTTGCAGCATAAGTTCACAATTGTACTTTCGTTCTAATCTTGGATTCAAATAAATCGGAAGCCTTCAGCCTCCCACTTAAAAATATATTTTTTTCCAATTAGTAGCCACTAATTGGTTAATTTGCATACAGAAATTATTTGAATTTGCGATAGCTACCGCAAACACATGGCCAGCCTAAACTTATTATACCCTTGCAGAGGGTATTATAATTTTGTCGTGAAATGTGTAACGCATAGATATATATTCTTGACCAGCATCAACAGCCGAGTCGATAGAGCCATGTCCGTCTGTCCGTCTGTCCGTCTGACCGTCTGTCTGTCTCTATGCGACCTAGTCTCTCAGTTCTAAAGCTATCTTAATGAAACTTTGCAGAAGTCCCTTTTTCTGTTGCACGCAGCACATATGTCGAAACCAGCTGGATGCCTTAGGAACGATCGGTCGAAAATTAAGTTTTTGCATGAAAAAACATTTTGTTTATCAAGATATCTTGACCAAACTCGGCAATTATTAGTTTTACTATACTCCTCATATATAGGCAAAATCCTATTAAGATCGGATCACTATATCACATAACTGCCATAGGAACGACCGGTCGAAAATTAAGTTGTATGGACAAATTTTTTGTTTTTCACTATTTTTTGACTAAACTCTGCACTTATTAGTTTAACTATGCTCCTCATATAAATGCAAAATCCTTCCAACATCGAACCCCTATATCATATAGCTGCCATAGGAACGATCGGTCAGAAACCAGGTTTTTAATTCAAAATTTTTTTGGTTATCAAGATATCTTGACCAAACTCGGCATATACTATTTTCCCGGTACTTCTTAGATACGGGCAAAGAACAATGAAAAGGTTGGGCCTGCAAGGGTATTAGATCTTCGGCGTGCCGAAGATAGCCCTTCTTTCTCGTTTTCTTTGGTGTTTCTTAACCGATCTTGATGACATTTTTAGCAGCACATCTCATTGTACTATAAAATATTCGCGTTAAGGAAAACATGGAATGTAGTGTTAAGCGTTTGATTCCGAAAGCCGCTTTAGAAGCCACAATAGGAGAAGTTGGGTCACTTCCTGGCTTACTATTTATTGTACATAACGGACAAAGATTGTAAAAGGGCTGAGATAAGTCGGCTCTTTCCGACAGCCGCACCATTACCAACAAATTTTAAGAAGATGGATTTATTTTTAGCATTGTGCAAAACATGTGTAAAATATGTTTTCTGCTTTAAATGAAGTGGCCTGATTATATCTGCTAATATTTCATCTGAAACTATACTTGAACGTTTTATGAATCGGACATTGCTATCTTCTGAATCTAGATTCTCGTCATCTCTATTTTTGTTTAAGACAATTAAATGAGGATTTGAATCTATCATCTTCTATTTACTGATTTTCAAAATTTTCTTATTTTTCTGTCTCCACTGCATTTTCAAGAGCATGCTGAAGTTCACTGTCATCTAAGCTATTATATTTCCTTCGATTGGTCTCGAATAACTCCTGATTCTGGCCGCAAAACGATTTGCAGTCTCTTGCTACCAGCTCTACATTTTCATCCCTCCAAGGGACATACAACATAGCCAACTCTCGGAAATTATTGGTCCTATCAGTATTAATATTAAGTCTCCTACACCTAATTATAATAGGAGTGTTCCTCTTCGTTACGAACCCACGACCATCACAAAGTGCGTAAATTAATTGATGGGAAGCCCTTGGTGTTTCGATGTAATCAGTCATCATCTATATTTTGGCGAGTACCACTATGCCGTTTGCTATAACTGAAAAAAACAGCAAATTCAGCTAAGCGTAAACTATCGAAGGCGTCGGGACGCTGAACATAATGGTCTATAAGTTCTATTTACAATATTGATAAAAACCATTACTGTTTTCGGACAAAAGGCATACCTTAACAGCAATAAACGGCTTCCTGGGCGGATATTTCCGTATCTGAAATAAGCCCTTTTTCACAGGGACTTAATGTTAATATAATTAGGGATCTAATATAAACTAGATATCTATATTGGCTCGCTGCAGTAGAAGGAGGTGAGTATTATAAGCGTTAAGTTTAATTGCTGCGAATGATAGCTTTAAATATATTTTGTGCTTCTTAATACTTGACCTACAAAAAGCTATTGAAATTGCTAAGGAAATCTATGATTTCACTATCAAACGGATGTTCTAAATTCCCTGTATATTTTCAAAAATTTCGGTTAAAATCTTCATTTTTAGCATCTTCTATTGGAGATCGATTTTTTGTTTGGAGCATGGGAGGGTATGGAATACCAAATCCACATTATTTTTTGTCCTAGCTTCTCTCCTACATGAGTGCCCGTGATTCTGAAATTGAAATTGGAAAAATGGAGCCACATCCGGGCTATTTGTTTCAGTTGTGATAAACTGATCAATAAAGGATTTTACAGACAGAATCAGTCAAGTGAAGCTTCGGGGCATCTTTCAGCCAAAACATGCCATAAATGTGGGGAGAGAATCTTTGCTGAAACTCAGCTTGCCAATAGTATTTTATGACTCTGACTGCCATAAACACAACCTTCCTTTTTCATTAGTTTTAAAACCTGCCTATAACGAAAATCAAAATACCTTGCGCTGGTAACAGGGTCGGGTGTAATTAGACGGGCTTTATTTTCAAAACTTAAATTAGCTGCTAATTCTTCAGAAACGTCTTACTTGTCTACATTTTTAGTAAGTTAAACTAACAGTTCCGCCCATCTAGTTTCTGCTGCCGCAAATGTTATAAAAAAGGCCGGATGACCAGTCTGCCTAATCGTCGCTAGACCTTCTTCTTTTCTGCTGGAAGGCAAAGGCCCGCTGAATCACAGGATCTAAAGCTATTCCTTGCATGGCAATATTTTCGACAGGGACGTTTTCAAACTATGTTTCCTGGACTCCTGGATTAATATCGTCTATATTATTCTGCTTATTCATGGAGGCTTGAGCAGATCTTTCTTCTCGTTGCGATACTAAGTCCCTGTCTTCAGAAGATGCAACAAATGGAACCTCGCCAGACAGCATCAGACAACCACTGTTCTTTAAAATTGCTTTTTGTAAAGCTCGGTATTAGGTAAAAATGTTATTGCATAAAAAACTTTGGAGGTCCTAATTTGAGCCATGAAATCATCATCCATCCTTCGTTTGAGATGAATCTGAATCGCTCTCAATCAATGCCCTCGGAGGGGACGTTACAACATTGGCCACAGGAATTGGTACAATGAACACTGCCCATTTAATTGTATTTTGTCGACCATATCCTAAATGCTTAATAATTATAAAAAAAAGGCGTGGGGAAGTAAGTTTTTCCCCTAAGGGTGTTAAGCCTTTCACATAATCTTGAAGATCGGAAAAATCTTGTCAAATTGTTATAGAAGCCTTTGGTTTCTTACCTAGCTTAATACTACTTATACATGTTTTGCAAAAACAATATTTACTATTCTCCTAACTTAACTGCTTAACTTTTCTATTCTGAAAATAATGCGTGATCACTTTCCAATGGCATTAATAGACAATGTTGTACAGAAGCTGCAGAAAGGAAAAGTTTTCAATACGCTAGATTTAGCTAATGGGTATTTCCATGTTCCTATAAATGTAAGCTCGCGGAAATATACATCGTTTGTGACTAACTCCCCTGCTGTCTTTATGCGGTATATAATTGCAGTTTTGAGACCATTGATAGAGGACGTGTTAATCTGCTCCCATCGAGATCGGTTATGCTTCGCATAGACAAAGAAGAGTTGATCAATTGTGCAATCTATGTGTGCCATAAATAGCATATTCGAAAATTTCGGACGCTGTCTTGTACAGTGTCGGCAGTTTCACAACAGGAAAACACAAGAGTAGTGCCATAAGACTGCATTCATTAGAACATTACCCCTCTCTCGCGCTTTTTAGCTAAGTTGACTATTTAGAAGCTTAACTTTGACTTTAAAGTTAACAAATATAAATTAAATTAAAATTGATAAAAACCTTTTTAACTCTCAGCTTAGTAATTAGCCGAATGATTATACCTCTCCAACACTCAGTGGAGCTTCCAAAATTAACTGGTGGCACCCCAAAATAATAATTGAAAATATGAGGAAGAATCCATTATCTCCCAATACTAGTTCTAAGAGGCCAAGCAAAGATTTGAAGCTGGTCTCGCCCTCAGCATCAACTAGCCTGGTAACTCTAGCAACAGGTTTGCCTTGCTGGACATGGACATGGACATGGACATGGATGAAACCAGTGAAAGCTATGTTGACGAAAGTTCCAAAGCTAGAAATGAAGGCCCTACTAGCGCTTCCCAGCTGATCAGCAGAATATTACTAATATTACTACTACTAAGACAAAATTGATTCAAGTGGTAGAGCCAACAACCCATAACATAACGCAACTATAACTAACGAGCAGCTTCACGGTACCATTTTGTTGGTATTGGTATTGAGTTCCATACATATCAATTGAAGGAAAAGAAACATTACAGAATAGTAGTTAGGGGGCCAATTTTAAAATGGCTTTGATGCTCTGCAGGTACATAACCCAAGATCATGGAGTAACAGAGATGGAAAACTGAATATATTCTTCATTAATAAAAGGCCACGCGTAAAAATTAATGAAACACTGTTCCGAGAAAAAGTGAGGATAGAAAGAATGCGCAAAACATCTGAAATCCTCCAATGCATACGATGACAGGAATACGGTCACACAGCCAAATACCGCCGTCGTCATCCCAATTGTGCACGATGTGGTGAAGATCATCTCACCAAGCTATACGCACATCCTCAAGATGAACAGCCTTCCTGTATGCAATGTGGAGGGGATCTTATGGAAAGCTAAAAAGGTTGCCAGTGGTTCCAGGACTATCTTCGACGATCAATGTGTTCTTCAATGAAGCAATAGTCTCACATAACGAAAACAGCAGCAGCAGCAACCAACTCGACAGCAGCAAACACAACAAATACCTAACACTCCTAGAGTCAATACTGGAGGCAAGTCCTATGCCTCAATAGCAAGAAACGGCAACGAACCTGCCCAGTGCCGTCTACATGGTCTTCAAGCGCAAACACAGTTATTGAAGCCAAAAGAACATATTATGCAGAAGCAGCATTCAGTTGACGTTCAGTCACTATTGGAACAACAGCAACAGCAATTTTTGAAATGGCAACAACAGCTAAAACTACAGCAGCAGCAGAAATTCCGCTTGTGGCTTCCAGAGCAGCAACGAGAACACAACAACAACAAAAAGCAAAACAGTGAACGACTAGAACGGCTCGAAAAGATGTTTCATGAAATGCCCAAAACGATAAAGCAATGGACAGGGGATATACCGACACCAGCTGAAAACAACGCCTCACAATGAATTCACTCAAGATCCTTATCTGGAATGTAAATGGCATTGCAACAAAATCCAGAGGTTGAGCTCTTCGCGCTCAACAATAACATCGACATTCTGCTTCTAAGTGAGATCAGACTAAACCAAAAACAAATGTCTTCTACAAAAGCTTTCACAGGTTTGAGAGACATGGAATATAGCGCCATAAACTGCCCACCAAGGAATAGAATTGAAGAAAGGCACTTCACTGACATACTCGCTTCTTGCGGCCAAAGGTATCTGGTTGGTGGAGACTGGAATGCGCGACATTGGCTGTGGGGAGATACCTACAATTCACCCACGGGCCGAGACATAGTCGAAGCCATTACAGCCAGAGGAGCAAATATTCTTGCAACAGGATCACCAACTAGATATGTTTCATATGTTTATAGTCAATCCGGATACCGAATTCTTAAGCAAATATCTGCTAAAGCTGAGACTTAGAATCTGTTGTTGTTAATTTGAAAACAGATGGTTCTAATGTCAGGCCAAGCCCTCGATTAATCACCAACCGTACTGACATTATGTCTTTCAGACAACATCTTGAATGCTCCATTCAATTAAATCCGACCTTGGACTCTGGAGTAGACATTGGGAATGCAGTAGATTTTTTAACTGAAAATATATAAAGAGTTGCTACTACCACAACTCCACCCGATTCCGAGTCACGTCCCATTAGTTATGAGATTGTCCTCACGAGGGAGGCTAAAGAGCTAATCAAAACAAAGAAGTGGCCCCGAAGCAGAGCAATTCGATCTCACGATCGCGAGCTACGTAATCTCTTAAGGGAACTCAGAAGTCATTTCTTCGAGCAAAAGCTGGCTTCCATTGACTATACCGTTGATGCGAGCTACTTTCTATGGAAATGCACAAAATCGCTAAAACGACAACCCTTTAGACAGGTAACACTTCGATGTCCTGGTGGCGAACTTGCTAAAAACGAAAGAGAACAGGCTTATGCTTCCGGATATCATCTTGAGGCTCGTTTCACTCCTTATGACTTTGCAACTATTGCCGAAAAATAAAGCTCCTGGTATCGAAAGGATTTTAATACTACGTTGAGCGCCATGCCTACAAGAGCGCTTCTTCATATAGTGGTAATTTTTAATGCTATTATCAGGCTCCAAGTATTCCCAAAGCAATGGAAATTAGCAGCGATTCTGATGATTCTTAAGCCAGGCAAAATAGAAGTTGACCCTGAGTCGTATCGTACATATAAGTCTTTTACCCTCCCTGTCTGAATTATGGGAGAGGAATATTGCCAATCGAATTACCGCCATTATAAGCCAATGCAATATCTTGCCTTATCACCAATTCGGCTTTTGAGGGGGACACGGCATTGTGGAACAGTCTCGTTGGAAAATATTTCTGAAAGATTTTGAGAATGAATTTGAGCATCGTGCAGGATCGAAGATGAAACACGTCGATGCTTTAAGTAGAGTGAATTTTTGATTTTGCAGGATTCTTCAAGATATAAAATAAAACAAGCCCAGCGTCAAAATGGGTAGATAAATTTAATTTGTCAAGTTTTAGAGACAGGTATCCATGGCGATTTCTTTTTATAGCCTGAACACATTAAACATTTTTAAAAAGGGCATAATTCATTTGTACAAATGTATGTAACAGGCCAACAGCGGCATTCCGACCCCATAAAGTATATATCAGCATCAATAGACGAGTCGATCTAGCCATGTCCGTCTATCTGTCCGTCCGTTGTCGACCCGGATATCTCTAGGACATGTAGCTTCTAGAACAATGTATATATATGAAGCATCTTTCCTTGTATAGCTATCTCCACCACCCCCTATCACCACATAAACTTAAATCAACTTTAATGGGTAAAAGTCGCAAGGTAGCTATATATCAAATACATAGACCAATATTTACTACCTACCAAGTTAAACTACAATTTTAAAACAGTAGTCATTTTAATGAATATACGAATATTTTATAGCGCAACAAGCTCTTCTGAATATTTCATCAAACCATCAGGTTAAGAAACACATAAGTGTTTTTGGCAGCTAGCACAAATTTCAAGAGTTTCTGTATACACATATGTACACATACTTGTACGCGTGTCTTTATTGAATTCTCAATATAATCAGCCTTGCAATTGCGATTGTTTGTTGCGCTGCTGTGTGTATGAGCTGATCTCTTATTACTTTTTATACCGTTGCAAAGGGTATTATAAATTTGTCGTGAAATGTGCAACGCATAGAAGGAGACATCTCCGACCCCGTAAAGTATACAGTTTCTTGATCAGCATCAACAGCCGAGTCGATATAGCTATGCCCGTCTGTCCGTCTGACTGTCTTTCCGTCTATCCGTCTGTCTGTTTCAATGCGAAATAGTCTCTCAATTTTAAAGCTATCTTAATTAAACTTTGCAGAAGTCCATTTTTCTGTTGCACGCAGCACATATGTCAAAACCAGCTGGATCGGACCACTATTGTGGTATGATATTCATATAACTGCCATAGGAACGATCGGTCGAAAATTTAGTTCTTGTATGAAAAAAAAGTTTGTTTATCAAGCAATCTTCACCAAACTCGGCATTAATTAGTTTTACTATGCTCCTCATATATATGCAAAATCCTATTAAGATCGGACGAATATATCATATAGCTGCCATAGGAACGATCGGTCGAAAATTAAGTTGTTGTACGAAAAAACATTTTGCTTTTCAAGATATATTGATCAAAATTGGCATTTATTAGTAACACTATCGGACCACTATATCATATAGCTGCCCTAGGAACGATCGGTCGAAAACTAGGTTTTTGATTATAAGCCCTTTTTATACCCTGAACCCATTAAAAATGGGTATAAGGGTACATTGTATTTGTGCAAAATCCAAATGTATGTAACAGGCAGAAGGAAGCATCTCCGACCCCATAAAGTATATATAATCTTGATCAGCATCAATAGCCGAGTCGATCTAGCCATGTCCGTCTGTCTGTCCATCCGTCCGTCCGTATGTACGAACACAAGGATCTCAGAACCTATAAGAGCTAGGGAAATTTTAGATGTAGATGCTTCTAGTTCCCGCGCAGTTCGAGTTTGTTTCCGATTATCGATAGCTTACTCCGTTTCAAAGCAATCGATAAAAATCGATATCTATATCCTGTTTTTTGGGCAACTTTGGACAATAATAACAGCTAGAGTCACCAAACTTGACATATAGCTTCTAAAATGGAATATATATAACATTTAGAGTTGGAAGAAGAGGGTTCAGGGTATCCCCTAGTCGGGAGCTCCCGACTAGAACCTCTTTCTTGTTTTTTATTAAAATATTGTGACTTAATACCATAGAAATTATAAAGCAAAAAATACTGAAAATATAAGGTTACAGCTTATTTTACTTGGGCAGGTACTTGGGATATGGATAACTTTACTATGGGGGTAAAAGCTTCGACTGAACTATACATGCTTTGTGATTTGTGTTATCAGCATTTTGCAGCAAAATATCTTTTAAAGTTTGAAGGAACATTAGTTTGTCCATCCTACTCTCCATAAAAGTTAAGTTTCCAGAACCTCCAGCTGGCATACAGGCCCAAACTAAAGACAATATAAACACTAAAATGAATAACGCCCACACATTTGAATGGGACGCAAAATATCTAACCTGGCCTTTCATCTGCCTTCGAGGCTTCGCACGACATGCCTGTCGACTGGCTGTTCGTTCTCCAAAAACCAGAGGAACGAATGCCGAAGTCGCGGCTTGCTGATGTTGACTCGAGCAACGAAGTTACTCGCCAGCCTGAGCGAAAATCATGATTTATTTAAATGATAAATTGCCCTAGATACATTTTACAGGAAAATTTAAAAATTAAATAATGTTTACGCACATGGAGTTATTTTAATTTTGTTTTTGGACAGTGTATGCTCGGGAGAAGTTCTTGTTTCAGCCAACGTCATGCAAGCACCTTTGTTTGTGTGCGTGGATTATGCATGCATAAGTACATCAAAATATGTATATACATCTATACATATGTGTTGTTATTCAATGCTCTGGCTTTAGCTGGCAAGAAATTAATTTTGTTAATTTTCTAGCGCTGATCATGACCTACCCCAAATTTTTATTCATTTATGAATGCATGTTGTGTACTGAGGTTGGCTACGTAGAAAATATGTATTTTTAAGTCGATGCAAATATTTTTATAACTTCTTTAAATTATATTAATAATTTAATTATTAATATTTTTAAGTAATAACAGTTAAATTAAGAAATAAAAGTGCAATTTGTTGTTTAAAAGATAAACTTTATTAATTTTTTTTTATTTTTTATACAATTATTAATAGATATTTATATTTGATTTTTTTTTCTTAATGGGAAAACAAATTAATTTAATTTAAACGAGAAAGGCTATCTTCGGCAAGCCGAAGATCTAATACCCTTGCAGACCCAACCTTTTCATAATGGTTATAGTGCTTTGGCCGTGTCAAGAAGCACAGGGAAAATTGTTAATGCCAAGTTTGGTCGATTTCTTTATAAACAAAAAAGGTTTTTAATCAAAAACCTAGTTTTCGACCGATCGTTCCTAAGGCAGATATATGATATAGTAGTCCGATGTAAATCTGATGTGAAATCTATAAATGCCGTTTTAATCAAAATATCTTGAATGACAAAAAAGTTTTCCATACCACAACATAAATTTTAACCGATCGTTCCTGTGGCAGCTATATGATATAGTGTACCGATCTTAATAGGATTTTGCATTTATATGAAGAGCATAGTAAAACTAATAAATGTCGAGTTGGGTCAAGGTATCTTGAAAAACAAAATGTTTTTTCATACAACTTAATTTTTACCGATCGTTCCTATGGCAGCTATATGATATCGTGGTCCGATCTTAATAGGATTTTGCCTATATATGATGAGTATAGTAAAACTAATAAATACCGAGTTTGGTCAAGATATCATTAAAAATAAAATGTTTTCTCATACAACAACAGTAAGCGTTCGATAAGGTGTGGCACGATGGATTACTGTGCAAAATAAAAAACCTTTAACCTGCACCGTACTATGGCCTTTTAAGGTCATATCTGGAAGTACGAGAGTGCGAGGTCAAGGTAAGGGACACACACTCGTCCACTTATACTATGAGAGCAAGTGTGCCGCAGCGCAGTGATCTTGCTCCGCTGCTCTTTTCGTTACATACCTCAGATATACCCAGCCCTACCTTTCAAAAGAATTAACCCTTGTTTCACCCTCAAAATGCGGATGCATACCCCTCCAATCTAGCTTGAGGGGGTTGCCCTGGAGCCACAAGCTAAGTATCTCGGCATCACCTTGGGCAAGCGCCTTACCTTAAAGCTACGGTAAAACGGTGTCGTCAAAGACTGCAACAACTGCGGTGGCTTAACATTAAAAGGAGCACCTTGCCGCTTAGATGCAAAAGAGCTGTACACGTGTACTGTATCTTGCCGATATAGCTTTATAGAGTACAGATTTGAGGGAATGCAGCCAAATGCAAATGAATTCGTTTACAGTATTGCAGAATCGGGAACTGCGACAGATAACCAACTGGTACGTAAGCGGTTCTATATTCCATAAAGATATCAAAGTGCAGTTGAAAAACAGATTAGAAGCCACACAAATAGATACAGCGAAAGATTGCTGAGACATCGCAGCCTGCTCCCAAGAGGACTACACCCTGCCCGACCTTTAAGGTAACTCAAACGGCAAGGGTTTGCCAAGACAATTGGGCGTCAGTAAGACCAACTGCATTTAAAATCCTCATACTGCATTATGGTTCTCGGCACTAAATTACATTTTCAATCCATGTTTTGTGAAGGTACTAAATTATGATTGTACAGGTTCAAAATTTAATTATAATTAATTAAAAAAAAAAAAATGATAGAGGAACGTAGCCCGATTTTATACACGTACGATAAATTGATCCCTTTCCTAGATGAACAAGAGGGATTCGAAAAGTTTCAAACGGTTAAGACTCACACCAGTGTCAGGCCTGCGTACCAATTGGGAAAATTGTCGGGTCTTGCAAAGAAAGTAATCGAAGATTCAACCATAAGACCATCAAGAGAACAGACTTTGGCTGTCGATAGTTTTCCAGTTCAACCAGATAGGAAATGTATTCAACATTATTTGGGTCTTACTTCCTATTTCCATTGATTTGTGAAATACTTAGCCGTTGATGCTAAGCCATTGACGAATGTGCTGTGAAAGGACGTTACTTTGAAATGGGAGTAGAAGAGTTAGCATCTTTTCATCAGTTAAAGTTATGCCTCACTAGCTCTCCCAGGATGAACCAGAGGTTGCCGTCAAAGTGTCTCGTTGGAAAATATTTCTGAAAGATTTTGAGAATGAATTTGAGCATCGTTCAGAATCGAAGATGAAGCACGTCAATGCTTTAAGTAGAGTGAATTTTTGATTTTGCAGGATTCTTTAAAATATAAAATAAAACAAGCCCAACGTCAAAATGGGTAGATAAATTCGATTTGTCAAGTTTTAGAGACAGGTATCCATGGCGATTTCTTTTTATACCCTGAACCCATTAAACATTTTTAAAAAGGGCATAATTCATTTGTACAAATGTATGTAACAGGCCAACAGCGGCATTCCGACCCCATAAAGTATATATCAGCATCAATAGACGAGTCGATTTAGCCATGTCCGTCTATCTGTCCGTCCGTTGTCGACCCGGACATCTCTAGGACATGTAGCTTCTAGAACAATGTATATATATGAAACATCTTTCGTTGTATAGCTATGTCCACCAACCCCTATCACCACATAAACTTAAATCAAGTAAAAACACCAATTAGTATTGCCCACTAAGTTAAGGCACAACTTTAATGGGTAAAAGACACAAGGTAGCTATAAATCAAATACATAGACCAATTTTAACTACCTACCAACTTAAACTACAATTTTAAAACAGTAGTCTTTTAATGAATATACGAATATTTTATAGCACAATAAGCTCTACTGAACATTTCATCAAGCCATCAGGTTAAGAAACACATAAGTGTTTTTGGAAGCTAGCACAAATTTCAAGAGTTTCTGTATACACATATGAACACATACTTGTACGCGCGTCTTTATTGAATTCTCAATATAATCAGCCTTGCAATTGCGATTGTTTCTTGCGCTGCTGTGTGTATGAGCTGATCTCTTATTACTTTTATATACCGTTGCAAAGGGTATTATAAATTTGTCGTGAAATGTACAACGCATAGAAGGAGGCATCTCCCACCCCATAAAGTATATATAGTCTTGATCAGCATCAACAGCCGAGTCGATATAGCCGTCTGTCTGTTTCTATGCGAACTAGTCTCTCAGTTTTAAAACTATCTTAATGAAATTTTGCAGAAGTCCGTCTTTCTGCTGCATGCAGCACATATGTGAAAACCAGCTGGATCGGACCACTATATCATATAGATGCCATAGGAAAGATCGGCCGAAAATTAAGTTTTTGTATGAAAAAACATATTGTTTTTCAAGATATCTTGACCAAACTCGGCATTTATGAGTTTTACTTTACTCCTCAAATATATGCAAAATCCTATTAAGATCGGACCACTATATCATATAGCTGCCATTGGATCGATCGCTCGATAATTAAGTTTCTGTATGAAAAAACATTTTGTATTACAAGATATCTTGACCAAACTCGGAATTTATTAGTTTTACTAAGCTCCTCATATATATGCGAAATCCTATTAAGATCGGACCACTTTATTATATAGCTGCCATAGGAACGATCGGTCGAAAATTAAGATTTTGTATGAAAATACATTTTGTTTATCAAGATATCTTGACCAAACTCGGCATTTATGAGTTTTACTTTACTCCTCAAATATATGCAAAATCCTATTAAGATCGGACCACTATATCATATAGCTGCCATTGGATCGATCGCTCGATAATTAAGTTTCTGTATGAAAAAACATTTTGTATTACAAGATATCTTGACCAAACTCGGCATTTATTAGTTTTACTATGCTCCTCATATATGTGCAATATCCTATTAAGATCGGACCACTATATCATATAGCTGCCATTGGATCGATCGGCCGAAAATTAAGTTTTTGTATGAAAAAACATTTTGTTTTACAAGATATCTTGACCAAACTCGGCATTTACTATTTTCCCGGTACTTCTTAGATAACGGCAAAGCACTATGAGCATTATGAAAAAGTTGGGTCTGCAAGGGTATTAGATCTTCGGCGTGCCGAAGATAGCTCTTCTTTCTCGTTTCATTGTCGAGTCGTTTGTTTTGATTATGGTTGTTGTTGGTTCTTATGGAATGTGTTTTGAAGTTGTCACTGAAGTGTGGGCATCTGCAGACAGCCGGGTGTTGTGTTTGCAATTTTTGTTTGCAACCTCGTTCTCGCTCAGGAAGTATTTCTAAAAAGAGAGTTTGATCCAAACGCCTGCTCTTTCTCTTTATTACTCAATGGCTGTATCTGTTTATTACTCTTTGACTCTATGGCTGATTATATTGAGAATTCAATAAAGATGCGCACACAAGTATGTGTACATATGTATATACAGAAACTCTTGAAATTTGTGATAGCTGCCAAAAACACTTTTGTGTTTCTTAACCTGATAGTTTGATGAAATGTTCAGTAGAGCTTATTGTGCTATAAAATATTCATATACTTATAAAAAGACTACTGTTTTAAAATTGTAGTTTAAGTTGGTGGTAAGTTAAAATTGATCTATGTATTTCATTTATAGCTATGTTATGACTTTTACCCATTTTTTAATGGGTCCGGGTATAAAAAAGTATATACCTCAACGGAGCTCGAACACGCGACAGACCACACTTGTTGCCACCACTTATTGTTGAGTAGTTACTCAACGGCAAAAAAAACAACTTATTTTTAATGAGATAAAACGAATTAAGGTAGAAACACAAACACACAGCAAAGAATACAATACAATCATAATGGCAATGCTATTGATAGAATTCAATGAAGAAGCTCATGAATGTGCGTGTGTACATGAATACAAAAATTCTTACGCTTTGCGCTAATTGCCCCAAACTGGAAGCCAGTCGAAACACATTTTCTTTAATAACTTTTGTGTTTCTAAACCGATCTGGTAGTAGTAGATCTTATTGTACTAATGAATTTTCGTGTATTCTTGAAATTACAATTACATTAAAGTTGTGCCTTAACTTGGTGGTGTATTTACTTGATTTATAGCTATGTTGGGAGAGGGGGTGGTGGAGATAGCTATAAAACGAAAGATGTTTCATATATATACATTGTTCTTCAAGCAAAATGTTCTAGAGATGTCCGCGTCGACGAACGGATGGACATATAGACGGACATGGCTAGATCGATTCGGCTATTGATGCTGATATATACTTTATGGGGTCGGGATGCCGCTGTTGGCCTGTTACATACATTTGTAAAAGTGAATTATACCCCTTCTAAAAAAGTTTAATGGGTTCAGGGTATAAAAAGAAATCGCAATGGATACTTGTCTCTAAAACTTGACAAATTGAATTTATCTACCCATTTTGACGCTGGGCTTGTTTTATTTTATATCTTGAAGAATCCTGCAAAATCAAAAATTCACTCTACTTTCTTCTTCGATCCTGCACGATGCTCAAATTCATTCTCAAAATCTCTCAGAAATATTTTCCAACGAGACACTATGACGAAAACCTCCGGCTTGCGCATCTTCATGACAAATATATTTCAGTCAGTAACAATCTTTATCTTTCAACAAGCCTCTCTCCCAGCAAGTAAATTCTCTACTTCTTCAAGGCTTGTACTATAGCGAGTACTTTTAGCTCGTCAGACGGATACTTTTCATGGCTGCTGTTGTTTTCCGGCTTATATACTCTTCCAGATGGTAATACTGATCCTCTGAATCGTTTTGTTAAAGGACAGCTCTATACCCGGACTCTTTTGGTCAAACAACTTCAGCCCGGGAGAGCTAGTAAGGCATAACTTTAACTGATGAAAAGATGCTAACTCTTCTACTCCCATTTCAAAGTAACGTCCTTTCACAGCACATTCGTCAATGGCTTAGCATCAACGGCTAAGTATTTCACAAATCAATGGAAATAGGAAGTAAGACCCAAATAATGTTGAATACATTTCCTATCTGGTTGAACTGGAAAACTATCGACAGCCAAAGTCTGTTCTCTTGATGGTCTTATGGTTGAATCTTCGATTACTTTCTTTGCAAGACCCGACAATTTTCCCAATTGGTACGCAGGCCTGACACTGGTGTGAGTCTTAACCGTTTGAAACTTTTCGAATCCCTCTTGTTCATCTAGAAAAGGGATCAATTTATCGTACGTTTATAAAATCGGGCTACCTTACTCTATAATTTTTTTTTTAAATTTATTATAATTAAATTTTGAACCTGTACAATCATAATTTAGTACCTTCACAAAACATGGATTGAAAATGTAATTTAGTGCCGAGAACCATAACGCAGTATGAGGATTTTAAATGCAGTTGGTCTTACTGACGCCCAATTGTCTTGGCAAACCCTTGCCGTTTGAGTTACCTTAAAGGTCGGGTATGTCAGGCTGCGAAGTCTCAGCAATCTTTCGCTGTATCTATTTGTGTGCCTTCTAATCTGTTTTTCAACTGCACTTTGAGATCTTTATGGAATATAGAACCGCTTACGTACCAGTTGGTTATCTGTCGCAGTTCCCGATTCTGCAATACTGTAAACGAATTCATTTGCATTTGGCTGCATTCCCTCAAATCTGTACTCTATAAAGCTATATCGGCAAGATACAGTACACGTGTACAGCTCTTTTGAATCTAAGCGGCAAGGTGCTCCTTTTATTGTTAAGCCACCGCAGTTGTTGCAGTCTTTGACGACACCGTTTTACCGTACCTTTAAGGTAAGGCGCTTGCCCAAGGTGATGCCGAGATACTTAGCTTGTGGCTCCAGGAAAACACCCTCAAGCTAGATTGGAGGGGTATGCATCCGCATTTTGAGGGTGAAACAAGGGTTAATTCTTTTGAAAGGTAGGGCTGGGTATATCTGAGGTATGCAACGAAAAGAGCAGCGGAGCAAGATAACTGCGCTGCGGCACACTTGCTCTCATAGTATAAGTGGACGAGTGTGTGTCCCTTACCTTGACCTCGCACTCTCGTACTTCCAGATATGACCTTAAAAGGCCATAGTACGGTGCAGGTTAAAGGTTTTTTATTTTGCACAGTAATCCATCGTGCCACACCTTATCGAATGCTTACTGCATATCAATAAAGACGGCGTTGGAGAACTCTGCGTCGTCAAAAACCTGCATGATGTGCTTCACCAATCTGTGGACCTGTTCCACAATGCCGTGTCCCCCTCGAAAGCCGAATTGATGATAAGGCAAGATATTGCATTGGCTTATAAAGGCGGCAATCCGATTGGCAATAGTCTTCTCCCATTATTCAGACAGGGAGGGTAAAAGACTTATATGTACGATACGAATCAGGAACTTCTGGTTTGCCTGCCATGTGAATCATCAGAATCGCTGCTCATTTCCATTGCTATGGAATACTTGGAGCCTGATCGTAGCATTAAAAATTAACACTATATGAAGGAGCGCTCTTGTAGGCAAGGCTTTGTTTTATTTTTCGGCAACAGTTGGATTGCGTCAGTTATTTCTTCAATCCTTATACGCTTAATAAGCAGGGACATCTGCAGTGGGGTCTACAGAGTCTAATGGGTCTCCCTAGTTGGCCTGTAGGTGAGTGACTGGAAACATATGGGTATCTAGTCGGTGATCCTATTGCAAGAATATTTGCTCCTCTTGCTGTAATGGCTTCGACTATGTCTCGGCCCGTGGGTTTACTGTAGGTATCTTCCCACAGCCAATGTCGCGCATTCCAGTCTCCACCAACCAGATACCTTTGGCCGCAAGAAGCGAGTATGTCAGTGAAGTGCCTTTCTTCAATTCTATACCTCGGTAGGCAGTATATAAAGCCATATTCCATGCCTCTCAAACCTGTGACAGCTTTTATAAAAGACATTTGTATCGCTCTCGTTTCAATTACTCTTTGTGGAAAAGGCGGAGACAACTCCTCACAACTTTCGCCGCTCCTCCGACTCTGTGATTGTGGCGTAAGCTGGATAGAAGTTATACCCGTATATTTTGACAGTTTCCCCTCGGTTTAGTCTGATCTCACTTAGAAGCAGAATGTCGATGTTATTGTTGAGCGCGAAGAGCTCAACCTCTGGATTTTGTTGCAATGCCATTGACATTCCAGATAAGGATCTTGAGTGAATTTATTGTGAGGCCTTGTTTTTAGCTGGTGAGTCGGTATATCCCCTGTCCATTGCTTTATCGTGTTGGACAAGGGTATTAGATCTTCGGCGTGCCGAAGATAGCTCTTCTTTCTCGTTTCATTGTCGAGTCGTTTGTTTTGATTATGGTTGTTGTTGGTTCTTATGGAATGTGTTTTGAAGTTGTCACTGAAGTGTGGGCATCTGCAGACAGCCGGGTGTTGTGTTTGCAATTTTTGTTTGCAACCTCGTTCTCGCTCAGGAAGTATTTCTAAAAAGAGAGTTTGATCCAAACGCCTGCTCTTTCTCTTTATTACTCAATGGCTGTATCTGTTTATTACTCTTTGACTCTATGGCTGATTATATTGAGAATTCAATAAAGATGCGCACACAAGTATGTGTACATATGTATATACAGAAACTCTTGAAATTTGTGATAGCTGCCAAAAACACTTTTGTGTTTCTTAACCTGATAGTTTGATGAAATGTTCAGTAGAGCTTATTGTGCTATAAAATATTCATATACTTATTAAAAGACTACTGTTTTAAAATTGTAGTTTAAGTTGTTGGGTAGTTAAAATTGATCTATGTATTTCATTTATAGCTATGTTATGACTTTTACCCATTTTTTAATGGGTCCGGGTATAAAAAAGTATATACCTCAACGGAGCTCGAACACGCGACAGACCACACTTGTTGCCACCACTTATTGTTGAGTAGTTACTCAACGGCAAAAAAACCAACTTATTTTTAATGAGATAAAACGAATTAGGTAGAAACACAAACACACAGCAAAGAATACAATACAATCATAATGGCAATGCTGTTGATAGAATTCAATGAAGAAGCTAATGAATGTGCGTGTGTACATGTATACAAAAATTCTTACGCTTTGCGCTAATTGCCCCAAACTGGAAGCCAGTCGAAACACATTTTCTTTAATAACTTTTGTGTTTCTAAACCGATCTGGTAGTAGTAGATCTTATTGTACTAATGAATTTTCGTGTATTCTTGAAATTACAATTACATTAAGGTTGTGCCTTAACTTGGTGGTGTATTTACTTGATTTATAGCTATCTTGGGAGAGGGGGGTGGTGGAGATAGCTATAAAACGAAAGATGTTTCATATATATACATTGTTCTTCAAGCAAAATGTTCTAGAGATGTCCGCGTCGACGAACGGATGGACATATAGACGGACATGGCTAGATCGATTCGGCTATTGATGCTGATATATACTTTATGGGGTCGGGATGCCGCTGTTGGCCTGTTACATACATTTGTAAAAGTGAATTATACCCTTTTTAAAAAAGTTTAATGGGTTCAGGGTATAAAAAGAAATCGCAATGGATACTTGTCTCTAAAACTTGACAAATTGAATTTATCTACCCATTTTGACGCTGGGCTTGTTTTATTTTATATCTTGAAGAATCCTGCAAAATCAAAAATTCACTCTACTTAAAGCATCGACGTGTTTCATCTTCGATCCTGCACGATGCTCAAATTCATTCTCAAAATCTCTCAGAAATATTTTCCAACGAGACACTATGACGAAAACCTCCGGCTTGCGCATCTTCATGACAAATATATTTCAGTCAGTAACAATCTTTATCTTTCAACAAGCCTCTCTCCCAGCAAGTAAATTCTCTACTTCTTCAAGGCTTGTACTATAGCGAGTACTTTTAGCTCGTCAGACGGATACTTTTCATGGCTGCTGTTGTTTTCCGGCTTATATACTCTTCCAGATGGTAATACTGATCCTCTGAATCGTTTTGTTAAAGGACAGCTCTATACCCGGACTCTTTTGGTCAAACAACTTCAACCCGGGAGAGCTAGTAAGGCATAACTTTAACTGATGAAAAGATGCTAACTCTTCTACTCCCATTTCAAAGTAACGTCCTTTCACAGCACATTCGTCAATGGCTTAGCATCAACGGCTAAGTATTTCACAAATCAATGGAAATAGGAAGTAAGACCCAAATAATGTTGAATACATTTCCTATCTGGTTGAACTGGAAAACTATCGACAGCCAAAGTCTGTTCTCTTGATGGTCTTATGGTTGAATCTTCGATTACTTTCTTTGCAAGACCCGACAATTTTCCCAATTGGTACGCAGGCCTGACACTGGTGTGAGTCTTAACCGTTTGAAACTTTTCGAATCCCTCTTGTTCATCTAGGAAAGGGATCAATTTATCGTACGTGTATAAAATCGGGCTACCTTACTCTATAATTTTTTTTTTTAAATTTATTATAATTAAATTTTGAACCTGTACAATCATAATTTAGTACCTTCACAAAACATGGATTGAAAATGTAATTTAGTGCCGAGAACCATAACGCAGTATGAGGATTTTAAATGCAGTTGGTCTTACTGACGCCCAATTGTCTTGGCAAACCCTTGCCGTTTGAGTTACCTTAAAGGTCGGGTATGTCAGGCTGCGAAGTCTCAGCAATCTTTCGCTGTATCTATTTGTGTGCCTTCTAATCTGTTTTTCAACTGCACTTTGAGATCTTTATGGAATATAGAACCGCTTACGTACCAGTTGGTTATCTGTCGCAGTTCCCGATTCTGCAATACTGTAAACGAATTCATTTGCATTTGGCTGCATTCCCTCAAATCTGTACTCTATAAAGCTATATCGGCAAGATACAGTACACGTGTACAGCTCTTTTGAATCTAAGCGGCAAGGTGCTCCTTTTATTGTTAAGCCACCGCAGTTGTTGCAGTCTTTGACGACACCGTTTTACCGTACCTTTAAGGTAAGGCGCTTGCCCAAGGTGATGCCGAGATACTTAGCTTGTGGCTCCAGGAAAACACCCTCAAGCTAGATTGGAGGGGTATGCATCCGCATTTTGAGGGTGAAACAAGGGTTAATTCTTTTGAAAGGTAGGGCTGGGTATATCTGAGGTATGCAACGAAAAGAGCAGCGGAGCAAGATAACTGCGCTGCGGCACACTTGCTCTCATAGTATAAGTGGACGAGTGTGTGTCCCTTACCTTGACCTCGCACTCTCGTACTTCCAGATATGACCTTAAAAGGCCATAGTACGGTGCAGGTTAAAGGTTTTTTATTTTGCACAGTAATCCATCGTGCCACACCTTATCGAATGCTTACTGCATATCAATAAAGACGGCGTTGGAGAACTCTGCGTCGTCAAAAACCTGCATGATGTGCTTCACCAATCTGTGGACCTGTTCCACAATGCCGTGTCCCCCTCGAAAGCCGAATTGATGATAAGGCAAGATATTGCATTGGCTTATAAAGGCGGCAATCCGATTGGCAATAGTCTTCTCCCATTATTCAGACAGGGAGGGTAAAAGACTTATATGTACGATACGAATCAGGAACTTCTGGTTTGCCTGCCATGTGAATCATCAGAATCGCTGCTCATTTCCATTGCTATGGAATACTTGGAGCCTGATCGTAGCATTAAAAATTAACACTATATGAAGGAGCGCTCTTGTAGGCAAGGCTTTGTTTTATTTTTCGGCAACAGTTGGATTGCGTCAGTTATTTCTTCAATCCTTATACGCTTAATAAGCAGGGACATCTGCAGTGGGGTCTACAGAGTCTAATGGGTCTCCCTAGTTGGCCTGTAGGTGAGTGACTGGAAACATATGGGTATCTAGTCGGTGATCCTATTGCAAGAATATTTGCTCCTCTTGCTGTAATGGCTTCGACTATGTCTCGGCCCGTGGGTTTACTGTAGGTATCTTCCCACAGCCAATGTCGCGCATTCCAGTCTCCACCAACCAGATACCTTTGGCCGCAAGAAGCGAGTATGTCAGTGAAGTGCCTTTCTTCAATTCTATACCTCGGTAGGCAGTATATAAAGCCATATTCCATGCCTCTCAAACCTGTGACAGCTTTTATAAAAGACATTTGTATCGCTCTCGTTTCAATTACTCTTTGTGGAAAAGGCGGAGACAACTCCTCACAACTTTCGCCGCTCCTCCGACTCTGTGATTGTGGCGTAAGCTGGATAGAAGTTATACCCGTATATTTTGACAGTTTCCCCTCGGTTTAGTCTGATCTCACTTAGAAGCAGAATGTCGATGTTATTGTTGAGCGCGAAGAGCTCAACCTCTGGATTTTGTTGCAATGCCATTGACATTCCAGATAAGGATCTTGAGTGAATTTATTGTGAGGCCTTGTTTTTAGCTGGTGAGTCGGTATATCCCCTGTCCATTGCTTTATCGTGTTGGACAAGGGTATTAGATCTTCGGCGTGCCGAAGATAGCTCTTCTTTCTCGTTTCATTGTCGAGTCGTTTGTTTTGATTATGGTTGTTGTTGGTTCTTATGGAATGTGTTTTGAAGTTGTCACTGAAGTGTGGGCATCTGCAGACAGCCGGGTGTTGTGTTTGCAATTTTTGTTTGCAACCTCGTTCTCGCTCAGGAAGTATTTCTAAAAAGAGAGTTTGATCCAAACGCCTGCTCTTTCTCTTTATTACTCAATGGCTGTATCTGTTTATTACTCTTTGACTCTATGGCTGATTATATTGAGAATTCAATAAAGATGCGCACACAAGTATGTGTACATATGTATATACAGAAACTCTTGAAATTTGTGATAGCTGCCAAAAACACTTTTGTGTTTCTTAACCTGATAGTTTGATGAAATGTTCAGTAGAGCTTATTGTGCTATAAAATATTCATATACTTATTAAAAGACTACTGTTTTAAAATTGTAGTTTAAGTTGTTGGGTAGTTAAAATTGATCTATGTATTTCATTTATAGCTATGTTATGACTTTTACCCATTTTTTAATGGGTCCGGGTATAAAAAAGTATATACCTCAACGGAGCTCGAACACGCGACAGACCACACTTGTTGCCACCACTTATTGTTGAGTAGTTACTCAACGGCAAAAAAAACAACTTATTTTTAATGAGATAAAACGAATTAGGTAGAAACACAAACACACAGCAAAGAATACAATACAATCATAATGGCAATGCTGTTGATAGAATTCAATGAAGAAGCTAATGAATGTGCGTGTGTACATGTATACAAAAATTCTTACGCTTTGCGCTAATTGCCCCAAACTGGAAGCCAGTCGAAACACATTTTCTTTAATAACTTTTGTGTTTCTAAACCGATCTGGTAGTAGTAGATCTTATTGTACTAATGAATTTTCGTGTATTCTTGAAATTACAATTACATTAAAGTTGTGCCTTAACTTGGTGGTGTATTTACTTGATTTATAGCTATCTTGGGAGAGGGGGGTGGTGGAGATAGCTATAAAACGAAAGATGTTTCATATATATACATTGTTCTTCAAGCAAAATGTTCTAGAGATGTCCGCGTCGACGAACGGATGGACATATAGACGGACATGGCTAGATCGATTCGGCTATTGATGCTGATATATACTTTATGGGGTCGGGATGCCGCTGTTGGCCTGTTACATACATTTGTAAAAGTGAATTATACCCTTTTTAAAAAAGTTTAATGGGTTCAGGGTATAAAAAGAAATCGCAATGGATACTTGTCTCTAAAACTTGACAAATTGAATTTATCTACCCATTTTGACGCTGGGCTTGTTTTATTTTATATCTTGAAGAATCCTGCAAAATCAAAAATTCACTCTACTTAAAGCATCGACGTGTTTCATCTTCGATCCTGCACGATGCTCAAATTCATTCTCAAAATCTCTCAGAAATATTTTCCAACGAGACACTATGACGAAAACCTCCGGCTTGCGCATCTTCATGACAAATATATTTCAGTCAGTAACAATCTTTATCTTTCAACAAGCCTCTCTCCCAGCAAGTAAATTCTCTACTTCTTCAAGGCTTGTACTATAGCGAGTACTTTTAGCTCGTCAGACGGATACTTTTCATGGCTGCTGTTGTTTTCCGGCTTATATACTCTTCCAGATGGTAATACTGATCCTCTGAATCGTTTTGTTAAAGGACAGCTCTATACCCGGACTCTTTTGGTCAAACAACTTCAACCCGGGAGAGCTAGTAAGGCATAACTTTAACTGATGAAAAGATGCTAACTCTTCTACTCCCATTTCAAAGTAACGTCCTTTCACAGCACATTCGTCAATGGCTTAGCATCAACGGCTAAGTATTTCACAAATCAATGGAAATAGGAAGTAAGACCCAAATAATGTTGAATACATTTCCTATCTGGTTGAACTGGAAAACTATCGACAGCCAAAGTCTGTTCTCTTGATGGTCTTATGGTTGAATCTTCGATTACTTTCTTTGCAAGACCCGACAATTTTCCCAATTGGTACGCAGGCCTGACACTGGTGTGAGTCTTAACCGTTTGAAAATTTTCGAATCCCTCTTGTTCATCTAGGAAAGGGATCAATTTATCGTACGTGTATAAAATCGGGCTACCTTACTCTATAATTTTTTTTTTTAAATTTATTATAATTAAATTTTGAACCTGTACAATCATAATTTAGTACCTTCACAAAACATGGATTGAAAATGTAATTTAGTGCCGAGAACCATAACGCAGTATGAGGATTTTAAATGCAGTTGGTCTTACTGACGCCCAATTGTCTTGGCAAACCCTTGCCGTTTGAGTTACCTTAAAGGTCGGGTATGTCAGGCTGCGAAGTCTCAGCAATCTTTCGCTGTATCTATTTGTGTGCCTTCTAATCTGTTTTTCAACTGCACTTTGAGATCTTTATGGAATATAGAACCGCTTACGTACCAGTTGGTTATCTGTCGCAGTTCCCGATTCTGCAATACTGTAAACGAATTCATTTGCATTTGGCTGCATTCCCTCAAATCTGTACTCTATAAAGCTATATCGGCAAGATACAGTACACGTGTACAGCTCTTTTGAATCTAAGCGGCAAGGTGCTCCTTTTATTGTTAAGCCACCGCAGTTGTTGCAGTCTTTGACGACACCGTTTTACCGTACCTTTAAGGTAAGGCGCTTGCCCAAGGTGATGCCGAGATACTTAGCTTGTGGCTCCAGGAAAACCCCCTCAAGCTAGATTGGAGGGGTATGCATCCGCATTTTGAGGGTGAAACAAGGGTTAATTCTTTTGAAAGGTAGGGCTGGGTATATCTGAGGTATGCAACGAAAAGAGCAGCGGAGCAAGATAACTGCGCTGCGGCACACTTGCTCTCATAGTATAAGTGGACGAGTGTGTGTCCCTTACCTTGACCTCGCACTCTCGTACTTCCAGATATGACCTTAAAAGGCCATAGTACGGTGCAGGTTAAAGGTTTTTTATTTTGCACAGTAATCCATCGTGCCACACCTTATCGAATGCTTACTGCATATCAATAAAGACGGCGTTGGAGAACTCTGCGTCGTCAAAAACCTGCATGATGTGCTTCACCAATCTGTGGACCTGTTCCACAATGCCGTGTCCCCCTCGAAAGCCGAATTGATGATAAGGCAAGATATTGCATTGGCTTATAAAGGCGGCAATCCGATTGGCAATAGTCTTCTCCCATTATTCAGACAGGGAGGGTAAAAGACTTATATGTACGATACGAATCAGGAACTTCTGGTTTGCCTGCCATGTGAATCATCAGAATCGCTGCTCATTTCCATTGCTATGGAATACTTGGAGCCTGATCGTAGCATTAAAAATTAACACTATATGAAGGAGCGCTCTTGTAGGCAAGGCTTTGTTTTATTTTTCGGCAACAGTTGGATTGCGTCAGTTATTTCTTCAATCCTTATACGCTTAATAAGCAGGGACATCTGCAGTGGGGTCTACAGAGTCTAATGGGTCTCCCTAGTTGGCCTGTAGGTGAGTGACTGGAAACATATGGGTATCTAGTCGGTGATCCTATTGCAAGAATATTTGCTCCTCTTGCTGTAATGGCTTCGACTATGTCTCGGCCCGTGGGTTTACTGTAGGTATCTTCCCACAGCCAATGTCGCGCATTCCAGTCTCCACCAACCAGATACCTTTGGCCGCAAGAAGCGAGTATGTCAGTGAAGTGCCTTTCTTCAATTCTATACCTCGGTAGGCAGTATATAAAGCCATATTCCATGCCTCTCAAACCTGTGACAGCTTTTATAAAAGACATTTGTATCGCTCTCGTTTCAATTACTCTTTGTGGAAAAGGCGGAGACAACTCCTCACAACTTTCGCCGCTCCTCCGACTCTGTGATTGTGGCGTAAGCTGGATAGAAGTTATACCCGTATATTTTGACAGTTTCCCCTCGGTTTAGTCTGATCTCACTTAGAAGCAGAATGTCGATGTTATTGTTGAGCACGAAGAGCTCAACCTCTGGATTTTGTTGCAATGCCATTGACATTCCAGATAAGGATCTTGAGTGAATTTATTGTGAGGCCTTGTTTTTAGCTGGTGAGTCGGTATATCCCCTGTCCATTGCTTTATCGTGTTGGACATTTCATGAAACATCTTTTCAAGCCGTTCTAGTCGTTCACTGTTTTGCTTTTTGTTGTTGTTGTGGTCTCGTTGCTGCTCTGGAAGCCACAAGCGGAATTTCTGCTGCTGCTGTAGTTTTAGCTGTTGTTGCCATTTCAAAAATTGCTGTTGCTGTTGTTCCAATAGTGACTGAACGTCAACTGAATGCTGCTTCTGCATAATATGTTCTTTTGGCTTCAATAACTGTGTTTGCGCTTGAAGACCATGTAGACGGCACTGGGCAGGTTCGTTGCCGTTTCTTGCTATTGAGGCATAGGACTTGCCTCCAGTATTGACTCTAGGAGTGTTAGGTATTTGTTGTGTTTGCTGATGTCGAGTTGGTTGCTGCTGCTGCTGTTTTCGTTATGTGAGACTATTGCTTCATTGAAGAACACAATGATCGTCGAAGATAGTCCTGGAACCACTGGCAACCTTTTTAGCTTTCCATAAGATTCCCTCCACATTGCATACAGGAAGGCTGTTCATCTTGAGGATGTACGTATAGCTTGGTGAGATGATCTTCACCACATCGTGCACAATTGGGATGACGACGGCAGTATTTGGCTGTGTGACCGTATTCCTGTCATCGTATGCATTGGAGGATTTCAAATGTTTTGCGCATTCTTTCTATCCTCACTTTTTCTCGGAACAGTGTTTCATTAATTTTTACGCGTGGCCTTTTATTAATGAAGAATATATTCAGTTTTCCATCTCTGTTACTCCATGATCTTGGGTTATGTACCTGCAGAGCATCAAAGCCATTTTAAAATTGGCCCCCTAACTACTATTCTGTAATGTTTCTTTTCCTTCAATTGATATGTATGGAACTCAATACCAATACCAACAAAATGGTACCGTGAAGCTGCTCGTTAGTTATAGTTGCGTTATGTTATGGGTTGTTGGCTCTACCACTTGAATCAATTTTGTCTTAGTAGTAGTAATATTAGTAATATTCTGCTGATCAGCTGGGAAGCGCTAGTAGGGCCTTCATTTCTAGCTTTGGAACTTTCGTCAACATAGCTTTCACTGGTTTCATCCATGTCCATGTCCATGTCCAGCAAGGCAAACCTGTTGCTAGAGTTACCAGGCTAGTTGATGCTGAGGGCGAGACCAGCTTCAAATCTTTGCTTGGCCTCTTAGAACTAGTATTGGGAGATAATGGATTCTTCCTCATATTTTCAATTATTATTTTGGGGTGCCACCAGTTAATTTTGGAAGCTCCACTGAGTGTTGGAGAGGTATAATCATTCGGCTAATTACTAAGCTGAGAGTTAAAAAGGTTTTTATCAATTTTAATTTAATTTATATTTGTTAACTTTAAAGTCAAAGTTAAGCTTCTAAATAGTCAACTTAGCTAAAAAGCGCGAGAGAGGGGTAATGTTCTAATGAATGCAGTCTTATGGCACTACTCTTGTGTTTTCCTGTTGTGAAACTGCCGACACTGTACAAGACAGCGTCCGAAATTTTCGAATATGCTATTTATGGCACACATAGATTGCACAATTGATCAACTCTTCTTTGTCTATGCGAAACATAACCGATCTCGATGGGAGCAGATTAACACGTCCTCTATCAATGGTCTCAAAACTGCAATTATATACCGCACAAAGACAGCAGGGGAGTTAGTCACAACGATGTATATTTCCGCGAACTTACATTTAAAGGAACATGGAAATACCCATTAGCTTAATCTAGCGTATTGAAAATCTTTCCTTTGTGCAGCTTTCGTACATCGTTGTCTATCAATGCCATTGGAAATTGATCAACTAGTACAATAGGCGAAGCGTATTCAGAAACATTGTGACGAACTATTCCCTCCTCTAACTAATCCTAGATCTGAATTTTGACCTTCTCCTTATCCCTCGGTAAGCGTCGCGGCCCCTGAAAAACTGAAACTTCATTTGAGAGTGGTGTCTTCATTTCGACTGGAATCGGGCCTCACTGATTTGTAACCCCCAACTAAGTTCACTACTTTGGACCCCAAATCACTGCCCAGGACCGACATATCTAGATCTGGTATGGATTCTTGAGAATAGGCTTGTTAACTTTCGAACGTGCTAGATTAGCTAAAAAACAATAATCGGAAAGACAAAATCAATAACACACCTCAGACACACTCACATAGACTAATACATAATTTATCAAAACCCTCAATAATGACGGAACATTTACCGTAAACAAGATGCTTTAATCAGGAGCTAGCGCTAGGGGATACCCTGTACCCTCTTCCAACATCAAAGACAGCTCGCGCTGCGCGCTCGTTTACGTTAGTAGTAATACAAGCAACTTAAACGGGAAAACGAAATATAATACCCTTGCAGACCCAATCTTCTCAAAATGCATATAGTGAATTGCCCTCATCTAAGAAGCACAGGGTAAATAGTTAATGCTGAGTTTGGGCAGGATATCTTGATAAACAAAAAAGGTTTTTAATCAAAAACCTAGTTTTCATCCGATCATTCCTGTGGCAGCTATATAATATAGTGTACCGATCTTAATAGGATTTTGCATTTATATGAAGAGCATAGTAAAACTAATAAATGTCGAGCTTGGTTAAGATATCTTGAAACACAAAATATTTTGTCATACAACAACTTAATTTTCGACCGATCGTTTCTATGGCAGCTATATGATATAGTGGTCCGATCTTAATAGGATTTTGCATATATATGAGGACTATAGTAAAACTTAAAAATGCCGAGTTTGGTCAAGATATCTTGAAAAACAAAATGTTTTTCTATACAACAAGTTAATTTTCGACCGATCGTTCCCATGGCAGCTATATGATAAAGTGGTCCGATCTAAATATGACTTTGCCTAAATTTGAGGAGTAAAGTAAAAATAATAAATGCCAAGTTTGCTCAAGATATCATATAGCTGCATAGGAACGATCGGTCGAAAATTAAGTTTTTGTATGAAAAAACATTTTGTTTTTCAAGATATCTTAACCAAACTCGGCATTTATTAGTTTTACTATACTCCTCATATGCATGTAAAATCCTATTAAGATCGGACCACTATATCATATAGCTGCCATAGGAACGATCGGTCGAAAACTAACTTTTTGTATGAAAAAACATTAAGTTTTTAAGATATCTTGACCAAACTCTACAATTATTAGTTTTACTGTACTCCTCGTATATATGCAAAATCCTATTAAGATCGGACTACTATTTCATATAGCTGCCACAGGAACGATCGGTCGAAAATTAAATTGTTGTATAAAAAACATTTTGTTTTTCAAAATTCTTGATCAATCTCGGCATTTATTAGTTTAGCTATACTCCTTATATATAAGCAAAATCATATTAAGGTCGGACCACTATATCATATAGCTGCCATAGGAACGATCGGTCGAAAATTAAGTTTTTGTAAGAAAAAGCATTTTGTTTTTCAAGATATCTTGACCAAACTCGGCATTTATTAGTTTTACTATACCTCTCATATATGGGCAAAATCCTATTAAGATCAGACCACTGCCATAGGAACGATCTGCCGAAAATTAAGTTGTTGTATGAAAATTTTTTTTGTTTTTCCGATATATTGACCAAACTCGGCATTTATTAGCTTAACTATGCTCGTTATGTATATACAAAATCCTATCAACATCGGACCACTATATCATATAGCTGCCATAAGCGCGATCGGCTAAAACCAGGTTTTTGATTAAAAACCTTTTTTGGTTATCAAGATATCTTGACCAACCCCTGCATTTACTATTTTCCCGGTACTTTTTAGATAGGGGCAAAGCACTATGAGCGTTATGAAAAGGTTGGGTCTGCAAGGGTATTAGATCTTCGGCGTGTCGAAGATAGCCCTTCTTTCTCGTTTCTTTTAATTTTCCTTTTCTTGCGTCATTAAACGCGATCCCCCCGTTGGGCTCCAATATACCAATTTGTGACGACTAATTGGAAAAGAATATTTTTATTGTGTGAGGCTACAATTTTCCGATTTAATTGAATCCAAAATAAGAACTTAAGTTGAATTCTGCACTTATGCTGCAAGTTAGCTACGCTTATAATAAGGTTTATTTCCTTAACGCTTAAAAGCATGCTGTGATTTTATGCTGCAAGTCCGCAGTGTTTATGCTAAAGCTTCTTTTCATAAAGTTCAAAAGCTCGCTGGGCCGGCTTTAGTATTCAAAAGCTAAATGCTTGGAGTTATGTTTGCGTTATGAATTGCGTACGAGAATTCGGGTCTTTAGTTTGCGTTATGAATTGCGCATGAGAATCAGGATATTTTACGTTAAGTGGTTGCACTAATATATTTATGTTAGAGCTGGGAGTCTGGATCGTTATGTTAAAGGGTTGCGCTGTTGTGTTTTTGTTAGAGCCGGGAGTCTGGACATTTATGTTAGGAGAGCCGCAGCTGAGCGTTTAGTAGACGTAATATGGGTCTAATCAAAGACAGTCTAAGCGATAAGATGAGCAACGCCCATACATTGGCATGCGAAGCAAAATTTCTAGCCTGGCTTCCTAAACTGGCTTTTACGATTTTGCACGACATGGCAGCCGACTGCTGTTCATTTTGACGAACGAATGCCGAAGTTGCGGCTTGCTGATTCTGACACGAGCAGCGACATTAGTCGCCAGCCTGTCTTCAGCAAAGCTGGCCGATGGAGTTTTGCGTCGCTTCGTTTTCGAAGTACATTGAGCAAAAAAGTTTTGAACTTACGATCGACGCAAAGCACTTTTGCTTTTTAGATGTAGGTGCTCCTAGTTCCCGCGCAGATCGAGTTTGTTTCCGATAATCGATAACTTACTCCGTTTCCAAGCAATCCATAAAAATCGATATCGATATCCTGTTTTTTGGGCAATTTTGATAAAAAAAAAGAGCTAGTGTCACCTAGAGTCTAAAATAGAATATATAGATGCATTTGATATTGGAAGAAGGGGGTTCAGTGTATCGCCCAGTCGGGAGCTCCAGACTAGAACCTCTTACTTGTTTTAATTTATTTGGTGTTGGAATAAGAGGGTTCAGGGTGTTTCCTAATCGGGAGCTCCCGACTCGAACTTATTACTTGTTTCTCTTTTTTTTTTTGCTGGTTTGTCTGTTGAGTAGAGTCGTCAGCAAGTAATGCGGTTAGTTGCGAGTTCGAACCCTGCCATGGGAACTTTTTTTTTATACCCTGAACCCATTAAAAATGGGTATAAGGGTATATTGTATTTGTGCAAAATCCAAATGTATGTAACAGGAAGAAGGAAGCATCTCCGGCCGTCCGTCCGTCCGTATGTATGAGTCAAAGGATCTCAGAACCTATAAGAGCTAGAGACTTGAAATTTTAGATGTAGATGCTCCTAGTTCCCGCGCAGATCGAGTTTGTTTTCAATAATCGATAACTTACTCCGTTTCCAAGCAATCGATAAAAATCGATATCGACATCCTCATTTTTTTTTAGCAAATTGGGTAAATAATAAGAGCTAGAGCCACCAAACATGATATGTTGCTTCTAGAATATTATAGATATTTCAAGTATCTTTCATTTCATACCTATCGCCACCTCCCCGCTACCACCCCAGAGCTATAAATCAAGTTAATCCAACTTTTATTACCAACCAATTTAAACCACAATTTAAATGCAATTGTTTTTTTCAGAATACACAAATATTCTATGGTACAATAAGATATACTGTAGAAATTTTCATAGAGATCGGCTAAGAAAAACCAAAGTTATATGCAACTGCGCAATTGAATGGGGCAGCAGCTTTAAGAATTTCTGTATACATGTACACACACACATATCATAAGTACATAATTGTTGGTGTGGCTGCTGAGTAGAGGAATAGCAAGTGGTGCGGTCTGTCGCGAGTTCGAGCCCTAACGGGGAAAGTATTATTATTTTTTTTTTGCTGGTGTGGCTGTTGAGTAGAGTCGACAGTAAGTAATGCGGTCAGTTGCAAATTCGAGCCCTGCCAAGGGAACTTCTTTTTATTAATTTATTTGGTATTGGAATAAGAGGGTTCAGGGTATCCCCTAGTTGGGAGCTCCCGACTAGAACCTCTTACTTGTTTTAATTTATTTCGTGTTGGAATAAGAGGGTTCAGGGTATTCCCTAGTTAGGAGCTCCCGACTAGAGCCCGAACAAACAAGTATATTCATTGCTTTGTGGGTGTAGCTCTTTTTTGAATTCATTTAATTTTCTTAGATAGTGCTACATTACTATGCATGTGTGGTTAAAATGAATGGTTTCGCGAAATATGGCTATTGGAGAAGTGGGTCAATACAAAGCAGTTCCGGCAGATGAACTGGCTTGTGAAACAAAGTACTTTTATACAGGGCCATTCAGAAGCCAATCAGGACATACTTGATTCAGCTGTGGATCACGACCCCAATTGCTAACATTAAAATCCGGCAAAGATTTCAGAACAAAATACCGCGCATGCTGGTTAAGGCTCCCTCTTTCGAGAAAAACAATGTAATTTCAAAGATCTCAATCCCCATCCGTCACCGAAGAAATGAATCGAGGCACACAGACCGACTGGACAACAACGAACACCCCGACGCCTTATGAAATACAACCCACTTTAGGTCGCCTAAATACCATTGCTGTAAATACCATTGCCAACACACAAATAAGCCTTATGCAAATATTTATATCATATAATTTACATATTATCGCAAGTTAGATTGTAAATAAAAATTGAATTTGAAATAGAAATCAAAGCAGTGTTTTGCACAAATTTAAAAAATTTTACATTTTAGGGCTGTGTATTTTAGTCATCTGATTATTTTTGTGATAGTATTTAAATTTCTGACAGTGATTTTAAATTGGTAGTTGACTTATTATTTGTATACCCTGAACCCATTAAAAATGGATATAGGGGTATATTGTATTTGTGCAAAATCCAAATGTATGTAACAGGCAGAAGGAAGCATCTCCGACCCCATAAAGTATATATATTCTTGATCAGCATAAATAGCCGAGTCGATCTAGCCATGTCCGTCTGTCTGTCCGTCCGTCCGTCCGTCCGTCCGTCCGTCCGTCCGTATGTATGAACGCAAGGATCTCAGAACCTATAAGAGCTAGAGAAATTTGAAATTTTAGATGTATATGCTCCTAGTTCCCGCGCAGATCGAGTTTGTTTCCGATAATCGATAAGTTACTCCGTTTCCAAGCAATCGATAAAAATCGATATCGATATCCTGTTTTTTGGGCAATTTTGGTAAATAATAAGAGCTCGAATCACCAAACTTGATATATAGCTTCTAAAATAAAATATATATATGCTTTTGATGTTGGATAATCAATAACTTGACCCGTTTCTATGTAATCGATCAAAATCGTGTTTTTTGAGCAAATTTCTAGGTTTTAGGAGCTAGAGTCATCAAAATTGACATATACCTTCTAGAATAGAATATACATATCAATCATCTTTTATTTTATAGCCGTCGCCACCTCCCCACTATCAGCGCATAACAATAAATTAAGTATAAACTCCAATTTTTATTGTCCACCAATTTAGGGTACAATTTTAATAAAATTGTCATTTTTATAATACACGAATTTTCTATTTAGCAATAAGATGTACAATAGAAAATTTAATCATGATCGGTTAAGAAACACAAAAGTTATAAAAGAAAAACTAGCTTCGCGTTTGCGGCAGCTAGGGAAAATTGCAAGAATTTCTGTATACATGTATTCACACACATTCATGCGCGTTTTCCAAGGGAATATTCTATTTATTATTTATCTTTATAACTACAAACGAGCGCGTAGCACGAGCTGCATTTGGTGTTGGAATAAGAGGACTAGAACCTCTTACTTGTTATACCCTACACCTATTGAAAATGGGTAAAAAGGGTATAATTTTTTTCTGCAAATGTATGTCACGGGCTTAAGGAAACATCTCCGACCACGTAAAGTATATATATTTTTGATCAGCATCAATAACCGAGTCGGTCTAGCCATTGATAGCGATCTGTCCGTCTGTCCGTATGTATGAACACAGGGATATCAGAACCTATAAAGGTTAGAGACTTGAAACATTAGCTGTAGGTCCTCCTATTGCCTGCGCATATCCAGTTTGTTTCCGATAATCGAAAGCTTAATCCGTTTCTAAGCAATCGATAAAAATCGATATCGACATCCTGTTTTTTGAGCAAATTAGGTAAATATGAGAAGCTAGAGTCACCAACCCTTAAATTTTGCTTCTAGAATATTATATGTACATCATCATCATTTTATACCATTCCCCACCTCCCCAACTACCGCAGAGCTATTAATCAAGTTAACAACCCAACTTGTATTGCCCACCAATTTAAGCCACAATTTAAATGCAATTTTTGAGAATACGTAAACATTTTATGGTCCAATAAGATATACTGTAGAAAATTTCATTAGGATCGGTTAAGAAACAAAAGTTACGTGTTTTGATTGCGCACGTTTTAGCAGCAGCAAGCGCAAATTCCAAGAATTTCTGTATACATATACACACACATTCATGCGCGTCTGCTTTGAATTCAATTAACAGAATTGCAACTGCGATTGTTTTCTGTGCTGCTATTTTAATTCTAGGGGCGGCGACACTTAGCGCGGTCTGTTGCGAGTTCGAACCACACCGAGGAAATAATTTTTTTTTTTTGCCGGTGTGGCTGTTAAATAGAGGAGGTGGCAAGTAGTGCTGTTAGTTGTGAGTTCAAGCCCTGCCAAGGGAACTTTTCATTTTAAAAGTTGGTGTAAGGAAAACTTTTTTATCATTCAAGATCAAACACGGATTAAACACGGATTAAACACGGAATTTAAAGATTTTACTATGCTCCCTTCGTTTTTGCAAAATCTTATTTACATCAGACTACTATATCATATATCTGCCATAGGAACGATCGGTCGAAAACTAGGTTTTTGATTACAAACCTTTTTTGTTTATCAAGATATTTTAACCAAACTCGGCATTAACTATTTTCCCTGTCCTTCTTAGATACGGGCAAAGCACTACAAGCATTATGAAAAGGTTGGATCTGCAAGGGTATTAGATCTTCGGCGTGCCGAACATAGCCTTTCTTTCTCGTTATTATATATACCCTTGCAGAGGGTATTACAATTTTGTCGTGAAATGTGTAACGCATGGAAGGAGACATCTCCGCCCCATAAAGTATATATATTCTTGATCAGCATCAACAGGCGAGTCGATATAGCCATGTCCGTCTGTCTGTTTCTATGCGAACTAGTCTCTCAGTTTTAAAGCTATCTTACTGAAACTTTGCAGAAGTCCCTCTTTCTGTTGCACGCAGCACATGTGTCAAAACCAGCTGGATCGGACCACTATATCATATAGCTGCCATAGGAACGATCGGTCGAAAATTAAGTTTTTGCATGAAAAAACATTTTGTTTATCAATATATCTTGACCAAACTCGGCAATTATTAGTTTTACTAAGCTCCTCATATATATGCAAAATCCTATTAAGATCGGACTACTATATCATATAGCTGCATAGGAACGATCGGTCGAAAATTAAGTTTTTGTATGAAAATACATTTTGTTTATCAAGATATTTTGAACAAACTCGGGAATTATTAGTTTTACTAAGCTCTCATATATATGCAAAATCCTATTAAGATCGGACCACTATATCATATAGCTGCCATAGGAACGATCAGTCGAAAATTAAGTTTTTGTATGAAAAAACATTTGGTTTATCAAGTTATCTTGACCAAACTCGGCAATTATTAGTTTTACTTTACTCCTCATATATATGCAAAATCCTATTAAGATCGGTGCTCTATATCATATAGCTGCCATAGAAACATTCGGTCGAAAACTAAGTTGATGTATGAAAAAACATTTTGTTTATCAAGATATTTTGACCAAACTCGTCATTTATTAGTTTTACTATACTCCTCATATATATGCAAAATCATATTAAGATCGGATCACTATATCATATAGCTGCCATAGGAACGATCGGTCGAAAGTTAAGTTGTTGTTTAATAAAACATTTTGTTTTTCAAGATATCTTAACTAAGCTCGGCATTTATTATACCCTTGCAGAGGATATTTTAGTTTTGTTGTGAAATTTGTAATGCATAGAATGGGACATCTCCGACCCCATAAAGTATACATATTCTTGATCAGCATCAACAGCCGAGTCGATAGAGCCATGTCCGTCTGTCCGTCTGTCTGTTTCTATGCGAACTAGTCTCTCAGTTATAAAACTATCCTAATAAAATTTTGCAGAAGTCCGTCTTTCTGTTGCACGTTGCACGTTCTGTTGCATGAAAACCAGCTGGATCGGACCACTATATCATATATCTGGCCCAAACTCGGCATTAACTATTTTCCCTGTGCTTCTTATATACGGGCAAATCACTATAAGCATTATGAAAATGTTGTGTCTGCAAGGGTATTAGATCTTCGGCGTGCCGAAGATGGCCTTTCTTGTTAGTTTTACTATACTCCTCATATATAGGCAAAATCATATTAAGATCAGACCACTATATCATATAGCTGCCATAAGAACGATCGGTCGAAAATTAAGTTTTTGTATGAAAAAACAGATTGTTTTTCAAGTTATGTTTACCAAACTCGGCATTTATTAGTTTTACTATACTCCTCATATATATGCAAAATCTTATTGAGATCGGACCACACTCATATAGCTGCCGTAAGAACGATCGGTCGAAAATTAAGTTGTTGTAAGAAAAAACAGATTGTTTTTAAGATGTCTTTACCAAACTCGACATTTATTAGTTTTGCTATACTCCTCATTAATAGGCAAAATCTTATTAAGATCGGACCACTATATCATATAGCTGCCATGCTCTTCATATTAATGTAAAATCCTATTAATATCGGTACACTATATCATATAGCTGCCATAGGAACGATCGGTCGAAAACTAGGTTTTTGATTAAAAACATTTTTTGTTTATCAAGATATCTTGACCAAACTCGCATTAACTATTTTCCCTGTCCTTCTTAGATACGGGCAAAGCACTATAAGCATTATGAAAAGGTTGGGTTTGCAAGGGTATTAGATCTTCGGCGTGCCGAAGATAGCCTTTCTTTCTCGTTTTAAGTTCAAATCGATAAAATTAAAATAAATTAACACAAAAAAAGGAAAAAAATAAATATAGATGAAAAGAAAATAAGCCTGCAGAAAAGACACGAAAAAAGTGAGTTACATAAATCAACGAAATGAGAATTGCCCAGACACCAAACACGAAAATCGAGCGAGAGTCTACAAGAGGGGGAAGTCGAGCCTAGAGTGAGTAATAAAAACTCCGAATGGAGTCAGGTGGGTGCCAAAGGAGAACTGGTGGCGATCGCCCATGAGTTTGGGCTGGAAAAGGAGGGGCGCGTGGAGGAGCTTCGTAAGCGGCTATCCTTTTCGTACATCCGAAATTTGGGCTTGCCGAGCTAGAATCTCAGACCGCCAAAACATTGGAGCCGTCTCCCTGGGGCACCCTACCTGACGTTGTCGGACGGCCGCGTCAAAAATCGGAACCAGACCTGAGGAGCTTGCAACTGTATGCGCGTTTGCAGATGCCGATCCATAGCTTAGCCGTCGCGGGCGTAAGGGAAGCTCATGATGTTAGGAGCGGCGGAGATCGTCGGACGACAGCGGTCGACGTGGAGCTAGGGGAATCCCTTACGAAACGAATAGTGGCCCTTATCTTCCCCGACCATATTCTCAGTCGGAGGCCAAGCCTCTCGGAAAAGTTCCAAAACAAGTCCGAAAGTGGGGCATGAGGTACGATGGTCGCTCCGACCCCCTTGGGTTTCTGGAGGACCTAGAGGAGCGCGCCATTATGTCCTCGATCGATTTCCTCGGGCCATGAGCGAGGTATTCTTTCACCGGGCTGCTCGTTGGTTCCTGAGTAGTGGACTGAGAGATGTGCCATGGTCGGTATTAAGGAGGGATTTCTTAGAGTTCTTTCTACCACTAGGCTACTTCAAGAGGCTGGAGGACGAAATCCGATCCCGCCAGCAGCGTGTGGGGGAAGAGTTTAAAGAATACATGATAGAGTTTAGGGCTTTGATGCATTATGCCAGATATGAGCCGGCGGATATATGAGAATGCCGCCCCCGAATACAGGCTTTACGTACAACGGCAAGATTTTTCCACCTTGTCCCAGCTGAATCAGCTCGCTGTGAAGTACGAAACGGTGATGAGACAGCGAGCGGAATACTCCGGAAGCAGGGCAGGGAGTCAGGTGGTCACGAGCTGAAGTAGCGCGGAGTGGGCAAGGACGACACAGCCCCCGGGGGGACACCTTATCCCATTCCGGTCTACTCCCATCGGATCCGGAGCGATTATTGTGGAAAGGCAAGCCTCCGCCCCGCCGGCAACGGCCCCTGAGGAAGTGGCCCATCAAATGACGAACCAAGAGGCCGGAACCGGGTATGATCCGCGACGAGCATGTCGCAGGTGCGCACAGGAGGGGCACTTTGCCAGGGAATATCCCAATGCGCCTGTTTTGTTTTGTTGAGTATGTGAGCACCGGAGCAGAAGTAGCCAGGATTGTTGTCGCCCCACAGAGGCGAAAAACGGGCAACGGCGTCGCCCAGGTTAAGGTCGGGTTGACGCCGACACAGACCGGAATCGGTAGTAGTACGCTTAAGGTCGAGGGTGGCCGGATCGTCGCCACGGTGGAGATTGGCGGGCGGGCGATGCCTGCTGCTATCGATACTGAGTCCACTCGCAGCTTCATGAGTGAAGACTGCGTACGCAAGTGGGCGATTCGGGGGAGAGTGGAGAACGTACAGTCATATACAGAGCATTCGTCTGGCAGATGGGTCCACGCTCGAAGTAGGGAAGGCATTGAAGATAGACGTCGGCCTAGCGGGGAAGGTGGTCAGCATGTTAATGCCTATCATGCCCGCAATGCTGGACCACGTCATCCTGAGGATGGACTTCTTGGGTGCAATGGGCACTACGATACGCTGCGGCAAGACGGAGCTGGTCCAAGAGGCGGTGACGTCTCCGGCCGCGTGGCCTGGAACCAGGGAAGAGCCGAAAAAAGGTCTCTCGTGCCAAAGAGCGGGAGCGCCTGCTCGGCAACCGATGGTAGAAGAAACCGGAGGAAGGCCTTCCAGGTCATGAAAAGGGAGCACCTGCTCGGCAACAGAGAGAAGAGACGAAGAAGGAACCGGAGGAAGGCTCCCAGGTCATAAAAAGGGAGCACCTGCTCAGCAACAGAGAGAGGACACCAAGAGGGAACCGAAGGAAGGCCGCCCAGGTCATAAAAGGGGAGCACCTGCTCGGCAACAGAGAGAGGACACCAAGCAGGAACCAAAGGAAGGCCTCCCAGGTCATGAAAGGGGAGCACCTGCTCGGCAACAGAGAGAGGATACCAAGAGGGAACCGGAGGAAGGCCTCCCAGGTCAGGAAGAGGGAGCACCTGCCCGGCATCCGATGGAAAGGGGAAAGAGGAAGGGAACGTCGAATGGGTCTCACGCAGGATTGGACCCAGCGCTTAAAGAGTCCAAAAGGCGGCGGGTAGACTTTCAGCGGCAGGACTACGCTGGTCATGGAGGCGGCACGGAAAGGTGCCAGATAACGGAGGGATTAAGAGCAATGGCTAGAATCCATACGGACACAGGGGATCAGGAGCGACTGCCAGAGAGGAGTGATCATGGAGCTCTATCTGGGGTTAAAGTGGTGTCCGGAGGAAGCGAGACGCAAAGCGAGCCCAGCCTCGAAGAGGCAGAGTGGCCAGCGAATCTGGATCCGGAGGGTAGGGAGTTCCTAGAGTCGGAACTTGCACTCTTCGAGGGGCTGCAGGGAGTCTCGCATATCGCGGAGAACAGGATCCGTCTAAAGGACGACAAGCCTTTAAAGCAGCGATATTATCCGAAGAATCCGGCCATGCAGAGGGTGATTGACGAACAGTTGCCATCGAGCCGTCGCGTAGTCCGTCACCGCGCCCCAATCGTCTTAGTCAAAAAGAAGACTGGCGAATGCGCATGTGCATCGACTACCGGCAACTCAACGCGCATTCCATTCCAGATGCTTATCCTGTTCCCAGGATTAATCACATCCTTGAGCGGTTGCATCACGCCCAGTTCATTTCCACTCTGGATTTGAAGCACGGGTACTGGCAGATACCGATGGCAGCCGATAGTCGGTAATGTACGGGGTTCACGGTCCCCGGAAGAGGTCTTTTCCAATGGACGGTGATGCCATTCGGATTACACTCGGCGTGTGCGACCTTCCAGTAAGCCTTAGACACGGTCATAGGGTCGGAAATGGAGCCTCATGCGTTCGCCTACCTAGACGTCATGGTGGTCTTAAGGGCAACGCAAGAGCAACATGTAGAGAACTTGAGGGAGAATAGGAAGAAGTGCCGTTTCTTCCGGGAGAGGTTGCTCTACCTAGGAAATATCACTTGTGGGGAAGGAATACGTACAGATACAGAGAAGGTGGGGGCGATACGTAACCTGAGGGCCCCGACAAATTGTAAGGACTTGCGGCAGTGTCTCGGGATGGCGTCATGGTACAGGCACTTTTCCAATTTCGCAACTTAGGTGCAGCCGCTAACAGCGCTCTTAAAGAAGGGGCGGAAATGGGCATGGGATCAAGAACAGGAGGAGGCATTGCGTCAATTGAAGGACAGCTTGGACTGTCTTGGATTGTCCAGACTTATCCGCTAGATTCGTCCTACAGACTGACGCGAGCGAGTACGGCCTCGGCGCAGTGCTGACGCAGACGATAGAAGGGCAGGAGCGGGTTATAGGGTACGCGAGCAGAAAGTTGCTGAAGGCCGAAGTGAACTATTCCGCCACCGAGAAAGAGTGCCTGGCAATCGTTTGGTCGATACGGAAGCTGCGTTGCTACCTAGAAGGGGGTACCGGTTCGACGTGATAACGGACCATCTGGCACTCAAGTGGCTTAATTCGATCGAGAGCCCGTCAGGAAGGATCGCGCGATGGGCATTGGAACTTCAACAATTCCAATTTGACGTTCACAACCGACGAGGGAAGCTCACCGTCGTGGCCGACGCACTATCAAGACATCCTCTAGAGACCTGTCAGCAAGCAGTGGTGGTCGAGCCACCCTGCAAATGGGTCGCGAGTATGCGTGCTAGGATCGCCGAAGAGCCAGCCAAGTTCCCGGACAACACAGAAGAAAATGGGCA
This sequence comes from Drosophila novamexicana, assembly GCF_003285875.2. NCBI lineage: Eukaryota > Metazoa > Arthropoda > Insecta > Diptera > Drosophilidae > Drosophila > Drosophila novamexicana. Next base: position 183,667 of record NW_020824802.1, on the reverse strand, counting down.
GCTATATAGGCATTTGGGCCACCGGACGGACGACGAAGACTTCATTCCCTGGAAGCTATGTGTGGCCAGTGGTCAACGGCAGAGGGTATTGGGGGAATGCCATGATGCTCCCACGGCCGGTCATCAAGGCGTGAGGAAAACAGTGTCGAGGCTAGCCCAAGGGGAATTCCGCGCCGGGTATGTTCCGTGACGCCGCCAAGTACGTGAAGTGTTGCGAAACCTTCCAAAAGTTCAAGTGCGAGGAATTCAAACCGGCATGCTGACGAGGCAGGTGGCAGAGCCGATGGCAGTACTTTGCGCGGATTTCGTCGGGCCCCTTCCACGCAACACCATGCTACTGGTGTTCCATGATGCTTTCTCGAAATGGGTGGAGATGGTCCCTCTCAGGAGAGCCACGGCGGCACACCTGCAAACCGCGTTCCGAGAGAGGATTTTGAGCCGATTCAGGGTGCCCAAAAAGTTCGTGTGTGACAACGGGGTACAAAACCCTGGGTGGAGAGGTCCAATATACCACCCCTTACTACCGAGAGGACAAAGCGGACTGTGAAGACCATGATAGCGCAGTTTATCGAAGGCCATCAGAGTTCGTGGGACGAGCTCTTACCGGAGATAACACTAGCGGTCAACACAAGCGTGGCGGACTCGACAGGATTCAGTCCCGCTTTCCTGATGCAGGGAAGGAAGCCGCGGTTGCCGGCTGTTTTATATGATCAGGTGACTCCGGGGTCCGCAACTAGTGCGCTCGACCCTAGGACAAAGGCGGATAAGTTAACATAAATCTTTTATATCGTACACAGCAATCTCCAGCGCGCGTCAAAGGACCAGGGTAGACACTACAACCTGCGGAGACGAGAGTGGCGGCCTTCGTTGGACTCGATGGTCTTGTTAAGGCAGCACCAACTATCCAACGCCGCTGAGGGTTTCGCTGCGAAGTTGGCACCCAAGTTTGACGGCCCCTAGGGCGAACGAAACAAGTTAGCCACCCCTTAGTTCATAATTGTAACTATAGGGTATAAGCATTGTATAGTATATAAGCATTGTATTAGTAATAAGAACAGTTAAGGCAAACTGCTGATGTATTGAAGCTAGTTAAGGGCAAGGATCTCAGTTCGAATTTAACCGCCGGCTGTCGCAGCAACCGTGAGTTGCTGATCTGTTGCTCAACACCGCCTTCGAGAGCGCAACTTCAATTCGGCGGCGAAGAGCGAAAGCTCCGAGGCGAAGTTGCGAAAGCTCGCGGCGAAGTTGAGCGTGCCTTTACCTTTTGGAAAACTATCAGGATGAGTAGACGTGCCGAGAAAAGGAGCGTGAGCGATAACAGTGAAGTGTGCGGCAGGGCTCTAGTTTAGGAAACTCAGTAGGGTAGAAGTTAATAAAACTAGTGAATAAAGTGAATGTAGTCAAAGTGATTGAATTTGTATTCTCGGGCGGTCATATTTGTGCTAAACATCGAAAATAACCGATGTTCACCCTAACCTAGGGCGAAGGTGTAGATGGTGCGAGGCCAAGGCCCGGTAGTACAGATGGTGCGAGGCTACAGCCCGCTAGTGTAGTTGGTGCGAGGCCAAGGCCCGGTAGCGTAGATGGTGCGAGGCCAAGGCCCGATAATGTAGATGGTGCGAGGCTACAGCCCGCTAGTGTAGTTGGTGCGAGGCCAAGGCCTGATAGCGTAGATGGTGCGAGGCTACGGCCCGCTGGAATAGGTAGTACGGGGCTGCGGCTCGATAGAGTAGGTTGGATAGAAGTAGTGCGAGGTATAGTTTGGTCGAAACATTCACTTTCATTAAGAACTAAAATACATAAAACATTTTGATTGGGGTCGCAGCGACCTCGTAACTAATTAATGCAGGGCATTTTAATCTTTCCTTATAACGTTGCTGTTCAAAACAAATAGTTCTTATTTATTTTTACTTAGATCTGGCGCTCCCGAGTGGGAGATACCCTGAATCCTCTTATTCTAACACCAAATACAGCTCGCGCTACGCACTCTTTTCCTTAATTAGTAACAAAGATAAATTAATACGAGGAATCTAATACCCTTGCAGGCCCAACCTTTCCATAATACTCATAGTGGTGCTGTATAGGGTCGCAGATGTCTCCTTCTATGCGTTACACATTTCACGACAAAATTGCAATACCCTCTGCAAGGGTATACAAAAAAAATAAGTTCCCCTGGCAGGGTTCGAACTCGCAACTAACCACACTACTTGCCGCCGTCTCTACTCAACAGCCACACCAGCCAGTCCTAGTGAGAAAAAAACGAATTAAAATAGAAGCACAGAAAACAATACAATCGCAATTGCACTGCTGTTGCTGAATTCGAAGCAGACGCGCATGAATGTGTGTGTGCCGATATTCATCGAATTTGCGCTGGTGCCGCAAACACGTGTTTCTTAGCCGATCTTCATGAAATTTTCTACAGTATATCTTATTGTACCGAAGAATATTTGTGTATTCTTATACAGCTAAAATTTCAGTCTCTAACACTTATAGTTTCTAAGATTCTTGCTTTCATACATACGGACGGATGGACAGACGGACGGACGGACGGATAGACGGACAGACAGACGGACATGACTAGACTCGGCTGTTGATGCTGATCAAGAATATATATACTTTAAGGGGTCGGAGATGCTTCCTTCTGCCTGTTACATATATTTGCACAAATACATTATACTCTTTTTACCCGTTTTCAATGGGTTCAGGGTATAAAAATAAAGCTCATTTAAAGGGAGCAACAATAAACTACTACGAAAACAACAACACGATTCCCCATTTCATCTTCGTCCCCCGTTTTGATCAACAAGAGGTTTGTAAGCCATTATGATGACGTAGGAAACTCAGTGCAAAGAAAAGGGACAAATATTGCCACTGTGTTCTTTGCGTGTAGTGTAGTAGTGTAGAAACAACAGCATAAATTGGGTAATAATGTTGTTGTTTCACAGCCGAGTCTCGGCGCAAGAAGGTAGAAAATGTACATGCCAACAGGCCATGGCATTCAAATCAAAGGGTTAACATAAGAAACTACGACGTCACATTTCATAGAATTTTATTTCCTTTATTGAGTAGTATATATTCCAACTTTTATTATGTACATTTATATAATTTATGAATAGGGTACTTAATAGTAAAGAATTTACTGACATATGTTATAATTTTAAATACGAAATAATCGAACATAAAAAGCCTTGCGCTGTGACGTCGCTGAATGTCGCAATATTCTTGGTCGAAAAAAGAAAAAATATACAAATCTGTCGAGCCGCTTGCAAGTTGAAAGCGAGTGGAAAAGAAAAAGACATGACTTTGCAAATTATAGGCATAGCAGTGCTTAGAAACCACAACAATGAGTTAGAAGGACGCAGAAGCTAAGATCATTGGCTGTAGCCACAAATAAAAAGGGATAGACAGGACAGAATTTATGGTATGATTTTTTTCAGTGTCGAGTCGTTTTTTTACCCTTGCAGAGGGTATTATAATTTTGTCGTGAAATGTGTAACGCATAGAATGGGACATCTCCGACCCCATAAAGTATACATATTCTTGATCAGCATCAACAGCCGAGTCGATAGAGCCATGTCCGTCTGTCCGTGTAACCGTCTGTCCGTCTGTCTGTTTCCATGCGAACTAGTCTCTCAGTTTTAAAGCTACCTTAATACAACTTTGCAGAATTCCCTCTTTCTGTTGCACGCAGCACATATGTGAAAACCAGCTGGATCGGACCACTATATCATATAGCTGCCATAGGAACGATCGGTCGAAAATTAAGTTTTTGCATGAAAAAACATTTTGTTTATCAATATATCTTGACCAAACTCGGCAATTATTAGTTTTACTAAGCTCCTCATATATATGCAAAATCCTATTAAGATCGGACTACTATATCATATAGCTGCATAGGAACGATCGGTCGAAAATTAAGTTTTTGTATGAAAATACATTTTGTTTATCAAGATATCTTGAACAAACTCGGGAATTATTAGTTTTACTAAGCTCTCATATATATGCAAAATCCTATTAAGATCGGACCACTATATCATATAGCTGCCATAGGAACGATCAGTCGAAAATTAAGTTTTTGTATGAAAAAACATTTTTTTTTTCAAGATATGTTTACCAAACTCGGCATTTATTAGTTTTACTATACTCCTCATATATATGCAAAATCTTATTGAGATCGGACCACACTCATATAGCTGCCGTAAGAACGATCGGTCGAAAATTAAGTTTTTGTATGAAAAAACATTTTGTTTATCAAGATATCTTGACCAAACTCGGCATTAACTATTTTCCCTGTACTTCTTAGTTACGGGCAAAGCACTATAAGCATCATGAAAAGGTTGGGTCTGCAAGGGTATTAGATCTTCCGCGTGCCGAAGATAGCCTTTCTTTCTCGTTTTTGATTATGGTTGTTGTTCGTTCTTATGGAACATTTTTTGAAGTTGTCATTGAATTGTGGGCATCGGCAGAAGTAGCTACAGACAGCCGGGTGCTGTGTTTGCAACCTCGGTATCTTGAACCAAGTATTTTGAAAAAGACCTTTAAAGCCTCCTTTGTATCTGTTTATTACTCTATGACCCGCAAGTTTAATATAAATACAGAAATTTCTTTGATCTGGGTCATATGTCGCCCCCCAGAAGCTTTTGGACTTAGTAAATAATTCCTTCCTCCCTACTGTATCTTTTGAGAGGACAGCTCAACGACAAAGTTGTGAGTCGTTTCCGACGGCTCAGCAGCTACCTCGCAAGGAAGTTAACTGAACTTTTCATGGCGGGTCCTGTAATTTACAGCGCTTTGCTTCACTTTTTCCTTTACTTTACTTTCCCGGTTGCCCTTACAGGAAATACTGGAAAAATGTTACACGAGACAACACCTGGAGGCTTTAATCTTTGAGACTGATGCCGAAGTAATGCTACTACTTTATTGAAAGGAATACCAGAAAGGGACAGAGAATGCATCTTACAAGTACTCAAACAGAACTGTTTAGTTCAGAGAATCTTCTTAAAAGTTTGATAATGGGAGTGATTTCATCAAAAATTTCTGGACTCGCTTGGGACTTAGCTTCGGATTGCTTCCCGTTTTCTTTCTCATGTATTCAACAAATATCCAATCCATCTTAAAAATCAATCTCTCGACTGTGGCTCGTTTGTATGAAATCGTGATGCGAACGAAGTCTGAATCATTGGCAGCAGCTTGGCATGATCTTTGCGACATTTTCGATAAAGTGCAGTTTCTCAATACCCTCATCTCGTATCATTACATGTAGCAGGGTTAGGGGTGCCAAATCGCGTTTAGCTCTGAAAACAGTAATGCGCGAATTATCTAGGATACTAAGATACTTTCTAGAGGATCGACACCAAGTGAATTAAATAAATCTTAGTTTTGTTAATAACACAGAGGCCAGAACTTAATATAAGAAAAATGGTCCTGGTCGCGTGATCTCCCTATGTTAATATATGTGTCACTTGTAAATACGCAATCTTTTTTTGATACAATGCATATATTTGCATATGTTTATAAAATTTACAAGTTCAATTAAAGCTCCAACTCAATGCAACATGCAGTTGGACAATGTACTTTTGACGACTTCATTCTGTATGCGCTTAAAAGGTTTATTTAAGCTCGTGGCAAGCCATCTAAAATATGGTCGGACGAACGTATCTTTCTTAGTCACAATAATATTGATTCAGTTCACCGTATATTGGCGGCCTTTGGGAAGCAGTGAAGACACGCATGCCTATGCGTCAACGAAATAGTAAAGCATGAAAATCGAACACTAAGAGGTCACAGGTAAGAATCACAGAGCTAATCGTGGGAAAGGACACTCGTATAGCCATATTCAACACCGCAACAGAAGTGAAAATGAGAGCTGCTAGAAATACTTGTAAAAAAATTTTAATCATTACTGTAAACCGAATACTTATTCTTTGGGATCGCTAAGTTCGAATAAATAGACATTTTGAGGTCGAATCTGCCGGCGGCTGGGTGTTGAATAAAAATAATCAAACAAACTCTGCATTGTAAATCAGGACTTAGTTGAAAGCATACGTCTTCCAGAAAGGGGAGAATATCTGGTTTCGCAGCCGATACACTTTGAGTCACCTCGTAACTGATATGGTAAGGTCGTCCTAACCCATAATGGTAGTCTGCGAAGCAAATACTCTACTTTATTAGTTCTTTTTTGTTGCTAACATTGATGTGGCGCACGTCCCTGCTCCGATCATTATATTGTCAATATTTAACTTATGCTAAGGATTCGATGCTGGTGGTTTTTTATACTTTGAGCCCATTAAAAATGGGTAAAAGGGTATATTGTATTTGTGCAAAATGCAAATGTATGTAACAGGCAGAAGGAAGCATCTCCGACCCCATAAAATATATATATTCTTGATCAGCATCAATAGCTGATTCGATCTAGCCATGTCCGACTGTATGTAACAGGCAGTAGGAACATATCCAACCCCATAAAGTATATATATTCTAGATCAGCACCAATAGCCGAGTTCATCTAGCCATGTCCGTCTGTCCGTCTATCTGTCCGTCCGTCCGTCCGTATCGGAATAAAAACTGTACTGCGCGGGCACTAGGAGGAGTCTCAAGTCTCAAGATCTTATAGGTTCGGAGATCCTTACGTTAATACATACAGACGGAGGGACAGACACACAGTTAATGCCAGGACGACTCGGGTATTGATGCTAATGCAGAAGATATATATACATTATGGGGTCGGTGATGCATCCTGCCACGTGTTTCATACGGTTTCACAAAAGCATTATTTCCTTTTCCTCACTTTCATTGAATGAAAGAGTATCCACTAGCCGGAAACTCCCGACTAGAGCCTCTTAAATTCGCTGGTATATGAGAATATATATTTCAAATTTCAAATCTCTAGATTTTGTACTTTCCTAGATCTATGAGCTAATACAAATGGAGAGCGGAGATGCCTGTTTATTGTTTTGCTCAGAGCCATTATACCATTTTTATTCATATTATTTTAATGGTTCAGGATATAAAACCAGAAAGATAAAACGTTTGTTAATGTCGAAAATAAAATTTGTATATCCCAAACTATGGTTGCAATAAAAATAACCTCCTCCTCCACCGAATTCAACAAGCCGTAAACAACAATAAACATTAACATTTACAACAAAAGCCATGCGGCTATTAAGTTTATTAATTCGATATCACAACATGAAAATTCCTAACAGTTCGCAATTATTATCATCTGGACCTCAGGGAACGGGCTAGTCAGTCAAGAAACTTCTAAATGAGCTTACCCCTGAACAGAAAGACAATGCCAGCTTGTATCCTCTTCATTCGGAAAAGTTCGTAATTTGTCATATATGGGTTCCAGGGACATTTCAAAAAAACTGTATTATTCGCGAGCTAATAAAAGCTGAAGCTGAAAGCATCACACAACTACCAACAGTAACTCCATCTCTTTATTTTATACCTATCGCCACCTCCCCGCTACTACCTCATAGCTATAAATCAAGTTAAAAACCCAACTTGTATTGCCTTCTAATTTAAGCTACAATTTTAATGCAATTAAGTTTTTGAAAATACACAAATATTATATGATACAATAAGAAATGATGTAGAAAATTTCATTAAGATCGATTTTTGTTTTGTGTTTCGGTATTTTGACTGCGCAAATTTTTGCGACGCACATTCGAAGAATGTCTGTATACATGTACACACACATTAATGCGCGTGTGCTTTAAATTCGATTGTATTGTTCTTTGTGCTGCTATTTTACTTCGGTTTTTTCTCGATAACTTATAGGTGTGGCTTTTGAGTAGAGTCGTTGGCAAGTGGCGCGGTATGTCGCGAGTTCGAGCCCTACCGAGGGACTTTTTTTATACCCTTGCAGAGGGTATTATAATTTTGTCGTGAAATGTGTAACGCATAGAAGGAGACATCTGCGACCCCATAAAGTGTAGATATTCATGATCAGTAATAACAGCCGAGTCGATATAGCCATGTCCGTCTGTCAGTTTCTATACGAACTAGTCCCTCAGTTTTGAAGCTATCTTTATGAAACTTTGCAGAAGTCCCTCTTTCTGTCAAAACCGGCTGGATCGGACCACTATAGGAACGATCGGTCGAAAATTAACTTGTTGAATGAAAAAACATTTTCTTTTTTAAGATATGTTTATTTGTTTTACTATACTCCTTATATATATGAAAAATCCTATTAAGATCGGACATATATACATGTATCATATAACTAGGAACTAGGAACGATCGGTTGAAAATTAAGTTGTTGTATAAAAAAAATTTTTGTTTATCAAGATATCTTGACCAAACTCTGCATTTATTAGTTTTACTAAGTTTTACTATATATGCAAAATCCAATTAAGATCGGACCACTATATCCATAGGAAAGTTACGTTGTTATATACATGTGTGATATTTTGATTGCACACGGCATTTAAAGATTTCACTATGCTCCCTTCATTTTGGCAAAATCTTATTTACATCGGACTACTATATCATATATCTGCAATAGGAACGATCGGTCGAAAACTAGGTTTTTGAGTAAAACACTTTTTTGTTTATAAAGATATCTCTACCAAACTCGGCATTAACTATTTTCCCTGTGCTTCTTAGATACGGGCAAAGCACTATAAGCATTATGAAAAGTTGGGTCTGCAAGGGTATTAGATCTTCGGCGTGCCGAAGATAGCCTTTCTTTCTCGTTTTTTTTTTTTTTTTGATGTGGCTGTTGAGTAGAGACGGCGGCAAGTAGTGCGGTTAGTTGCAAGTTCGAACCCCGCCCAAGGAATTTTTTTTTAAATTTATCTTTATTACTACAAACGAGCGAGAAGCGCGGGTTCAGGGTATCCCCCAGTCGGGAACTTTCAATGGGTTCAGGGTATCAAAAGCACATACTCCGCAAGCTTCAAACTTTCACCCAGCACAGACAGGGATAGATCAATTCAGATGTTGATGCTGATTCGGATTGTATATATCGAAGATAACTTCTTCTTTCTATATGCCCATTTATTGAGTCTGCAGAAGAGTAGAATGTATTTTTATTTCTCTTCTTCTATGTTATCTTATTTAAAAAGCTGACCAGATATACGAGCGGCGTTAGCTTTGACGGATAAATCCTTGTGTACATATGTATTTTTATATATATATTACTTACATTTGACTGAAGTGGTATTGGAAGAGTTCACTTCTGGTTTTATATTTTTCAGAACTATACCGTTTTGCTTTCTATAGTCGTGTGAGTCATTATTTCTATACAAAATATTTTCAATACTAAACGAGAGGGCTCGACAAGTATTATGCTTGTTGAGAAACTCTTTGGAAGTAATACAGTCAATAGACATATTTTTAATTTTGCACAATTCTCCACTTGAATTTAAATCGCATTTAGTTTTTCTAACTGTATTTAAATTATAAATGATGCCGATGCATGTTAAGCCATTTCAGCTTAAGACGATTTGTGCATAGCTATGGTCAAATTATTTATTATTATTTTTCCTTTCCATCAAAAAATATAAGCGCACTTGTGATTTGTCCAACATCATCAATTTTTCCGACTCCGCCCAGCGAAAAGCACATTGGCTAAAAGTTCATGCCTGTTCCAGCTGCGAACAAACATTTACAGCTGCAGCTACAAGCGGCCAATCAGAAAACAAAGTGCTTTTATACATCTTTCTTGCATTGGGTTTGGCTTATTTGTAGACCTACATTCCTTAATTACATACATATGTACATACGTACATGTATTATTGACCAACTGTATGGCATATACATATATATTTAAATTCGAACCGACAAATTATATCGCTAACAATTGGACTGCTTATTTGTTACTTTTCATATTTAACCAGTAAGAGGTTCTAGTCGGGAGCTCCCGACTAGGGCATACCCTGAACCCTCTTCTTCCAACATCAAATATATATATTTTAGAAGCTATATGTCAAGTTTGGTGACTCTAGCTCTTATTATTTACCAAAATTGCCCAAAAGAACAGGATATCGATATCGATTTTTATCGATTGCTTGGAAACGGAGTAAGTTATCGATTATCGGAAACAATCTCGATCTGTGCAAGCCCTAGGAGCACCTACATCTTCAAGTCTCTAGCTCTTTTAGGTTCTGAGATGCTAGCGTTCATACAAACGGACGGACGGACGGACGCAGAAGCTTCCTTCTGCCTGTTACATACATTTGGATTTTGCACAAATACAATATACCCTTATACCCATTTTTAATGGGTTCAGGGTATAAAATGTGTGATGAGCTACCCTTTTACAAACAATTTTAAGTGACATATGTACGTAAACGAACAAGTGTTATTACCAGATTATGGGTGGAAATTATATTAGCATACTATACACATGCACATATGTATATACATGTGTATGTACATTGGCTACAATGGACTGTTAGCATTATGGCAGACCCCGAATTCCACTCGTACTTTTGTGTAATTTGGCAATTTGGTGTGAAACCTGATAAAATATAAATAAGTTCTCGACTAGAAGATACTCCTTACGCAGATTACACATTTATAAGTAACTTTTTTACTTTTATTCCTCTGCCGACCGATATGGTAATCTAATTAATTTTAATTTTTTTTTAATTTATAAAGTCGTCTATTTTATTTGATTGAGATTGGGAAAATTTTTAAAAATTTAAATAAGCTTGACTTCTGTATGCTTTTTGAGATCCTCTGAATCTCCGAAATCTTCTTAGCCTACAAGAAGAACGCTTTCAATTAGTAAACACATACATATCTTATGATGTTGAAAATGTATATCTGAAAAATACACCTTCACCACTTCATTATACCTTTTTTTTAATTTGTATTGGGTACAGGGTATTCAAAGTTAAAATCTAGAGGGAACTTAACGAATGTATGGTTGGATACGTACATATACAAATATATTTAGATACACATGTAAAAATGTTAAACAAACGTACGCATCTTTATTATTATTTATTAACAAGCCGCACCTAATAAACACTCAGATGTAAACGACTCAATTAGTGTTAAAAGGTTATTGAAAAGAAGGTATTATTTGGAATCATGAATATTTAGGTAGATATCGACATACATATGTACATACGTATTTGTATATTCATATAATTACATACATATGTACATTCTATTGAAATTACTTAAATTCGAAACCTGCAAGAAATATGAGCAAAATAAATTGATTGGAATAGTTTGAAGTTTTGTGGAAGATATTTGGCAATAATTTGTCTATGTGAATACATAGACATGCAGCCAAATCATACACAATTTCATATATGTAACTCCCACACAATCGGTGGAACTACATGCCTTTGTGTGAAGAACTTTTTCGTTCCTAAACATATTACAATTATCACAATTCAGTATTGAACTTCCTTATTCTTCTGGCATATCAGCATTATCAATAAATAATCAATATTTAGGAACCAAGTTACACATCTCCCATAAGAAAATTCGATAAGAAGCACTGAAAATATACTACATATTTGCTATACATACATACATACATATGTATGTACAGTCTGTCAAGAATGAGTTTTCACATTGAATAAAAATGTACGTTTTCAACTATTAGACAAAAATATGAGCACCAGCCTGACATTTTTAACTTGCTTTTAAGAATTTATAATTGGTGGTGCCATTTTTAATGAAATAGTAACATCAAAATGCAAGTTTAACAATAAGAAACGAACAAAAAAAAAATATATGTATATTACTCAGTTTGACTAGTGTCAAGAAACTCTTTACACATTCTATTCTTCTCCCTTTTATTCAATATTCCAAAGAAAACGGGACATTTACCGTTATCTATTCTTTGCATTGTTTTCAATTTCCGTCCGTCTGTATAAACGCAAGGAAATCGGAACCTATAGGAACTAGTGCTCCCGACTAGGGAATACCCTGAACCCTCTTATTCTAATACCAAATGCAGTTCGCGCAACGCGCTCGTTTGAAGTAATACAAATAAAAATTAAAAAGTTCCCTTGGCAGGGTTCGAATTCGAACTCAAAAGCCACACCAGCAAAAAATAAAAAAAAAAAATACTTTGCCCGGTAGGGCTCGAACTCAGATCGCACCACTTGCTATGCCTCTACTCAACAGCCACACCAATAATTAAGTATTATGGAGAGAAAAACGAATTAAAATAGCAGCACACAAACAATCGCAATTGCATCTGCGTACATGCATACAGAAATTCTTGGAATTTGCGCTAGTTGACCCATCCAATTACACAGTAAAATACATAACTTTGGGGTTTTCTTAATCGATCTAAATGAAATCTTCTACAGTATGACTTACTGTACCATAAAATATTTGCACACTCACGTATGTGTTTCTTTGGAGATCGGACGTGAAAATTGCAGTCTCGTGTTTGTGTGCGTGTTAGTGCACCGCTGGCAGCAGGTATAAACAAAGGAAGCGACAGTGACACTGAGTAAAGCTCGCCCCAGGGCAATCCATACAAATCCCGCTTATAGTGGGTAAACTCTACGCGAGTGCTGCCTCTGGCAGCCGGAGTGTTATAAAAATTAACAATTGTTTTAACGAAAAATTACTGTGTGCAGTACGAGTGAACAAGTTCTTGCAAAACTAAAGCTGCGCTCAACTGTTCGCAACTCAAGTACGTGAGTGTGTGCTCGAGTGCAGCAAAGCTTTCGCGAGAGAGCTTTCGCAAAAGCTGACTTGCAGCTGCACTGATAATGCTGGCAAAACATTATTTGCAGTGACAGTGCTGACACTAAAGTCACAATTTGTAACAATAATACAGGATATTTTTGTAATTAGGTGTAAAAAAAACTTGTTTGGTTTTTATTTATATTTTTTTCTCCCTTCTGGAAAAAAAATAATAACAAAATGAAGATCAATTGCCGCGATCAACCGACCTCAAAATGGCGAACAAACCAATTCGCCAATCTACCTGCTGTCGAACAGCCCATCAACCTCTTCTTCTAACATGGCCACTAATGTCGATCGCCTCGATGGAAGCAGGCCACCGTAAGATATTTATCGGTACTACAACGACATACTCGCCAATAGTGCAACAGCATGACACTGTCAGCACAACGACAGCAACAACCACTACAACCACAGCGTCTTCCACCAGCGGCTGTAGGACATCTGCCTTATTAGGTACAAGCCGCGCCGCTTTAGAGCTCATCGGGACCCGCCCCAAAGCAGCCAATCCGACCTTGCAGTCAACCCCGTCTGGCATCCAGAGATCCTCCTTGGCAGCTGCTTTCTGTGCCACAAACCCCCCTCTGCCAACGACGAAGAACGTAGGTGCGACGCCAGCCTCTCAAGAGCCACTGGTAAATTGGCAAAAGGATGCCCCAAGAAAACGGCGTGGGGCTACATTGTTGGCCGAAGCCGGTAAAAAAGGGAAGCCAGTGAAAACCCGCAACACCAGCCGCGCTGGAACTAAGCCCGTTACTCCCGGTACCGCTTCGCCAAGTAGCAACAGATTTGCTCCCCTCGAGCTTCTGGACGACGTCTCTGTGATCCATGACGACGAGATGGACACTGCCGTCGAAGCGCCTCCAGCCCCAGACCAACAGGAAGCAGCGAAGTAGATCTCCAAATCACGGCCGATACCAGTCCATGGAGTCAGCGATATCGTCACAATGGAGTAAACCAGGCAAATCAGGCACTTACAGATTAATTGTCCGCAAACTCAACTCAGCGTTAAATATAGTAGAAGTCATCTCCGAGCTGAACAGGATGACACAACGGTCACCCAGGAAAAGCCCACGCCTGAATGATGGCCAGAAGATAACTACCACGGCGAGTGGGGTGCAGCCGAAGCGGACAAGTCGAATGGTGAGCACTGTATCATAAATGCAAGTTCCCGCTGTGAGCGCGCCACAAAGCCCCAGCACCGAGGATGTGGGCACAAGGGTGCCGGCACTGTGGCCGCAGGAGTGAGTGCACGAGCCAGCATATTGACAGGAGCGCCAAGCCCAAGCACGCAACTCTCAAGTGCTCAAGTCATGGATTTGATAAAGAGAGTCGCTGCGCTAGAGCACGAGTTGCAGAGGTCAAAAACTGGTCAAGCACATGTGAGTACAGTTACTGATCCCGTTAAATTGAGTGATGCTGGCGTGGGTCGTACAGCTAACCTGCCGCCATTTTTGAGTGGAGAGCCATCGTCGAGTGCAAGTTTGAGTGAAACTGCAATTATGAGTGGAGTCCCAAATTCAAGTGTTAGTTTGAGTGAAACTGCAATTTTGAGTGGAACTGCCATTTTGAGCAGATCGCCATCTTTGAGTGAGGCATTGCCTACTTCATTGAGTGGAAATTTGGGACCACAGTTGCAAACGGTAGAACGAGCTACAGTTATGGATAACTGTTCTATAACATCAAGCCGCTCGACGCCATATTGTTCTGCAGGCATTGCGCAGTCAACGCTCATCCACACGCCGGCACAAGAGAACCAACCTGTGATCATTTTGGAGCCAACGCAGGAAACTGGGAACTTTGCATGGGCGACACCCAGGAACGATGTATGCCTGCTACGCAAATTACCAGATCTACCTGAGTTTGGAGGCCAACCTGAGGATTGGCCTATATTCTTCTGCGCGTTTACGGAAACAACTTTGGCGTACAACTGTACGAATCTGGAGAATAACCAGCGATTGTTGAAGGCACTCAAAGGCGAAGCACGTGATACTGTGAAGTCGTTGCTCATACATCCCAGGAATGTGAACAACGTGATGGAACAATTACGTTTTAGATATGGCCGTCCAGAACAACTAATACGCTAATTAGTATTCGAGAGGTGCAGCCAATTCAAGAGCACAGCATAGCGAAAATCGTGCCATTTGCTACACGAGTGAGTAACCTTGCCGCTTTTCTACAATCAGCTAACAGAACAGCATATAGCGAATCCTACACTGATGGAGGATTTGGTCGCTAAGCTACCACCAAGCAAGAGGGTGGAGTGGGCCAGACATGCAGCTACGATTAGGCCTTTCCCGACTGTCGTACATTTTAGCGCGTGGTTAACGGACTACGCCAATTTGGTATGTACGATTGTGGACGTCGATGGTAAGGAGCAGAAGCGTAGAGTGCTGCATGTCAGCATTGACCAGAATAATGAAGAGCGACACCGAGGTCGCACCAAACAGTGTCCAATCTGTAATGACACGCAGTCAGGGACTGCAACGAGTTTAACTTAGCCTCTCCGCTAAAAAGGTGGACGTTTGTTAAAAGGCACCGGCTTTGTTTCTCGTGCCTACGAGATGGCCACATGGCAAGAGTCTGCAAAAGGGCAAACGAATGTCAAGTCAATGGATGCCGGAAGAGGCATCATCGCCTTTTACATGATCATGATGTTATGAGTCACAATGCACCGCAGCCTGCGGGTGATAGAGTGATGAATACTGGACGGATGCCGCAGCCAGCGGATCCGCACACAAGGGCACCGCAGCCAGTGGATGCTCAATTGACGCAACAAAGGAATTTAAGTTGTGTCGATTCGGATGGAGAACGCCTACTATTCCGCATATTGCCAGTGACATTGCACGGGGCCAATAAGCGGATCGATACGTATGCACTCCTCGACGAGGGCTCGTCCGTAACTATGATAGACGACGAGCTACTGCGCGACCTAGATGTCAAAGGGGAACGCAGGCAACTAAATATACAGTGGTTTAGTGGAAGAGCAACCAGAGAGCCGACCACAGTGGTAAGCATGGAAATTAGTGGAGCGGACAAACGCAAACGTTATGTCCTGCGAAATGTGTACGCCGTGTCCCACCTGAGCTTACCGATGCAAAGTCTGCATCGACGTGATGAACAAATGTTGGACAACGGTGCACGACTTCCAATGAAACCGTATCGCGGGGCGGTACCAAAACTTCTGATTGGACTGGACCATGCGCATCTTGGACTGCCAATGCAAACAAGAAGGTTTGCACCACAGGGACCATATGCCGCAGCCACCGAACTTGGATGGGTGGTTTTTGGGCCGGTAAGAGGTCAACCAACGGCAACGTCAACAAAGTCATGCCTCCTAGCAGTGTCGCAGGAGGATGCAATCCAAAAGATGGTAAACGACTATTTTGATATCGAGAACTTCGGTGTGAAGCTTACGTCACCAGTCGCAGCCAGCGACGATGCACGAGCACAGAAGATACTCGAAGACACCACGGTGAAAATAGGGGAACGTTACCAGACAGGTTAGTTATGGAACCGTGATAATGTTGAGTTGCCACGAAGGTACGATATGGCATACAAAAGATTGGTCAACATTGAGAGAAAGATGAAGCGTAACGATCAGTTTAAACGAGCCTATATGAAAATTATGGACGATTATGTTCATAAAGGATATGCTCGACGATTGAAGCAGGATGAGGTCGCTTTAGCCAACAGCGACAAACTTTGGTATCTGCCGCACTTTGGAGTTGAAAATCCAAATAAGCCCGGTAAGATAAGACTGGTGTTCGACGCGGCAGCAAAGGTCGGTGACATTTCATTGAATTCGGCATTATCCAAGGTGCCACAGCACTACAAGTCGCTGCCGGCTGTTCTCTTCCATTTCCGGGAAGGTGCGGTTGGCGTTTGTGGAGACATCAGAGAGATGTTCCATCAAGTGTTGATCCGACCGCAGGATAGATGCGCCCAGCGATTCTTGTGGCGAAACGGCGATGACCGCCGGGAGCCTGATGTTTATGAGATGAGGGTAATGACATTTGGAGCAGCATGCTCGCCAAGCACCGCGCACTATGTGAAGACCTTGAATGCCTTGCAGTATCAGGATTCAGACCCTCGCGCGGTTAAAGCTATTCTTGAATGTCATTATGTGGACGACTATGTGGATAGTTTTGATAGTGAAGGCGACGCCATCGCCATATCAACAAGAATAAGAGAAATACATGCAAATGCTGGATTTGAATTGTGCCAGTTTACTTCCAGTTCGCCAACCGTAGCTGACGCCCTGGGCCAACATGGGGCTGCTAGGAGCATCGGATGGGGCGAAGCTGAAGAAAAGATTCTGGGCATGTGTTGGCAGCCAGCCACGGACCCCGATGTGTGCTAAATTTGGAGCGAGTACCTACGAAGAGGGAATTCTTGAGCTTGATCATGTCAACATTTGATCCCTTGGGATTTCTTAGCTGTCTCATGATAACTGGAAAGTTACTTATGCGTGAGATCTGGCGACGAAATGTGCAATGGGATGAACCCTTACGAGATGAGATCGCCCGCGCCTTTAGTAAATGGCTTCAGGATATGAACAATGTGGAAGGATTTCGAAGCTCGCGCCATTACTTTGGCCCAATACCCGTGCGGGCAATACAACTGCACGTTTCGACGTGTCGACGCTAGCCAGTCAGCTTTCGCAGCTGTGGCTTACTTAAGGGTAACCTACGACAACAACGACGTGCGAGTATGCTTTGTATGTGCCAAGACGAAATGTGCCCCAATGAAAACGATGTCAATTCCACGACTGGAATTGCAAGCTGCTGTGTTAGGAACGAGGCTGATGGACACTGTCAAAAAGGAGCACAGTATAGCGATCAGCGATGCCATACTATGGACTGACTCAAAGACAGTGCTGCGTTAGATAGGCAGCACCCACCGTCGATATAAGCAGTTCGTCGGAAATCGAGTGGGAGAAATTTTGGAGTCAACAAAGGTTACCCAAGGGAGATGGGTACCTACTGCTGAAAATGCAGCAGACGACGCAACGAGGCCGCACTGCCACGTAGACCTCAGCCAACGGTCACGATGGTTAGACGGGCCAACATTTTTGCGGCAGCCGGAAAGCAGCTGGCCGCAGCCCGAACCGGGCACCGAACACTCATCCTGCGATGATGAAGAAGAGATGCCGAGTGAATTTGCCTTAGTTGCAGCAAATAACTTTTTCATTTCATTTCAGAGATTCTCTAGCTACAGTCGGCTGGTGAGGACGATGGCTTGGGCTCTAAGGTTTACGCGCTGGTGCCGTGGACATAAGACTGAGCTTGAGAGATTCGGCCTCACCGCTACGGAATGTGAGGACGCTGAGAAATTGCTGATACGGCGAGCGCAATGCGAAGCATTCCCTGACGAGGTTCGAGCCTCGTACAATGAAGAATCAGTCGGTCATCGAAGCGAAATAAGAGGGCTGGTATCCTACTTGGATGACAATGGAGTCTTGCGTGCGTATGGCAGGATCGATGCCGCACTGTGTATACCGCATAGTGCGAGAAGGCCAATAATCTTGTCACACCGGCACGCACTGACGAAACTGATTGTGTATCACTACCATGTGAAAATGAAGCATCAAAACGTGGATGCAACGATGGGCGACATCAGGACCAGGTTTTGGATAACAAAGCTGCGTCGAGTGTTGCGTACAGTAATATCTGGATGTAGTGTGTGCAAGCTACATAGAGCGCAGCCAGCGCCACCTATAATGGGTCCTTTGCCAGAGGACAGACTGGAGGCCAATGGATGGCCATTTAAGTTTACGGGTCTGGACTACTTTGGACCATTTATTGTGACCAACGGACGTCGAAAGGAAAAGAGATGGGTTGCCTTGTTTACGTGTCTGACAACAAGGGCCATACATTTGGAGTTGGCACATTAAATGTCAACTGATTCCTGCATAATCGTGATCAGGAACTTTCTTTGCCGTCGCGGGCCTGTACTGAGGTTGCGCAGTGACAACGGAAAGAACTTTGTTGGGGCCGATAGAGAAGGAGGAGCCTGGGAAAGGATGGTGCAGTGTGTCAAGAGAGTGCTTCGCCACACAGTAAAGGAGGTGGCAACATGTGTTGGAGAGTTTCCTGATTGAGGCCGAGAATGTTGTGAATTCGCGCCCGCTTACTCACTTGCCAGTATCTGTGGATCAGGAAGCCCCCCTAACACTGAACGATCTACTCAAGGGAGTAGCCAATCTGCCTGACACACCCACTATTCATGAGCAGCCGGACGAGAGATGCGCCACAAGGAAGCAGTGGCGCATAGCGCGGCTATTACGAGATCGTTTTTGGAAGCGGTGGGTCTTGGAGTACCTGCCTACACTTGTGCAACGCGTGAAATGGTGTGCGCGCGTTGAGCCGATACGCCATGGTGATGTGGTGTTTATATGCGACCCAGCCGTGCCACGCAGGGAGTGGCGAAGGGGCATAGTGGAGGAGCTCTACCCTGGACCAAATGGAGTACCTCGACGCGCCAGCGTACGCGTGGCGGACGGCAATCGAGTGCGACTGATGACTCGTCCCGTGGCTAAACTAGCCATATTGGATGTGAGTGAAGCAGGGCCTTCACGGGGGCGGGGATGTTGCGGGACGAATTAAGTTATCGATTGTTTAGTATTAAGTATATTCTGAAAGTATGTATTTTTGCCCTGTGAATGTACGGGCACATTGTATTTGGCTTGTTGCCGCCATCATTTAAATGTTAAGCTCATTATTGTCGTGAGTTAGAAGGCCGTAGGAGGGAAGACTGCGGTAAGATTCTGAGGGAATATATATTTAAGTTCTAACCTATATAATCCGTTCAGAATAAAACACTTGCACTAGCACGTTTTGCATTACGCTGTCTCTATTAACATCGGAGTAACATGGCCAGGGGCCAGGCGTAAACCTTGCAGTGTTCAAATTGCAACTCCACCTTCGTTTGGCACGCGACAGATAATAAACAAAAAAGTTGCACACAATCATTTTTCATTAATCACCAACTGTTGTGGGTGGAATTTCCAAAATCGCTGAAACACGTATTTATTAAGTTTTTATGTAGAGCTCTGAAAATAAGTTTGAAGCAAATCGGACAAAACATAACTTTTTCAAAGAAATCTTAGATTGTGCGAAAAATAGATCCTTGAAAATGAATTTGAGCGCAAAACTTTATCCACCTAATCTTTGAGCCCCATTTCCAACAAGGAGGAATATATTTTTGGAAAAGTGTGTGTCTGTTTTGGCTGCCCTAGTGTCTGCGGCAGGTATCGCAAATTAAAAGAATTTCTGTACACACAATTATCTGCGTGTTTATTGATTGTATCAACTGCTATTATATTGCTATTGTAATTTTTTTTTCGCAATTGGTGGTGGTAGAGTCTGTGGAAAAAGTGCGGTCTGTTATGGGTTCGAGGCTTGTTAAAGAAACTTTTTATACCCTGAACCCATTGAAAATGGGTAAAAAAGGTATATTGTATTTGTGCAAAATGTAAATGTATGTAACAGGCAGAAGGAAGCATCTCCGACCCCATATAGTATACTCATGATCAGCATCAACAGACGAGTCGATCTAGCTATGTCCGTCTGTTTGTCCGTCTGTCCCTCCATCCGTATGTATGAACTATAAGAGCTAGAGACTTGAAAGCTGTAGGTCCTCCTAGTCAACGGCAGATCGAGTTGTTTTTCGATAATCGATAACTTAAAGCAAAGTTTTAATGCAATTTACTTTTTAAGAATACACAAATATTCTCTGGAACAATGAGATTACTGTAGACAATTTCATGAAGATCGGTTAAGAAACATGTGTTTGCGGTACCAGCGCAAATTCGAAGAATATCTGCATGCATGTATCTGTATTCATGCGCGTCTTCTTTGAATTATATCAACAGCATTTAAATTGTTATCTTTCTAAATAAGACTCAATTTTAGGTGTGGTTGTTGAGTAGAGGCAGTGGCAAGAGGAATGGTCTGTCGTGGGCTGGAGCCCTACTGGGGAAACTATTTTTTTTTGTGGCTGCTGTGGCTGTTGAGTAGAGTCGGCAGCAAGTAATGCGGTCAGTTGCGAGTTTGAGCCCTGCCAAGGGAACCTAGTTTTTATACCCTGAACCGCCCGTCTCTCCGTCCGTCCGTCCGTATGAATGAACGCAAGGCTCTTAGGAACTATAGGAGCTAAAGACTTGAAAATTTAGAGTTAGGTCCTCCTAGTCTATGCGCAGATCGAGTTTTTTTTTCCGATAATCGATAACTTACTCCGTTTCCAAGCAATCGATAAAAATCGATATCGACATACTATTTTTTGAGCAAATTGGGTAAATATTAAGAGCTAGAGTCACCAAAATTAATAAGTTTCTTCTAGAAAACAATATAAATAGATATGAAGTATCTTTCATTTTATATATATAGCCACCTTCCCGCTACTGCTTCATAGCTATAAATCAAGTTAATAACCCTAATTGTACTTCCCACCAATTTAAGCCACAATTTAAAGGAAATTGACTTTTTGAGAATACACAAATATTCTATGGTACAATAAGATAAACTGTAGAAAATTTCATTAAGATCGGTTGTGAAACATGTGTTTGTAGCTAGCGCAGTTCGAAGACTTTCTGTATACGTGTGCACACACACATTCATGCGCGTCTGCTGCAAATTATATCAACAGCTCTGCAATTGCGATTGTATTGCTTTCTGTGCTGCTATTTTAATTTGGTTTTTTTTTTCAATAATACTCAGTTATAGGTGTGGCTGTTGAGTAGAGCCACAGTACAGTACAGTCTGTCGTGAGTTCGAGTCCTACCGGGAAAACAATTTTATATTTTTTGGCTGTTGAGTAGAGTCGGCAGCAAGTAATACGGTCAGTTGCGAGTTCAAACCCTCCCAAGAGAACCCTTTTTTTTAAATTTATCATGTACTAATGCATTAATACACTTTTGCCCAAAATATAATGATGCCGTGATTTCTGGAATTCGTTCTGTTGCTGAGTTTAATTACGATAATATGAGTTTTATGAAGCGCACACTAACATGTTTGGTCAAAAAATGTGCAAGAATATGAGGAGCACAGAGTATTAAAAATGGCGATGATAACAGGAAAAAATACTGAATGATTACTTATCTCTATGGGAAACAGAATTAAATTTAAACATAAATAAAAGAGCTGTTGAGGATCAAACCAAAAAACATAGAGATGTATTAAAGTATTAATACCTACTGTGGAGGACATAAAATTACTATATGATTTTGTTCATGATCTATTCGCTAAAGCTTTGAATGAGCTAAACAACAAAGGAAGCATCTCCGACCCCATATAGTATACTCATGATCAGCATCAACAGACGAGTCGATCTAGCTATGTCCGTCTGTTTGTCCGTCTGTCCCTCCATCCGTATGTATGAACTATAAGAGCTAGAGACTTGAAAGCTGTAGGTCCTCCTAGTCAACGGCAGATCGAGTTGTTTTTCGATAATCGATAACTTAAAGCAAAGTTTTAATGCAATTTACTTTTTAAGAATACACAAATATTCTCTGGAACAATGAGATTACTGTAGACAATTTCATGAAGATCGGTTAAGAAACATGTGTTTGCGGTACCAGCGCAAATTCGAAGAATATCTGCATGCATGTATCTGTATTCATGCGCGTCTTCTTTGAATTATATCAACAGCATTTAAATTGTTATCTTTCTAAATAAGACTCAATTTTAGGTGTGGTTGTTGAGTAGAGGCAGTGGCAAGAGGGATGGTCTGTCGTGGGCTGGAGCCCTACTGGGGAAACTATTTTTTTTTGTGGCTGCTGTGGCTGTTGAGTAGAGTCGGCAGCAAGTAATGCGGTCAGTTGCGAGTTTGAGCCCTGCCAAGGGAACCTAGTTTTTATACCCTGAACCGCCCGTCTCTCCGTCCGTCCGTCCGTATGAATGAACGCAAGGCTCTTAGGAACTATAGGAGCTTAAGACTTGAAAATTTAGAGTTAGGTCCTCCTAGTCTATGCGCAGATCGAGTTTTTTTTCCGATAATCGATAACTTACTCCGTTTCCAAGCAATCGATAAAAATCGATATCGACATACTATTTTTTGAGCAAATTGGGTAAATATTAAGAGCTAGAGTCACCAAAATTAATAAGTTTCTTCTAGAAAACAATATAAATAGATATGAAGTATCTTTCATTTTATATATATAGCCAACTTCCCGCTACTGCTTCATAGCTATAAATCAAGTTAATAACCCTAATTGTACTTCCCACCAATTTAAGCCACAATTTAAAGGAAATTGACTTTTTGAGAATACACAAATATTCTATGGTACAATAAGATAAACTGTAGAAAATTTCATTAAGATCGGTTGTGAAACATGTGTTTGTAGCTAGCGCAGTTCGAAGACTTTCTGTATACGTGTGCACACACACATTCATGCGCGTCTGCTGCAAATTATATCAACAGCTCTGCAATTGCGATTGTATTGCTTTCTGTGCTGCTATTTTAATTTGGTTTTTTTTTTCAATAATACTCAGTTATAGGTGTGGCTGTTGAGTAGAGCCACAGTACAGTACAGTCTGTCGTGAGTTCGAGTCCTACCGGGAAAACAATTTTATATTTTTTGGCTGTTGAGTAGAGTCGGCAGCAAGTAATACGGTCAGTTGCGAGTTCAAACCCTCCCAAGAGAACCCTTTTTTTTAAATTTATCATGTACTAATGCATTAATACACTTTTGCCCAAAATATAATGATGCCGTGATTTCTGGAATTCGTTCTGTTGCTGAGTTTAATTACGATAATATGAGTTTTATGAAGCGCACACTAACATGTTTGGTCAAAAAATGTGCAAGAATATGAGGAGCACAGAGTATTAAAAATGGCGATGATAACAGGAAAAAATACTGAATGATTACTTATCTCTATGGGAAACAGAATTAAATTTAAACATAAATAAAAGAGCTGTTGAGGATCAAACCAAAAAACATAGAGATGTATTAAAGTATTAATACCTACTGTGGAGGACATAAAATTACTATATGATTTTGTTCATGATCTATTCGCTAAAGCTTTGAATGAGCTAAACAACAAATTCAACATTTTATCATTAACCTAGTTAAAGCAAAGCACTTTGATCAGTTTGCTTATTTTTAATCGGCGCAGAGTTGGCGATTACTCTTGAGAGTTACAGAACTGCTCATTCTATTGGGGACATCGACGATAGAGCTAATTCTAACCTATATAAAGATATTTCTGCCAAAATGAAAAATATTTCTCAAAATTTCACCAGGGTGATTATTCGTGGCAAAAAAAAAAAAACCGTACAGTTCCAGTTCTTTTTACACCATGGGATCGTTATTGCATAGACAATATTCTGGAATATGGAAAACGCACAATAAATAAACCAACTACATATATCTTTAGTGTGTCAAACCCGCGGCCACTAAGAAAAGAATATATTCGTGCGTATAATACTAGAAAAATTTGCAAATGAATGTGGTGCACGTTGCCCTGAATCCCTTAGAGGCACACACCTGCGAAAGCAATTGGCCACACATACCTCTTTATCTAATGTTAAGGACATTCAAATGGATTATTTGGCGAGCTTTATGGGTCACCATAAAGACATCCATAAAAAATACTATCGTGTTCCTGCCTCTGTAACAGAGATGAACCAATTTTCGCAATTATTTATGTCAGCAATGAACATGGAAGAGGAAAATGCTGAAAGTGTAGAAACTAGTCCCGAGAGTGAGTTAATTTATTTAGTTCTATCTGCAATCACATATCTTTCAAACCACGCTTTATAATCTTCACCAGCTCGCGGTCTCTCAGCGGCTTCTGAAATCGCGCGGCGAGTTGACGCATGTGGTGGATATAATCATCCACCCCTTCGCTGGCCTGTTGCTCTCGTTAAAATAGCTCCCGCATCACATCGTGTTCCGTCTGGTAGCCCCGGGACCTGTCCAAGAGGGCATGTTGCAGCTGCATCCAGCTGTCGACCCGAGAATGCCGCACGTGCATCCAATACCACTCGCGGGCGCGGCCGGTCAGGAGCAGGTGGAAACCACGCAGGACCTCCTTCCACGGGCATTGATCCTCTGCAGGAACTCCAGGCGGAACACGAAGTCCTCGACCGAATTCATCGCGTCCTCGCCGTCAAACTTGACGTTCCACTGCTCGAGCTTCATGTACGCCGTTTCTCGTACGTTGGCGTACGCCTCCTCCGGTTGAAAATCATCCGCTCTCCGGTCGTCTACTCGGAAATGGCGGTTATTCTGGTTACGACAGTTCCTCGACTGAGCATCTGCGACACAAACTGGGTTGCTGGACGAATACTCCGCCCCTCGTGCGCGTTGTCTATGTGGCTTCGGTGGCTCCGGTGGAAATGCTTCGCGCTGGAACACTTCCCGTTCTTTCGGGATGGCGCCTGTTCGTGGTCCCGGCTCGACATGTCTCGGCGGCTTTGGCGCAGTGTTAGTCTCGGCGGTTTGACTCCCTCGTGGTCCTTCATCATTTCCATGAAGCCAGCGCGCATCTCCTCACGTATGGACTCGCTGATGCCAGATGGCAGAGCATGCCGATACGTTTGGTGGGCCTGAGCGATCGCCGCGTTTGCCGCCGATTTGAGCCTCTTTTGGAAATCCGGGCGCGGCGGTGGCAGAACCGACTCAGAGCCCAATCAGACACCTGTTCCTTAGCCATAACTATCCCTTCTGAGAACTGTACCCCTCTCTTCTACAAGGCTTACTACTCTTATAAAAAAAACTACCCCTATACCTAATAAATTAATAAATAAATAAACGCCCACTATCAAATCTTACTAATAAAGAATAATAAATTAATATACATCGACCAAGAATTTTAAATTAATTAGAAAGAAACAATTTATTATTGTGAATGTTTTTGTTCACAATAATACATTTTTTCTTTCTAATTAATTTCAAATACTTGCGTGAGAGAAGACAAATCCTAACACAGGCTAACTAATCTACGATTAATCTGGACAGTGGACAACACTTAAGCATTCGTCAAATGCTCAGCTCGTCAGTTTGACTGACGAACGGCATTCAAGCAACGCTACCTTGAAGGCTATTTGGTTTCTGTCGCACTTTTGGGCACCCTTAAAGTATGCTTTGTGACAGGTGCGGCGCAGGATCGGCTTTATATCGTCCTGGGTCACCTGTCTCCGAAACTCATTTAGCTACGGCCAGCACACTCCAACGTTAGCACAGAGTGGGGCAAAACAAATAGAAAACATT
Organism: Drosophila novamexicana; assembly: GCF_003285875.2. NCBI lineage: Eukaryota > Metazoa > Arthropoda > Insecta > Diptera > Drosophilidae > Drosophila > Drosophila novamexicana. The sequence continues at coordinate 157,779 of NW_020824802.1, read as the reverse complement.
AAATAAACTCTAGTAAGACCTACCCTAATATCACATTCTATCACAAGCTAATTTGTCGTGGCGGCTACCACCAGGCTACGATGAACAGTCGCGGACGTTTCGCCAACATGCGAACGTGACTTACCGTCATCAACCACTACAAGAAAACTTCTCATGTTTAGGGATATTCTCTACTTCCGTCGTGCTTCTCGGATTCCATTACACGCTACGCGATTATGAGCTACCTACTCGTGCAACATAAGACTTCAGCGGTGTGGGTCCTGAAGCCCAAGGAGTCCTTTTCTCTGTACCTTCATTTATATCGTATTTATTTTTCTTTGATTACGCACCGACTTCAAAGAAGCCGAGTGCTTCTTCAGATTGGGCGCCATTTTGTTACGGAACTGCTTGTTTCTCGGTGGCCGCGCCGGCTGGCTCATCGGTTTCTCTGGGTGTAGTCCCATCCCTGGCCTGCAGTCCGCACAATCGATAACAACAAAGCTACACGTCTGTAGCAAAACAGACTTACACAACACTACGCCAAGCGAACCACAAATCGATAACGTCAAACAATCGGAACTTCTAACTCATGAACAAAACCAACAGCTGAAACAACTATGAAAATGTAAACAACAAAGGTGAGACACTCAATATAAATTAACAAAAACACTATTTATCCACCTTACTCTTCCAGATCGGGCTCCGGTTCCGGACCCAGCGAACCCGCCCAACCATGAGACGATCACCTACACTCGTCTCCCTCATTTTGTCCATTAGATGGCCATCAGCCTGTGCCGGCTGTTATGCCAACTCCCCATCAAAGAAAATTTAGCCGGACATTTCTCTCTTCAGATACGGTATATAATTGGTTGCGTTTTCTTAAAATTTATAACAATTATAATCATCGCTTATGGCATTTATCTTTGCAGCTATTTAGAATCTCATGGAAGTGGATATTTGGTTAGCTTTACAGGTGCGTATAATGTTTTGTGTATTCTTATAATCATTGGCATTGATATTTATTTTATTTCTTTCTAATTTGCACAAAGTCTCCGTTCAGATGAATAAGTATTCATGCATGTGAACGTTTCTTCCCCGGGTGCGTATTAATGTTGCATATATTTATACTTATGGACAAAGTGTATTAATGCCCAAATTTTTCTCTTATCTTCTAGAATTCCTTTTTTATTTTAACAGCACTAAATGGAAAGGGCGACGAATTACTACAAAGATATTGTGAGTCGCCGCAAAAGAAACACGCACGGAGGCAATTTAGAGGCAATCGTTGCGCCAAATTAGGAACAATGTGCCCACACAACTACGTAAAACTGGGTATGTCACGATAATCAGTCGTGCAACAGGTACGTGATATAAATTTGTATTAAACCGCTTAATTCTACCTTACCCTACCTAAAGAGCTATCTGGGGGTGGTAAGGAGCGATGTAAATGGGTAATTCCAATTAGGTAAGTATAAGAGCATAGTTTGCGCAAGTGTTAATTTCAAATTTTTATATTTTACAGGCGCAGATGCATCACCTTTGGAGTTTCCCTCACCATTCGCACTCTAAAGTGAAGCTCAGCGTAAGTGCCTATGTATGTACAGATATGATTTATAAATATAAAAAAAAAAACGAAATTTAACGACAAAAAAAATCTGCTCTATTTCAGGGAGTACGGTCAGGAGTCTCCATCATTTCTCTGCCAAGAGCTCGAACGAGTATGGGCAAAATGGAACGGACTCACTCGGAGCATGTGGGCGTGGTCTCGCCTGTGGCCGCTTCTTCGTTGTTGACGTCCAGTCGTTGGTGGCTCGTCTAGTCGCCTTCAGGGCTGCGCCGACGCTTGGCTGGCGGCGTCGCGGATATGGTTGGTGTGCGCCGCTGAGCCAAATCCTGGCGTTTGGTATGTTTCGTGGGCTTCTCTGGTGCGGTAGCCGGTCCCTCTGTTGCCGGAGCCGTTAATTTTTATTTCTTTTTCTCCATTTTTTTCTGGTTCGTCTCGTCGCACTTAAGTTTTAAGTTTTTTCTTTCGCAATACGTTAGCACATAAGGATTAAGCAATTACTAATAAAGAAAGCCCGTCATGAATATATGTATGCCCTCTGATTTTTTCTTTTTGGTTAAGCACATGCTCCGTGGCCGGCAAAATAAAATATCCAACTTCAAAATTTTTAACTGCGAGCTGGTACGTCCGCTGTGGACCGCTGGCAAAGTCGAATTCCTCATAGTCTCTTTAAGAGCGAACCAGGCGACAAATAGCAATAGTCGCTTTTGGCGCCGTGGATCGCCGTCTGGCGTTGATATCGGCGTGGCCGATAATATCGCACGCAACCAACTAAGTAAACCTTTGGTGCTGCCGATAACGTCAAATGAAACAATTGATGAATAAAAATGTTAGGTTATTATTGCCAGCTAGTTTTTTTTCATTAACATAGGGTATAATAGGAAAAATATAAATATAAGAATTTCTTAAAAACTGGGTGGACGCTTCTTTTTATATAAAAAACAAAATGATTGATAATTCGCGATCTATATGTTAAGCAACCACAAAATATGAATAAAAATTTGTTGAAATATTGACACCTTTTTATAATGCTGTGTATAAATACATAAATGCACTGTTGCCTTATTACGTAGTAATATATTTTAATAAAGATAATGTTTTATTGTAAAATGCCAATTATGTCATTTATTTCTGTATTTCTTTCCCATATACTAATATTTTAAATTAATTTATTCCCTCTCAATACTGTATAACATTGTTCAGCGCTGATTCCAAGCAGTGGTTCGGTTTCCCTTGGAACTAATAGCTCGTAAGGCCTTTTAAATGAACAGCATGAGGTGTTAACATTTTATTTACTTTTCTAAAAAACTGGCTAATCGATTTCTTTAGAATTAATACGTAAAGCTTTCTTAAATATATATCTTTAAGTTGGTATACCATGCATTATCCCTGAGAAAAGATATTAGGGTTTGAGTGCAAGGGTTATTTATTACGGTCATATTGTATAGTTGCAGCACTGTTTTACAAATATCTTAAAAACGTGCTGATCGATTTTTATAATTTGTCCAAGATTGGTTAGGTGAAACTATAAGGCTTAAGCCATTTCCAAATTAAGATATTTAAAGAATGGTGGGAAGCTTAATTTTCAACCACTTGGTTTAACCATATTATAAATTAAAATTCAATAAGAAGTAGATGTAGACAGTAAATAATTTAATTATTTTCAATTCTGCATTTAAATTTATTAGGCTCTGTGCTTAAAAACATAAATAAATGCATTTAAAAGTGACCGATTCCTTTTTCGATACCAAGTTCCAAAAATCGACGCTAAGTCACCGCCGCTAATTTGACGCACATTCTTGTTGTATAAATTGAATAGAATGAGTTAATACGTTTTTACGATTATTTTGGGAATTATCGATTGATTTCTAGGAAAACCATTTTTTCGTATATCGCAATCGCCTGTGCGGTTACTTTAATTTCGAAGTTTTTGAGCGACGAATTAAAAAAGTGATAAAAAATGTTTTATTAAGTAAAATGTGGGGAGTATTATATACTCCCGCAAAACAAAGTTGTAATAAAAAGGGACAAATGTTTTGCGAAATTTAAAGGCGCGAAATACGAGGCTTTTATTATAGATAAAGCTTCAAGTGCATGTCGCCTGGATAAGAAATACAAAAGCCTAAATGGTAAGTCAAATGTTTAATGCATGTACAAGTGCATATTATACTTTTTAGGGAAATCGTGTGATGATCGTTATGTATGTGTATGTGCTATTCTACATATACATATTATGTAAACTTATGTACTTTTGTATGTGTATATTAAATTGAGATGAATTGAATTGTATGTTGTTGAATTTCCGTTAAACAGATATGTACAAAGGCAAATTAACACGAAAAGTTAAATTGTCATACACTCATACAAAGGTACATAAAGTAATTTCTTGCACAAATAGCTAAAAATTTTATTAAAAAATTATATACATTTTTTTTGTACAGAAGCTGATAATCCAAAAAGTGCTGATGTTGGAGCAGATGTGGAAACAAACTGGGGCGCCAAGGGTAAGGATAAATATTTAATTCAACTTATATTTGTTTTTTTCATACATATGTGTTATAAGTATTATTTTACAACAAATGTTTTCTCTTTTTTTCAATAGACGCTGGTCAAAATAGTCTGGATGCAAGAGCAGATATGCAAACTTATTGCAGCGTACAGGGTGAGTGCAAATTTCATAGTTTGTATGTACATAGAAGGGAATTTGTTGAACTGCTGAAGTCAGCAGAATGATGTTAATTTGATAACTAAAAAATAAAAATTACAGAATAACTAACTTATTATTTTATTGTATATGTTTTTATATATCCAACCTATTTGAACACATTAAAAAAGAAACATTTTTAGTTGCTTCAACCGTCACAAATAAAAAACATTAGATTTGCCTATTTTCATAGATTCAAAAGTATTAGCGATTGCTAAAATAATTGTATTAAAATGGGAAATAATAAAACAAGAAATAAAAATTAATGTTTAGTGATTTTGCCAGAAGAAAATGTCGTATGCAGTGGGCGGATACTTAGACAATTTTCTCTTAAAATATATTCATGAAAAACTCTACGTCAATCCTCTTAAAGCTTCCAATATAAAATACTCGGTAGCCCGGAGAGTACCAATCTTTTTGTTTTGCAAATATATTAAGTATTATTTCCACATCATCTGAATAGATGTACGTAATAAATTTCTAACCATACTTATTTATATATTTTTATTGCACAGTAGACTCAACTTTTTTAAACTCCCATATAACGATGGAGTCAGCTGCTTCAGACATGACATACTTCCCAGATAAATCATCGTCATTTATGAATAGTACATCTTTTTCTTAGAAACTAACGGAACCGTTGTATGATGTTAGAAAAATTACTGTCCCAATTGCTAAGTACCAGAAAAATTTAAACGGCATTTTTGCATATTTTGTAAAACTTTGCGAACAAAATTTGCACGCCACATAGAGCTTAAACATAATGTTGAACCAGAAGTTAGAGAGATCAGCAGTTTACCAAAAGGCAACCAGCAAAGAATAAAATTGCTTGATGCTTTACGAAAAAAAGGCGATTTCATTTATAACACTAATGCAAATTATAATGAAGGGACTTTTACAGTGCTATTTTCCAAAGATAACTATTCGGAATCACATAAAAAATTGTAGCAGTAATATCCATAAAAAAGGCATCCGGGATATACTAAAATCTGGACGAGGCACTACAGGCTATATGCATAGTGCCGCAAATATTATATTGCGTAATAAAATAATGCCTGTCCTTAATGACGATGCCATCATGTATGATGGCATGATCATCTAATAATATTGTTCGGAAATTCAGAAGCTATGAAACACACGGAAGTACAGCACGATATGATAAATATGCGTTATCTAAGTCGCCTTTTAATCGCGATAAAATAGGAATGCCCCGACGTGGTAGAGCTAAAAGATGTCATTTGCCCTAAATATAATGATGCCGTGATTTCTGGAATTCGTTCTGTTGCTGAGTTTAATTACGATAATATGAGTTTTATGAAGTCCACACTAACATGTTTGGTCAAAAAATGTGCAAGAATATGAGGAGCACAGAGTATTAAAAATGGCGATGATAACAGAAAAAAAACTGAATGATTACTTATCTCTGTGGGAAACAGAAATAAATTTAAACATAAATAAAAGAGCTGTTGAGGATCAAACCAAAAAACATAGAGATGTATTAAAGTATTAATACCTACTGTGGAGGACATAAAATTACTATATGATTTTGTTCATGATCTATTCGCTAAAGCTTTGAATGAGCTAAACAACAAAGGAAGCATCTCCGACCCCATATAGTATACTCATGATCAGCATCAACAGACGAGTCGATCTAGCTATGTCCGTCTGTTTGTCCGTCTGTCCCTCCATCCGTATGTATGAACTATAAGAGCTAGAGACTTGAAAGCTGTAGGTCCTCCTAGTCAACGGCAGATCGAGTTGTTTTTCGATAATCGATAACTTAAAGCAAAGTTTTAATGCAATTTACTTTTTAAGAATACACAAATATTCTCTGGAACAATGAGATTACTGTAGACAATTTCATGAAGATCGGTTAAGAAACATGTGTTTGCGGTACCAGCGCAAATTCGAAGAATATCTGCATGCATGTATCTGTATTCATGCGCGTCTTCTTTGAATTATATCAACAGCATTTAAATTGTTATCTTTCTAAATAAGACTCAATTTTAGGTGTGGTTGTTGAGTAGAGGCAGTGGCAAGAGGGATGGTCTGTCGTGGGCTGGAGCCCTACTGGGGAAACTATTTTTTTTTGTGGCTGCTGTGGCTGTTGAGTAGAGTCGGCAGCAAGTAATGCGGTCAGTTGCGAGTTTGAGCCCTGCCAAGGGAACCTAGTTTTTATACCCTGAACCGCCCGTCTCTCCGTCCGTCCGTCCGTATGAATGAACGCAAGGCTCTTAGGAACTATAGGAGCTTAAGACTTGAAAATTTAGAGTTAGGTCCTCCTAGTCTATGCGCAGATCGAGTTTTTTTTCCGATAATCGATAACTTACTCCGTTTCCAAGCAATCGATAAAAATCGATATCGACATACTATTTTTTGAGCAAATTGGGTAAATATTAAGAGCTAGAGTCACCAAAATTAATAAGTTTCTTCTAGAAAACAATATAAATAGATATGAAGTATCTTTCATTTTATATATATAGCCAACTTCCCGCTACTGCTTCATAGCTATAAATCAAGTTAATAACCCTAATTGTACTTCCCACCAATTTAAGCCACAATTTAAAGGAAATTGACTTTTTGAGAATACACAAATATTCTATGGTACAATAAGATAAACTGTAGAAAATTTCATTAAGATCGGTTGTGAAACATGTGTTTGTAGCTAGCGCAGTTCGAAGACTTTCTGTATACGTGTGCACACACACATTCATGCGCGTCTGCTGCAAATTATATCAACAGCTCTGCAATTGCGATTGTATTGCTTTCTGTGCTGCTATTTTAATTTGGTTTTTTTTTTCAATAATACTCAGTTATAGGTGTGGCTGTTGAGTAGAGCCACAGTACAGTACAGTCTGTCGTGAGTTCGAGTCCTACCGGGAAAACAATTTTATATTTTTTGGCTGTTGAGTAGAGTCGGCAGCAAGTAATACGGTCAGTTGCGAGTTCAAACCCTCCCAAGAGAACCCTTTTTTTTAAATTTATCATGTACTAATGCATTAATACACTTTTGCCCAAAATATAATGATGCCGTGATTTCTGGAATTCGTTCTGTTGCTGAGTTTAATTACGATAATATGAGTTTTATGAAGCGCACACTAACATGTTTGGTCAAAAAATGTGCAAGAATATGAGGAGCACAGAGTATTAAAAATGGCGATGATAACAGGAAAAAATACTGAATGATTACTTATCTCTATGGGAAACAGAATTAAATTTAAACATAAATAAAAGAGCTGTTGAGGATCAAACCAAAAAACATAGAGATGTATTAAAGTATTAATACCTACTGTGGAGGACATAAAATTACTATATGATTTTATTCATGATCTATTCGCTAAAGCTTTGAATGAGCTAAACAACAAATTCAACATTTTATCATTAACCTAGTTAAAGCAGAGCACTTTGATCAGTTTGCTTATTTTTAATCGGCGCAGAGTTGGCGAACTGAAAAGGCTTACTCTTGAGAGTTACAGAACTGCTCATTCTATTGGGGACATCGACGATAGAGCTAATTCTAACCTATATAAAGATATGTATGCCAAAATGAAAAATATTTCTCAAAATTTCACCAGGGTGATTATTCGTGGCAAAAAAAAAACCGTACAGTTCCAGTTCTTTTTACACCATGGGATCGTTATTGCATAGACAATATTCTGGAATATGGAAAACGCACAATAAATAAACCAACTACATATATCTTTAGTGTGTCAAACCCGCGGCCACTAAGAAAAGAATATATTCGTGCGTATAATACTAGAAAAATTTGCAAATGAATGTGGTGCACGTTGCCCTGAATCCCTTAGAGGCACACACCTGCGAAAGCAATTGGCCACACATACCTCTTTATCTAATGTTAAGGACATTCAAATGGATTATTTGGTGAGCTTTATGGGTCACCATAAAGACATCCATAAAAAATACTATCGTGTTCCTGCCTCTGTAACAGAGATGAACCAATTTTCGCAATTATTTATGTCAGCAATGAACATGGAAGAGGAAAATGCTGAAAGTGTAGAAGCTAATCCCGAGAGTGAGTTAATTTATTTAGTTCTATCTGCAATCACATATCTTTCAAACCACGCTTTATAATCTTCACCAGCTCGTGGTCTCTCAGCGGCTTCTGAAATCGCGCGGCGAGTTGACGCATGTGGTGGATATAATCATCCACCCCTTCGCTGGCCTGTTGCTCTCGTTAAAATAGCTCCCGCATCACATCGTGTTCCGTCTGGTAGCCCCGGGACCTGTCCAAGAGGACATGTCGCAGTTGCATCCAGCTGTCGACCCTAGAATGCCGCACGTGCATCCAATACCACTCGCGGGCGCGGCCGGTCAGGAGCAGGTGGAAACCACGCAGGACCTCCTTCCACGGGCATTGATCCTCTGCAGGAACTCCAGGCGGAACACGAAGTCCTCGATCGAATTCATCGCGTCCTCGCCGTCAAACTTGACGTTCCACTGCTCGAGCTTCATGTACGCCGTTTCTCGTACGTTGGCGTACGCCTCCTCCGGTTGAAAATCATCCGCTCTCCGGTCCTCTACTCGGAAATGGCGGTTATTCTGGTTACGACAGTTCCTCGACTGAGCATCTGCGACACAAACTGGGCTGCTGGACGAATACTCCGCCCCTCGTGCGCGTTGTCTATGTGGCTTCGGTGGCTCCGGTGGAAATGCTTCGCGCTGGAACACTTCCCGTTCTTTCGGGATGTTCGTGGTCCCGGCTCGACATGTCTCGGCGGCTTCGGCGCAGTGTTAGTCTCGGCGGTTTGACTCCCTCGTGGCCCTTCATCATTTCCATGAAGCCAGCTCGCATCTCCTCACGTATGGACTCGCTGATGCCAGATGGCAGAGCATGCCGATACGTTTGGTGGGCCTGAGCGATCGCCGCGTTTGCCGCCGATTTGAGTACTGAGTCTTTCGGGGCTTTTGGGACCTCCAGGTTCCGTGGAGGTTTATCTTGTTGCGCCAATTCTTTCTCCAAGTCTCCAGGTGAGCCTCTTTTGGAAATCCGGGCGCGGCGGTGGCAGAGCCGACTCAGAGCCCAATCAGACACCTGTTCCTCAGCCATAACTATCCCTTCTGAGAACTGTACCCCTTGCTTCTACAAGGCTTACTACTCTTATAAAAAAAAACTACCCCTATACCTAATAAATTAATAAATAAATAAACGCCCACTAACAAATCTTACTAATAAAGAATAATAAATTCATATACATCAACCAAGTATTTGAAATTAATTAGAAAGAAACAATTTATTATTGTGAATGTTTTTGTTCACAATAATAAATTTTTTCTTTCTAATTAATTTCAAATACTTGCGGGAGAGAAGACAAATCCTAACACAGGCTAACTAATCTACGATTAATCTGGACAGTGGACAACACTTAAGCATTCGTCATTCAAGCAACGCTACCTTGAAGGCTATTTGGTTTCTGTCGCACTTCTGGGCACCCTTAAAGTATGCTTTGTGACAGGTGCGGCGCAGGATCGGCTTTATATCGTCCTGGGTCACCTGTCTCCGAAGCTCATTTAACTACGGCCAGCACACCCCAACGTTAGCACAGAGTGGGGCAAAACAAATAGAAAGCATTAAATAAACTCTAGTAAGACCTACCCTAATATCACATTCTATCACAAGCTAATTTGTCGTGGCGGCTACCACCAGGCTACGATGAACAGTCGCGAACGTTTCGCCAACATGCGAACGTGACTTACCGTCATCAACCACTACAAGAAAACTTCTCATGTTTAGGGATATTCTCTACTTCCGTCGTGCTTCTCGGATTCCATTACACGCTACGCGATTATGAGCTACCTACTCGTGCAACATAAGACTTCAGCGGTGTGGGTCCTGAAGCCCAAGGAGTCCTTTTCTCTGTACCTTCATTTATATCGTATTTATTTTTCTTTGACTACGCACCGACTTCAAAGAAGCCGAGTGCTCCCCAGATTGGGCGCCATTTTGTTACGGAACTGCTTGTTTCTCGGTGGCCGCGCCGGCTGGCTCATCGGTTTCTCTGGGTGTAGTCCCATCCCTGGCCTGCAGTCCGCACAATCGATAACAACAAAGCTACACGTCTGTAGCATAACAGACTAACACAACACTACGCCAAGCGAACCACAAATCGATAACGTCAAACAATCGGAACTTCTAACTCATGAACAAAACCAACAGCTGAAACAACTATGAAAATGTAAACAACAAAGGTGAGACACTCAATATAAATTAACAAAAACACTATTTATCCACCTTACTCTTCCAGATCGGGCCCCGGTTCAGGACCCAGCGTACCCGCCCAACCATGAGACGATCACCTACACTCGTCTCCCTCATTTTGTCCATTAGATGGCCATCAGCCTGTGCCGGCTGTTATGCCAACTCCCCATCAAAGAAAATTTAGCCGGACATTTCTCTCTTCAGATACGGTATATAATTGGTTGCGTTTTCTTAAAATTTATAACAATTATAATCATCGCTTATGGCATTTATCTTTGCAGCTATTTAGAATCTCATGGAAGTGGATATTTGGTTAGCTTTACAGGTGCGTATAATGTTTTGTGTATTCTTATAATCATTGGCATTGATATTTATTTTATTTCTTTCTAATTTGCACAAAGTCTCCGTTCAGATGAATAAGTATTCATGCATGTGAACGTTTCTTCCCCGGGTGCGTATTAATGTTGCATATATTTATACTTATGGACAAAGTGTATTAATGCCCAAATTTTTCTCTTATCTTCTAGAATACCTATTTTATTTTAACAGCACTAAATGGAAAGGGCGACGAATTACGAAGACACGCACGGAGGCAATTTAGAGGCAATCGTTGCGCCAAATTAGGAACAATGTGCCCACACAACTACGTAAAACTGGGTATGTCACGATAATCAGTCGTGCAACAGGTAGGTGATATAAATTTGTATTAAACCGCTTAAGGAGCGATGTAAATGGGTAATTCCAATTAGGTAAGTATAAGAGCATAGTTTGCGCAAGTGTTAATTTTAAATTTTTATATTTTACAGGCGCAGATGCATCACCTTTGGAGTTTCCCTCACCATTCGCACTCTAAAGTGAAGCTCAGCGTAAGTGCCTATGTTTGTACAGATATGATTTATAAATATAAAAAAAAAACGAAATTTAACGACAAAAAAAATCTGCTCTATTTCAGGGAGTACGGTCAGGAGTCTCCATCATTTCTCTGCCAAGAGCTCGAACGAGGATGGGCAAAATGGAACGGACTCACTCGGAGGATGTGGGCGTGGTCTCGCCTGTGGCCGCTTCTTCGTTGTTGACGTCCAGTCGTTGGTGGCTCGTCTCGTCGCCTTCAGGGCTGCGCCGACGCTTGGCTGGCGGCGTCGCGGACATGGTTGGTGTGCGCCGCTGAGCCGAATCCTGGCGTTTGGTATGTTTCGTGGGCTTCTCTGGTGCGGTAGCTGGTCCCTCTGTTGCCGGAGCCGGTAATTTTTATTTCTTTTTCTCCATTTTTTTTTTGGTTCGTCTCGTCGCACTTAAGTTTTAAGTTTTTTCTTTCGCAATACGTTAGCACATAAGGATTAAGCAATTACTAATAAAGAAATCCCGCCATGAACAAATGTATGCCCTCTGATTTTTTCTTTTTGGTTAAGCACATGCTCCGTGGCCGGCAAAATAAAATATCCAACTTCCAAATTTTTAACTGCGAGCCGGTACGTCCGCTGGCAAAGTCGAATTCCTCATAGTCTCTTTAAGAGCGAACCAGGCGACCAATAGCAATCGTCGCTTTTGGCGCCGTCTGGCGTTGCCACCCTTCAAGAATTTGGTCTCCGCCGTGGGCCCAGCTTCACCCCGCATACTTTGACCATATAACAAAAAGATATCGGCGTGGCCGATAATATCGCACGCAACCAACTAAGTAAGCCTTTGGTGCTGCCGATAACGTCAAATGCAACAATTGATGAATAAAAATGTTAGTTTATTATTGCCAGCTAGTTTTTTTTCATTAGCATAGGGTATAATAGGAAAAATATAAATATAAGAATTTCTTAAAAACTGGCTGGACGCTTCTTTTTATATAAAAAACAAAATGATTGATAATTCGCGATCTATATGTTAAACAACCACAAAATACTATATATATACTGTATAATATTGTTCAGCGCTGATTCCAAGCAGTGGTTCGGTTTCCCTTGGAACCAATAGCTCGTAAGGCCTATTAAATGAACAGCATGAGGTGTTAACATTTTATTTACTTTTCTAGAAAACTGGCTAATCGTTTTGTTTAGAATTAATACGTAAAGCTTTCTTAAATATATATCTTTAAGTTGGTATACCATGCATTATCCCTGAGAAAAGATATTAGGGTTTGAGTGCAAGGGTTATTTATTACGGTCATATTGTATAGTTGCAGCACTATTTTACAAATATCTTAAAAACGTGCTGATCGATTTTTATAATTTGTCCAAGATTGGTTAGGTGAAACTATAAGGCTTAAGCCATTTCTAAGTTAAGATATTTAAAGAATGGTGGGAAGCTTCATTTTCAACCACTTGGTTTAACCATATTATAAATTAAAATTCAAAAAGAATTAGATGTAGACAGTAAATAATTTAATTATTTTTAATTCTGCATTTAAATTTATTAGGCTCTGTGCTTAAAAACATATATAAATGCATTTAAAAGTGACCGATTCCTTTTTCGATACCAAGTTCCAAAAATCGACGCTAAGTCACCGCCGCTAATTTGACGCACATTCTTGTTGTATAAATTGAATAGAATGAGTCAATACGTTTTTACGATTATTTTGGGAATTATCGATTGATTTCTAGGAAAACCATTTTTCCGGTTAATCGCAATCGCCTGTGCGGTTACTTTAATTTCGAAGTTTTTGAGCGACGAATTAAAAAAGTGATAAAAAATGTTTTATTAAGTAAAATGTGGGGAGTATTATATAGTCCCGCAAAACAAAGTTGTAATAAGTAAAAGGTTCTAGTCGGGAGATCCCGACTAGGGGATACCCTGAACCCTCTTCTTCCAACATCAAATGCATATATATATTCTATTTTAGAAGCTATATGTCAAGTTTGGTGACTCTATCTCTTATTATTTACCAAAATTGCCCAAAAAACAGGATATCGATATAGATTTTTATCGATTGCTTGGAAACGGAGTAAGTTATCAATTATCGGAAACAAACTCGATCTGCGCGGGAGCTAGGAGCATCTACATCTAAAATTTCAAGTGTCTAGCTCTTATAGGTTCTGAGATCCTTGCCTTCATACATACGGACGGACGGATGGACAGACAGACGGACATGGCTAGATCGACTCGGCTATTGATGCTGATCAAGAATATATATACTTTATGGGGTCGGAGATGCTTCCTTCTGCCTGCTACATACATTTGCATTTTGCACAAATACAATATACCCTTGTACCCATTTTTAATGGGTTCAGGGTATAAAAACCGTACAGTTCCAGTTCTTTTTACATCATGGGATCCTTATTGCATAGACAATATTCTGGAATATGGAAAACGCACAATAAATAAACCAACTGCATATATCTTTAGTGTGTCAAACCCGCGGCCACTAAGAAAAGAATATATTCGTGCGTATAATACTAGAACAATTTGCAAATGAATGTGGTGAACGTTGCCATGAATCCCTTAGAGGCACACACCTGCGAAAGCAATTGGCCACACATACCTCTTTATCTAATGTTAAGGACATTCAAATTGATTATTTGGCGAGCTTTATGGGTCACCATAAAGACATCCGTAAAAAATACAATCGTGTTCCTGCCTCTGTAGTAGAGATGACCCAAGTTTCGCAATTATTTATGTCAGCAATGAACATGGAAGAGGAAAATGCTGAAATTGTAGAAGCTAATCCCGAGAGTGAGTTAATTTATTTAGTTCTATCTGCAATGCTATAGATCTGGAATGTCATATTCAGAATACTTTAAAAGAATTTTTGCAAGAATCGAAACTTCGATACAATCGAAGATACTTTCACTATTTAAGAAATTAGTGATGGTTTTGGCTAGCCCGAAGTTCAAAACTATTTAATATAATTTTTTTGCTTATTTTATTGGAAGCCATATATTGAATTAAATTTTTTTTCAACTGTTTATTTAAACAAACCCTGACCTTAAGCAAGCAAACAAAATATTTAAAAAATGATATATGCTTTAAAGAACTTTTTCTTACAGCTGAAATTAATAATTCAGAAAGTTCAGATGAATCAAATGATGAAGAGCCGCCGGAAATTATTCGCCTCCCAAAAAAATGGTAAAACGTCGAAGCAGTAAGTATTACAGAATAGCTAACAAGTAATCATTTTCAGTATAATACTTAATATAACAATACAAACAGAGTCCCACGGTTAAAGCTCATGTCCTTCGCTTTTATGGAGCTCAATCTCTAACAGATCAATTACTAACGGCATGACAAATCAAAACTTATTCATTAACTTATATAAATAAGTTGTGATTTGTTATGCCGTTAGTAACTGAGATGTTAATAATTTAAAAGTCATTTCCTATGAATTTTAACATGGAGTTTTATAGGTAAGAAACAAAAGGGTTTCACTGACTGCAAGCCTCCGGCTCACTTTCGTTCGCTTCCAAAGCTTCAGTGCAAATTGCAGAATTATAGCTCTAACTGTGTGGGCTGTAATTCGGTTGTTTATAAAAATTTCTTATTTACAAAACATTACGAAATTTAAAAAATTTTGGTGAGCCGCCATAAGACGAGTGGTGTATTTAGTTTTCTGTGTTATATAAATATTACGTAGTTTAAGGTTCAACAAATTAAACTTTTGTAATATCACTGTAATTCAAAACTTTATCTTTTTTATTGCAGCGTCACCGTTTGGAAAAACGCGCCGTGTACGATGAGGCCCAGGCGAACGCAAGCAACTTGAAAACATATGTATTTGGGAATTCATTTCATTTATTACAAATTTACGATGATCAATAATTTCGTTTAATATTGATCCGAAAGACAAATGGAGTGACGGGCGTGTCTAAATCGACACTATTTGGTTAATAATAGATATAGATTAAATTTACTTTACACTGCTAAATAAGCAAAACTTCGTTATACCACTTGCATACATTTTTAATGGGTTAGCGGTATACAAAAAATAAAAATCTCAAATACTTACTCAAATGGGAGTTTAATTCTATTGATCGGAGGTTGCGACATTAATTGGAAAATATCTTTCAATTTAATTAAATTTCCATATAATAGGGGTAATTTTCACTTTTACATACGTACATACGTGTTATTTTTAAAAGTTCAAATTCCATATTAAAATGTTTGTATATTCGGTAATATGCACTAGAGTTATTTAAGGGACATTGTCCCCAATAAGGACGTCTCAACTCTAATTTTTTGTCCCCAAAATAAGCTTTCTAATGGATTATGATTATATATAATATTTTAATAAAGTATTTAAAGTCAGTTTTGAAGACTCGGTCCCAGAAATAATGTTTACATATGTATGTATCGTGTGCCCAAATAAATCTCTGTATGACCGAAGGCTCATATTTTTTAACAGAAAGCTCCAAAATGCCCCATATTTAGAGAGATGATTATTTGGGACTTATTAATAGAAAAACATAGCGAAAGTCCCACCTTTTGTCTGTCCCCCAAATAAGCTTATCACATATACAAATACATATACATATACATATACATATGCATATACATATACATATACATATACATATACATATACATATACATATACATATACATATACATATACATATACATATACATATACATATACATATACATATACATATACATATACATATACATATACATATACATATACATATACATATACATATACATATACATATACATATACATATACATATACATATACATATACATATACATATACATATACATATACATATACATATACATATACATATACATATACATATACATATACATATACATATACATGTACATGTACATGTACATGTACATATACATATACATACATATACATATACATATACATATACATATATATATACATATACATATACATATGCATATACATATACATATACATATACATATACATATATATTTATTTTCTTAAGACTAACATCAAGTGGAATCAGAATCATAGCGGCCACGCAAAAGTGCTGTGTTTGACGGCTATGCAACGACTTCCTGCCAATACTTGATCAGCAGATTGTGTTCGGAGTCATATTCCCGAGTGAGTGAACTCTAGTTAACTAATCCCCCCTCAAAACTGAGGCCGCGTCGGCCGATCCTATACCAGCAATCACTTCTCTCAGCTGCTCTGCTGACTTCCTCTTCTTGGTGATTCACCGAAGTGTCAGCCCGATGCAAAAGATTGCGCAACAGATAGCTCCTGCCACGTACGATACCCGGTGCGCCTGGTCTTCATTGATTTACTCACTGAACTGTTGAATGGCCACCACATTACGTTCATTCAAGAGATGAAGATATGGGAGACTTAGTGCTCGGCTGGCCGTGATGTTCAACAGTGGGGAGAGTTCGCTGATCCTGGGACTCTATCCAGGATGTTATTATGATTTATAACAAGTAGGAGGTTCTAGTCGGGAGCTCCCGACTAGGGAATACCCTGAGCCCTCTTTTTCGAACACCGAATAAATTAAAAAACAAGTAAGAGGTTCTAGTCGGGAGCTCCCGACTGGGGGATACCCTGAACCCTTTTCTTCCAACATCAAATGCATATATATATTCTATTTTAGAAGCTATATGCCAAGTTTGGTGACTCTAGCTCTTATTATTTACCAAAATAGCCCAAAAAACAGGATATCGATATAGATTTTTATCGATTGCTTGAAAACGCAGTAAGTTATCGATTATCGGAAACAAACTCGATCTGCGCAGGCCCTAGGAGCATCTACATCTAAAATTTCAGTCTCTAACTCTTATAGGGTTTGAGATCCTTGTGTTCATACATACGGTCGGAGGTGCTTCCTTCTGCCTGTTACATACATTTGGATTTTGCAGAAATACAATTTACCCTTATACCCATTTTTAATGGGTTCAGAATGTTAGAATGCGAAGCAGGCGCGCATGAATGTGTGTGTGCACATGTACATATACAGAAATTCTTAAAGCTGCTGCCCCATTCAATTGCGCAGTTGCATATAACTTCGTTTTTTTCTTAACCGATCTTTATGAAATTTTCTACAGTATATCTTATTGTACCATAGAATATTTGTGGGTTCTGAAAAAGTGAATTGCATTTAAAAGAGTGGCTTAAATTAGTTGGTAATAAAATTTGGGTTATTAACTGTATTTATAGCTGCGTGGTGGTAGCGGGGAGGTGGCGATAGGTATTAAATGAAAAATACTTGACATATACATATATAATATTCTAGAAGCAACATATCATGTTTGGTGACTCTAGCTCTTATTATTTACGCAATTTGCTCAAAAAACATTATGTCGATATCGATTTTTATCGATTGCTTGAAAACGGAGTAAGTTATCGTTTTTCGGAAACAAACTCGATCTGCGCAGGCACTAGGAGCACGTACATCTAAAATTTCAAGTCTCTAGCTCTTATAGGTTCTGAGATCCTTGCGTGATACATACGAGCGTACGGACGGACGGATGGACAGACAGACGGACATGGCTAGATCGACCCGGCTATTGATGCTGATCAAGAATATATATACTTTATGGGGTCGGAGGTGCATCCTTCTGCCTGTTACATACATTTGTATTTTGCAGAAATACAATTTACCCTTATACCCATTTTTAATGGGTTCAGGGTTTAAAAAGAGTCCCATTTATTGACAATCTGCAGAGCGTCGTTCCAGGGGATATATTTCAAGAGCGTAGTCTGTTACTCGTAAAATGAAACCCTTTTAAATGACGGGGAAAAATGTAATTTTCTTACAAGCTAGCTTAACTTTTGGTAAACTAATAATGAAGTATAAAGCGTTGTTAGATTGCAGTACCTTAACGGACGAAACGGACAAAAGTTCTGCTATAAGGGTGTAGGTGGGCTCCTCAAGCCAAACTGATTTCAAGTCAATATGGTCTAAAATGTTCGGGCTTACAATGTTTACCTTTACTAACGATATTGCAAGCATTCAATTTTGCATTTCCATTATTAGCATCCTATTTCAAGCTAAAAGCGTTTCATACAAGTGTTCAGTGTCCACCTGTGTGTCTTTTGCGGCCTTGAAAATTTGATTGATGGTGATTGTGAGCTGATTCACTTGGTCCTGTACCTTAGTATTTATCTCTATTTGGCAGGTCCTGCAGGTGAGCTGTGTCCACCTTTAGGAGCTTTTTCATATGTGATTGTGGGAACATGTCAAATAAATTGACCGTTTCCTCCACTACACGTGCGTATTCCGAAAGATTCGCCGAGTGTTTAACATAGGCGAAATACTCCCATACCAGGATTCGTCCATCCATTATCGGGATGTACTTAGCGTTTGAATAGTCAGTAACGCGCGCCGAAGCCAATGACAGGGACAAGATAAGAATTAGTTCAAACCTGTGGAAAGGGATTTTTAGCTATTTTTTGTGTTTCGATATTGGGTACCACCACCACCAGAACTTAAAATGAGGCCAAGCGTTAATATCTAAATCTTATGACTAATTGGAAGAAGCGAGCCAAGTGACTAAAAGGATTGTTATTATATACAAAAAAATTGAAGGGCCTTATTCTCGTGGTGATTACCTCAAGTTGTCCTTGTGGACCATCCTCCCTCTAATGAGGACCTCGGTCCCCAGGTCTGCTTCCACCACATCAACTGGTCTTTTGTCGATGACCGAATAGATCGACTTATTGTACTCAGTTGTTGCCGAAAAATTGTCTCGCCGAGCTCCTGCTTCTTCGGGGGTTTGCAATTCTGTACTATTTCATTGGCTAACCTTGACATCTTTGGGAAGTAGTACTCGGAGATTACTTGCTTAACGTTTTCCTGTGCAGACCTATGGGCCCTATTATGCCCAGCTGTGGGGATTTCTCTTCTTTCTCTGAACGCGACTGTGTCCACTACACGATGTTTACAGTGCCAGAACTTCGTGGACGGGTATCTTGGAACCAATGCATCTTGTATCATCGCAAGCGTGTGCAAATCACAGTGGAGAGCATTTACGTATTTGGGTAAAATTACATCTTCGAGTTCCTCTAGCAATGACTCAATGCAAGTATAGTTGATCATGTAACGTTTCTTATTCCCAAAGAGAATGAAACTGCGTTTTAAGGGGGAGCACTATTTGGTTTTGAAAACAGTTCAAGGGTTTGATGTGTTGGTGAGAGAGACCTCGCTGTGGATCGTTGCTGCACAGAATTCCACCTCTTGTTCACCTACAGCGTTGAACTGCTGTGTCGATAAGGCATCCGCAACCAGATTGTCCTTGCCGGGGTTGTAGAAGAGGCGCTTTGATCTTTGCATTTGGATTGGATTCCGAAACTGCGAAGGTCAAGGGTTGATGGTCAGTGAAGATGTTAATGTCATTCACCCCATACAAATAGTGCCTTAATTTGGTAAGTGACCATACAATGGACAATAGCTCACTCTCATTTGTCGCGTAGTTAACCTCACAGTCCTTCAATGTTCTCGAAATCATTGTTAAAGGATGACCCTCCTGAGACAATACCCCACCTACGCAGTAGGCCAAAGCATCGGTCGTTAGATCGAATGGCTTCTTAAAGTCGGGGTACCTGAGCATGACATCCTCGGATGTCAAAATATTACGCAACTTCTGAGACGCCCGATGCTGCGCTTTGGAGAATTGCATCTTTATGTTTCTAGACCTATGTTTACTGACTGTTCCAATTCCGCCCTTTCAAATATTTGAGATTGGTCTTGGTATTGCAGCGAAGTCCCTAATGAAACATCTGTAATGGCTTCCGAGGTCAAGAAATGATCTGGCCTCAAACAGCGTTTAAGGTTCTGGAAACCTGAAATTTTATATGTAGGTTCTCCTAGTGCCTGCGCAGATCGAGTTTGTTTCCGATAATCGATAACTAACTTAGTGTTCAAGCAATCGATAAAAATCGATATCGACATCCGGTTCTTTTTAGCAATTTTGGTAAATATTAAGAGCTAGATTCACCAAACTTGATATGTTGCTTCTAGAATATTATATATATCAAGTATCATTCATTTTATACCTATCGCCACCACCCCGCTTATACCACAGAGCTATGAATCAACTTAATAACCTAACTTATATTGCCAACCAATCTAAGCCACAATTTTAATGCAAGTGACTTTTTGAGAATACATAAATACTCTATGGTACAATAAGATATACTGTAGAAAATTTCATTATGATCGGTTAAGAGAAAACCAAAGTTCTATGTAACAGCGCAATCGGATGGCACAGCTAGCGAAAAGATCAAGAATTTCTGTATACATGTATACAAACACACATCCATGCGAATCTGCTTCGCATTCTAACAGCATGGTAGTTGCGACTTTTTTCTATAATGCAATTTTAGTTTCTTTTTTTATCATAAGTACTTAATAATTGGTGTTGCTGCTGAGTAGAGGCACAGCAAGTGGTGCGGTCCGTCGCGAGTTCGAGCTCTACCGGGGAAAGTGAACCCATTGAAAATGGGTAAAAAGGGTATATTGTATTTGTGCAAAATGTAAATATATGTAACAGGCAGAAGGAAGCAACTCCGACCCCATAAAGTATATATATTCTTGATCAGCATCAATAGCCGAGTCGATCTGGCCATGTCCGTCTGTCTGTCTGTCCGTCTGCCCGTATGTACGAACGCAAGGGTCTCAGAACTAGCTCTTAAAGGTTCTGGAAACCTGAAATTTTAGATGTAGGTGCTCCTAGTTCCCGCGCAGATCGAGTTTGTATCCGATAATCGATAACTTACTCCGTTTCCAAGCAATCGATAAAAGTCGATATGGTCGACACCATGGTTTTTGAGCAAATTGGGTAAATAATAAGAGTAATAATAATAAGTCACCAAACATGATATGTTGCTTTTAGAATATTATATATATGTCAAGTATCTTTCATTTTATATCTATCGCCACCTCCCCGCTATAACCCCAGAGCTATAAATCAAGTTAATAACCCAACTTTTATTGCCAACCATTTTAAACCACAATTTAAATGAAAATGACTTTCAGAATACACGGTTTAGAAAAACCATAGTTATATGAAACTACGCAATTGAATGGGGCAGCAGCTTTAAGAATTTCTGTACATGTATATGTACACACACACATTCATGTGCGCCTGCTTCGCATTCTAACAGCATGGTAAATGCTTCTTTTTTCTGTAATGCTATTATAATTCCTTTTTATACCCTGAACCCATTGAAGATGGATAAAAAGAGTATATTGTTTTAATGCAATATGCAAATGTATATAGCCATGTTCGTCTGTCTGTCCATTCGTCCGTCCGTATATATGAACGCAAGGATCTCAGAACCTATGAAAGCCAGCGCAGATCGAGTTTGTTTTTCCGATAGTCGATAGCTTACTCCGTTTCCAAGCAATCGATATCGATATCCTGTTTTTTGGGCTATTTTGGTAAATAATAAGAGCTAGAGTCACCAAACTTGACATTTAGCTTCTAAAATAGAATATATATATGCATTTGATGTTGGAAGAAGAAGGTTCAGGGTATCCGCTAGTCGGGAGCTCCCGACTAGAACCTCTAACTTGTTTTTTTTTTGTGTTGGTGTGGGTGTAGAGTAGAGTCGACAGAAAGTAATGCGGTCAGTTGCGAATTCGAACCCTGCCAAGGGAACTTCTTTTTTTTAATTTTTTCGGTGTTGGAATAAGAGGGTTCAGGGTATTCCCTAGTCGGGAGCTCCCGACTAGAACCTCTTACGTGTTAAGAATGAACTATTTACTAATGGGGCTGCCTCTGCGCAATTTACTTTTGTGCAATTTACGTTGGCATAAGTGTGGAAGGTGATTTTTTCGACTTCTCTAAGTTGTACGAGGCCCCTGTGTTAAAAGGTCAAGGCCTATTGTGCCATCAAATGTTGACAAATCTGGTAAAATAAAGAATGTAGCTTTTGTATTCAACATTGACACAAAGCATTTTTGTGTGATTTTTGTTGTGCCATGGATTGAATGAATTGTGAAATTTTTGTCAACCGGGCAAACGCCTTTTAATCCTACGTATGGTCAAATGAAATTTTTTGACGCGCCCGTATCAATGAGGAACTTCATATCAGTTCCCGCTACTCTTCGTCGGATGAGAGGGAGCAGGGACTTACTCCTAAAAAATTGAGCGCATCCGAACTAGCATCGCTGTTGCCATCGTCGTCAACTGCGCTATCAGCGGCTGTGGCATATGATTCTGACCCCCCTGGTGAGCTTTGCGCAACATGGTTTACCCTTTGCTGCTTTCTCTGAGCACTTGTGCGATCAGATGGAGCTGATCTTTTGTTTACATAAGCTGGGACTTGTGAGGGCTGTAACATCCTCGATATGGAAGGGTCAACTTCCATGGGCACTGGTGCCGTATTGTTATTCTGTTGTCTGCCGCTCTTTTGGTCGGCTTGGCTTTGCGTCCTGGCCAGCTTATTGTAGTGTGGGTTTTTCTGGCCATTTAACTGTGGCTCTCCCTACTGGCTATTCTGCACTTTGGTGCTTGGTCTACGCTCGTTTTCCTCCTGACTTCTAGCGTAGTTAGGTTAGATTCAACCTCCTGTGCAAGGGCGAGAGCCGAGGGTAAGTCCTTTGGCATAGCCGCGAAAAGAACGTCTGTGAGTTTGCGTTTGAGGCCTGATATAAAAATTCGCAATGCGTCGTCGCGGATTTTTCGCATAAGCCCTTAGCCATGATTGGCTCATATGACATACTGACCTTGTTGGTCAGTAAAGTCAGTTTTTTCTTTACTTCGTCGTAATACTGAAGTAGCAATAGGCCCCCCTGCCTTAAGATGCCTAACTCTTGCTCTATTACATGGATATGTCGTTTGCCACTGTACGTGAAATCGAGGCGACTTATAATCACATCAGAGTTCAGTACTGTGCCAAACGAAGTTAGTACTGCATCAGCAGGGCCCCTTACCTTGCTTCTGTTAATGATAACCGCCTGATAGTGGCATGAACTGCCATTGTATGGCTTGAAAACCTGATACGCTGCAAGCACTGCTTGCCGCCACGACACATAAGTGTCTTGTGCTCCAGTAAATTCGGGCAAGCATTTGACGGCGTATCTCATTGCTTATTTTAATGGCCGCATACGTTCGCACTTCTGGCTTAGTAATGCGCGCAGCCGTTATCTGTTCAGACATTTGGTTAATTCTTTGAATTAACTCTTGTTCTCTCTGTTGGTTCGCAGCAGCTTGCTCAGCTAAGGCGCTGGCAGTGGCCGTCTGAATTATTGCCCTGAGTTGTTCAGAGTCCATGTTGCTAGGCGCTGGGGGAACAACAGTCACAGTCAGATTCTTAGTCACTTGAATAATGGCCAGGCGTTCTGCATTGTGAGAATGAAGAGCTCATGTGCCTTCGCTACAGATAAACAATTCAATATTTTGATTGACTGAGCATGAGTTCAGCGACGCTGGCGTATCATGCTACCAGAGCGCTTAGCTACCAAGTAACGTAAAAACAATAAATAATAAGAGCTAGAGTCACCAAACATGAAATGTTACTTCTAGAATATTATATATATGTCATCTATCTTTCATTTTATACCTATCGCCACCTTCCCGCTACCACCGCTGAGCTGTAAATCAAGTTAATAACCCAACTTTTATTGCCCCCCAATTTAAGCCACAATTTTATTGCAATTGACTTTTTGAGGATACACAAATATTCTATGGTAAAATAAGATATACTGTGGAAAATATCATTAAGGTCGGTTAAGAAAAAACCAAAATTATGTTTTACTACGCTATTGAATGGGGCAGCAGCTTTAAGAATTTCTGTATACATGTACACACACACATTCATGCGCGCCTGCTTCGCATTCTAACAACATGGTAAATGCGTCTTTTTTCTGAAATGCTGTTTTAGTTCGTTTTTATACCCTGAACCCATTGAAAATGGGTGAAAAGAGTATATTGTTTTTGTGCAAAATGCAAATGTATGTAACAGGCAGAAGGAAGCATCTCCGACGCCAGAAAGTATATATATTCTTGATCAGCATCAATAGCCGAGTCGATATAGCCATGTTCGTCTGTCTGTCCATCCGTCCGTCCGTATGTATGAACGCAAGGATCTCAGAACCTATAAAAGCCAGCGCAGATCGAGTTTGTTTTTCCGATAGTCGATAGCTTACTCCGTTTCCAAGCAATCGATATCGATATCCTGTTTTTTTGGGCTATTTTGGTAAATAATAAGAGCTAGAGTCACCAAACTTGACATTTAGCTTCTAAAATAGAATATATATATGCATTTGATGTTGGAAGAAGAGGGTTCAGGGTATCCGCTAGTCGGGAGCTCCCGACTAGAACCTCTAACTTGTTTTTTTTTGTGCTGGTGTGGCTGTAGAGTAGAGTCGACAGAAAGTAATGCGGTCAGTTGCGAGTTCGAACCCTGCCAAGGGAACTTCTTTTTTTTAATTTTTTCGGTGTTGGAATAAGAGGGTTCAGGGTATTCCCTAGTCGGGAGCTCCCGACTAGAACCTCTTACTTGTTAAGAATGAACTATTTACTAATGGGGCTGCCTCTGCGCAATTTACTTTTGTGCAATTTACGTTGGCATAAGTGTGGAAGGTGATTTTTTCGACTTCTCTAAGTTGTACGAGGCCCCTGTGTTAAAAGGTCAAGGCCTATTGTGCCATCAAATGTTGACAAATCTGGTAAAATAAAGAATGTAGCTTTTGTATTCAACATTCACACAAAGCATTTTTGTGTGATTTTTGTTGTGCCATGGATTGAATGAATTGTGAAGTTTTTGTCAACCGGGCAAACGCCTTTTAATCCTACGTATGGTCAAATGAAATTTTTTGACGCGCCCGTATCAATGAGGAACTTCATATCAGTTCCCGCTACTCTTCGTCGGATGAGAGGGAGCAGGGACTTACTCCTAAAAAATTGAGCACATCCGAACTAGCATCGCTGTTGCCATCGTCGTCAACTGCGCTATCAGCGGCTGTGGCATATGATTCTGACCCCCCTGGTGAGCTTTGCGCAACATGGTTTACCCTTTGCTGCTTTCTCTGAGCACTTGTGCGATCAGATGGAGCTGATCTTTTGTTTACATAAGCTGGGACTTGTGAGGGCTGTAACATCCTCGATATGGAAGGGTCAACTTCCATGGGCACTGGTGCCGTATTGTTATTCTGTTGTCTGCCGCTCTTTTGGTCGGCTTGGCTTTGCGTCCTGGCCAGCTTATTGTAGTGTGGGTTTTTCTGGCCATTTAACTGTGGCTCTCCCTACTGGCTATTCTGCACTTTGGTGCTTGGTCTACGCTCGTTTTCCTCCTGACTTCTAGCGTAGTTAGGTTAGATTCAACCTCCTGTGCAAGGGCGAGAGCCGAGGGTAAGTCCTTTGGCATAGCCGCGAAAAGAACGTCTGTGAGTTTGCGTTTGAGGCCTGATATAAAAATTCGCAATGCGTCGTCGCGGATTTTTCGCATAAGCCCTTAGCCATGATTGGCTCATATGACATATTGACCTTGTTGGTCAGTAAAGTCAGTTTTTTCTCTACTTCGTCGTAATACTGAAGTAGCAATAGGCCCCCCTGCCTCAAGGTGCCTAACTCTTGCTCTATTACATGGATATGTCGTTTGCCACTGTACGTGAAATCGAGGCGACTTATAATCGCATCAGAGTTCAGTACTGTGCCAAACGAAGTTAGTACTGCATCAGCAGGGCCCCTGACCTTGCTGCTGTTAATGATAACCGCCTGATAGTGGCATGAACTGCCATTGTATGGCTTGAAAACCTGATACGCTGCCAGCGCTGCTTGCCGCCACGACACATAAGTGTCTTGTGCTCCAGTAAATTCGGGCAAGCATTTGACGGCGTATCTCATTGCTTATTTTAATGGCCGCATACGTTCGCACTTCTGGCTTAGTAATGCGCGCAGCCGTTATCTGTTCAGACATTTGGTTAATTCTTTGAATTAACTCTTGTTCTCTCTGTTGGCTTGCAGCAGCTTGCTCAGCTAAGGCGCTGGCGGTGGCCGTCTGAATTATTGCCCTGAGTTGTTCAGAGTCCATGTTGCTAGGCGCTGGGGGAACAACAGTCACAGTCAGATTCTTAGTCACTTGAATAGTAGCCAGGCGTTCTGCATTGTGAGAATGAAGAGCTCATGTGCCTTCGCTACAGATAAACAATTCAATATTTTGAGAGTCACCAAACATGAAATGTTACTTCTAGAATATTATATATATGTCATCTATCTTTCATTTTATACCTATCGCCACCTTCCCGCTACCACCGCTGAGCTGTAAATCAAGTTAATAACCCAACTTTTATTGCCCCCCAATTTAAGCCACAATTTTATTGCAATTGACTTTTTGAGGATACACAAATATTCTATGGTAAAATAAGATATACTGTGGAAAATTTCATTAAGGTCGGTTAAGAAAAAACAAAAATTATGTTTTACTACGCTATTGAATGGGGCAGCAGCTTTAAGAATTTCTGTATACATGTACACACACACATTCATGCGCGACTGCTTTGCATTCTAACAACATGGTAAATGCGTCTTTTTTCTGTAATGCTGTTTTAGTTCGTTTTTATACCCTGAACCCATTGAAAATGGGTAAAAAGAGTATATTGTTTTTGTGCAAAATGCAAATGTATGTAACAGGCAGAAGGAAGCATCTCCGACGCCAGAAAGTATATATATTCTTGATCAGCATCAATAGCCGAGTCGATATAGCCATGTTCGTCTGTCTGTTCATCCGTCCGTCCGTATGTATGAACGCAAGGATCTCAGAACCTATAAAAGCCAGCGCAGATCGAGTTTGTATTTCCGATAGTCGATAGCTTACGCCGTTTCCAAGCAATCGATAAAAATCGATATCGATATCCTGTTTTTTGGGCTATTTTGGTAAATAATAAGAGCTAGAGTCACCAAACTGGACATTTAGCTTCTAAAATAGAATATATATATGCATTTGATGTTGGAAGAAGAGGGTTCAGGGTATCCGCTAGTCGGGAGCTCCCGACTAGAACCTCTAACTTGTTTTTTTTTGTGCTGGTGTGGCTGTAGAGTAGAGTCGACAGCAAGTAATGCGGTCAGTTGCGAGTTCGAACCCTGCCAAGGGAACTTTTTTTTTTTTAATTTTTTCGGTGTTGGAATAAGAGGGTTCAGGGTATTCCCTAGTCGGGAGCTCCCGACTACAACCTCTTACTTGTTAAGAATGAACTATTTACTAATGGGGCTGCCTCTGCGCAATTTACGTTGGCATAAGTGTGGAAGGTGATTTTTTCGACATCTCTAAGTTGTACGAGGCCCCTACCTGTGTTAAAAGGTCAAGGCCTATTGTGCTAACAAATGTTGACAAATCTGGTAAAATAAAGAATGTAGCTTTTGTATTCAACATTGACACAAAGCATTTTTGTGTGATTTTTGTTGTGCCATGGATTGAATGAATTGTGAAGTTTTTGTCAACCGGGCAAACGCCTTTTAATCCTACGTATGGTCAAATGAAATTTTTTGACGCGCCCGTATCAATGAGGAACTTCATATCAGTTCCCGCTACTCTTCGTCGGATGAGAGGGAGCAGGGACTTACTCCTAAAAAATTGAGCGCATCCGAACTAGCATCGCTGTTGCCATCGTCGTCAACTGCGCTATCAGCGGCTGTGGCATATGATTCTGACCCCCCTGGTGAGCTTTGCGCAACATGGTTTACCCTTTGCTGCTTTCTCTGAGCACTTGTGCGATCAGATGGAGCTGATCTTTTGTTTACATAAGCTGGGACTTGTGAGGGCTGTAACATCCTCGATATGGAAGGGTCAACTTCCATGGGCACTGCTGCCGTATTGTTATTCTGTTGTCTGCCGCTCTTTTGGTCGGCTTGGCTTTGCGTCCTGGCCAGCTTATTGTAGTGTGGGTTTTTCTGGCCATTTAACTGTGGCTCCCCCTGCTGACTATTCTGCACTTTGGTGCTTGGTCCTCCTTTTCCTTTCCTCCTGACTTCTAGCGTAGTTAGGTTAGATTCAACCTCCTGTGCAAGGGCGAGAGCCGAGGGTAAGTCCTTTGGCATAGCCGCGAAAAGAACGTCTGTGAGTTTGCGTTTGAGGCCTGATATAAAAATTCGCAATGCGTCGTCGCGGATTTTTCGCATAAGCCCTTAGCCATGATTGGCTCATATGACATATTGACCTTGTTGGTCAGTAAAGTCAGTTTTTTCTCTACTTCGTCGTAATACTGAAGTAGCAATAGGCCCCCCTGCCTCAAGGTGCCTAACTCTTGCTCTATTACATGGATATGTCGTTTGCCACTGTACGTGAAATCGAGGCGACTTATAATCGCATCAGAGTTCAGTACTGTGCCAAACGAAGTTAGTACTGCATCAGCAGGGCCCCTGACCTTGCTGCTGTTAATGATAACCGCCTGATAGTGGCATGAACTGCCATTGTATGGCTTGAAAACCTGATACGCTGCCAGCGCTGCTTGCCGCCACGACACATAAGTGTCTTGTGCTCCAGTAAATTCGGGCAAGCATTTGACGGCGTATCTCATTGCTTATTTTAATGGCCGCATACGTTCGCACTTCTGGCTTAGTAATGCGCGCAGCCGTTATCTGTTCAGACATTTGGTTAATTCTTTGAATTAACTCTTGTTCTCTCTGTTGGCTTGCAGCAGCTTGCTCAGCTAAGGCGCTGGCGGTGGCCGTCTGAATTATTGCCCTGAGTTGTTCAGAGTCCATGTTGCTAGGCGCTGGGGGAACAACAGTCACAGTCAGATTCTTAGTCACTTGAATAGTGGCCAGGCGTTCTGCATTGTGAGAATGAAGAGCTCATGTGCCTTCGCTACAGATAAACAATTCAATATTTTGATTGACTGAGCATGAGTTCAGCGATGCTGGCGTATCATGCTACCAGAGCGCTTAGCTACCAAGTAACGTAAAAACAATAAATAATAAGAGCTAGAGTCACCAAACATGAAATGTTACTTCTAGAATATTATATATATGTCATCTATCTTTCATTTTATACCTATCGCCACCTTCCCGCTACCACCGCTGAGCTGTAAATCAAGTTAATAACCCAACTTTTATTGCCCCCCAATTTAAGCCACAATTTTATTGCAATTGACTTTTTGAGGATACACAAATATTCTATGGTAAAATAAGATATACTGTGGAAAATTTCATTAAGGTCGGTTAAGAAAAAACAAAAATTATGTTTTACTACGCTATTGAATGGGGCAGCAGCTTTAAGAATTTCTGTATACATGTACACACACACATTCATGCGCGACTGCTTTGCATTCTAACAACATGGTAAATGCGTCTTTTTTCTGTAATGCTGTTTTAGTTCGTTTTTATACCCTGAACCCATTGAAAATGGGTAAAAAGAGTATATTGTTTTTGTGCAAAATGCAAATGTATGTAACAGGCAGAAGGAAGCATCTCCGACGCCAGAAAGTATATATATTCTTGATCACCATCAATAGCCGAGTCGATATAGCCATGTTCGTCTGTCTGTCCATCCGTCCGTCCGTATGTATGAACGCAAGGATCTCAGAACCTATAAAAGCCAGCGCAGATCGAGTTTGTTTTTCCGATAGTCGATAGCTTACGCCGTTTCCAAGCAATCGATAAAAATCGATATCGATATCCTGTTTTTTGGGCTATTTTGGTAAATAATAAGAGCTAGAGTCACCAAACTGGACATTTAGCTTCTAAAATAGAATATATATATGCATTTGATGTTGGAAGAAGAGGGTTCAGGGTATCCCCTAGTCGGAAGCTCCCGACTAGAACTTCTAACTTGTTTTTTTTTGTGCTGGTGTGGCTGTAGAGTAGAGTCGACAGCAAGTAATGCGGTCAGTTGCGAGTTCAAACCCTGCCAAGGGAACTTTTCTTTTTTTAATTTTTTCGGTGTTGGGATAGGAGGGTTCAGGGCATTCCCTGGTCGGGAGCTACCGACTAGAACCTCTCACTTGTTTAAAATTTATGTCGTGTTTGAATAAGAGGGTTCAGGGTATTCCTTAGTCGGGAGCTCCCGGCTAGAACCTCTTACATGTTCTTTTTTTTTGCTGGTGTGGCTGTTCTGTAGAGTCGACAGCAAGTAATGCGGTCAGTTGCGAGTTCGAACCCTGTCAGGGGAACTTTTTTTTATACCCAGAACCCATTGAAAATGGGTAAAAAGGGTATATTGAATCTGTGCGATAGCCAAATGTATGTAACAGGCAGAAGGAAGCATCTCCGACCCCATAAAGTATTTATATTCTTGATCAGCATAAATAGCCGAGTCGATCTAGCCATGTCCGTCTGTCTGTCCATCCGTCCGTCCGTATGTATGAACGCAAGGATCTCAGAACCTATAAAAGCCAGCGCAGATCGAGTTTGTTTTTCCGATAGTCGATAGCTTACGCCGTTTCCAAGCAATCGATTAAAATTGATATCGTCATCCTGATTTTTTTAGCAAATTGGGTAAATAATAAGAGCTAGAGCCACCAAACATGATATGTTGCTTATAGAATATTATAGATATTTCAAGTATCTTTCATCTCATACCTATCGCCACCTCCCCGCTACCACCCTAGAGCTATAAATCAAGTTAATAACCCAACTTTTATTGCCAACCAATTTAAACCACAATATTAATGCAATTGACTTTTTCAGAATACACAAATATTCTACGGTACAATAAGATATACTGTAGAAAATTTCATAAAGATCGGTTAAGAAAAACCAAAGTTATATGCAACTGGGCAATTGAATGGGGCAGCAGCTATAAGAATTTCTGTATACATGTACACACACACATTCATGCGCGTCTGCTTCGCATTCTAATAACATGGTAATTGCATCTTTTTTATTGTAATGTAATTTTAGTTCCTTTTTTTATCATAAGTACTTAATTATTGGTGTGGCTGCTGAGTAGAGGCATAGCAAGTGGTGCGGTCTGCCGCGCGTTCGCGCCCTACCGGGGAAAGTATTATTTTTTTTTTTTGCTGGTGTGGCTGTTGAGTAAAGTCGACAGCAAGTAATGCGGTCAGTTGCGAGTGCGAGTCCTGCCAAGAGAACTTTTTTATACCCTTGCAGAGGGTATTATATTTTGTCGTGAGATGTGTAACGCATAGAAGGAGACATCTCCGACCGACTTGTCTCTCAGTTTTAAAGCTATCTTAATGAAACTTTGCAGAAGTCCTTCTTTCCAGCTGGTTGGGAACATTATATCATATAGCTGCCATAGGATCGATCGGTCGAAAATTAAGTTGTTGTATGAAAAAACATTTTGTTTATCAAGATAACTTGCCCAAACTCGGCATTAATTATTTTGTTTGTGCTTATTAGATACGCATTACGAAAAGGTTGGGTCTGCAAGGGTATTAGATCTTCGGCGTGCTGAATATAGCCTTTCCTTCTCGTTTTTTTATTGGGAGCAGAACCGAAGTGCTCTCTCAACATCAAGTGGAATCAGAATCATAGCGGCCACGCATAAGTGCTGTGTTTGCCGGCTATGCAACGACTTCCTGCTCGATACTTGGTCAGCAAATTGTGTTCGGAGTCAGATTCCCGGCAATGACCGGGAGTGAGTGAACTTACTTATACAATTTTCAATTAATATTTAATTAAGATTTCCTCGCTGATTTTCTTTATAAGGCTTTATTTTTGATTATTTGATTATATTGCATTTTGCTGACCCCTGTTAACTCGTACAAACATCCGGCCCAGTGCTATATAAGCATCTGGAGCTGGTGTCGTTGGCCTCTGTTAACTGCTCGCCTTTTAAGGGGATCACCTTTTTAATCTCCTTGGCCGATGTCACGTTTTTGGAGAACCGACGTTAGGTGAATGCGATGCAAATTATGGTGCAAAACACAGCACCCAACAAGAAGGCTATTACCACGATGTCGACGTTTCCAATTTCGTCCTTGACATCCTTGTTGATCTCCAGGTTACGTTCATTCAAGCGATGAAGGTAAGGGAGACTCAGCACGTCTTGGTGGCCGGTGACGTTCAGAAGGGGAGATACCGCGATGCCGGGGAACTTACTCTGGACGTTATTGCCATTCAAGTGCTTAGTTTCGTTGATCTGAGCCCAATTATTGAACGTGATTAGATTCGTTCCGTAAACCCAAGTCTCAGAACCGTTGTCAGTGCAAACTTTAGCAGGCCGGCTGTTGATGATCAGAATTCCGTCATCGACCCATGTGATCGGGTCTAAGTGACTCGGCTGCATTTGGTAATTTGCCAAGCCACCGGCATGCAGCTCTCTGGCACAAGAGCTGGTCGGTGAAAGTTGACAAAAGGTTCCTCCCGGCGCGGAAGCGCAATTCTTAGTACTTGATCTCTGCACTCAGCTATAATGTTGTCGTCAATTTGTAGCATAGCATTCTCATGTGCAACTGGATACAGCCTCACCTTTCTGGAAGCCATTTTGATTTTCATTAACAGATTGTAATACTTTCACGGACGCAACGGAGATAAGGTCAGCTATTGAAGTACCTGTGGGTTCATTGATCCAAACAGATTTCAAATCTGCGTGATCCAATATATTTGGGCTTATGATATTAATTTTTGCAAGGGTAGCAGCGAGCATCAAATTCTGCATTTCCATCAGCAACATTCTATTCCGAGCTAAAAGAGTTTCGTATAAATGCCCGGAATCTATCTGATTCTATTTTGCAGCTTTTAGTAATGGGTTGACACTTCTAGTGAGTTGATTGATTTGTACCTGTCTGTTGTTAGAGTTCACCAACTGTAATTCAGTGAATTTGATCTTCTCGAAGTCACTGGCGTCAGGTGTTCCCGTAACTACTTTTAGGGCTGTGCCCAAGAAATCTAAACTTCTTGCCACCCTGTGGTGCACGCCAAGCGCTTCTAACAGATCTTTGAGGTGGGACGCATCTACGCTTAGAAGCTTTCTCATGTGTGACTGCGGAAACATTTCACGTAGCTCAATTGTTTCGTTTACCATTTTCTCGTACTCAGAGATGTTTGCTGTGTGCCTGACGAAATTGAATTCCTCCCAGACCAGAACTTGGCCCTCAACAATGGGAATATACTGGGAGTGTGAGTAATTAGTCACACGCGCTGCTGCACTTGCTAAAAATTGAAACAGCAGAAAACCGAACCTGCGGATGACGGACAAAACGGACCAAACTATTACCACTTGTCTTCCTAAAGGTAATGCCAAGTGGCGTAAATATTAAAACTTAAAGGTGAAGCCTAGTGGCTCAAATGATGAAACTTATAGTTAAATTCAAGATGCATAGAATCGATGTTTTATTTCAGCTCTCGCCCTACTTAAGGTTGTCCTTGACGACCATCCTCCCTCCAATGAGAACGGTCGTGCCAAGGTCTGCCTCTACGATCTGTTCTTCTCATAGGGCGTGAGTTTTTTTCGCCTACTTCAAAGACTCTATTCTGTCGCTGTTCGTTCAGCCTAGCCTGGAGCGCATCTTGCGCACTCCTTAACTTTGCTAATATTTCCAGTTCAGGTTCGCCTAAGGGCACATGGAGGGCATCAACAGGTCTCTTGTTGATGACCGAATGTACTGTCTTGTTATACTCAATCGTGGCTAGTATTATGAATTCGACTGAGTCACTGATGTTTCTCTTCAGCTTGAGGCAACGTGCAAGCTCGTCTAGAGTGTTATGGAAGCGCTCGACTTGGCCACTGAAGGTGCTATGCAGCGGCGGCGCATTAACAATATGGACTCCGTAGTTGTTTAACAACAGGGTCTTTTTCGTTTGAGAATTAATCGAAGGCTCGTTGTCGCAATAAAATGTTCTGGCTCTTGAAAAGAAATTCATGAGCTGCAGTAGTGGAGTTTTTAAGTCCCCGATAGTGCGCGACTGAATTGGTTGTACGACTGCAAATTTAGAGAATTTATCAACCAAAACCAAACCAAAATTTTTTGTCCGTGGAAAAAATATCAATGTGTAGAAATTCCCCAGGAGTCTCAGGGATCGGAGTTTCTTCCAGCTCTTGTCTTTTCGGGTGCCTATCGTATTTGGCTGCTGAGCAGATTCTACAACTTTCCGCAGTTTGTATTCTGATAACACTTGCTTAACATAACATTGAACACACCTGCAACTCGGTTTTTGCAGTGCCAGCACTTTGTGCCTGGAAACATGCGAACTAAGCCATCCTGCACTTGTGCTAGTTTGTGCAGGTTGCAATAGAGGGAATTCACAGCATTTGGATTAATGAAGTCAAGGAGTTTACCTAGAAGGGCTGTGCGATCAGTGAAGCTCACTTCATGACGCCTCTTGTCCCCGAAAAGAATGAAGTTGCGTTTGGTGGGTTCGCGTGCCTCTTCAATGACAATTTGATTTTGGAAACAATTAACTGGCTAGCTGCGCAGGAATCAGTATTCAGCTCGTCAAGAGCGTTGAGCTGTTGTCGCGATAGCGTATTTCTTCTTGTCTGGCTTATAAAATATTCGCGCATTCGTTTCGTCAATGCGCGCCTTCCATCATTCAATTTTGGCGATCTGGTTTGAATTAGAAACGGCAAAAGTTAACGGATGGTGGTCCGTGAAAATGTTAATGTCTTTTACCCCATATAGTAGTGACGTAGCTTGTTAAGGGCCCAAACTATAGCCTAAAGTTCCCGCTCATTGGTGGCATAGTTCACCTCCGGGGGTTTCAATGTTCTGGAAACATTGAGATGGGGCGACCCTCCTGAGGAAGCATTGCCCCTATGCCGTAAGCTGAAGCGTCTGTCGTTAGATCAAACTATTTTGCTATTGAGGCAAAGTATTTGATGAAACACCTATAGTTCCTGGCCAGTCCTAAAAGTGATCTGATCTCGAATATATTCTTTGGTTCCGGGAACTCCTGAATCGCTTTGACTTTTCAGGGTCCGTTGCAGCTCCATTACTGGTTACGACGAAACCAAGAAAACCTACGCTTTTCTTAGAAAAACCCGATTTGTCCTTGAAGATTCTCATATTTGCCTCGTACAGGCTCAGGAAGACCCACTCTACATGTTGGCCATGAGAATTTTCGTCTTTTGAGAAGACGAAGACATCGTCAACATAGACATATCAAGATTTGCCAATTTGCTCACGCAGTACGTCGTCAATAGTTCTTTGGAAGATGCTGGCCGCATTCTTCAACCCAAAGGGAAATCACGGTCACGCTCTGCTAGCGTGATCTGGTGATAGCCGGATTTTAGGTCCAATGTCGAAAAGTATTTAGCTTTGCCAAGATTCCCCAAAATCATTGGAATGTTAGGCATAGGGTATCTGTCTGCGATGGTTTTCTCGTTACTTGTTACTAAACTCGTCCGTCCCCTTCTTGACCACCACTCAAATGGGGTTGTTGTAGGGGAAACAGATTTTTTGATGATACCGTTCTACAGAAGGCTTTGGATCTCTTTATTATCGAATTCCGCTGCTCCCATGGGATAGGGGTGCAGTCGGTCATAAGCTGGTTGTTCATCATAGTCCTGAAAGTGGCCACAGCTGGTCTGTTATAGGGAAGTGCTTCTTCCAGATCCGCGAAGGGCTTATGTTTACTTTTTATCGTTTTTAGGAATGCATCTTTTACAGCATCGGGCGCGTCGGCGCAGTCAACATTGGTCAAGTTCACATCCGCGCACCTGTGGAATTCGATTAGTTCAGTTTCTGCGCCACATTTGAGTTGGCCAGAAGAAAGACAAAGCGACACTCCTTCTTGCGTGAGCAAGTCGAGCCCCCCAATTCCATCAAATGTGGACAGGTCAGGGAGTAAGAAAAATGTGTCAATTTTGCCGAACAGAGATATAAAGCACTTATGAGTGATCTTCATGGTGCCGTGTATCGAATGGGTTAGATTTTTATGTCGCCTGATATAATTCTCGGAAGCGCCCGTGTCGATGAGAAATCTCAGAAATTGAGAGTCTGAGTCATACCCGCTACCATTGTCGTCGGCAATTTGCTGTTCTGCTGCTGCTGCTGCTGCAGAGCTAGCATACGAACCTGAATCTTGATCAGGCGCGTGAGCTGCGTGATTGACTCTCTGCCACCTCTGTCCGCTTAAACGCCCAGACGTGGCCGTTCTTTTATAGGCTTGAGGAGCTTTAGAGTTAACATAGGCTGGCGCTTGTGATGGTTGTAGAATTTTTGACACAGATGGATCGACGTCTATTGGTTCCTGTGACCCTCCACCTTTTTTCCACCTGCCACTCTGTTGCTCAAATTGACTTTGTTGCTGTTTCTGTTGTTTAGTAAAGTGAGGATATTTGGAACCGCTGGGTTGCGGATCCCCCTGCTGTTGACCCCTATCTTGCTGACGGACCTGCGGCCTCGGGGTCACTTTTCGTTCCCTATCTTCTTGCCTTTTAGCGAAGCTAGCGGCAAAGGCGTTCCTCTCATGGTTTGCCTCTACCTCTTGCGCTAGAGCTAGGGCCGACGGTACGTCCTCGGGCTTTGCCGCGAACAGGACATCCGTCAGGCTATGCTTTAGGCTTGAGACAAAAACACGTAACGCATCATCTCTGAACTTCGTAAAGGGCCCTTGTGCCATGCTTGGTTCGTAGGACATGTTGACCTTATTGGTGAGAAGAGTAAGCTTTTTCTCAACCTCGTCATAGTATTGTAAAATTGTTAATGAGCCCTGTCTTAGGGTGCTCATCTCTTGCTATATGGCGTGAATGCCTCTCTTATCCCTGTATGTGAAATCGAGACGGTTTATTATGGCATCAAAATTCATTACTCTGCCAAACTGACCCAAAACGCCTTCAGCTGCCCCTCTAATTTTGCTCTTAATAATAATGACCGCCTGGTAGTGGCGTGAGCTGCCGTCGTATAGCTTGTAAATGTTATATGCCGCTATCGCAGCTTGTCTCCAAGAGGCGTACTTCTCTGGCACCCCCGTAAATTCTGGTTAGCATTTAACGGCGTCCAATGGTTTATTACATTGGACGTCGTTTCTGATTTCCACCGGCTCAAATGCTTGGATCGGCGGTGTTTCGATACTACTGGCAGATTTTCTGCCTGCCAATTCTTGTATCCGAGCGTTTAAGGAAGACCTCAGTTCTGCATCTCTTTGCTTCAATACTGCGCTCTGTGCTTCTAAGGCGGAGGCCACTGCGGCCTCAGGCTCCATTCCTAGCTTACACCTGTTGTCAGCGATTTTTGGCGAGACGGCTTCCCTATCTAAGGTGGTGGAGTCGTCAGACTCAGATGCCCTGAGAAACGAGCTGTTCATGGATTATACTGTCAACAATAATAACACAAATTCAAGGGCAAATCAACAACAGTTAATTAAATGAATGCTGACAGAGGAGAGTTTATTGAAAATTGCTGATGGATTCAAAATTGTGTTACTCAAAGTAAGTTGGGAACATAATTACTGGAATTTTAATATTTCTCACTTATGTATTTTTGGATTTTATTTTAAATAAATCACGCAGATTGAAATAAGTTTGTGCCAAATAAAGGCCCACTTACATTTTATTTGATCCTAGAAGGTATGTCTAAAACTACTGCTTCCTACGCGGCAGTCGCGAATGCTTTTCTATGATCCCTCACTCACGTCTATGGGTGTTGGTTTACTTCGCTGCCCAAACCCGCTTGCCCGCTGGTGACAGCTCGCTACCCGAAGAGCTCCAGCGGCTTCGGTGTATCAAATGGCTTTTTATTGGGTCAGGCACGGCTTTTATTGTTTGCACTGGTAGGTTGGGTATTGCTTTTACACAGCGCGAAGTGTCTTGTACTGGTAGACTAGTTCTTCACACTGCACAGCACACAAAATAATTATAGAACAAAATGGTCCGAAAAACGTTGGGCGCCAATTAATATTTAAATAAGAAGTCCTCGCGGATTTTCGTTATAAGACTTTATTTATGATTATTTGATTATTTAAGAAATACAAAATTAATTAATTAATTATGGTTTATAAAACACTAGGCCGATACGCCGTAGTGAGTGAGTTAATTTGTGCGCGAGGTCGCTGGGCCGATGTGCCTTAGTGAAAGCCGAATTTAAACTAAATTTATAAAAGATTGATCAACATTACCTAGGATATTGTGTGCTGTTCACAACGGCCGCGAATGCTTAGCTTGCGCCTCGTGCGCTGCCGTCGTGCAAGAACATCCGGCCCAGAGCTATGTCAGCATCTGTGGCTGGTGATATATTGCATTTTGCTGACCCCTGTTAACTCGTTAAAACATCCGGCCCAGTGCTATATCAGCATCTGGAGCTGGTGTCGTTGTTAACTGCTCGCCTTTTAAGGGGATCACCTTCTTAATCTCCTTGGCCGATGTCATGTTTTTGGTGAACCGACGGTAGGTGACTGCGATGCAAATTATGGTGCAAAACACAGCACCCAACAAGAAGGCTATTACCACGCTGTCGACGTTTTAAATTTCGTCCTTGACATGCTTGTTGATCTCCAGGTTACGTTCATTCAAGCGATGAAGGTAAGGGAGACTCAGCACGTCTTGGTGGCCGGTGACGTTCAGAAGGGGAGATACCGCGATGCCGGGGAACTTACTCTGGACGTTATTGCGAATCAAGTACTTAGCTTTGTTGATCTGAGCCCAATTATTGAATGTGATTAGATTCGTTCCGTGTGCCCAAGTCTCAGTACCGTTGTCAGTGCAAACTTTAGCAGGCCGGTTATTGATGATCAGAATTCCGTCATCGACCCATGTGATCGGGTCTAAGTGACTGGCTGCATTTGGTAGTTTGCCAAGCCACCAGCATGCAGCTCTCTGGCAGAAGAGCTGGTCGGTGAAAGTTGACAAAAGGTTCCTCCCGGCGCGGAAGCGCAATTCTTAGTACTTGATCTCTGCACTCAGCTATTTGTCAATTTGTAGCATAGCATTCTCATGTGCAACTGGATACAGCATCATCTTTCTGGAAGCCATTTTGATTTTCATTAACAGATTGTAATACTTTCACGGACGCAACGGAGATAAGGTCAGCTATTGAAGTACCTGTGGGTTTATTGATCCAAACAGATTTCAAATCTGCGTGATCTAATATATTTGGGCTTATGATATTAATTTTTGCAAGAGTAGCAGCGAGCATCAAATTCTGCATTTCCATCAGCAACATTCTATTCCGAGCTAAAAGAGTTTCGTATAAATGCCCGGAATCTATCTGATTCTTTTTTGCAGCTTTTAGTAATGGGTTGACACTTCTAGTGAGTTGATTGATTTGTTCCTGAACTTATGTGTTGATAGCTACCTGTCTGTTGTTAGAGTTCACCAACTGTAATTCAGTGAATTTGATCTTCTCGAAGTCACTGGCGTCAGGTGTTCCCGTAACTACTTTTAGGGCTGTGCCCAAGAAATCTAAACTTCTTGCCACCCTGTGGTGCACGCCAAGAGCTTCTAAAAGATCTCTGAGGTGGGACGCATCTACGCTTAGAAGCTTTCTCATGTGTGACTGCGAAAACATTTCACGTAGCTCAATTGTTTCGTTTACCATTTTCTCGTACTCGGAGATATTCGCTGTGTGCCTGACGAAATTGTATTCCTACCAGACCAGAACTTGGCCCTCAACAATGGGAATATACTGGGAGTGTGAGTAATTAGTCACACGCGCTGCCGCACTTGCTAAAAATAGAAACAGCAGAAACCCGAACCTGCGGATGACGGACAAAACGGACCAAACTATTACCACTTGTCTTCCTAAAGGTAATGCCAAGTGGCGTAAATATTAAAACTTAAAGGTGAAGCCTAGTGGCTCAAATGATGAAACTTATAGTTAAATTTAAGATGCATAGAATCGATGTTTTATTTCAGCTCTAGCCCTACTTAAGGTTGTCCTTGACGACTAACCTCCCTCCAATGAGAACGGTCGTGCCAAGGTCTGCCTCTACGATCCGTTCTTCTCATAAGGTCGTGAGTTTTTTCTCCTACTTCAAAGACTCTATTCTGTCGCTGGTCGTTCAGCCTAGTTCGGTGCGCATCTTGCGCACTTTTTAACTTTGCTAATATTTCCAGTTCATGTTCGCCTGAGGGCACATGGAGAGCATCAACGATCTCTTGTTGATGACCGAATGTATTGTCTTGTTATACTCAATCGTGGCTAGCATTATGACTTCGACTGAGTCACTGATGTTTGTCTCCAGCTTGAGGCAACGTGCATCCTCGGCTAGAGTGCTATGGAAGCGCTCGACTTGGCCATTGGAGGTGCTATGCAGCGGCGGCGCATTAACAATATGGACTCCGTAGTTGTTTAACAATAGGGTCTTTATCGTTTAAGAATTAATCGAAGGCTCGTTGGTCCAATAAATTGTTCTGGCTCTTGGAAAGAAATTCATGAGCTGCAGTAGTGGAGTTTTTAAGTCCCCGATAGTGCGCGACTGAATTGGTTGTACGACTGCAAATTTAGAGAATTTATCAACCAAAACCAAACCAAAATTTTTTGTCCGTGGAAAAAATATCAATGTGTAGAAATTCCCCAGGAGTCTCAGGCATCGGAGTTTCTCCCAGCTCTTGTCTTTTCGGGTGCCTATCGTATTTGGCTGCTGAGCAGATTCTACAACTTTCCGCAGTTTGTATTCTGATAAAACTTGCTTAACATTTTCTTGAGCTGCGCTGTGCGCTCTATTATGTTCGGCATCGAGAATGTCTCTCCTCTCATCAACGTTGAAGACATCACAACTCGGTTTTTGCAGTGCCAGAACTTTGTGCCTGGAAACATGCGAACTAAGCCATCCTCGTCCGTCCCCTTCTTGTCCACCACTCAAATGGGGTTGTTGTAGGGGAAACAGATTTTTTGATGATACCGTTCTTCAGAAGGCTTTAGATCCCTTTATTAACGAATTCCTCTGCTCCCATGGGATAGGGGTGCAGTCGGTCATAAGCTGGTTGTTCATCATAGTCCTGAAAGTGGCCACAGCTGGTCTGTTATAGGGAAGTGCTTCTTCCAGATCCGCGAAGGGCTTATGTTTACTTTTTATCGTTTTTAGGAATGCATCTTTTACAGCATCGGTCGCGTCGGCGCAGTCAACATTGGTAAAGTTCACATCCGCGCACCTGTGGAATTCGATTAGTTCAGTTTCTGCGCCACATTTGAGTTGGCCAGAAGAAAGACAAAGCGACACTCCTGCTTGCGTGAGCAAGTCGAGCCCCACAATTCCATCAAATGTGTCAATTTTGCCGAACAGAGATATAAGGCACTTATGAGTGATCTTCATGGTGCCGTGTATAGAATGGGTAGAGAAGGAAGAATTTACTGGACACACACCTTTTAGATTTTTATGTGGCCTGATATCATTCTCTGTCCGCTTAAACGCCCAGACGTGGCCGTTCTTTTATAGGCTTGAGGAGCTTTAGAGTTAACATAGGCTGGTGCTTCTACGATGTTTGTAGAATTTTTGACACAGATTGATCGACGTCCATTGGTTCCTGTGACCCTCCACCTTTTTTCCACCTGCCACTCTGTTGCTCAAATTGACTTTGTTGCTGTTTCTGTTGTTTAGTAAAGTGAGGATATTTGGAACCGCTGGGTTGCGGATCCCCCTGCTGTTGACCCCTATCTTGCTGACGGACCTGCGGCCTCGGGGTCACTTTTCGTTCCCTATCTTCTTGCCTTTTAGCGAAGCTAGCGGCAAAGGCGTACCTCGCAGATTGAAATAAGTTTGTGCCAAATAAAGGCCCACTTACATTTTATTTGATCCTAGAAGGTATGTCTAAAACTACTGCTTCCTACGCGGCAGTCGCGAATGCTTTTCTATGATCCCTCACTCACGTCTATGGGTGTTGGTTTACTTCGCTGCCCAAACCCGCTTGCCCGCTGGTGACAGCTCGCTACCCGAAGAGCTCCAGCGGCTTCGGTGTATCAAATGGCTTTTTATTGGGTCAGGCACGGCTTTTATTGTTTGCACTGGTAGGTTGGGTATTGCTTTTACACAGCGCGAAGTGTCTTGTACTGGTAGACTAGTTCTTCACACTGCACAGCACACAAAATAATTATAGAACAAAATGGTCCGAAAAACGTTGGGCGCCAATTAATATTTAAATAAGAAGTCCTCGCGGATTTTCGTTATAAGACTTTATTTATGATTATTTGATTATTTAAGAAATACAAAATTAATTAATTAATTATGGTTTATAAAACACTAGGCCGATACGCCGTAGTGAGTGAGTTAATTTGTGCGCGAGGTCGCTGGGCCGATGTGCCTTAGTGAAAGCCGAATTTAAACTAAATTTATAAAAGATTGATCAACATTACCTAGGATATTGTGTGCTGTTCACAACGGCCGCGAATGCTTAGCTTGCGCCTCGTGCGCTGCCGTCGTGCAAGAACATCCGGCCCAGAGCTATGTCAGCATCTGTGGCTGGTGATATATTGCATTTTGCTGACCCCTGTTAACTCGTTAAAACATCCGGCCCAGTGCTATATCAGCATCTGGAGCTGGTGTCGTTGTTAACTGCTCGCCTTTTAAGGGGATCACCTTCTTAATCTCCTTGGCCGATGTCATGTTTTTGGTGAACCGACGGTAGGTGACTGCGATGCAAATTATGGTGCAAAACACAGCACCCAACAAGAAGGCTATTACCACGCTGTCGACGTTTTAAATTTCGTCCTTGACATGCTTGTTGATCTCCAGGTTACGTTCATTCAAGCGATGAAGGTAAGGGAGACTCAGCACGTCTTGGTGGCCGGTGACGTTCAGAAGGGGAGATACCGCGATGCCGGGGAACTTACTCTGGACGTTATTGCGAATCAAGTACTTAGTTTTGTTGATCTGAGCCCAATTATTGAATGTGATTAGATTCGTTCCGTGTGCCCAAGTCTCAGTACCGTTGTCAGTGCAAACTTTAGCAGGCCGGTTATTGATGATCAGAATTCCGTCATCGACCCATGTGATCGGGTCTAAGTGACTGGCTGCATTTGGTAGTTTGCCAAGCCACCAGCATGCAGCTCTCTGGCAGAAGAGCTGGTCGGTGAAAGTTGACAAAAGGTTCCTCCCGGCGCGGAAGCGCAATTCTTAGTACTTGATCTCTGCACTCAGCTATTTGTCAATTTGTAGCATAGCATTCTCATGTGCAACTGGATACAGCATCATCTTTCTGGAAGCCATTTTGATTTTCATTAACAGATTGTAATACTTTCACGGACGCAACGGAGATAAGGTCAGCTATTGAAGTACCTGTGGGTTTATTGATCCAAACAGATTTCAAATCTGCGTGATCTAATATATTTGGGCTTATGATATTAATTTTTGCAAGAGTAGCAGCGAGCATCAAATTCTGCATTTCCATCAGCAACATTCTATTCCGAGCTAAAAGAGTTTCGTATAAATGCCCGGAATCTATCTGATTCTTTTTTGCAGCTTTTAGTAATGGGTTGACACTTCTAGTGAGTTGATTGATTTGTTCCTGAACTTATGTGTTGATAGCTACCTGTCTGTTGTTAGAGTTCACCAACTGTAATTCAGTGAATTTGATCTTCTCGAAGTCACTGGCGTCAGGTGTTCCCGTAACTACTTTTAGGGCTGTGCCCAAGAAATCTAAACTTCTTGCCACCCTGTGGTGCACGCCAAGAGCTTCTAAAAGATCTCTGAGGTGGGACGCATCTACGCTTAGAAGCTTTCTCATGTGTGACTGCGAAAACATTTCACGTAGCTCAATTGTTTCGTTTACCATTTTCTCGTACTCGGAGATATTCGCTGTGTGCCTGACGAAATTGTATTCCTACCAGACCAGAACTTGGCCCTCAACAATGGGAATATACTGGGAGTGTGAGTAATTAGTCACACGCGCTGCCGCACTTGCTAAAAATAGAAACAGCAGAAACCCGAACCTGCGGATGACGGACAAAACGGACCAAACTATTACCACTTGTCTTCCTAAAGGTAATGCCAAGTGGCGTAAATATTAAAACTTAAAGGTGAAGCCTAGTGGCTCAAATGATGAAACTTATAGTTAAATTTAAGATGCATAGAATCGATGTTTTATTTCAGCTCTAGCCCTACTTAAGGTTGTCCTTGACGACTAACCTCCCTCCAATGAGAACGGTCGTGCCA
Source organism: Drosophila novamexicana (assembly GCF_003285875.2). NCBI lineage: Eukaryota > Metazoa > Arthropoda > Insecta > Diptera > Drosophilidae > Drosophila > Drosophila novamexicana. Next base: position 113,502 of record NW_020824802.1, on the reverse strand, counting down.
AGGTCTGCCTCTACGATCCGTTCTTCTCATAAGGTCGTGAGTTTTTTCTCCTACTTCAAAGACTCTATTCTGTCGCTGGTCGTTCAGCCTAGTTCGGTGCGCATCTTGCGCACTTTTTAACTTTGCTAATATTTCCAGTTCATGTTCGCCTGAGGGCACATGGAGAGCATCAACGATCTCTTGTTGATGACCGAATGTATTGTCTTGTTATACTCAATCGTGGCTAGCATTATGACTTCGACTGAGTCACTGATGTTTGTCTCCAGCTTGAGGCAACGTGCATCCTCGGCTAGAGTGCTATGGAAGCGCTCGACTTGGCCATTGGAGGTGCTATGCAGCGGCGGCGCATTAACAATATGGACTCCGTAGTTGTTTAACAATAGGGTCTTTATCGTTTAAGAATTAATCGAAGGCTCGTTGGTCCAATAAATTGTTCTGGCTCTTGGAAAGAAATTCATGAGCTGCAGTAGTGGAGTTTTTAAGTCCCCGATAGTGCGCGACTGAATTGGTTGTACGACTGCAAATTTAGAGAATTTATCAACCAAAACCAAACCAAAATTTTTTGTCCGTGGAAAAAATATCAATGTGTAGAAATTCCCCAGGAGTCTCAGGCATCGGAGTTTCTCCCAGCTCTTGTCTTTTCGGGTGCCTATCGTATTTGGCTGCTGAGCAGATTCTACAACTTTCCGCAGTTTGTATTCTGATAAAACTTGCTTAACATTTTCTTGAGCTGCGCTGTGCGCTCTATTATGTTCGGCATCGAGAATGTCTCTCCTCTCATCAACGTTGAAGACATCACAACTCGGTTTTTGCAGTGCCAGAACTTTGTGCCTGGAAACATGCGAACTAAGCCATCCTCGTCCGTCCCCTTCTTGTCCACCACTCAAATGGGGTTGTTGTAGGGGAAACAGATTTTTTGATGATACCGTTCTTCAGAAGGCTTTAGATCCCTTTATTAACGAATTCCTCTGCTCCCATGGGATAGGGGTGCAGTCGGTCATAAGCTGGTTGTTCATCATAGTCCTGAAAGTGGCCACAGCTGGTCTGTTATAGGGAAGTGCTTCTTCCAGATCCGCGAAGGGCTTATGTTTACTTTTTATCGTTTTTAGGAATGCATCTTTTACAGCATCGGTCGCGTCGGCGCAGTCAACATTGGTAAAGTTCACATCCGCGCACCTGTGGAATTCGATTAGTTCAGTTTCTGCGCCACATTTGAGTTGGCCAGAAGAAAGACAAAGCGACACTCCTGCTTGCGTGAGCAAGTCGAGCCCCACAATTCCATCAAATGTGTCAATTTTGCCGAACAGAGATATAAGGCACTTATGAGTGATCTTCATGGTGCCGTGTATAGAATGGGTAGAGAAGGAAGAATTTACTGGACACACACCTTTTAGATTTTTATGTGGCCTGATATCATTCTCTGTCCGCTTAAACGCCCAGACGTGGCCGTTCTTTTATAGGCTTGAGGAGCTTTAGAGTTAACATAGGCTGGTGCTTCTACGATGTTTGTAGAATTTTTGACACAGATTGATCGACGTCCATTGGTTCCTGTGACCCTCCACCTTTTTTCCACCTGCCACTCTGTTGCTCAAATTGACTTTGTTGCTGTTTCTGTTGTTTAGTAAAGTGAGGATATTTGGAACCGCTGGGTTGCGGATCCCCCTGCTGTTGACCCCTATCTTGCTGACGGACCTGCGGCCTCGGGGTCACTTTTCGTTCCCTATCTTCTTGCCTTTTAGCGAAGCTAGCGGCAAAGGCGTACCTCTCATGGTTTGCCTCTACCTCTTGCGCTAGAGCTAGGGCCGACGGTACGTCCTCGGGCTTTGCCGCGAGCAGGACATCCGTCAGGCTATGCTTTAGGCCTGAGACAAAAACACGCAACGCATCATCTCTGAACTTCGTACAGGGCCCTTGTGCCATGCTTGGTTCGTAGGACATGTTGACCTTATTGGTGAGAAGAGTAAGCTTTTTCTCAACCTCGTCATAGTATAGTAAAATTGTTAATGAGCCATGTTAAGACAGGGTGCTCATCTCTTGCTCTATGACGTGAATGCCTCTCTTATCCCTGTATGTGAAATCGAGACGGTTTATTATGGCATCAAAATTCATTACTCTGCCAAACTGACCCAAAACGCCTTCAGCTGCCCCTCTAATTTTGCTCTTAATAATAATGACCGCCTGGTAGTGGCGTGAGCTGCCGTCGTATAGCTTGTAAATGTTATATGCCGCTATCGCAGCTTGTCTCCAAGCGGCGTACTTCTCTGGCACCCCCGTAAATTCTGGTAAGCATTTAACGGCGTCCAATGGTTCATTACATTGGACGTCGTTTCTGATTTCCACCGGCTCAAATGCTTGGATCGGCGGTGTTTCGATACTACTGGCAGATTTTCTGCCTGCCAATTCTTGTATCCGAGCGTTTAAGGAAGACCTCAGTTCTGCATCTCTTTGCTTCAATACTGCGCTCTGTGCTTCTAAGGCGGAGGCCACTGCGGGCTGCTCAGGCTCCATTCCTAGCTTACACCTGTTGTCAGCGATTTTTGGCGAGACGGCATTCCTATCTAAGGTGGTGGAGTCGTCAGACTCAGATGCCCTGAGAAACGAGCTGTTCATGGATTATACTGTCAACAATAATAACACAAATTCAAGGGCAAATCAACAACAGTTAATTAAATGAATGCTGACAGAGGAGAGTTTATTGAAAATTGCTGATGGATTCAAAATTGTGTTACTCAAAGTAAGTTGGGAACACTATTACTGGAATTTTAATATTTCTCACTTATGTATTTTTTTAAATAAATCACGCAGATTGAAATAAGTTTGTGCCAAATGAAGGCCTACTTACATTTTATTTGATCCTAGAAGTGTTGTATGCTCTACGTCTAAAACTACTGCTTCCCATGCGGCAGTCGCGAATGCTTTTTTATGATCCCTCGCTTGCGCGCTGGTTTGGTGACAACTCGCTACCCGAAGAGCTCCAGCGGCTTCGGTGCATCAAATGGCTTTTTATTGGGTCAGGCACGGCTTTTATTGTTTGCACTGGTAGGTTGGGTATTGCTTTTACACAGCGCTAAGTGTCTTGTACTGGTAGACTAGTTCTTCACACTGCACAGCACACAAAATAATTGTAGAACAAAATGGTCCGAAAAACGTTGGGCGCCAATTAATATTTAAATAAGAAGTCCTCGCGGATTTTCGTTATAAGACTTTATTTATGATTATTTGATTATTTAAGAAATACAAAATTAATTAATTAATTATGGTTTATAAAACACTAGGCCGATACGCTGTAGTGAGTGAGTTACCTAAGCTATTGTGTGCTGTTCACAACGGCCGCTAGAATGCTTAGCTTGCGCCTCGTGCGCTGCCGTCGTGCAAGAACATCCGGCCCAGAGCTATGTCAGCATCTGTGGCTGGTGATACATTGCATTTTGCTGACCCCTGTTAACTCGTAAAAACATCCGGCCCAGTGCTACATCAGCATCTGGTGCTGGTGTCGTTGGCCTCTGTTAACTGCTCGCCTTTTAAGGGGATCACCTTCTTAATCTCCTTGGCCGATGTCATGTTTTTGGTGAACCGACCGGTAGGTGACTGCGATGCAAATTATGGTGGAAAGCACAGCACCCAACAAGAAGGCTATTACCACGCTGTCGACGTTTCAAATTGACATCCTTGATGATCTCCAGGTTACGTTCATTCAAGCGATTAAGGTAAGGGAGGCTCAGCACGTAAGGGAGGAAGCGCAATTCTTATTACTTGATCTCTGCACTCAGCTATTTGTCAATTTGTAGCATAGCATTCTCATGTGCAACTGGATACAGCATCACCTTTCTGGAAGCCATTTTGATTTTCATTAACAGATTGTAATACTTTCACGGACGCAACGGAGATAAGGTCAGCTATTGAAGTACCTGTGGGTTTATTGATCCAAACAGATTTCAAATCTGCGTGATCTAATATATTTGGGCTTATGATATTAATTTTTGCAAGGGTAGCAGCGAGCATCAAATTCTGCATTTCCATCAGCAACATTCTATTCCGAGCTAAAAGAGTTTCGTATAAATGCCCGGAATCTATCTGATTCTTTTTTGCAGCTTTTAGTAATGTGTTGACACTTCTAGTGAGTTGATTGATTTGTTCCAGAACTTTTGTGTTGATAGCTACCTGTACGCCAAGAGCTTCTAACAGATCTCTGAGGTGGGACGCATCTACGCTTAGAACCTTTCTCATGTGTGACTGCGGAAACATTTCACATAGCTCAATTGCGTCGTTTACCATTTTCTCATACTCAGACGTACTCAGGCGTACTTCTCTGGCACCCCCGTAAATTCTGGTAAGCATGTAACGGCGTCCAATGGTTCATTACATTGGACGTCGTTTCTGATTTCCACCGGCTCAAATGCTTGGATCGGCGGCCTGCTCAGGCTCCATTCCTAGCTTACACCTGTTGTCAGCGATTTTTGGCGGGACGGCTTCCCTATCTAAGGTGGTGGAGCCGTCAGAATCAGATCCCCTCGCAGAGCGGTCTCTGCACCTGAGAAACGAGCTGTTCATGGACTATACTGTCAACAATAATAACACAAATTCAAGGGCAAATCAACAACAGTAAATTTAATGAATGCTGACAGAGGAGAGTTTATTGAAAATTGCTGATGGATTCAAAATTGTGTTACTCAAAGTAATTTGGGAACACAATTACTGGAGTTTTAATATTTCTCACTTATGTATTTTTTTAAATAAATCACGCAGATTGAAATAAGTTTGTGCCAAATGAAGGCCCACTTACATTTTATTTGATCCTAGAAGGGTTGTATGCTCTACGTCTAAAACTACTGCTTCCCACGCGGCAGTCGCGAATCCTTTTATATGATCCCTCACTGACGTCTATGAGTGTTTGTTTACTTCGCTGCCCAAACCCGCTTGCGCGCTGGTTTGGTGACAAATCGCTACCCGAAGAGCTCCAGCGGCTTCGGTGTATCAAATGGCTTTTTATTGGGTCAGGCACGGCTTTTATTGTTTGCACTGGTAGGTTGGGTATTGCTTTTACACAGCGCGAAGTGTCTTGTACTGGTAGACTAGTTCTTCACACTGCACAGCACACAAAATAATTATAGAACAAAATGGTCCGAAAAACGTTGGGCGCCAATTAATATTTAAATAAGAAGTCCTCGCGGATTTTCGTTATAAGACTTTATTTATGATTATTTGATTATTTAAGAAATACAAAATTAATTAATTAATTATGGTTTATAAAACACTAGGCCGATACGCTGTAGTGAGTGAGTTACCTAAGCTATTGTGTGCTGTTCACAACGGCCGCTAGAATGCTTAGCTTGCGCCTCGTGCGCTGCCGTCGTGCAAGAACATCCGGCCCAGAGCTATGTCAGCATCTGTGGCTGGTGATATATTGCATTTTGCTGACCCCTGTTAACTCGTAAAAACATCCGGCCCAGTGCTACATCAGCATCTGGTGCTGGTGTCGTTGGCCTCTGTTAACTGCTCGCCTTTTAAGGGGATCACCTTCTTAATCTCCTTGGCCGATGTCATGTTTTTGGTGAACCGACCGGTAGGTGACTGCGATGCAAATTATGGTGGAAAGCACAGCACCCAACAAGAAGGCTATTACACCGCTGTCGACGTTTCAAATTGACATCCTTGATGATCTCCAGGTTACGTTCATTCAAGCGATGAAGGTAAGGGAGACTCAGCACGTCTTGGTGGTCGGTGACGTCGGTGACGTTGAGAAGGGGAGATACCGCGATGCCGGGGAACTTACTCTGGACGCTATTGCGATTCAAGCACAAGTTTCGTTGATCAGAGCCCAATTATTGAACGTGATTAGATTTGTTCCGTGTGCCCAAGTCTCAGTACCGTTGTCAGTGCAAACTTTAGCAGGCCGGTTATTGATGATCAGAATTCCGTCATCGACCCATGTAATCGGGTCTTAGTGACTCGGCTGCATTTGGTAATTTGCCAAGCCACCTGCATGCAGCTCTCTGGCACAAGAGCTGGAGCGGAAGCGCAATTCTTAGTACTTGATCTCTGCACTCAGCTATAATGTTGTCAATTTGTAGCATAGCATTCTCATGTGCAACTGGATACAGCATCACCTTTCTGGAAGCCATTTTGATTTTCATTAACAGATTGTAATACTTTCACGGACGCAACGGACATAAGGTCAGCTATTGAAGTACCTGTGGGTACATTGATCCAAACAGATTTCAAATCTGCGTGATCTAACATATTTGGGCTTATGATATTAATTTTTGCAAGGGTAGCATCGAGCATCAAGTTCTGCATTTCCATCAGCAACATTCTATTCCGAGCTAAAAGAGTTTCGTATAAATGCCCGGAATCTATCTGATTCTATTTTGCAGCTTTTAGTAATGGGTTGACACTTCTAGTGAGTTGATTGATTTGTTCCTGAACTTATGTGTTGATAGCTACCTGTCTGTTGTTAGAGTTCACCAACTGTAATTCAGTGAATTTGATCTTCTCGAAGTCACTGGCGTCAGGTGTTCCCGTAAATACTTTTAGGGCTGTGCCCAAGAAATCTAAACTTCTTGCCACCCTGTGGTGCACGCCAAGAGCTTCTAACAGATCTCTGAGGTGGGACGCATCTACGCTTAGAAGCTTTCTCATGTGTGACTGCGAAAACATTTCACGTAGCTCAATTGTTTCGTTTACCATTTTCTCGTACTCGGAGATGTTCGCTGTGTGCCTGACGAAATTGTATTCCTCCCAGACTAGAACTTGGCCCTCAACAATGGGAATATACTGGGAGTGTGAGTAATTAGTCACACGCGCTGCCGCACTTGCTAAAAATAGAAACAGCAGAAACCCGAACCTGCGGATGACGGACAAAACGGACCAAACTATTACCACTTGTCTTCCTAAAGGTAATGCCAAGTGGCGTAAATATTAAAACTTAAAGGTGAAGCCTAGTGGCTCAAATGATGAAACTTATAGTTAAATTTAAGATGCATAGAATCGATGTTTTATTTCAGCTCTAGCCCTACTTAAGGTTGTCCTTGACGACTAACCTCCCTCCAATGAGAAGGGTCGTGCCAAGGTCTGCCTCTACGATCCGTTCTTCTCATAAGGGCGTGAGTTTTTTCTCCTACTTCAAAGACTCTATTCTGTCGCTGGTCGTTCAGCCTAGCCCGGAGCGCATCTTGCGCACTTCTTAACTTTGCTAATATTTCCAGTTCAGGTTCGCCTTAGGGCACATGGAGAGCATCAACGATCTCTTGTTGATGACCGAATGTATTGTCTTGTTATACTCAATCGTGGCTAGCATTATGACTTCGACTGAGTCACTGATGTTTGTCTCCAGCTTGAGGGAACGTGCATCCCCGGCTAGAGTGCTATGGAAGCGCTCGACTTGGCCATTGGAGGTGCTATGCAGCGGCGGCGCATTAACAATATGGACTCCGTAGTTGTTTAACAACAGGGTCTTTATCGTTTGAGAATTAATCGATGGCTCGTTGTCCCAATAAATTGTTCTGGCTCTTGGAAAGAAATTCATGAGCTGCAGTAGTGGAGTTTTTAAGTCCCCGATAGTGCGCGACTGAATTGGTTGTACGACTGCAAATTAAGAGAATTTATCAACACAGGTAAACAAACATTTTTTGTCCGTGGAAAAAATATCAATGTGTAGAAATTTCCCAGGAGTCTCAGGCATCGGAGTTTCTCCCAGCTCTTGTCTTTTCGGGTGCCTATCGTATTTGGCTGCTGAGCAGATTCTACAACTTTCCGCAGTTTGTATTCTGATAACACTTGTTTAACATTTTCTTGAGCTGCGCTGTGCGCTCTATTATGTTCGGCATCGAGAATTTCTCTCCTCTCATCAGCGTTGAAGACATCTGCAACTCGGTTTTTGCAGTGCCAGAACTTTGTGCCTGGAAACATGCGAACTAAGCCATCCTGCACTTGTGCTAGTTTGTGCAGGTTGCAATAGAGGGAATTAACTGCATTTGGATTAATGAAGTCAAGGAGTTCATCTAGAAGGGCTATGCGATCAGTGAAGCTCAGTTCATGACGCCTCTTGTCCCCGAAAAGAATGAAGTTGCGTTTGGTGGGGACGCGTGCCTCTTCAATGACAATTTAATTTTGGAAACAATTAAGTGGCTTTTCGGTTGACTCAATTGTAAGGGTCGAGGACAGCTCGCTGTGGACTGTAGCTGCGCAGGAATCAGTATTCAGCTCGTCAAGAGCGTTGAGCTGTTGCCGCGATAGCGTATTTCTCCTTGCCTGGCTTTTAAAATATTTGCGCATTCGTTTCGTCAATGCGCGCCTTCCATCTTTTAATTTTGGCGTTCGGGTTTGAATCAGAAACGCCAAAAGTTAACGGTTGGTGGTCTGTGAAAATGTGGCACCCCATATAGTAGTGACGTAGCTTGCTAAGGGCCCAAACTATAGCCGAAAGTTCCCGCTCATTGGTGGCATAGTTCACCTCCGGGGGTTTCAATGTTCTGAAAATCATTGAGATGGGGCGACCCTCTTGAGGAAGCATTGCCCCTATGCCGTAAGCTGAAGCGCCTGTAGTTAGATCAAACTATTTTGCTATTGAGGCAAAGTCTTTGATGAAACACCTATAGTAACTGGCCAGTCCTAAAAGTGATCTGATCTCGAATATATTCTTTGGTTCCGGGAACTCCTGAATCGCTTTGACTTTTTCAGGGTACCCTCATTACTGGTTACCACGAAACCAAGAAAACCTACGCTTTTCTTAGAAAAACGCAATTTGTCCTTGGAGATTCTCATATTTGCCTCGTACAGACTCAGTAAGACCCACTCTACATGTTGGACATGAGAATTTTCGTCTTTTGAGAAGACGAAGACATCGTCAACATAGACATAGCAAGATTTGCCAATTTGCTCACGCAGTACGTCGTCAATAGTTCTTTGGAAGATGCTGGCCGCATTCTTCAACCCAAAGGGAAGTCGACAAAATTCGTACTTCCCCCCGTTAACTGCAAAGGCTGTTTTTTCACGGTCACGGTCTGCTAGCGTGATCTGGTGATAGCCGGATTTTAGGTCCAATGTCGAAAAGTATTTAGCTTTGCCAAGATTCCCCAAAGCATTGGAATGTTAGGCATAGGGTATCTGTCTGCGATGGTTTTCTCGTTAAGTTTTCGAAAATCCATTACGAGGAGCATATACTTGTTACCAAACTCGTCGTCCCCTTCTTGTCCACCACCCAAATGGGGTTGTTGTAGGGGGAAACAGATTTTTTGATGATACCGTTCTTCAGAAGGCTTTGGATTTCTTTATTAACGAATTCCGCTGCTCCCATGGGATAGGGGTGCAGTCGGTCATAAACTGGTTGTTCATCATAGTCCTGATAGTGGCCACCACTGATCTGTTATAGGGAAGTGCTTCTTCCGGATCCGCGAAGGCCTTATGTTTACTTTTTATCATTTTTAGGAATGCATCTTTTACAGCATCGGGCGTGTCGGCGCAGTCAACATTGGTCAAGTTCACATCCGCGCACCTGTGGAATTCGATTAGTTCAGTTTCTGCGCCACATTTGAGTTGGCCAGAAGAAAGACAAAGCGACACTCCTTCTTGCGTGAGCAAGTCGAGCCCCACAATTCCATCAAATGTGGACAGGTCAGGGAGTAAGAAAAATGTGTCAATTTTGCCGAACAGAGATATAAGGCACTTATGAGTGATCTTCATGGTGCCGTGTATAGAATGGTTAGAGAAGGAAGAATTTACTGGGCACACACCTTTAAGATTTTTATGTGGCCTGATATAATTCTCGGAAGCGCCCGTGTCGATGAGAAATCTCATCTGTATCCCTGCTACTCTCCTACTGATGTATGGCAGCAGGGAGCTTCCCTTAAAAAATTGAGAGAGTCTGAGTCATACCCGCTACCATTGTCGTCGGCAATTTGCTGTTCTGCTGCTGCTGCAGAGCTAGCATACGAACCTGAATCTTGATTAGGCGCGTGAGCTGCGTGATTGACTCTCTGCCACCTCTGTCCGCTTAAACGCCCAGACGTGGCCGTTCTTTTATAGGCTTGAGGAGCTTTAGAGTTAACATAGGCTGGTGCTTGCGATGGTTGTAGAATTTTTGACACAGATGGATCGACGTCCATTGGTTCCTGTGACCCTCCACCTCTTTTCCACCTGCCACTCTGTTGCTCAAATTGACTTTGTTGCTGTTTCTGTTGTTTAGTGAAGTGAGGATATTTGGAACCGCTGGGTTGCGGATCCCCCTGCTGTTGACCCCTATCTTGTCCTTTAGCGAAACTAGCGGCAAAGGCGTTCCTCTCATGGTTTGCCTCTACCTCTTGCGCTAGATCTAGGGCCGACGGTACGTCCTCGGGCTTTGCCGCGAACAGGACATCCGTCAGGCTATGCTTTAGGCCTGAGACAAAACACGCAACGCATCGTCTCTGAACTTCGTACAGGGCCCTTGTGTCATGCATGGTTCGTAGGACATGTTGACCTTATTGGTGAGAAGAGTAAGCTTTTTCTCAACCTCGTCATAGTATTGTAAAATTGTTAATGAGCCCTGTCTTCGGGTGCTCATCTCTTGCTCTATGACGTGAATGCCTCTCTTATCCCTGTATGTGAAATCGAGACGGTTTATTATGGCATCAAAATTCATTATTCTGCCAAACTGACCCAAAACGCCGATTATTTGATTATTTAAGAAATACAAAATTAATTAATTAATTATGGTTTATAAAACACTAGACCGATACGCCGTAGTGAGTGAGTTAATTTGTGCGCGAGGTCGCTGGGCCGATGTGCCTCATTGAAAGCCGAATTTAAAATAAATTTATAAAAGATTGATCAAAATTACATAAGCTTTTGTGTACTGTTCACAACGGCAGCTAGAATGCTCAGCTTGCGCCTCGTGCGCTGCCATCGTGCAAGAACATCCGGCCCAGAGCTATATCAGCATCTGTGGCTGGTGTTATATTGTATTTTGCTGACCCCTGTAAACTCGTAAGAACATCCGGCCCAGTGCTATATCAGTATCCGGAGCTGATGTCGTTGGCCTCAGTTAACCTATATATAAATTAAATCGATCTGCTGGTCCAATGATATTTAGGACGATTATGGTGGAGAGTTTGACTTCACTCTCTTTGCTAATTACTGGCCTTGTGGCTCAGCAATGTTTTTGTAATATATAACAAATTATATTTACGGCAGCGTGCCGGAGTAGTGCAAGTTTATTCTTAAACATCAAATACAAAACTGAAAAACTTAATGCACAGAAAATTTTACATAAGCTAAGCCAAAACTCGCATCACGCCACAATGTCATGGTCGGCAAGCCGACTCAGCAAAATCTTAGGCAATAACGGAAACTCTTGCAGCAAAACAAAAGTGTCCAGTTACCACCGCTGATCATTGCAGCTATTGCGCGCTGATACAAAGTATGCAGTGTCGCAATTGCGGGGGCTGTTCCTTAACTTATGAAGCACGCGATAGCGAGGGCTGAACTTATGAAATATCCTATATTAAGTGCTATGTGTTAACTTGTACATATACATATACATATACATATACATATACATATACATATACATATACATATACATATACATATACATATACATATACATATACATATACATATACATATACATATACATATACATATACATATACATATACATATACATATACATATACATATACATATACATATACATATACATATACATATACATATACATATACATATACATATACATATACATATACATATACATATACATATACATATACATATACATATACATATACATATACATATACATATACATATACATATACATATACATATACATATACATATACATATACATATACATATACATATGCATATACATATACATATACATATACATATACATATACATATACATATACATATACATATACATATACATATGCATATACATATACATATACATATACATATACATATACATATACATATACATATACATATACATATACATATACATATACATATACATATACATATACATATACATATACATATACATATACATATACATATACATATACATATACATATACATATACATATACATATACATATACAGATATAGATACAGATACAGGTACAGATACAGATACAGATACAGATACAGATACAGATACAGCCTATCTGGAGCAGAACGAGTAATTCAGTCATGTAAAGCACAAATAACCTGTTAAGACTAGGTGAGTCAAAGATGACCGACTAGGAAACTGCTCAGCTTAGAATGTATTATCTGTACATTTGCACATCGTGTTTTTCATATGGTCAAAATATTGGAAACAAGACATTACAATAATGCGCCAGACATTTGAAGTCGTTGAAAACTATTTGGCTAGATCAATTCACTTTGGCCTTCTGGTGGTTGAAGATTACTTTGCCTGTTACATGTATATTTGCAGAACCATTATACTCTTCTTTCCACCCATTTTCAATGGGTACATGTGATAAAAGAACAAGCAAATGTGATATATATTTGCTGATGTCTAGCTAGTTCTATTATTCGACAATGCTTTATATTACGAGCGGTTATTTAACGCAACGAATTAAATCAGTTTTGGCGATGTACTTTGCAATTCAATGTTGCATGATAGCCTTAAATCTATATTGTGTTACTGCTTATGACGGGGTTGATTTTAATATTCATGATATTTTAAATGCTCAAATGATGCCATTAAGCATTTTTTTTTACGGTTTTAATCCAAATATCAGTCAAAACTATGTAACACATTTTGTTCCGGCTCTACACATGATGAACTATCACAGGTAGAAAATAATATATTTTGTTATAAAGCTACATCCATGCCACCATAAAAAAACATATTATTTCAGAAAAATGATGCAACAGTTTATGGCATCCGATTACTTGTCTAAACAGATATTGCACTTGGAAACAGAATTAAATAACCCCAAAATAAAAAAGCGCATTGGTGAACTTAAAAATAAACCAAATTTATATAATAAAGATAATTTTAATATGCAATACCCTCCAATGGAAACTGTTAAAACGCTTCTATTCGATGACGGTTCTACTAGGTATAATGCTTGGCTAATGAGGTATGATATAAATACAATATTAAATGAAGATAACAATACTTAAGTTAAGAGTATCCGACATGAAAATAGCCTGTTAGCTTTTAGTAATATACACACGCAAGGTAAAGAAGAATGAAGGGTGCGTCGAGTTCTAATATACATTTCTGCCTGCAAATCAAAACGTACATATGTAGATTTTTATGATGACGGCCTTTAGCGTTGAGCGAATACTTTACATAAAATTGACAAAAATGCGGATATGCTCACATTGATACGGTTATTGCTGCTGTTTAAGAATATATAAATTTAATTATTTCTAACATCTTCACATCTAGGCGTATAACATTCTTTTAGATAATATCGGGTATCATACCCTCTGCTAGGGCATAAAAGGAAATATTTAACAGCTACCGCTCAAAGGTTATATAGACAATGATGGTAGACATTTCATCGCTTTTTTTTTTAAACCAATGATGCTAAGACTATTCCCGCTAATCTTAATTAAAACTTATTTACATTCTCTGACGATATGTGGTTCGGAAGACTATCAACTATCAACATACTAATATTCGATTTCCAATTATATATAATTTTTCGTCTTGACAGTTTGCAAGTGCAGTGCAATATTCTCATCAAAGAATGCACTTAGAATGTAAAAGAGTATATTTCATGTTCAATCTTTTGCATATCGACAGGAGCAGCTTAAATCCACTGAAAACGAAACAAACAAAAGTAATGATTGAAAATGAGTAATAAGTAGTACATGTATTTAACAAGCAAAACGAATGCTTTTTCGACCCCCTAAAGTATACATATACATATATTTTTGATCAGCATTAACAGCCGAGTCGATCTAGCCATGTCAGTCTGTCTGCCGTCCTTCCATATGTATGAACGCAAGGATTTCAGAACCTATATGAGCTAGAGACATGAAATATGGGTTGTAGGTCCTCTTAGTCTATACACAGTATGAGTTTGTTTTCGAAAATCGATAACTTGCCCCATTTGCAAGTAATCGATACGAAGTGATATCGAAGTAATGTTTTTTAAGAAATTATGGTATATAATAAGAGCTAGAGTCACCGAACTTTATATGTAGCTTCTTGAATAGTATATAATTATCAAGCATCTTTCATTTTATAGCTATCGCCATCGCCCCGCTGTCAACACATAGCTAAAAATCAAGTAAAAACACCAATACTGTAGTTACCTTATATGATGTAGGTGCATGTTAAGACGGGTTTTCGGGAAAATCCACCGGGAGGTGTGAAAAAACCGCGAAACACGCTTGTATGCAAATTTTTTGATTCCCTTTCGGTCGGCCTGAAAGTCATTTTCAATGACCTTTGTTCAAACTCACTTGAGGAGTGTTTCGCACTTTTTGGGAAATTTTATCCCTACTTGGTGGAAATGGGGGTAAAAGTCATTTCTAAAGATCTACATGAAAATTCACTTGGGACATGTTTTGCACTTTTTACAGAATCCAAGCTTCTTCCGTAGAAATGCGATTCAAAGTTTCTTGGGCGAAGTTTTTAGTGGTGTGCGATTTGCTTCAAATTTATTTTCAAAGCTCTACATAAGAACTTATGACTACGTGTTTCAGCGATTAGGGAAATTCCACCCCCAACAGTGGTAAGTCGGCGGAAAACGCTTGTGTGAATGTTTCTTGTTTCCCATCCGATCGGTAACAAACAAATTTTCAAAGATCTTTGTCAAAAATCATCTGGTGGGTGTTTTGCCACTAAATATACAATGCATAGATGCAGCAAAAAGCATTTTAATCGTATCACGATTAATCCCAACGAGTAAGCCCCATGGGTGTATGAGACCAATTTAGTGTGCCCAGATAGAGTAGCCATAACCGTCTGTCTGTCCGTCAGTATGTAATTTTAGTTTGATTTCGGTATAAACAAATTATAGTCGATAAAATCGATATTGAAATCCTGTTTTTGGCAATTTTGGTAAATAATAAGAGCTAGCGTCACCAACCTTGTCATGTAGCTCCTAAAATAGTATTAAATATATCAATATCCTTCGTTAGGAAGCTATCACCTCCTCTCCGCTACTACCTCATATCTATAAATCAAGTTAAAACACCAATTTATGCTGCCCACCAATATAAGCCACAATGTAAATACAATTGATTTTTTAATAAGACAAAAGTATTCTATAGTAACACAGAAATGATTTAATAAAAAATGTTTTGGGTGGCCTCGAGTTTGCAAGAATGCAAGCGCCAATTCCAAGAATATCTGTATGCATGTGCACACACATTCATGCGCGTCTGCTTTGAATTCTATTTACAGCTTGCAATTGCGATTGTATTGTTTTTTATTCTGCTATTTTAATTGGTTTTTTTTTCTCATGAAGCCTCAATTATTGGTGGGACTGTTGAATAGAGGCGGTGGCAGGTCGCGAGGTCGAACCCTGCCAAGCAAACTTTTATACCCTAAGCCCATTGAAAATGAGTAAAAAGAAAATGTGTTTGTGCAAATATTAATAGCTAGACTGACTAAATTTTGGATTCAGGGATAAGCTTCATGATGCGCTGGCACTTGCGTGGCGCATGGATGCCCCTACACCCGTGACATCTAAAGGAGTCCGTTCCTTGGCGTTGATTGGATCGTTTCGATGACGGTGCCATGCTGGTTCTATACAGGGGAGTGAACTGAAGAATAAGATGTAGGAGAGGAACTTAGTTTTTTTGTGACTAGTTTTTTTTTTAAAGGGATTAGTTGCTTTAAAGGATTAGTCGGTGGTATCATTCGCCACATTAAGAAGAAAGACCAATTTGGTTATTGGCCTTCGGATGCCACCACGTCTACCACGCGGACCTTGTCATCCATACCTGGGCAAGCGAGCTGGATTCGGCCAAAGTTATGTTCCTTGCTAATCACCATATCACCGACTTGGAGGTTCCTTGTTTCGCTTATGCCAGCGGTTAGTTAAAAAAATGGCGTCTTCTTTGATTACTGGCTCGTTAGTTGACAGTAGAGGGCCGCCAACTAGGAAGTGCACTGGACTTAGAGCCAATAAATCGGTTGGATCTTCCAACATTGGAGAGATTGATGATGATCTCCTTGGTCACTTGCAAGAAATCTCTCGAAAGAACGGATGAGGCTCCCACAAATGTTCTCCCATTATCTGAATACATATGTTGGGTAATACATCTGTTGTCTCCGTGGTTAGGTCTGCGGTGGCTTCTAAATGGATTGCTTTCGTGCTGAAACACACGAAGACATAGACATAACCTTTGTTAATTTTGCACAATCGATCAGTGTATTCTTTAATATCGAAGGGTCAAACAAAATCTACACCTGTGTTTGTGAAGGGCCGAAAAAAGGTTGATCTCGCCCTTGGGAGCTTGCTCATAAGTTGGGTCTAGAGTCGTCGACGGTGTATTACACAGACCTTGCAGGGGTTTATGGTAGATTTTACCAGGACCTTGAGTTTTGGGATCCTATATTTGCCTCCTTTGAGGCGCATTACCAACTGATTGCCTCCGTGAAAACAAATAAGATGGGTAAATCGGACCAGGTGGTGTGAAAAATCACAATTGGCCGTAATGATTATGGGGTGTCGCTCATCATAGCCTAATGAGGTTGACGCATTCACACGTCCACAGGATCACAGAATACCCCTTTGATCGATGAAATAGTTTAAATTGCGAATGTTGCTTGATCCTTTAATTGGCTTCTTATCAAGCAGCTATACTCCTTAGGATAAGCTTGGCGTTCAGTATACTCGATAAGTAGGACCTTCTTCATTACGGAGCTCAGCACGGAGGTGGATCGCTGAATTTCTACATCACTGGATGGAGCGACAGACATATGCGATAACTCGCAATGCCTTGCCGAATCTGGAGAATCGTTCCAGAATGTTGTCGGAGCGTAGCTGTGAAACATTGCACTTGAATAAAGATATTTGAATATAATAATGATATATAACAGAAGTACGTTAGTGCTGATTGACTTGGGTTTTGAGAATCGATTTATTCAAAGTAAATATAATGTACGTAGCCATTAATACATGTATATACTTATGCTGTTATTGGTAAACAGCTACAAAGAGAGGGAGAGTGAGTAGCTTGCATATGTCTGTATAAGTGCGAACTTATATATTGCACATGGAATGATCTCAGACGGAGCGTGAGAAGTGCAGCGTAGCAGCAGTGGCTCTGGGCTTCTTTAATGTATAATTGATATTGTATGCGACAAAGTGCCGCATACTTTATATTTATGCTTACTACCGTATTTGGTCCTAAGTATTTATTTTCTAATTTATGACCTACTTCATTTTTTAAGAGTACTTTGTCTACTATATCAAATTTAATTATAGTGTTTTCCTATCATATAGTTCCTTATTTTTATATATAATATTGTATTTGTGCAAAATCCAAATGTATGTAGCAGGCAGAAGGATTGTATTTTATCAACTGATATGTATTAACGTATGTACTCATAAAACGTTCTGTAGCTTCTTTCAACAGTACCAACTGTTTTGTGATGGTGTGCTGTTGATGTTATATTATCTATTTTTAGGTATTTACACATGTCCGTTATTATTGAATTCTTATCTTCTGTACTTGGACCGTACTTCAGAATAAAAAATTCGAATATTGCTTTAGCGACAGTTTTTGCATTTTTTTTTTGGGATCGGAGTGGCAACTAGGTATTTTGTTTAATCACAAATTAGTGTAACTAGTGTAACTGCATACTCGTTACAATTCTCTGATCTTGGGAATGGACATATAGTCTCAACAATTACCCTGTCGAAAGCGTATGTTGATGTTTCAGTTATAATCATAGGTGTCTTAGTTGCTTTGTTGTTTTAGCTTTTTGACATTTCGGACAATTACGTATGTTCGCTGTTATATGAAGTGTCATATTTTTCCAATAGTAATGTCTTTTTATTTTTAATAGCGTTTTTGAAATGCCTGTGTGACCACCTTGAATAAGGTCATCATGGAATGTAGACATTATTGCTTCTTTTTCTGTTTCTTTATTTATTTGGGTTACCGGCTTGAGTAGCGCTACTCTTAAGTTCTTTAAATATATGTTGCCCATATTTCTAAAGTATCTATTGAAATGATTTCAAAGATCTTTTCGCTCAGTACCACTTTGAGTTCGCTGATTTCTAATATACCGGCTTCTTTTTCAAGCCCTTGGAAAAATTGACCTAAATCGATGGTTCCATTAGTATAAAGGTCGCTAATCTCGATTCGTGCAAAAACCCTTTTTACCATGTTTTAAATACATAGCATATTTATTATGTGCTAGGTCACTATTTTTCGCATATCGTCGTTTTTAATGACGTCGTATACGTTGGGCTTAGAAGCTTTATCAAGATTTTGCCTTGGCGAAATTTCTTTTTCCTTTCCTGCAAAATTTCTTGTTCCTTTCCCCTGAATTTATTTTGTCTACTTTTGTTGTCTTGTAGTGACTTTCAAGACATTTGTATAATTACTTATTAATTCTTTGATGGTTGTTCTTGATACCGCTTCTGCAACAAAATTATCTTTTCCCTTATGGTATTCTACAGTGTACTCATACTCTTCTAAATCTAGTTTCATTCTGGTTAATTTTGAACTTGGGTTTACCATTGAAAACAGATATGCCAATGGTCTATGGTCTGTTTATACCCTGAACACTTTGAAAATGGGTAAAAGGGTATATTGTATTTGTGCAAAATGGAAATGTATGTAACAGGCAGAAGGAAGCATCTCCGATCACATAAAGTATATATATTTTTGAGATGTAGGTGCTCCTAAAGCCCGCGCAGATCGAGGTTGTTTCTGATGATCGATAGCTTAGTCCGTTTCCAAGCAATCGAAAAAACTATATATCGACATCATGTTTTTTGAGCAAATTGGGTAAATAATAGGAGCTAGAGTCACCAAACATGATATGTTGCTCCTAGAATATTATATATATGTCAAGTATCTTTCATTTTATATCTATCGCCACCTCCCCGCTACCACCCCATAGCTAAAAAATCAAGTTAATAACCCAACTTTTATTGCCAACCAATTTAAGCCACAATTTAAATGCAATCGACCTTTTCATAATACACAAATATTCTATGGTACAATAAGATATACTGTAGACAATTTCATAAAGATCGGATAAAAAAAAACAAAGTTATATGCAACTGCACAATTGAATGGGACAGCAGCTTTAAGAATTTCTGTATACATGTACACACAAACATTCATGCGCGTCTGCTTCGCATTCTAACAGCATGGTTATTGCGACTTTTTTCTGTAATGCTATTTTAGTTCCTTTTTGATCATAAATACATAATTATTGGTGTGGCTGGTGGTGCTGTCTGTCGCGAGTTCGAGCCCTACCGCGGAAAATATTTTTTTGCTGGTCAGTTGCGAGTTCAAACCCTGCCAAGGGAATTTTTTTTTATTTAAATTTATTTGGTGTTGGAATAAGAGGGTTCAGGGTATTCCCTAGACGGGAGCTCCCGACTAGAAACTCTTACTTGTTCAATTGTGAAATGTTGACCATATATGTATGGTCGAAAATGCGTTATTGCCCAGTGGATTGGTGCCAACTCGGTTGTACTTTTATTGCTTTCTCCTTTTGTAAATGAACGAGAAGCATATGCTACGCGCAATTGTTTATCTCCATACGTTTGATTCAAAACTGCTTCGCAGGCTAGTTTACTAGCATCTGTATGATGCAAAATTATTTGCATTTGGTATTTTAGTAAAGTAGGCTTAATAAGAACTTTTTTTTTTAATATTCGAAAGCTTTTTGGCATTCTTCGGACCACTCAAACTTTGCATTCTTTTTACATAATCTTGTTATGTGACGTGAATAATCTGCAAAGTTTCTTATAAAAGGTCTGTAATAATTGCAAAATGCAACTAATCTTCTAGCGCTATCAGCGTCCGTAGGGACTGGATATTTTTCAATGTCATCATATTTTTTGTCATCTGACAAAATACCTTGATCAGTAAACTTATGACCTTGAAAAGTCACATCGTGCATGAAAAATAAACATTTTTCTGGATGTAATTTAAGGTTGTGTATCCAACACAACTTCAATACAGGGTACCATTTCTGCCCCAAAAAACTAGCTTCATCTTCTGACCAAATCTTTATTCATTATCAGAATGTTAGAGGTCTCATTTCAAAACTTAAAAATCTTTTCATGGCCAGCACTTCCTTCAATTCGAATATAATAGCATTTTCAGAAACATGGTTGAACTCAACCATACCTGACTTTGAGATTTTATCAAATAACTTTATTTTCTATAGAAATGATCGGCCGACTCGAGGTGGTGGGGTGTTAATTGCCGTTAAAGCCACTCTCCAGTCTAATTTTTTTTGTTTTAGTACGCCTACTGACGCTGAGATTGTCTCAGTTAAGGTGTCTTTTCCTACACGGAATGTCTATGTAACATGCTCTTATGTCCCACCTTCTTCTGATATTCAAGTTTATATGAAACATATTACTTGCGTGATAATGACCTATTTATGGTGTTAGGTGATTTTAATTTGCCCAACATCTCTTGGTCATTATTTACTGCCAAAAATTATCTAGTGCCCTCAGCACAGCACGATTTTATAGACTGCATGCTTGATCTTTCGTTGTTTTAAATCAATTCAATTTCTAATCATTTGATTAGAACACTTGACCTTGTATTTGTTAACGACTACCTTATTTCTAATGTGTCTAGGTCCCCTCCTTTATCTCTTCCTGAGGATGTCTATCATCCAACTTTAGAGATTGCAATGCTAAATTGTAATCCTTTCATTTCGTGCTCATCAGCCAATAAGCCCCGCTATTGCTTTCGCAAAGGAAATTATTCTTTGCTGAATCAGCTTATTTATTCAACCGATTGGTCTTTCTTATATGACTCCGTTGATATGAAAGCAGCCATTAATTTTTTTTACATCACCCTAATCTCCCTCTTAGATGTGTGTATTCCTAAGTCATTTCCTTCGACTACTTTTTCAAAACCACCCTGGTTTACTACCAGATTATCACATCTAAAAAATGTAAAATCCAAATATTTTAAAAAGTTTAAATAGTCTGGTTCGTGTACAGACTTGGCTAAATATTCCATAGCCAAGTCGAACTTCTTTCTTCTTAATTCTCAATGCTATGAGAATTATCTAACTCGTTGTAAAAGGCAATTCGCCCGAAATCCGAGACAGTTTTATAATTTTGTAAACTTGAAGCGTAAATCTTCAAGTTTGCCATCTTCTTTTTTTCTTGGCTTGGATAAAGCTAGCAATGACACTGATTCTGTTAACCTCTTTGCTAATTTTTTCCAATCAACTTACTCTTCAGTCTGTTCTAATACTAATGCTTACCCTTATACTATTTCTTCCGCAAGTTATATACCTCCTCTAATTGTTTCACACTCCTCTCTCCTATTAGCTATAAACTCTTAGAAGTCTTCTTACTCTCCTGGGCCGGACAATATTCCTAGTTGTCTACTCAGGGAGTGTAGTTCTTCCCTTCTTTATCCATTGCTAAAGCTTTTTAATCTATCCTTTGAAACTTCTGTCTTTCCATCTCTTTGGAAAGAATCTTATATCATTCCTCTTCACAAGAAAGGTGGGAAGTCTGATATACGAAATTACAGGGGCATTGCAAAACTGTCCGCTATTCCTAAATTATTTGGAAAAATAATCACTTAGAATTTGCAGCATTTCTGCAAATCAGTTGTTTCCCCTGTTCAACATGGATTCGTAAAGAATCGTTCAATGACGACCAATCTGCTTGAGTTTACTTCCTTGGTAAACGATGCTTTCCTTTCGAAAATGCAAACTGATGTCATTTACACTGACTTCAGTAAGGCGTTTGACTCTGTGCACCATGACATTTTACTTTTTAAAATTGACCGAATAGGTTTCCCCCTGTCTCTTCTGCTTTGGATTAGTTCTTATTTAAAAGGTAGGACCCAAAGAGTAATGCTGAGGCTGACTACCTCTAAACCGGTTCACGTTACTTCTGGTGTTCCTCAAGGTAGTCATCTTGGACCTTTACTCTTTACTCTTTTTATAAATGATCTCCCCTCTGTTATATCACATGCCCGTGTACTCATGTATGCGGACGATGTCAAACTTTTTCTATCATACACTAATCCCTTACATCAATCTCGTCTACAAGACGATTTAAACGCTATGCAACTATGTTCGTCCAATCAATTGCATCTAAATTGTTCAAAGTGTATGTTTATGACTTTTAATCGTACTACACCTTATCTTGTCTTACAATCGACAATATCCCTTTGCAACGTATACTAACAGTTAAGGATCTAGGCGTAATTTTTGATTCTAAACTCTGTTTCAATCTTCACATAGATACCATCGTTAATGAGGCAAAAGGTGTACTTGCATTCATTAAACGATGGTCTAAAGAGTTTAACGATCCTTTTATAACAAAACTTCTGTACATCTCTCTTGTTCGCCCTATCCTTGAATACTGCTCTTGCATTTGGTCTCCACAGTATAACAACAGCCAGGATCGTATTGAATCTGTTCAGAAGCAATTTCTGCTTTTTGCCTTACGAGGCTTAAATTGGGACCCTAATCTTCGGTTGCCGTCCTACTCCAGCAGACTGCTTCTTCTCAACCTTCCGTCGTTAACCAACCGTAGGACAATTCTCGGTGTTGTCCTTCTACATAAGTTGATTATTGGCGACATAGATTCTCCTTTTCTGCTAGGGCTTCTTCAATTCTCTGTTCCGGCTAGACCAACCAGAAATTATCGCCCCTTTTTACTATCTACGTGCACAACAGACTACGCTATGCACAATCCTTTTCGCGTGCTATGTAAAAATTATAATAGTTTGCATCACGTTTTCTCTACCGAACTGTCTCTACCCCTAATAAAATCGTTGCTTTCAGGATACCTTCGGGAAGTCGCTGACCATTCCCAGCTATGAGCAGGGGCATAGCTTGCCGGACAGGCTGAAAAATTTTCCCCCACCGGGTCGGTGATTTCCCATTACTTTTCTCTCTGTCCTATCTACTTAACACTCTTTATCTAACTTACATTGCTTTACTTTATTAACAATCTTCTTACTTTCATTTTTCCTATTTATTGTATTTTCTTTATTAATATAGCAAATTAAGATTATTTTAATGTTACTTGAAAACACTTTTTTTCTACTTACAACCTTCTGCTTAGATGTAGGCTCTAATAGCGTCACTGACAAAATTAGCTGTGAAAAGGGGCACAGCTGGCCGGACTGGCAAATAAAACACCTCCATCGGTCGGTGATGCTATTTAGAAAATTGTATCCTTTAACTAGGCTTTTAGCATAAAATTCTATTGTATAATCTATTGAATAATGAGGAAGACACTCGTTTTGTCGACCATTAATAAATAAATAAATAAATAAATAAATGCCGAGTTTGGCCAAGGTATCTTGAAAAACAAAATGTTTTTTCATACAAAAACTTAATTTTCGACCGATCGTTCCTATGGCAGCTATATGATATAGTGTACCGATCTTAATAGGATTTTGTATATATATGAGGAGCATAGTAAAACTAATAAATTCCGAGTTTGGTCAAGATATTTTAATAAACAAAATGTTTTTTCATACAAAAACTTAATTTTCGACCGATCGTTCCTATGGCAGCTATATGATATAGTGGTCCGATCTTAAGAGCATTTTGCATATATATGAGGAGTAAAGTAAAACTATTAAATAAAGTAAACTAATAATTGCCGAGTTTGTTCAAGATATCTTGATAAACAAAATGTATTTTCATACAAAAACTTAATTTTCGGCTGATCGTTCCTATGGCAGCTATATGATATAGTGTACCGATCTTAATAGGATTTTGTATATATATGAGGAGCATAGTAAAACTAATAAATTCCGAGTTTGGTCAAGATATTTTAATAAACAAAATGTTTTTTCATACAAAAACTTAATTTTCGACCGATCGTTCCTATGGCAGCTATATGATATAGTGGTCCGATCTTAAGAGCATTTTGCATATATATGAGGAGTAAAGTAAAACTATTAAATAAAGTAAACTAATAATTGCCGAGTTTGTTCAAGATATCTTGATAAACAAAATGTATTTTCATACAAAAACTTAATTTTCGGCTGATCGTTCCTATGGCAGCAATATGATATAGTGGTCCGATCTTAATAGGATTTTACATATATATGAGGAATAAAGTAATACTAATAAATGCCGAGTTTGGTCAAGGTATCTTGAAAAACAAAATGCTTCTTCATAAAAAAACTTAATTTTCGGCCGATCGTTCCTATGGCAGCTATATGATATAGTGGTTCAATCTTAATAGGATTTTGCATATATATGAGGAGTAAAGTAAAACTACAAAATGCCAAGTTTGGTCAAGATATCTTGATAAACAAAATGTTTTTTCATACAACAACTTAATTTTCGTCCGATCGTTCCTATGGCAGCTATATGATATATTGGTCCGATCTTAATAGGAGTTTGCATATATATGAGGAACACAGCAAAGCTAGTAAATGCCGAGTTTGGTCAAGATGTCTTGAAAAACAAAGTATTTTTTCATACAAAAACTTAATTTTCGACCGATCGTTCCTATGACAGCTATATGAAATAGTGGTCCGATCTTAATAGGATTTGGCATATATATGAGAAGCATAGTAAAACTTATAAATGCCGAGTTTGGTCAAGATGTCTTGAAAAACAAAATGTTTTTTCATACAAAAACTTAATTTTCGACCGATCATTCCTATGGCAGCTATATGATATAGTGGTCCGATCTTAATAGGATTTTGCATTTATATGGGGAGCATAGTAAAACTAATAAATGCCGAGTTTGGTCAAGATATATCGATAAACAAAATGTTTTTTTCATACAAAAACTTAATTTTCGACCGATCGTTCCTATAGCAGCTATATGATATAGTGGTCCGATCTTAATTGGAATTTGGATATATATGAGGAGTAAAGTAAAACTAAACGAGAGAGAGTTCTCAGTTGAGAGTGATTGACGTGTTTTACTTGTGCTCCAAGATTTTTATATATTTTTGCGCTTTTATCCTGCTTTTTATTTCAAAATTTTGCATTTTTCGGTGCTTTATTTAAAAAGCTTTAATAAACTGTGCAAAGTGTTATCTGTTGTGCAGCGTAAGTCTGTTAATTATTACATTTTATAAAACGCGGCATCAGCTCCGTGTTGTTGTTATTGCCTGTTTTGATTCTTTTGCTTTGGTGCTCCCCTGTGCATACACTTGTTTGTGCGTGTGTTCGCTGCATACTTTCTGCTTGTGCATCGCGCTCTCGCAAACTTTTTCTATTGCTTTTTGCTCCAAACAATTTGTTTGTGTATTTACTTGCTCTATCTTGTGCACCGTTTTCGTTTTGCTCTGTGCTCTCGCAATTTGCATACGCATTAAATAATTATGTTGTGCTGTAAGAAACCGTGCACGTTCAAGCAGGCTGATGATTCTGCACTGCCGCAATTTGTTAATTGCTGGCTGTGTGAGAATATAATGCATGCTAAATGTGCAGGTCTCACTGGGCGTGATTGCGACAAGATCGCTGCAATTGCCAAGAAGGGCTGCGGTGGCTTGCGTTGGTCGTGCCCTGAATGCATCGACAAGCAAATTGATTTCTCCAGAATGTATAATTCTGTGTGAAATCAGTTCTTAAAATTGAATAGTGTGGCTAAGCAGCTCTCGAGTAATTTTGACTCGAGTTTCGAGTTGCTTGGCAACTATAAATTCGAGTCCCCAACCAATCGCCGGTTGGAGCCTCAACTTTTGCAAGTGCCCTCTACGTCTGTTCAGACACCTACGCCTTTCATGTCCCTTCCTAGCAACTTGGATGTATCTTCAATGTCGTCCTTATCGTCTTCTCCAAGCGACTGTCCAATTACCCCTATTTCAACCCCAGTAGTAGTCCTAGTAGAGCCCGTACCTGATCCTGTCCCAGTTAATCAAACTGCCTCAGCCTCGTCAGCTCCTGACCGCAAAGTTAGACCTGCGCGCAATCTTGCCCAGATTGTTAAAAACAATCATTGTGCCTCTTTAGCTCCCCAAACTCCTGTATTACCTACAGCCCCACCAGCGCCTACTTTAACGGGAGTTGCCCCTCGTAGGCAAGTCTTTGTGTCTCGACTTTCGTCGGACACCACTTCTGAGTCATTGGCAGCCTATATTGCTAGCAAATCTTCTGCTAGCGTGTCAATAACTAAATTTAATTTCTCCACCCCTCGTGAAATATCATCATTCAAAATAAATGTTTCACATGATATGTTCCCAATCATTTGTGATCCCAAATTTTGGCCTCCACACATGATTGTTCACGAGTTCAAGCCTAAAAAGCGTAACCAGCCTGTCACCCTTCCAGTCCCTTCAATACAGGGTACCATTTCTGCCCCAAAAAACTAGCTTCATCTTCTGACCAAATCTTTATTCATTATCAGAATGTTAGAGGTCTTATTTCAAAACTTAAAAATCTTTTCATGGCCAGCACTTCCTTCAATTCGGATATAATAGCATTTTCAGAAACATGGTTGAACTCAACCATATCTGATTTTGAGATTTTATCAAATAACTTTAGTTTGTATCGAAATGATCGGCCGACTCGAGGTGGTGGGGTGTTAATTGCCGTTAAAGCCACTCTCCAGTCTGAACTTTTCTGTTTTAGTACGCCTACTGACGCTGAGATTGTCTCAGTTAAGGTGTCTTTTCCTACACGGAATGTCTATGTAACATGCTCTTATGTCCCTCCTTCTTCTGATATTCAAGTTTATATGAAACATATTACTTGTATTAAAGAAGTTTCTTCACACGTGCGTGATAGTGACCTATTTATGGTGTTGGGTGATTTTTATTTGCCCAACATCTCTTGGTCATTATTTACTGCCAAAAATTATCTAGTGCCCTCAGCACAGCACGATTTTATAGACTGCATGCTTGATCTTTCGTTGTTTCAAATCAATTCAATTTCTAATCATTTGACTAGAACACTTGACCTTGTATTTGTAAACGACTACCTTATTTCTAATGTGTCTAGGTCCCCTCCTTTATCTCTTCCTGAGGATGTCTATCATCCAACTTTAGAGATTGCAATGCTAAATTGTAATCCTTTCATTTCGTGCTCATCAGCCAATAAGCCCCGCTATTGCTTTCGCAAAGGAAATTATTCTTTGCTGAATCAGCTTATTTATTCAACCGATTGGTCTTTCTTATATGACTCAGTTGATATGAATACAGCTATTAATTTTTTTTACATCACCCTAATCTCCCTCTTAGATGTGTGTATTCCTAAGTCAATTCCTTCGACTACTTTTTCAAAACCACCCTGGTTTACTACCAGATTATCACATCTAAAAAATGTAAAATCCAAATATTTTAAAAAGTTTAAATAGTCTGGTTCGTGTACAGACTTGGCTAAATATTCCATAGCCAAGTCTAACTTCTTTCTTCTTAATTCTCAATGCTATGAGAATTATCTAACACGTTGTAAAAGACAATTTGCCCGAAATCCGAGACAGTTTTATAATTTTGTAAACTTGAAGCGTAAATCTTCAAGTTTGCAATCTTCTTTTTTTCTTGGCTTGGATAAAGCTAGCAATGACACTGATTCTGCTAACCTCTTTGCTAATTTTTTCCAATCAACTTACTCTTCAGTCTGTCCTAATACTAATGCTTACCCTTATACTATTTCTTCCGCAAGTTATATACCTCCTCTAATTATTTCACACTCCTCTCTCCTATTAGCTATAAACTCTTTAAAGTCTTCTTACTCTCCTGGGCCGGACAATATTCCTAGTTGTCTTCTCAAGGAGTGTAGTTCTTCCCTTCTTTATCCATTGCTAAAGCTTTTTAATCTATCCCTTGAAACTTCTGTCCTTCCATCTCTTTGGAAAGAATCTTATATCATTCCTCTTCACAAGAAAGGTGGGAAGTCTGATATACGAAATTACAGGGGCATTGCAAAACTGTCCGCTATTCCTAAATTATTTGAATAAATAATCACTTCGAATTTGCAGCATTTCTGCAAATCAGTTGTTTCCCCTGTTCAACATGGATTCGTAAAGAATCGGTCAACTACGACCAATCTGCTTGAGTTTACTTCCTTGGTAAACGATGCTTTCCTTTCGAAAATGCAAACTGATGTCATTTACACTGATTTCAGTAAGGCGTTTGACTCTGTGCACCATGACATTTTACTTTTTAAACTTGACCGAATAGGTTTCCCCCTGTCTCTTCTGATTTGGATTAATTCTTATTTTAAAGGTAGGACACAAAGAGTAATGCTGAGGCTGACTACCTCTAAACGGGTTCACGTTACTTCTGGTGTTCCTCAAGGTAGTCATCTTGGAACTTTACTCTTCACTCTTTTGATAAATGATCTCCCCTCTGTTATATCACATGCCCGTGTACTCATGTATGCGGACGATGTCAAACTTTTTCTATCATACACGAATCCCCTACATCATTCTCGTCTACAAGACGATTTGAACGCTATGCAACTATGGTGTTCGGCCAATCAATGCATCTAAATTGTTCATAGAGTATGTTTATGACTTTTAATCGTACTATACCTTATCTTTTCAGTTATACAATCGACAATATCCCTTTGCAACGTATACTAACAGTTAAGGATCTAGGCGTAATTTTTGATTCTAAACTCTGTTTCAATCTTCACATAGATACCATCGGTAATAAGGCAAAAGGTGTACTTGGATTTATTAAACGATGGTCTAAAGAGTTTAACGCCCCATCCTTGAAAACTGCTCTTGCATCTGGTCTCCACAGTATAACAATAGTCAGGATCGTATTGAATCTGTTCAGAAGCAATTTCTGCTTTTTGCCTTACGAGGCTTAAATTGGGACCCTAATCTTCGGTTGCCGTCCTACTCCAGCAGACTGCTTCTTCTCAACCTTCCGTCGTTAACCAACCGTAGGACAATTCTCGGTGTTGTCCTTCTACATAAGTTGATTATTGGCGACATAGATTCTCCTTTTCTGCTAGGGCGTCTTCAATTCTCTGTTCCGGCTAGACCAACCTGAAATTATCGCCCCTTTTTACTATCTACGTGCACAACAGACTACGCTATGCACAATCCTTTTCGCGTGCTATGTAAAAATTATAATAGTTTGCATCACGTTTTCTCTACCGAACTGTCTCTACCCCTAATAAAATCGTTGCTTTCAGGATACCTTCGGGAAGTCGCTGACCATTCCCAGCTATGAGCAGGGGCATAGCTTGCCGGACAGACTTTTCTCTCTGTCCTATCTACTTAACACTCTTTATCTAACTTACATTGCTTTACTTTATTAACAATCTTCTTACTTTCATTTTTCCTATTTATTGTATTTTCTTTATTAATATAGCAAATTAAGATTATTTTAATGTTACTTGAGAACACTTTTTTCCTACTTACAACCTTCTGCTTAGATGTAGGCTCTAATAGCGTCACTGACAAAATTAGCTGTGAAAAGGGGCACAGCTGGCCGGACTGGCAAATAAAACACCTCCATCGGTCGGTGATGCTATTTAGAAAATCGTATCCTTTAACTAGGCTTTTAGCATAAAATTCTATTGTATAATCTATTGAATAATGAGGAAGACACTCGTTTTGTCGACCATGAATAAATAAATAAATAAATAAATAAAAACGTTTATTAAGTTTTTGATCAAGTGGTTTTCGGGACAACCGATGACGAATTAGTCGTCCATGTACAAGAAAGCTTGTGAAGGTTCATATCCGGAAAAGCGATGGTCATTATTCTTTGAACAGAATTAGGCGCTATTTTAGACCATTGCTCGTTGAAAAATACGTTATATTTCTAGAATTTTTTTCTTATTCTATTTGGTGAACACCGGACATTAAATCTAAGCATGAGAAATATTTCGCTCTGCCTAATTGGTCAAGAATATCATATATTCTAGGGAGTGGAAATTTGTCAGACAAGAGTTGCTTGTTAACTTGACGATAGTCTATAACTAATCGCAATTTCTTGGTATCGGAACCAGATAAACCCTTTTTTGGAACAAGAAGTATAGGGCTGTTATTTTCCGATACAGACGGTTCTATAATGTTATCCGAGATAAGTTTTTCGACTTGATTATTAACTTCTTCTTTATGGGTATGAGGAATTCTATAGTTTTTAATGTACACTGGCTCAGTATCTTTTAGTCTTAGTTACTGTTTATACAAATTATTGGTTGTTATGGATACGGGTTCGAGTCCGAATACATATGTCTGTATACTTGATGCAGAGATCTTTTAATCGTGTTTTAAATAATGTTAGAATTCTTTTTTAGTTTTTTCATCACCGTTTCTTGGCGATCTTTGCTCTTTTCTATTTTAATGTCGTTTAGATTTACTATTTTTATTGAATTTGTTGTATTCAAAATTCGGACAAATGTTTGTTGATTATTGGAAATAGTATTTCCAATGAATATTCCTTTATCAATTTCTTGATTTGGAATGAAAATATTGTTTTCTGGCGAAACAATATTGATTTTACGGATTACTTCAGAAAGAGCTGGAAGTATTGTGGCATTATTATCACAAGTGTGAGTTATTGGTAGTTTTATTGGATAATTTAAATTATTTGTCCGAAGTATTAGAGAATCACATTTTTGTGTGAAATCTAATTGGCGATTATACTTTTTAAAGAAGTCTATACCAATAATGTCATCGCTGGGTATTGGGAAATCTTGTCCGACTATGTGAAAGTCGTGTGGAATGACATATTTTCCGGTAGATAGTTCTACGAATGCTAAATCTTTAGAAACAAGTAAGAGGTTCTAGTCGGGAGCTCCCGACTAGGGGATACCCTAAGCCCTCTTATAAGCCCTCTAAGCCCAAATAAATTAATAAAAAAAAGTTCCCTTGGTAGGGCTCGAACTTGCAACTGACCGCATTACTTACTGTCGACTCTACTCAACAGCCACACCAGCAAAAAAAAATAATAATACTTTCCCCGGTAGGGTGGCGGTGTCGATAGTTATGAAATGAAAGATACTTGAAATATCTATAATATTCTAGAAGCAACATATCATGTTTGGTGGCTCTTATTCTCATTTGGATTTTGCACAAATACAATATACCCTTATACCCATTTTTAATGGGTTCAGGGTATAAAAAACAGGTAATGCATTTAACCTATTGCTAGATTCTGGTGCAGACATCTCACTATTAAAAGAACATGTTGATACATTTGAAAACATTAATTCAAACAGATCAACTTAAATATGTGGAATCGGTGAAGGTTCAGTTTTTATACCCTGAACCCATTAAAAATGGGTACAAGGATATATTGTATTTGTGGAAAATCCAAATGTATGTAACAGGCAGAAGGAAGCATCTCCGACCCCATAAAGTATATATATTCTTGATCAGGATCAATAGTCGAGTCGATCTAGCCATGTCCGTCTGTCTGTCCGTGAATTGCCTTTTTGTTGGGCGCTTAACAGCTCTGCCTTAATCACGTCACTTTTTGACGCTACTTTTTAATTTATTAATAATGCCATAGATCGTAGTCTCGTCTTGGCATTTTTATAGTATTGTGTCATTTAGTTTTGATTTTATGACCTTTGCCCTTTGTTCGTTCAACAAGCCTTAAGGCTGTTAAAAAACGATTTAATGACAGTTTTTACCGCCAAATTCAGGGACTGTAGACGAAATTTGTCTTACATATTCCCTATCTAAGGCTACCTGGTCTGGCATGTTGGATTCTGTATCGTCCAGTGTCTCAATGTCGATATCGATATTTATATCGGTAATTGGCTTCGACTCATTCAGACGTTGCAGCTGGTTTGGTTCATACTTTGCTGGTAGAAATAGATCTTCTGGAACATTTATTATGATATTCTGTCTAATGCCAATGTTTTTCAATCTTTTATTTAGAGATTATATGACTTTAAGGCATTGTTTGGCATGTTCTTGTGTTAGTTTATCTTTAATGGAATTTACTGCATGTATATTGTTATATCAATATTTGTACATGGTATATTAGCGTTTCTACCTTTATTCTTCATTGATGCATTTATATGACTTGTCTAATTGTTCTTTGAAGTCATTGATATTTTTCACTAATATACTCCATTTATAATTAGCATAATAGTAATATTTTCTAAATTTTCTTTATGGACAATTACTTTTACGTTATTTATAACATTTGCGGCTTATTTTTCAACCTTGGATTCGTTCGAACCAATTTTAATTAAAATTTCACACATCAATTCATATAATGTTTTTAAATTTATATAATGTTTTTATGTAATATATAATGTTTTTATTTTCAAATGCCAATGTTTTTAGTTTCAATATTGCTAATAATACAAAATACTACCTACCGTTTCGCATAGCTTTACGAGCTATGCTGCTAATCGATCGAAGGTGTTTCCGCTCAAAAAAAATTGTATTTTATAATTAAAAGTAATTAATTAATTAAAGTAATTATTGTTCATCCGTTGCATCAGCTGGGTGTCGCCAGATGTGGCAGGCTGATGCTCCCTCGTAGGCGCAAGTGGCGGTGTGCCTCTCGCACCTGTCCCGATGGCACAGCTTGTTGCGCTGGCGGTACCGGTGCTGGTCTTCGCACAAGTGTTTATTTGTTGGAGGTGCCGGCTGTGCAGTGTCTACACGTTTATTGGCAGAAGGGGCTTTCGAGCGGGCCTTCGCAATCCTGTGGGCTGGTTGCGGCAATGGGCAATGCGGCTTTTATATTTGAATGAGTTGTGGGGTTTGGTTTTCTCTGCTTAATTTCATTTTGCAGATAGTCGACCTCATTTTTTTACTTCTGAGCTGTCGACCATGCGGGTGTTGGCTGACTTGTGCATAGCAGCCACCTTAGGTGCGCTATTTTTTTTTTATTAATTTTATTTTTTAAGCCACCGCGTTTATGAACCATAACACTCACTCTCGAATCTCTCAGAATACGGGATGCTCAAGGTCCAAGTTACGACGGCAGGTGTTATAGATGGCCTCTTTGTTGATCATAAAATTCCTTTTCCACTTGGATGTTATAAATGGCCTCTTTGTTGACTATGAAGTTCCTTTTCCACTTGGTCTGCTGCCTCCAGGCAGGTATTCGTGAACTTGTAACGGTCGCCATGTATAAAGATATTTGAATATAATAATGATATATAACAGAAGCACGTTAGTGCTGATGGACTTGGGTTGAGAATCGATTTACTCAACGTAAATTTAATGCACTTAGCCTATGGATACATGTATTAACTTTTGCTGTTATTGGTTAACAGCTACAAAG
The DNA here is from genome assembly GCF_003285875.2 of Drosophila novamexicana. NCBI lineage: Eukaryota > Metazoa > Arthropoda > Insecta > Diptera > Drosophilidae > Drosophila > Drosophila novamexicana. The sequence continues at coordinate 80,210 of NW_020824802.1, read as the reverse complement.
AGAAGGAGAGTGAGTAGCTTGCATACGCCTGTATAAGTGAGCACTTATATATTGCTCATGGAATGCGCTCAAACGGAGCGTGGGAAGTGCAGCGTAAGCATAAACGGTCAGTTAGTGAGGCTAGTGAACTGAGCTGCGTAATATGAGCCAGATCCAATAGATAAAAAGGCTTTAGGCTTGTTTAATATATAATTGTTATTGTATGCGACAAAGTGCCGCATGCTTTATATTTGTATATAGGGTGTTCTTTTAAGGCATATACACACTACACACTTAACTGCGTGTTGTTCTATCCCTGCCTCAAGTACCGTTACAGGTAGTTGGTCTTGTGGTAGTTGTACCCATTCCGGTCCATGCCAACAAAGGTAGACCACTTACATGGAGGTTTGTCCAACCAGGCAAGAATAATGGTGGAGTCTGTCCAATTGAAGTTTTCTCACTGGGAGGGGAGCTGAGAAGTAAGAGGCGTGGTGAGCTCGGAAAGAAGGACGGCGCCACACAGCTCCAAGCTTGGTAGTGATACCGTCTTTACTGGTGCGACTCTCGTTTTTGCTGCGAGAAGATGAGTGAAGATTCATCTGTTTACCTCGACGCGCAAATAAAGTGCAGCACCATATGCGCGCTGGGACGCGACGCAGAAGCCGTGGAGCTGCACTTTTGCCCTTGGCTGGAAATCTACCCATCTTGTGATACGGATGTCGTCGAGAGAGGGATAGTTGGTTAGGAATTCATGCCAACGTTAAACGAGATCTTCCGGCAGGGAATCATCCTACCCCATTTCTTAAAGAGAGATATCCTGAAAAAATCTTTGCTCGAACTATCACAGGTGCTAGCCATCCAACAGGATAGAGTAGTTTCGCAATCTGTTAAGTGAGCAAAGGCTGAGATACCATTCTGGAAGGAGCAAAGAAAAACTGGACTGTTGTGGATTGCCATTGTATACCTACCGTTTTGGGACGCTAGCCTCTTCGATTTCTAAGAAATCCGCACACAGTAAGTGGTCTCTTGGGATTCCTGTTCACACTTCCTTTCTGTTTGATGTCCACTTTCTCAGAGGGAACCCATCTCTGTCATGTGACGTGCGGAGTTATGCAATGCCTGAAATTGCTCGTTGCTTCGTGTGTGCTCCTGCTAGAACCTCATCGACATACATATATATATCATAAATCAATTATATCAGGTGTGATGGGACATTGTTCTTGTATATCACGAGCATGTTAATGAAGGACCCGGATCGCGAGGTATGGATCACAGTTTTCCCCAAAGGTAACTGTGTTGAGTTCGAAGTCGCAAAGTTCTTCGTTCTCATTGCGAAATAGTATTCGTAGGTAGAGCATATGTCTTGGATCGACCAGGATTTGTCGATACATCTTAGTTATTTTGGCATTGAAAACGTAGCGGTGGAATCGACACTTTAGTAGGTGAATCGTCAGATCGGATTGGAGTACTGGCCCCTTGTGTACGATAACATTTAGATTGGAAGACGGGCTGGATGCGTTAAACACAATGCGAACTTTAGTTGTGGTGCTGGGGCTTCAAAACAGTATGATGCGACAAATAAAAATTATTGGGGTTGTTTTTTGGAGAGACTTGAGTCATATCACCTAAATCGAAGTACTCCTGAATCACGGAGTCGTACTGCTCTTTTAAAGGAGGGTTTTTTTTTAAACGATTCTCGTTCTTTAGAAACAGAGCTAGTGCGATAGACTTTGAATGTCCAAAGTCTATGTGATTAGATTCCCGGAATGGTAGGGTGACTACATATCTGCCATTCTCGTTCCTCGTTGTTGTTTGGATGAAAATACTCTCACAAAAGGAGTCGGAGGTCTTTAGCTGGAATGTCCTCCACCTTCCAAAATGTTGTGGGAATAATGTCTAATTGTTTTTCTGGAGAGACTGATATTCAAGTCGAGAATGAAGAGATTGCGGTGGATGCGGTCTTTGAAACTGGGCCTGTTAAAATCCAGCCGAAAATATTTTGCTGACCTGAGTGCATCTATCTGCGAACTCTTGTGAAAATTAATATAATACAATTTTCTTGAACAAAGTGGTAGTTTATTCGCGTAGCGGCTGTTCGAAGTGATTTTCATATTTATTGGTTGGAGCTATGGAGGTGGAGTAGAGACCGTAGGGAGGGCTCTGAGCGTATTCGGGATCGTACTGTTGAGTGAGTCTTTCTCACTAAGTGAGGCTTAATCAATGCTACGTTCGGACTAGCATTGGATTGGCATCAACATGTCGGTGGTGGGCAGGATGCTGACCCCCTTGTGCTGGAGAAGGGACGTAAGCGACGTCCGTGTAATGGAAGGTCTTGGGCTTGGGGGCGATGTTCCGCTGGAGCGCGAGGAGCCAGAAGCTCTTCTTGTGGGCTTGATGGCTGACCGAGAGGATCGAGCGCCACGGGGATCACGCATTTGGAGTAGGGTGTGGCGCTCCTTTTTGCAAATTTTGCACTTGGCTCCTCTGCGACATGACTGCCTTAGTGCTGAATAGCCAGGCAGTTGGAGTAGTATTTGTTGATCAAAACGGCTTGTAGGCGCTTCTCGGGCGTAAGCTTCATGAAGCGCTGGCACTTGCGTAGCGTATGGATGCTTCTACACACGCGACATCTAAAGGAATCCGCTCCTTGGCGTTGATTGGATCGCTTCGATGACGGTGCCATGCTGGTGCTATACTGGGCCTGTTAAAACCCAGCCGAAAATAGTTTGCTGACCTGAGTGCCAATAAGCACATTTATCTGCGAGCTCTTGTGAAAATTAGGGTCAGCCAACTGGAAGTTTGGCAGGGTTTTCAATAAGCTTTGGGGGATCGAACATGATGGTAGATTAACTGCCAAATGTGGTAGGACGTAGGGCGATGCCTCGATTTGGATACGGGGCTTGGAAACAGAGCCAATATTAAAATGTCAGATCCTGCGAGGCTGGGCTTCAACAGCTTGATTTAGCAGCTTTATCAGGTGGAAGAGTCGCTCGCTCTGATCCCGAGGCTATCATTGCACGATCTGTATAATTTACACCCAAATATCGAACTTATATAACAGCCGTGCTTAGGTGAACACCGTTGATGTTGGGATAAAGTGGACTGTATGGAAACTACCGCTGGGGCCAATTGTGGAGTGTCAGCACGGTGTAGAAGTGTATTGTGACGACCCTTGCACGTAAAACAATTGTGGGCACTTGTGCAATCCCTTAACTGATGACCCCTAGTGAAACAGTTCAAACATAGTTTTTGCTGTTTGATGTAAGTTGCCCGTTTTCAGATGGGCATTTGGCGAAACCGTGGGCACAGACGGATAGGGTAATTCTCCCTGGAGCACAATTTGCAAGCTTGCGGCATGTAAGCGACCTTATTTTCAAATGAATTAAGCTTTTTTGTTGTAGGAGGTTCTGAGCGAACAGTTCTGGAGTGCGCTGGGGTAGTTGCACTTGGCTTAAGCTCAGGAGTGTTTATTTTTGCCTCAAACTGACTAAGCCTATTAGTGACAGCAATGAACTTGATAAAAGCCGGACGTTTGGTGTTAGCTGTGGAAATTGGACTAGTTCTTCTGCTTATGGTTGCCTTAGTGCTTCCAACTGCAGTAGTCAGGGATGCTTCACTTTTGGCTTTGGACGGCGGGAGATGGACTCTTCTCAGTGGACTTGGCCTCGAACTAGGGGGCCTTGACAATTCGCCTTGGCGTGTACGCGGATGATGCGCTTTTAGTCCGGGGCGAAAGGGAACTTTTTATATTAAGGGCTCCTGTTGAAGATAGAGAAGCTCTGGAGGTGCTTGCGGACGGAACTGATAATAGGTGTTTTGTTTCCTCCCCTTTGCCAGTTGGCATATAAGGCTGAAGCGTTTGGATGAAAAACAGGCGTGCGCCCTCCTAGTAGTAGAGATTGCGATGCTTCAAACAAAAAAACACAGGAATGCCGATACAGGTAAGTAATCGACTTAATAATTTGATTGAGATCGTAATGGTCAAGGAGGATTTTAATAATTTTACCTCAAATCAAATGAAATAAATTTAAAATAATATTATTTATAAAACATCATAGCCACGGATCAGTGATCGAACTCAAACATTTACAGGAGCTTTAAAATCATAATAATGAATAAAAGCAATACAGACTTTTATAACCGGGCAGGAAACTTTCATTAAACAACAGACACAAAGGCAATCGCATCCAAATTATAGAAGTATTGAGTAAGCTAGATACATTGTGAAAGGTTATATTGGGATTCACATCCCAATATTCACATATAAGTAATATTGGAGTTAACCTTAATTTGCGTTACAGCGGTAAATATTAAATCACGCGACAGTCCGGCTTCTGCAACGCTTACGCGCTGTCTCCTTCTGTGTGTTTGCACATTGCAGATGAGTTCGCCCGGCCTCCAATTTCCACCATGGTTTTTTATCTTGAAGAGCGAGATATTCATTGAGCTATTCGTGCACACGAAACAGAAAAGATATAACCTATAAACGGCAACTTTGTGCCACAGAAACACCTAAGCTGTCGTCACCAGCTTAACCTCCTGCGCAGCCGCCAGAGTCCCAACACTGGCTAGCGTTTGCGAGCGTCTTTCATAAGATCCTGTATCAAAAGCCATTCGTACAGTATCGCAGTCGTTACCTTTGACGTTTAATAAAAGATTTAGTTACAAGATTTTGCAATAAAATAATTGAATAATAAAACTAATTCATTATTATCATTTTGACAGTTATCAATTCGTTCAAGTGGAACATACAGAGTTATCCTTTAGCCTTTTCATAACCTCAGAGATGTACACTTAATTATTACACTAATGGTGTGACAAGGGAAAGAATCCAGGCTCCAGCAGACGATTTTCAGCAGCAAAAGCGAGAAGTGGTCGATCCTCGAAACCCCTTTATACACCAACAGCTTTCTTTTGCTAGTGGTACGTCTAGCTCAACGGCTAGAGCAGTACAAAGCAAGCGGCGGCACACGGACAGAGAAAATACAACGCACACACTACACGCTTCGGACAAACACGCGACCATTCCCAAAGTAACTCAATAGCCCCAGCTAACGAAATCAATTTCTACGTAACCAACATGGCACCGGATGCCCAACAGCTGTCGTCGACAGCGCTGCTACCGCAGAAACAAGGTTTTTTTCTTTTCCATATATAAACGTTCTAATCATGATTTTATAATTTATAACTAACTTAGGAAAACCATAAGCATCCTCATATTTTTATATTAATATTTTAACTATTTTCGTATCGTATAAATCACTATTATAGTCCCTCCCTACGCTTGCCAATTCTTTGTTAGGTCACAATGTTATTATTTTATGAGTTTCAGTCGATTTGCTTAGGAATGTTTACTTGCCATTTTAAACTAAATTATTTTAATGACTAAGTAAATAGTTCACTTCTTTTGAAGCCATCGCTTAAAGGGTGTAATTTTGCCAAATCAGGACTAGCTTTAGGGATCCTGTCAATAACTATATTCAGTTTGGCCTGGATGTAGAGTCATGCAAGGGTGGGTATGCACGTCAGTGTATCGATGTTAAGGGGTCCAAATGTACAAAGACTCTGTCTTTTACTCATTTTTACAATCATTTGTTAAATTCAATTTCAAAATCATTCGCGTTGGTTTAAGATTGCTAAGTGCATCCATATCATATGCAGCAGCATATGTTTTTTATATTGCTGTCTCGAAAATCTCATTTTGTCGAGTAATTTCTTTGAAACATTCACCCAAGGAATTATCATGCCGGCGTCAAAGTTATGGTCTCTATTCTACGACAGCAACTATGGATTAATAATGCTTGAGAATCATGCAATAAAATTGTTCAGAGATTTGAGCACTGCTACCGGTACAGACCAAAACTGCAAGGCCAAATCATGGGCAATTACCAGCTTATTGACTGCGTGAATCTCGCCCTATCTTAGTTTGTGGTGTAGATTTCTGTAGCCGATTTTATGTGAAAGCCAAAATAAAAACTTATGTATCTCTATTTGTTTGTTTTGCGTCTAAGGTAGTTCGCCTAAAACTTCTTGCAGATCTTTCTACTGACTGCTCCTTGTCTGTATTTATTTATTTCATCGGTAGACGAGGTTTCCCTCAGAAGGGGTGCAGCGACAAAATCACCAACTTCGTGAGAGCAGCGAACGTACTGAAGGATTTCCAGGTAGCGTTCAACAAGGCATACGGATTTTCATTCCACCGAGCGTGCCCCATTTCGGAGGTCTGTGGGAGACCGCCAAGCATCGTCTGGTACGATGAGTTGACAACACCGGCTTCCCTAGGCAATCACTTCTTTCGCTGATTTACATATTTACAATAAAAGACTTTTTGATCAACACCGAACAAGACGCAGAAATACTACAAGAAAATAAATTGCAATTGTCCCACAAATTTTCATTTCCTAAATCAAGGAGAAAATAACAAACAAAAATACGATAGGCATTAGAGTGGTGATTTCTAGCTCAGTTTGCTGAATAACTTCATTTCATTTTCATTTTCTGGCCGTGAACTAAATCGGTCATTAAGTTCACTTCTTCAGCTATTCAGTAGGTCATGAACATTTCTAGCATATAACAGTTATTAACATTACAAATTAGCAGCAAAATACAAGTTTCCAAAATTTCCCAGGGGTAAATTTTCAAGTCGAAAGCAGCAATTCAAGATTTAATCGAGAACGAAAGGCTATCTTTTGCGAGCCGAAGATCTAATACCCCTGCAGACCCAATCTTTTCATACTGATCATAGTGCTTTGCCCGAATCTAAGTAGCACAGGGAAAATAGTTATTGCAGAGTTTTGTCAAGATATCTCGATAAACAAAAAAGGTTTTTAATCAAAAATCTAGATTTCGACCGATCGTTCCTATGGCAGATGTATGATATTTTTTATACCCTGAACCCATTAAAAATGGGTGAAAGGGTATATTGTATTTGTGCGAAAGCCAAATGAGTCGATCTAGCCATGTCCGTCTGTCTGTCCATTCGTCCGTCCGTCCGTCCGTATGTATGAACTCAAGGATCGCAGAACCTATAAGAGCTAGAGACTTGAAATTTTAGATGAGGGTGCTCCTAATTCCCGCGCAGATCAAATTTGTTTCCGATAATCGATAACTTACTCCGTTTCCAAGCAATCGATAAAAATCAATATCGATATCTTGTTTTTTGGGCAATTTCGGTAAATAATAAGAGCTAGAGTCACCAAACTTGACATATAGCTTCTAAAATAGAATATATATATCCATTTGATGTTGGAAGAAGAGGATTCAGGGTATCCCCTAGTCGGGAGCTCCCGACTAGAACCTAATACTCGAGAGTATTGAGGGAAGGTCATTGATGAAAAGAGTAAAGAGTATCAGGCAAAGATGACTACCTTGAGGAAGTTAGAAAACGAATTTCTGAAACGTACCTTTTGAGTTCTATCACGCAAATACTCTGAAATTCAGCTCAAAAGATTGACTGGGAAGCCGAGAAAATAATTTATAAACAGCAAGGAGTGGTTGACAGGGTCGAAAGCCTTACTGAAATCAGTATAGATGACGTCAGGCTTCATTCTTTTCTTAAGCCCATCAATTACAAACGAAGTAAACTCAAGAAGGTTGGTGGTTGTAGATCTACGCTTCACCAGCCCATGCTGAAAAGGTGAAATAATAGAATTACATAAGTGTTGCAGTTGAGATGTTATAATTCTCTCAAAAGCTTTAGGTATAGCGGATACTGCCTTTGTTATGGAGAGGGATAATTTATGATTTCTTCCAAATGGTCGACAAAGATGACATTTCAAAAAGTAAAACAGGCTTACATAATGCTGCTGCGCAGTATCTAAGCACGCAAGCAGGAACACCACCACCGGTGAGTAAACCGTCTTGATAGTGTTAAGGTCGCTAAGAAGCAAATTTTCGGTAATAATGATAAGGCTGATTTTTATTTCACCTAGAGGAAGAGTAGGTAGTTTGAAAAAAGTTTGCGAACAGATTGGCTATGCCAATCTGCTTGCATATGCAAACTTAACCGAAGAAGGCAAAATAGATGTCTTTCGTTCAGAATTGACAAAGTTGAAAAATTGCTTATGCTTATGTGAAAATTGGAGGCGACAACGCCGAATGTAATCCTTATAACAGATGGAATTTTGAGTGGAAAAATTCGATCGGGCAACTGCATAACGTGAGAAATCAGAATGATTTTCCGATTCCTTTAACTTTTTATAACACCTCGACTTCACGTTTTTTAACCTCATAAGTTCATTTGAGAACCAGGGAGGCCTATCAGGCGTCGCTGGGTGATCAAGAGGACCGTAGAATTAAAAAATCGAGAACAACGTATCATAGAAAAGTTTAACGGCAACATCAAAGTCTGCACAATTGTACAGTTGAGACCAGTCGACTTGCAGAATAAGATAATTTAGCCTATGAAAATCAGCCTTTCGGAAACAACGCATACGTTAAGCTACTTCCGATTCCTTGATAGGGACTCGGGCTGGTAAATCAATGACCATTTCTAGAGTTGGATGAAAAAGGTCTTCAGGAAATGTAAGCGGATTGATCCTGTGCACAACACGGTTGAACGAATCCAACACGAAAATTAGATCAAGATATCTGTTTCTTGAGTTGCGCACACGATTAACCCGCCGTAAGGACATTTCATGTAGATCATCCATCAATAAATTCGTTTGACGAAGATGGCAACAGAAAGTTTGAGTTTGATGGCAATGACCACTCGACATCTGGAAGATTGAAGTCCCCAAGAACTATTAAAAGGTCTCTATCAGAAAGTAGGGACGATATAGACTTAATAGCATTAACCCATCCAGGTGGACAAGTTAGATAGAGGGGTATATAAGAACATGAAATAAAGATAGAAAAATTTCCAAATACAACTCTAACAGCCACCATCTCAATCTCTGAGATGGGAAGATCAATGCGTTCTGGCGAAAGAGCAGACTCGACAGCTATAAGTATTCCTCCTCCGATACGGGAAACTCGATCACATATGTAAGTGGTGTATTTGGAGGTAAAAATTTAAGAGCCTGACTTGTCCGGCTTTACTTTTTGGCCTTATATTCTCTTACTATTAAGTGTTCCGACGAAAACTCTTTACAACAAATATCAGTAAATATTTCTGGCGGGACACTTATTTTAAAGGACGCAATATCCCTTTCATAAGCGAACTTAAATTTCTCCACCATTATACCTGGGGCTTGAATTTTTGCCTGTATAAAGGCTTTTACATCATCTGATGAGAAGTGAGGGGCAAGCCTAGTAGCCTTGTATGGTTATGATATTATTTAATTATAAGTGAATCTAATAGTTCTATAGTAATTACTTACGATATTTAGTATTAGTTCCAATGTTCTGCCACGGTTGTATTTCCCGATAACATAAGATACCGATAAGCATGTGATCGACACTCGAGATTTGGCGTATGAAGTTGCAAGACGACTTTAGTAAAATATTGTCAGAGAAATACCAATAAAAGCATATTGTGGCATCGTAATAACTTCAGAAGTCAGATAAATAATCCAACAACGACCTACAATATTTGAAAAAAACTGACATTGTTGCACTACTGAATCGCAGTTGTCAGACGTTGAGGGTGACGTCACCGTCATTGAAGCCTGTACATCGTAAAATTCGAAAATGGAAAAATTTTGTACGCTAACACACTAACAGAAAAAGATGAATTGGATGCCGCCATTAGAATAGTTAAGAAGAAAAAGATGTTGACGGAATTAACAGAAAACTTAAATAATTCGGACAACAATTCTAGAAACGACGTTAGAGATATTCTGTGCAGCATTGTTCCGTTTGCTAAATCGGAGACGTACGATGTGCATAAGTGGAAGGTGATTTGTTTATACGCGCTGATCAGTCGGCAACCTATTCCGATCTTAAATTCAATTTTTTGAGGACCTTCAGATATCAACAGTCAGTGACAGAAATCATCCCATTATTGAAGTCAACAGTGTATCTTCCACGCAAGCTTTCTGTCATGGGATATATACTTCAGATGCAGGAAATCGCATCACGTGCTACCATTGATGAGAAGCAGACTGTTAAGATGATAATAGATGGCATGCAGGACAATTCACCTAGTATTGCTAAATTATATTCTGCCCAAACAATTAACGACCTCAAGGATCTGTCGCATAGGTATGTTAAACTGCGCAACAAAACTCTCCGTCTTCCGACGAGACAAGCTGTGCTGACCGCCCAAGCATTATCCAATGTTAGTGGCATACACGAGTTACCCTGCTACACTTGTTTAGGTTTAGTCACTATGCTTCTTCATGTAATGAGCCCATACGTGCAGAGGGCTCATGTTTGCGTTGTGTAACCAGCAACCCACAGATGAGCGATGACGAGCATCTAGCTGTACCGATAACAAAGAAGGTAGGAGACACCGGAAGTTCCATTAACCTTATTCGACGCTCTACTGTGCCCAATAAGAGAAGTACCACAAAAATTTCGTGGTATTAATGGATCTCAATTATTAACATTTGGAAAAATTGATCTTTACGTGAAGTTTGATAAAATGATAAAAATTCATTGTTTTACGTTGTCCCAGATAACTAAAATTGAAAGAACAATACAAAATGAAGTAAACAAAATAGAATTACCTAATTGTCGTTGTATTTTTTGCAAAGCATTGCCAAATGTTGTGATTGCATCGAACTTTAGTGAAAACAGATTGAATAGTGACAGTGATCCCTCTGAAATATTAAGAATTGGTAAAAAGAGATTAAATACTGCCAGCGACGGTGTAGAATTAGTAAGAATAGATAACGTTATGAAGAGCAACCATGATCTCTTAAAAATAGAAAATATTTACAGAAATATATTAAATATTGACAGAGAAGAAACTAATATTGATCCAAAACTAAGTGTAGACTATCAAAATAGAATTTTTGAATTGATTAATACTGATTATTTGGAATTAGAAAATATTGCACCTATTAAGCATAATAATGAAATGATTATTAAACTGCAGTCTGAAGGATCAATTTATTCTACACCAAGAAGACTGTCATACCAAGATAGAAAAGAAGTTGATAAAATAGTAGAAGACTTATTAACTAAAGGACACATTAAGCTAAGTGAATCTCTTTATACATCTGAAATAGTTCTTTTAAGGAAGAATACCGGTGAAAAGCGAATGTGCACAGATTATAGGCAGCTTAATAAATTAACTATTAAAGATTGGATATCCTCTTCCGCTTATTAAGGATTGTTTGGAGAGAATGGAAGGCAAACAATACTTTTCACTATTGGACCTGACATCTGGATTTCATCAGGTTAAAATGGCTGAAAATTCGATACCGCTTTTGTTGCTCCGAGGGGCCAGTACGAATATGTCAAGATGCCATTCGGACTTCGGAATGCACCAGCAGTGTTTCAAAAGATTTATAAACTTTAAGTTAAAACCATTAATTCGTGAAGGGAATGTTATTGTATATATAGATGATATTGCTATAGGAGCAGAAACGATTGAAGAACATTTAGAAACGCTCAGTAGAGTACTTAGGCTTTTAGCAGAATATAGGTTGGAAATAAAATTAAGATAATGTTTATCTTACTTTACGTGTATTAAATTTTTAGGCTACTCAGTAAACAAACGTGGAATTAGCCCTAATAATGAACACATAACTGCAATTAGGCACCTCCCAGTTCCGAAAAATTCTATTGAAATATTATTTTCTTATTTTAGACGCTTTATAATGAATTAGTCAAACTAAATGCCAAATATGAAATTATTGAGAAATGTCGCGTTTTTTTTTAATTTTTACGGGAAAGACTTTCTGCCCCTGTACAACCCAAATAAGGAAACAGAACTACATTGCGATGCGAGTGCTGAAGGAGGAGTTTTATTTCAAAAACAGTCTGACAACAAGTTTCATCCAATATAATACTTTTCGTAAGCCACAACAGCAGCTGAAAAGAAATATCATAGTTTTGAACTTGAAACTCTAGCTATTATTTATTCGTTGAACATGTTAAGGAATTATTTAGAAGGAATTCCGTTTAAGATTATCACAGACTGTAACTCATTGGCATTAACCTTGAATTGTAAGAGTGTTAATGCTAGATTTGCTAGATGGGCTTTACAACTCGAAAATTATAATTACACTATAGAACAAATATATGACACATGTTGATGCTTTAAGCAGATATACATTATTGAGTGAAGAGTTTAAATATGAACTTCACATTAGAGTAAGCCATTGTTTATAGGAGATTAGAAAATAATATATAATTATTCTAAGTTCCAGAAGAAATGAAAATTAATTTAATTAGAACAGTACATGAAAAGCTGTGTCATCTCGGAATAGAAAAGCATGTAAATGAAATTAAGAAACATTATTGGCTCCCAAATATAACTCCCAAAGTTGAATCTTTTATACAAAACTGCTTAAAGTGTATAATGTTCACTACCCTCTCGCATTCAAATAATAGAACATTGCACAGTATACCCAAACACACAGTACCATTTGACACATTGCACATTGCTCATTTTGGACCACTTCCGTCCATTATTTCTAAAAACGAGAAAGAAAGGCTATCTTCGGCACGCCGAAGATCTAATACCCTTGCAGACACAACCTTTTCATAATGCTTATAGTGCTTTGCCCGTATCTAAGAAGCACAGGGAAAATAGTTAATGCCGAGTTTGGTCAAGATATCTTGATAAACAAAAACGGTTTTTAATCAAAAACCTAGTTTTCGACCGATCGTTCCTATGGCAGATATATGATATAGTGGTCCGATCTTAATAGGATTTTGCATATATATGAGTAGTATAGTAAAATTAATAAATGCCGAGTTTCGTCGAGATATCTTGAAAAACAAAATGTTTATTTTTATACAAAAACTTAATTTTCGACCGATCGTTCCTATGGCAGCTATACGATATAGTGGTCCGATCCAGCTGGTTTTCACATATGTACAACAGAAATAGGGACTTCTGCAAAGTTTTATTAAGATAGCTTTAAAACTGAGAGACTAGTGCGCATAGAAACAGACAAACGGACAGACGGTCAGACGGACATGGCTCTATCGACTCGGCTGTTGATGCTGATCAAGAATATCTATACTTTATGTGGTCGGAGAAGTCTCCTTCTATGCGTTACACATTTCACGACAAAATTATAATACCCTCTGCAAGGGTATAAAAAAGCACATTTTAGTGGTCATCGATGGTTTCACTTAATTTGTCAAATTATTCTCAGCAAACACTACTAGCACAAAAGAAGTTTGCTCATGTTTAAATATATTTCGAAAACTACATCCGACCACGCCGAATAATTTGTGATATAGGCTCTTGCTTTACATCTTGAGAGTTTAGTGATTTTATATTGAAAAACAACATAGAGCATATAAAGATAGCCACAGCATCCACCCAAGCAAATGGTCAAGTTGAACGAGTAAATAGAACCTTAAAATCCATGTTAGCAAAAATAACTGAGCCAACTCAACATTCAGATTAATGTAAGTTATTGAGAAAATCTGAATATGCTATAAATAATTCTATTCATTCTGGAACAGGGGATATACCTTCAGTCTTATTGTTCGGAGTTCAGCAGAGAGGCAGTGAAGTAGACACATTAACTGAATATTTAGATGAAAACCATAATCTTGATAGTCCTAATTTAATAAATATTCGCAAGAAGGCTTCCGACAAAATAGAAAATGATCAACGCAAATGTGTTTATTTTGAGAAAAATCATAAAAATCAAATAAAATTCTGTGCAGGAGACTTTGTAGTCATGAGAAACATTGATACCACCATTGGCACAAACAAGAAATTTATTGCTAAGTACAAAGGTCCATATTGTATTAAAAAGGTGCTCCCTTATGACTGATACGTTTTAGAAGATATAGAAAATTGTCAAATAACGCAATTAGCATATAAGGGCATTGTAGAGGCATGTCGTCTTAGAAAATGGGCAGATTGGCGTGATCAGTGCAAAAACTACTCTTTCTGACTAATATTAAGTAAACATTTAAATCTACCTATAACATATGTCTGTGATATTTGAAAATTAAATAATTATGAGGCAATCTTTGCGCTGTCAATTAATTCTTTGCAAAATGCAAACTATTACTATATATATAACTAAATCCAGGAAACTATGGCTATTGTGGTACTAATATTTGGTATATTGGCCATTAGCATCCATTACAGACCGCAGACGACGAGACATTGACTGAATAAGGTTATTCAGGTAATACATTTCCGGTATTTTTATACATTCTTCTTGAATGGCCTTAATGAGTGCGTTTTTATTAGCTGGGCTCCGTTTCCCTACGCGCTTTTTTAAGAAAGCCCACAAATTTTGAATTTTCAATGACCGCTGCAATTATACAATTATACACAAAAATGATTTGTGTTTGGCCTGATAAAGCTTGTACCTCTGTTTATTGGCGTTTTGGGGGTCTTCGAAGCCAAGCTTTATTGCGCTCCTTGACAATTCATTCTTTAGAATGTCCAAGTAAAACTCTTTCGTCATCACAACATTGAAAATGCGCAGCTCACCAACACCTTTCGACGATATGCAGCCCCACTCCATTACCGAAAGCTTGCCAAACTTTTCTGTTGGTATTATATTCTTCGGTTCCAGAGCTGTATTGGGCTTTCTCCAAACTTTACTGGGTCCGTCATAATAATATAACATTATTTTTGTCTCGTCACAAAAAATAACGTCATCCCAGTACTCCGCGGGCTTGTTGACATTATCAATTGAAAAACAAGTAAGAGGTTCTAGTCGGGAGCGCCCGACACAAACAAAGAGTTACTGAAATTGTATTAGATTCATTAGGGACCGTAGCTGTATATGTTGTTGTTATGCTGCGCTGGTATCAATGCGACAGCTGTTGCCCACCCTACCATGATCACCGGGGCCGCTTGACCAGACAAATGGTCGGTGATCCCTAAAACAACACAGATTACATTACCCTAACATTCCGACGACGCATGGCTCCAACATAAATAAGGCAAATTAGCACATAATTATAAGTTCGTTACACATATTTATTTTTGTGGTGAATTGGGGAGTTAAATCGAAATTTTTCTTAGCCATTAAACATTTTTTTTTTTAGAAAAGAAAAGAAAATTAATAAAAAATTTATATTACACATAGATAAAGAATTTTTCTAGGTGAGGTTCTAATTTGGTCTATGACCCAAATTTGTAAAAGTAAAACTTATTCCTTTCTTTTTTTTTTTTGTTCGACAAAAATTCATTTAAATTTTTAATTCATTTAGCGAAAGTTGTAACGCTCACTTGAAATAGATTATTCTCTTAGCGTTTTGCTCTCAAACGCGACATTAAATTATCTATTAAATTATTATTAGGCCATTCTCTTTTGATTTTCTCGGAAATTAAGTGCAAAAAAAAATAAAATTTAAAAGTTTTTTTGCTTCACTTACATGCATTCACTCCATCTCCGAAAGCGCTTCCATCGATGTAATGTGCGATGATCTGCTGAAAAAAATCATCTCGAATTGCACACCAAAAAAAATTTAGAAAAAAATAAAAAAAGAAGGCACTAGATAACAAAATTATTTTTCGAACTTCATGTGACTTGTATTCTCTCTCTTTCTCTTTAAAATCTGGCTCTCACCCGCAATATGGCGATCCGAATTTCGGAGCATGGAAGGAGAGAATAAGAAATAAAAATAGGCCAATGGAAAGAATATGTAGGGCAAGAAAAAAAGGAGTTAAAGAAAAAAAATGCGGAATAAGAATTTGACCATGCGGTTCCACTCTTTTGCCGAAAAAAAAAGAAAAAAAGAAACTCGCACATAACTAATGTAAAATTTTAAATTATGCGCTTAAGGCGACTTGACTACGCCCATGGCGTTCACAATAGGACTTATTCAGTTTTTTCACTTTTTTTGTTAGCTAACCTAATTATTCATTTTTCCAGCAAAAATATAACACTAAAAAAAAATAAGATTTCGTTTCGCTTATAAAAAAAATTATTGCGCGACCAAGATAAACGTAGCTTGCTTTGACGACGTCAGCCACCAGGGAACAATTTCCAACTAATTTCTGGAGTTTCGCCGACGGCGATCGTCTCTTACTAATTCGTCTTTCGAACTCCCATTTCGAGCAGGCTAGAGAGCACGAAACGAAACAAAGAGATTTGACGATGCGATAAAGCTGGACGCAGCTGATTAAGCTATTAAGCTATTAAGTCTTTTGGTTCAACAAAATAAAACTGTCTAGCAAAAATCTAACTTACCCCTGATAGGGTCTGGCACTTTTTTTATTTTTTTGTTTTCTCAATTAATTTGCGACCAACTGGCGGCTGAAAAGTGGTTCATCAATGCGGGCACTTAGAATTTTTTTTTTTTTAAATTCTATTAAAAATGATGCTTCCGAAAATACTGTTTCTCAGAGGTTAAGCGCGATTGTAAATAGACGCACTTTCTTACTTCTTTTTTTTTTTTTTTTTTTTTTTTTTTTGAGTCAACCTTTCTCCACGGTGGACCAAAGGTAAAAGAAAAATCTGAGCTCCGATCGGCTTAAGGAAAGCTATTTACAGCGACACCAGGACAGACGCCATTTCCAATTATCAAATTCCATTCTCTTTTTCTCTTTCGCTCGTTACAAGCGATATTACGCCCGGGTTGAGCCATAGATGGCGAGATCTACTAGGGGAAGCAAGGTACACGACGTTGGCTCTATTTACATTGTTTATTTTTGGGCTGTTTATTTAAACTCAAACAAATTGTTCTTGCTTCAAGCGCCACTACAATTTCCCGATAACATAAGATACCGATAAGCAAGTGATCGACATTTGAGATTTGGCGTATGAAGTTACAAGACGTTTTTAATAAAATGTTGTCAAAGAAATACCAATAAAAGCATATTGTGGCATCGTAATAAAACAAAAAAATGTCTCTTCGGAGGAAAACCGACTAGAGGCTTAGGCGCCACAGGTAGGACAGTGGGAACACTATTAAATGTGGTACTTAAAACAGCCGGTAGTCAGGACGGAGAGCCTTCTAGCGGCTGTTGTAAAATTAATTGTTGCTGTCGCCCTTTCGGAACACCTACGACAACGGACGACCCGGATAATTCGACTGGGTTTTCTCGTGCTGATATCACACTTTTCGGACAGAATCAGTGTCCCCAGCAGACCTCACAGCTACCGAAGTACCAAACGAGATTAGCTGCTGTGAGGTAGGCTGCTGAATTGCAGTCGGAGGCTGAAGGGTGTAAGCCAACGTCAAATCACAAGGAGTTTGCTTTTTAGGCCCAGGAAACTCATTCAATAGTTTAAGGCTATTGAATTGGGTGTCCAGGGCTGTGAGATGATCGTTAAGTTTACGAAAACCAACCTACACGAATCACAACTATAGAGCAAACCATTTCGTTTGGCAATAGCATCCCCCATTAGACCAGTGTAACCCGCACATTTAGAATGCACGACATTATCAGAAAGCCAACAAGGTATACTGGATTGACTTGCCATAATTTGCATTTGGCAAGTGTTTTTAAAGCAGACACTTTTATCGTTCATTATTATGGGTCTCTACTGTAATAACGCAGCCAACTGTAAAAAGAGAGTTATTTATATTAGATTTATAGCGTAAGGGGCACCAACAACCGCCAGAAAGTAGAGAAATATCAAAGCACGAGTTGAAAAAAGATGAGAAAGTGCGAGAGCAGTCTTTTTATAGATTGCTTGCTTGCTCACGAAAACTTCACACCAGAGAGGCGATGTGCAGTTAAACATAATCAAGTAACAACAACAAGAAGCTTTCCCACAGAGCTAATAGCGCAAGTGCACAAACAAAAATGCACAAGAATACAAGTTTAAAAGAAATAATACTTAAATAATAAACAAGTAAGGATTCTAGTCGGGAGCGCCCGACTAGGGGATACCCTAAACCCTCTTCTTCCAACATCAAATACATATATATATATTCTATTTTAGAAGCTATATGTCAAGTTTGGTGACTCTAGCTCTTATTATTTACCAAAATTGCCCAAAATACAGCATATCGATATCGATTTTTATCGATTGCTTGGAAACGGAGTAAGTTATCGATTATCGGAAACAAACTCGATCTGCGCAGGCACTAGGAGCACCTACAACTAAAATTTCAAGTCTCTAGCTCTTATAGGTTCTGAGATCCTTGCGTTCATACATACGGACGGACGGACGGACGATCAGACGGACAGTCGGACATGGCTCTATCGACTCGGCTGTTGATGCTGATCAAGAATATATATACTTTATGGGGTCGAAGAAGTCTCCTTCTATGCGTTACACATTTTACGACAAAATTAGAATACCCTCTGCAAGGGTATAAAAAGGTTATTCATCAAAAACCTAGTTTTCGACCGATCGTTCCTTTGGCAGATATATGATATAGTAATTCGATCTTAATAGGATTTGGCAGATATATGAGTAGTATAGTAAAATTAATAAATGCCGAGTTTGGTCGAGATATCTTGATAAAGAAAATGTTTTTTCATGCAAAACTTAATTTTCGACCGATCGTTCCTATGCCAGCTATATGATATAGTGGTCCAATCCAGCTGGTTTTCACATATGTGCTGCGTGCAACAGAAAGAGGGACTTCTACAAAGTTTTATTAAGATAGCTTTAAAACTGAGAGACTAGTTCGCATAGAAACAGACTGACGGACAGACGGTCAGACGGACAGACGGACATGGCTCTATCGACTCGGCTGTTGATGCTGATCAAGAATATATATACTTTATGGGGTCGGAGATGTCTCTTTCTATGCGTTACACATTTCACGACAAAATTATAATACCCTCTGCAAGGGTATAAAAAAAGTTCCCTTGGCAGGACTCGAACTCGCAACTGACCGCATTACTTGATATGCCTCTACTCAGCAGCCACACACACACTTAAGTACTTATGATGAAAAAAGGAACTAAAATAACATTACAAAAAAAAAGAAGCAATTACCATGCTATTAGAATGCGAAGCAGACGCGCATGAATGTGTGTGTGTACATGTATACAGAAATTCTTAAAGCTGCTGCCCCATTTAATTGCGCAGTTGCATATAACTTTGGTTTTTCTTAACCGATCTTTATGACGGACATGGCTAGATCGACTCGGCTATTTGTGCTGATCAAGAATATATATGCTTTATGGGGTCGGAGATGCTTCCTTCTGCCTGTTATATAAATTTGGATTTTGCACAAATACAATATACCCTTATGCCCATTTTTAATGGGTTCAGGGTATAAAAAGCACTCCCTAAGGGTAGCACTGTGGAACGCCAACGGAGTCTTCTAGAAAGCGAACGAGATCGCAGCCTTCATCGAGCTCCACCATATCGATGTATTTCTACTCACGATCAGCTTGGCCCGGAATTCCGGGGAGGGGGTGACTGGAATGCCAAACATCGCTGGCGGGGAAACTACCGGATGTGCCCCGAGGGAGAACGCTCTTCTCTGCCATTGAGAACGATGGCATCGAGGTAATAGCCATTGGAGAGGCAACGTGCTACCCTTATAGAGCTACTGTAACACCAAGTGCATTCGACTTCGGGCTCTACAAGGGATTCAGACAGGAACAGCTGAGAATAAGAAGTCATCTGGACCTTACCTCGGATCACCTCCCACTGCTGATTGAGCTTGAGGAGGCTCCCAAGTTGTTTGTTGGCACCCGCAAAATGCTCCCGGCGCACTCTAACTTGCACGTCTACCGGACCTGCTTGGAGGACACCCTAGAGCTTAACGTTGCCATAAGCACGGCATGCCAACTGGAGAGCTATGTTGGCCACCTCACAGCGAAAATAAAGGAAGCTGCCAGACGTGCACCCCGCAAACGCTGCCTCCTACTCACACCTCCAGAAGCTCCCTGCTAAGCCCTGATGTCAGGAGTCACTTTGCCGACAAGAGACGTCTAAGGAATCTGTACATTCGCTTAGGAGATCCGACTGCAAAGGCGGAAATGGTCAATGCGTCCAACCAGATCCGATGTCTGCTGGCTAGGACCCGAAGAGAAAACTTCGACAGCTTCCTTGAAAAAGCTAGGCATGACGGCAACAGCACCTTCTCAGTGTGGAAACTCACCAGAGGTATTAAAAGGCAAGCAATTTTTACCTCCCCGATTAAGCATCATTCCGGCCACTGGCTCTGATCGGACGAGGAAAAGGCCAATGCGTTTGCTGTCCACCTGGAGGAGACCTTCATGCTATTCCAATTCGATGATGTCGCACGGTGCTGCAAAGTGAATCACTCGAAGTGCCACTGCAGATGGCTCCCCCAATAAGGAGTATCTCCCCTGATGAAATCGGGGCACAGCTGAAAGCGCTCGAGCTGAAGAAAACCCCTGAATGCGATGAAATTGACAACAGAGCGGCCAGGGCACTGCCACGCAAAGGCATAATGGCGCTCGCGTTGATCTTCAACTCAATGATCAGGCTTGGTCACTGCCGCCCTATAAGCCTGCTGCCGACGTTCTCCAAAGTCGTTGAGCGACTCCTTCTAAGTCGACTAATGGAGCTCGACGAGGTCACGCGCCTTGTCCCAGACCATCAATTTGGCTACAGGAAGTCTCATGGCTGCCCCGAACAGGTCCACCGAGTAGTCAACCATGTACTGGAGGCATATGAAAGAAGCAATACTGCGTTGGAGTTTTCCTTGACATCAAACAGGCGCTTGACGACGGCCTCCTCTGCAAAATCAAAGCCTTACTCCCTGCGCCATACTTTAGCATATTGAGCTCCTTCCTGGCAGGACGCACCTTCAACGTGGCCGTCAAAGACCAAAGCTCAGATGTCAAAGACATCAACGCAGGTGTCCCACAAGGCAGTGTACTCGGCCCGGTGCTGTACACCCTGTACACAGCTGACCTCCCGACACGTAGACAAATCACTTCATCGAACAGCCCCGCGAAACTGCTGGTGGCAACTTGCGCGATGACGCAGCCTTCCTAGCTTCGCACAAACATCTAAAAGCTGCGACAACTGCAGTTCAGGACTGGCTGCTAAAAGTCAAAACTTGGACAGCCAAGTGGAACATCGCCATTAATTGTGGCAAGTCCGCGTGCGTCACATTCACGCTTCGCCAGACAGTTGCCAGGGGCTACGATTAGACGGAGGAACCATCGAGCACACCAGCTCATTCTGTTACTTAGGCGTCCACCTAGACCGAAGGCTCGTATGGGGATCTCACATTGCAGCAACAGGAGCGAAATGCTTGAGAAGGCTTCGAAAGCTAGACTGGCTACTTAATTCTCAAAGCAAGCTGCACGTTTCCACAAAGGCACTGCTTGTGAAAACGATGATTACGCCTATCTGGACATATGCTATCCAAGTTTGGGGCACGGCGTCAGCACACCAGCTGAGCCGCATACGAGTGATCCAAGCCAAGGCTGCACGCAAGTTTGCCGGCCTACCATGGTACGTGACAACCGACGCCATCGAACACGATCTCCGACTAACAAAGATCGGAAACCAATTAAACTTCTTTAGCAGCCGATACGCCGACAAGCTGCTGCAGCACTCGAACGCGGCCGCCAGGGTCCTGGCTGACCCCACCGGAGAGAGGCGCCTCCGAAGGCTACACCCCAACGATCTACCTACGAGGCGTATTATTTAAACATCCCATCATTGTAAATAAAATCCTGGTAAATATCATATAAGCTACATAATAGAAACTACACTATATTAATAATTATTCGCTTGGTAAAGATCAGAAGGCACTGATCGATTCCAGCGCAAAAATAAAAAAAATATAATATAATATAACAAATATGATATAGTGGTCCGCTCCTAATAGGATTTTGCATATATATGAGGAATATAGTAAAACTAGTAAATGCCGAGTTTGGTCAAGATATCTTGATAAACAAAATGTTTTTTCATACATTAACCTAATTTTCGACCGATCGTTTCTATGGATGCTATATGATATAGTGAGCCGATCTTAACAGGATTTTGTGTATATATGAGGAGTATAGTAAAACTAATAAATGCCGAGTTTGCTCAACATATCTTGAAAAACAAATTGTTATTGCATTCAAGAACTTATATTTCGACCGATCGTTCCTATGACAGCTATATGATATAGTGGACCGATTCAGCTGTTTTTGACATATGTGCTGCGTGAAACTGAAAAAGGGACTTCTGCCAAGATAGCTTTAAAATTGAGGGACTAGTTCGCATAGAAACAGACAGACGGACATGGCTATATCGACTCGGCTGCTGATACTGATCAAGAATATATATACTTTATGGGGTCAGAGATGTCTCCTTCTATGCGCTACACATGTCAGAACAACATTATTATACCCTCTGCAAGGGTATAAAATAAATAAAATTTTATTTGTCTACATCAACTCTGTCATCATAAATACATAAGTATGCGACACATTGCTGCATACATTAACAAACATAAAGACAAAAGCTCAGAGCCACTTGACTTTAATGACTCATGCTCATATAACGCTTCGCGGACCGCTAGTACTCTAGCTGGCCGTTTAGCTAACGGCGCATATCCCACCCTACGTTTATGTAGCGAAAGTGAAGAGTACCATATATGTACTCACCAATGCAAGCAAATAAGTTGTCTGCCTGAAGTGGTCTTTCTTTTCGATGTGTGTTGGCTCTTAGGGAGTTGTAGTTGTTCCTAGCGGGCCTAGGGATTATGTTGTTATGTTATGTAGATTATGTTGGGAATGCAAAGGCAAAGCTTGTTACCGTTAATAGTTGCTGAGCGCTCAAATGTGACCAGGTGTGTACCGTTCGTCGACATCTCAGGACCGCCGTCTGTTCTTATTCGTGCCGGGCTTTTGTTGATAATCATAACGCCGTCATCCACAAACGTGATTGGCTTGATATGGCTGGGCTGAGTGTGACAGTGCGCGGTGCCCCCAGCATGAAGAGCTCGAGAGCAGGTGTCGTGGTTCGCCAAATTGCGCAACGTGGCATAGGTTGTCGTAGAGCATTCTGTTACTGCCAAGTTGTCATCTTCGCAATTATTTTATTAACGATTGGGGAAATCATTTTGATAATTTTCATGTTTCATCTGTTATGCTTGCAAACTCAGTCAGATTACTTTAGTGTCTCAGATAATCCCTCTGTTCTCGCACCAAGGCATTGCCGTCTACTATGGGAATGTAATTGGAGTGTGAAAAATCGGTGATTCGAGCGTTCACTATTGCTATTAAGAAGATTGTGCCCACAAGCCATGAAACTTGTGCGCCTTACTTCTATTGCTTGGCCTATTTATTCAGACTACCAAAGGCTACCTTTTTTTTAAGGTTGTCCTTGTGGACCACCCTCCCCTTTACAAGAACAGACGTTCCCATGTCTGCTTGTACTTTCTCCTCTGAGCATAATGGGGTTAATTTATTGCCCAGTTTCCTATTGCTTTTAAGGAGTCCTTTCTCTCCTACTTCAAATACCCAGTTTTGCCTATACGGGTTGCATCTATCAATGTTGGTTATTTGTGCTTTTGCTAATTTATCTGTAATGGTTTGCCGGAAGTCGATGGGAGTTGCGTGAATAATTTCGATGGGCATTTTGTTTGTCACCGAATGCAATGTTTTATTATATTGATTGTAGCCCTCAGTATAAGCTCTATTGTATCATCAATTTTTTTGTCAATCTTAATACATTTTGAAATGCTGTGTAATGGGATGCATTAACAATATTTATGCCATGTTATTGTCTCAGAATTGAATGCGGCTTCATCGCAGCAGTACTACTAACTGGAATATGGATGGTTTTATATCAACTATGGTTCTTGACAGTTTAACATCATGTTCGTCTATGTAAGCTTTCAACCTTTTAATTTTCGTATTCGTGTTCTTTTCCGAAACTGCAAAGGTTAAAGGTTTGTGATCAGTAACAATTTTAATTTCTTTGTTTCATTGAACTCTACTGCAACTTTTCTTGATCTGTGCTTGCTGACTGAGCCGTTTTAACCTTTTAGTATATCTGTTAGAGGCCTTGAAATTGATGGAAAATCTTTGACAAATCTCCTGTAGTAACTGGCCAAACTGAGAAATGATCTAAGACTAAACAAGTTTTTGGCTCGACGTACTCTTCTCTCGCTCTAAGTTCTTGCACCCCTTCTGGTAGCTATAAATAATAGGTATTCGACACTTTCTTTGAAAAATTAATTTTTTTCTTGTGAGACTCTCATGTAGCATCGCCTAAGCATTTTAGTACTGTGGCAATATGGTCGATTTCATTTTCAGAAAAAATGATCACGTCGTCTACATAAACACTGTATATCTTTCCAATTTTGTCTCGTATTTGTTTTTATAGCTATCCTCTTGGGTGTCAGGGGCACTTTGAAGAACATTATTCAGCCGCTTTGGCCTGTCATGTGTTCGGACGTGTTACTTCGTTTTTGGGCTGGTGCACTATTTGTTTGAGGATTCCCAAATTGTGTGGACGCCCACACTTCGATGAGGATTCTATGGGCTCTGGGGCTTAGTCCTGTTCTTCCTTTCTATTTTGCTCTTGGCCATTGATGTTTTGTTTACGCTTGACGAATTGAGGGTTTTTCTCTTGCCCTCGCTCTTCTCTGCTATTTTACTCCTGCTTGAAATGCGCGCGATGCTTTTTGCTTCTGAAGCCTGTGTATGTGCGTATGTGCTTGCAAATATGCTTCGTTTTATACTTGCCTCTGCTTCTCTAGCTAGAGCCAAAGTAGACGGCAAATCTTTTGGCAAATCAATCGCCTTGATAGTTTTATTAAGCCGTGAAATAAATGGATGCAATGCATCAGATCTAACTTCTCTGTTAAGAAGCTCAACGCCTTCGCGGTCGTGAGTCATCGATATTTTCTTTGTAACGAGAGTTAGCTTTTGTTCGACTTCATCATAGCACTGCATAAGGCTAAGGCCTTTCTGCCTGAATATACGTACAGTCAAACATCGCTTTGATGACTTCGAAGTTTAATACTGTATTATGCGAGACTAAAATTGCTCTCGCGGGTCCTTTGATTTTGTTTCTCATTATTGACACTGCCTGATACTGAATGCTACTGCCATTAAATGGATTAAATATTTCGTATGCATCCGTGGCTGACTGTCGCCATGCTACATATTCGTGTTGTGTCCCGTTAAAATCGGGAATAGATTTACAATGTCTACTGGAATGTCGCATCTTCTTTCTGGGTTTATTAAAATTCTTTGGTAGGCTTCGACTTGTGGGGCCTCTATATGCAAATTAGTTATCTGAGACTGCATTTCACTAATAAATGCCTGAAAGCTTGCCTCTTGCTGGGACAAAGCTTAGGTTATGGCGGACGCTATCAGCGCCTGTACTTGATTCACTTCTATCTTTTCGGGCTCTACATATGTCCCAACCATCGTCACTATCTTTTTCTACTTTAATTTCCCTGTGCTGATTTGACCAACTCATAAGCTTGTGTTGAAACTAATAGCTCTAATTTTTTAATATTTAATATATTTATTTTTTATAGCAGCCGATTAATTTCAATCGGCAAAGATGCAAAATTTCGTTTATGTTTTTTTTTTGAAGTTTCGCAATGTATTTTACTAGTCAATGGACTAGCTAAAATTTGTTAGAAATTATTTAAATGAATCGATTTGAGTTTCATAATCACTTTGCTGCTCGTATGAAAATTTATTTATTTATTTTTTTTATTACTTTGTATTTATAAACTTGTTGTTTTTGAAATTACTTGTTGAACTTACATGTTTGTTAGGGTTTTAATCTAACTTAACGCAGGCTCTCATGTAGTTTGGCGCCAAATAAGTTGACTGCTTGAAGTGGTCTTCCTTTTTGAGGTGTGTTGATTCTTAGGCGGTTGTACTTGTTCCTAGTGGGCCTCTCCTTTGGTCGCCTGGCGTCGCAGGTGGAATGTCGTCCAGGTAACGAAGATTACTGAAGATTATGTTGGGAATGCTAAAGCTCTCCTATCGCTGGCCGACTCAGTATATTCATAAGCGAAAGCAACTCTTGTGATATAGCAAGAGTAGCTTGTTACCGCCGCTGATTGTTGCAGCTAGGGCGCTGAACTTAAGTGAATGTGTATCAGCAAGTACGAGAGTTGGAATCGATGATCAGTGGCAGGCAGATTTGGCGGACATGGGAAATTATACATAATCAAATAAAAATGTTCGATTTTTATTAACTGTTATCGATACATTTTCCAAATATGCATGGAGTGTAGCACTCAAAAGCAGAAATGCTCAAGAGGTTACAAAGGCGATGTAAAATGTTTTTAAATTTGGTCGTATTATTAAGAATTTACAAAACGATGATAGAAAAGAAATTTTCAACAAGAACGTTGAGCACTTAATGACTAAATTTAATATTAATCATTACTCAACATATAGTGGGGTTAAAGTCTCAATAGATTAGATTCAATAGAACACTCAAAGATATGACGTGGAAAGAATTTGGTGTTAATGGTACAAATCAAAGGATTAAAATTCATCAACACATATTTGGGTAATAGAAGATATCATTGAACGATCAAAATATCACCAATCATCTCATCAAAAGGAGTTGTTAAGAACGGTCTACAGCAAAAAAAAAATATTTACCGGCTCTCGATATTATAGTGGTGATAATGAATATAATATACATACATAATGTAAACATATTTTCGTGAAGAGATATACTCTGAATTGGACGACAGAAATTTTTAAAATTACCACAGTGTTAAAAGCTCATCCCACAATATATACCTATATTAGAAGACTATCAAGGGACGCCACTTAAAGATGGATTCTGTAAGGAGGCTGTATGCGGCTCTTTCACTTATTCGTAATATATTCTTATCAGTGCTCGATTCCTGCTTGACACGTCTGGTTGCGTTGCTTAGCTCGCCGGATGGAATGTGAGATCTTGAAACTAACAAATCGCATAGCTGAAGTATGCTACTGCTACCGTAGCAATAAATAGCAAATACAGGACAGGTGCTTTTAAAGCAGTACTAACAGAAGAACGGACAGAAGTTATCATACACGATAGTTTTAGCTCAGTTGGATGGCATAACTGAGGCTACACACTTAATTTTCCCTCCCTATAAATTGCTCTGCTCAAAGCAACGCCATGACAATCCTCGTGTGTAAATTATAAGAGATTGTCCCTTTTAGTGCTAGTTACTTTTTAAACTTCTACCATGCATTTATACTTCCACATCTGCATGCCTCAAATAAGATTTACACCATAGTGAAGTTCATTATATTACGGATACATTTACGGTAAAATTAATGATTTTGTTATATGTCATTATATCAATGCCTATGCAGAATATTAAATTTAACAATACATGTTTTCAAACGAACTGATTTTTAAAGTTTTGAAACTTTATACGCTAGAAGAGCATGCTATCTTGATCATGTCTTTAATTATTTTGCTTTTGCTTATTGAGGATACGATACCACTACGTGCGAATAAAGCGTATTACACATGATGACGTATAAAATTTAAATGATGTCGGTGAACGATGATTTATGAAAGTGATGTTTGAGCTCAAATCAGCAACATCTATAAATGAATAAGACTTTAGTTTTCGTACATATGAATTAGCTTACATTCTACAAGCAAGATTACCGTACCTTGCAAAAATCATTGTAACAAAAAAACAAAACCTACTCAAGTTAAGCTTATGTTGCTTAACTAGGCTATTAGAACATATATACTAGTAATAATTCAAAGTCGGCGCTCCATTTAAAATTTCTTCTCGTCACTCCCTCCTTTGGATGTATCGTCTGATCGGTCCACGCTGCACCATTAATAAATTGAATTTTGCGAAGATCTTAATTTAAGTTCGCTATTAGCTTTCGCTGGCTGATTTAATAATGTAGACAGGGCTGCTGTTTATATAGCGGGATGGCTAAGCAAGATCATTTTCCCATTAGCATTCCGAATTTGCAGGTTATGTAGAAGCTTACGTGGCCACCAAAATTCTACATATGAGCATTGTAGCTAAAAGTGGGGCCATGCGTGCTTGTTACTTCTGGAAAGGTGAAATGGTAGCGGCTACCCTTGACGTCGAAGCTGCTTATGTCAACGACATTCCTCTGAATTTTTGCCTTTCTGTGGATAGAGAAAGTTATACTAGAATTCCACACTTGCGGTGGCATACCCTCGAGGTGGACCTCCACTAGTGGCTATGGCCACACGGCCTAATCCGGCTGTTATATTGGCCAGTAGATCAATATTCGGGTGGTGGTAAATTTCTTCCACGTGTCTTTAGACGACTGGACTTTTCAGCTTAGAAAAATAGTACTTGAGATCTTAAGTGCACATCTGCTTCTGCTGATCAAGAATATATATACTTTATGGGGTCGGAGATGCTTCCTTCTGCGTGTTACATACATTTGCATTTTGCACAAAAACAATATACCCTTTTTACCCATTCTCAATGGGTTCAGGGTATAAAAAGAAAGTAAGAAATTTGTTAATAAGAAGTAAAGAAGTGTAAGCTAGATATATAGAGTGTTATTTAGAAAGGACAAAGAGAAAAGTAACGGGAAATCAAACGAAGGAAAATTTACAACCTTACAGAAAGAAGCAAACATTTTTTGAATTTTTAAGAGCCATGCACCATTTTACAGACACTTTTAGCTTTAATATGATGAATACGTCTTCACAATAAGGAGTACTTAAAACAGTAATTATGAACTTCGTTATCTGAATATCATGAATACGAAGCTGAAAGGATAATGGCAAATGGGGAGGTTGAATCAATTTAAAGAAGCCTATAGATCTGAAATTCGATTGATTAATTTAAACAAGTAAGAGGTTTTAGTCGGGAGCTCCCAACTAGGGGATATCCTAAACCCTCTTACTGCAACACTAAATGCCTCTCGTGCTACGTGCTCGTTTTTAGTAATAAAGATATATTAAAAAAAAAATTCCAAGCAGGGTTCGCACTCGCAACTGACCGCATTATTTTCTGCTGTCTCTACTCAACAGACACAAAATAAAAAAGAAAAAAAAAGCAAAGGCTATCTTCGGCACGCCTTTGCAGACCCAGCCTTTTCATAATGCTTATAGTGCTTTGCTGTATCTAAGAAGCACAAGAAAATAGTTAATGCCGAGTTTGGTCGAGATATCTTGAAAAACAAAATGTTTTTTTCATACAACAACTCAATTTTCGACCGATCGTTCCTATGGCAGCTATATTATATAGTGTACCGATCTTATTAGGATTTTTGATATATGAGGAGGTTAGTAAAACTAATAAATGCCGAGCTTGGACAAGATAGCTTGATAAACAAAATGTTTTTTCATACAACAGCTTAATTTTCGACCGATCGTTCCTATGGCAGCAATATGATTTAGTGTTCCGATCTTAATGGGATTTTGCATTTATATAAAAAGCATAGTATAACTAATAAATGCCGAGGTTGGTCAAGATATCTTGAAAAGCAAAGAGTTCTTTCACACAACAACTTAATTTTCGACCGATCGTTCCTATGGCAGCTATATGATAAAGTGGTTCGATCTTAATAGGATTTTGCATATATATGAAGAGCATAGTAAAACTAATAATTGCCGAGTTTGGTCGTGATATCTAGGAAAACAAAATGTTTTTTCATACAAAAACTTAATTTTTGACAGATCGTTCCTATGGCAGCTATATGATATAGTGTACCGATCTTAATAGGATTTTGCATATGTATGAAGAGCATAGTAAAACTAATAATTGCCGAGTTTGGTCGTGATATCTAGAAAAACAAAATGTTTTTTCATACAAAAACTTAATTTTCGACAGATCGTTCCTATGGCAGCTATATGATATAGTGTACCGATCTTAATAGGATTTTGCATATATATTAAGAGCATAGTAAAACTAATAATTGCCGAGTTTGGTCGTGATATCTAGAAAAAAAATGTTTTTTCATACAAAAACTTAATTTTCGACAGATCGTTCCTATGGCAGCTATATGATATAGTGTACCGATCTTAATAGGATTTTGCATTTATATAAAAAGCATAGTAAAACTAATAAATGCCGAGTTTCGTCAAGATATCTTGATAAACAATATGTTTTTTCATACAAAAACTTAATTTTCGACCGATTGTTACTATGGCAGCTATATGATATAGTGGTTCGATATTATTGGGATTTTGCATTCATATGAGGAGCTTAGTAAAACTAATAAATGCCGAGTTTGGTCAAGATATATTGATAAACAAAATGATTTTTCATACAAAAACTTAATTTTCGAGCGAGCGTTCCTATGCAGCTATATGATATAGTGGTTTTCACATATGTGCTGCGTGCAAAAGGAAGTGGGACTTCTGCAAAGTTTCATTAAGATAGCTTTAAAACGGATAGACTAGTTCGCATAGAAACAGACAGACGGACAGACGGACATGGCTCTATCGAATCGGCTGTTGATGCTGATCAAGAATATATATACTTTATGGGGTCGGAGATGTTATGCGTTACACATTTCAAGACAAAATTATAATACCCTCTGCATGGGTATACAAATTGTAAATGCACTCTTTCCAACGCTTATATACCTTACCAACGATAACGAGCTAAAAAGCAAGAATTTCGTCCCTCAAAAAGGGAAGAAATGCCTTCGACATTTGAGAAAAATTGAATTTGTGCGCATTTTTGCTTGTTCGGACACATACACACACACACAAATTTAAACGACCTTTAACCGTAAAGAGAGAACATTGAGAGTAAGTGAGAGCGAGATACAAAAAATCGATGGCTTTCTATCGCTCAGTTCCTGCAATGTGAGCGAGATGTAAGACAGCGATTCCGCGGAAAGAGCAAAAAAAGACCTTTCAGTAGGCTTCCTGAAAGTAGGCTGGGTCAAAGATTAGAGAGCTTTTTTACATGCAACTTTGGCAACATCGATACCGATAGCTAGGAGTAGCGCCAGCAAATCACGATCACGACGTTAGCAAACTAAACTTAGTTCATTAAATAGTAAAGAAGTAATTTACGATTACTAAAGTGGTGACCCCGCAATAATCGTAATAACTTTCAGGATCGTCTACAAATTTTAAAAACATTCTATTTTATTTAGATTTGAATACTCACTCAAGCCTATAGCGTGTGCACGTGTTCACATTTATCAAATCCGAAACTATGGTTCGCCCAATTGGAATGCTCGTTCAGACTCAGCAATGTGACAGCTGAGGCAGGTTAATTCGAAAATTGATTCGATACGGCCCCTATTATCTGTCCGGAAGAGGAGTGATCTGAGCAGTTATGCAAAAGTTGCTGCAAAATTTTGGAAGATGTGCTCAAGGCAGCAGCAAATTCTAGCATCACCTAATGTGGATGTTGTTTTATGAACGCCAATGCTAATAGACTCTGTGAATAAGGTCCAGCTGAAAATCAAACTTCAAAGTGCAAAGATAATAGAGCTCTCAACGACATACATATATGCAGGTTATATCAAGAGTTTAATGCAGCTGCGTGTAAATGTCGCTCTCAGTGCATGTACTCTCCCCCATTGCATGATATAGCAAGTCAGCCAATTGAACCTCGCCTACACATTTTCAAACAAATGAGAAAGAATGGTTTAAGAATTAATATAATAAAATATCAGGTAACCAAGTCTGAAGTTAAATTCTTGAGCGATACCATTGACAAAACTAGAACTGCTACCAGAAGATCGAGTCAACACCAACATCAAATTCAATCGACCCGCTACAGTTTGCGAGCTCGGCTGATTCCTTGGCATTGTTAACTATTATCATCGTTGTATTCGTCATGCATCTGTCATTCACGGTGTCTCTAAAATCAGCAGCAGAGCTATCAGTCAACAAATACGACGCAAATACTTATGGCCATTTATGAGGAAGGATGTGACATCGGTGATTTCGCTTCTGCCTTAGTATGATTGACCGATTCTCCAGATGACCCGAGGCTGTTCCGATGAAAAACATGTCTGCTGACACTGCTGCTTCGATGTTCTGATCGAATTAGATCACACGGTTTGGATGCCCAAAAATAATAACTACAGACCAGGGCGCACACTGCCTACAGTATTGCTCGCACTGCGAACGTGCTAACAAAAAACTCAGCTTCTTCCACGGCTGAAACGGTACACATATCCGTCTACCAAAATAGTTTGACGACGATATATCTTAACCGTTTCATCCAAAGCATTCTACCGAAATGACCATGGAGTATATGTGCATCGCCCGTCCGGTTTCGACGGCATACCACTTGAGCACCAGCTAGAGCATGTTTGTGCCCAAATATATGTATAACTGCTAGGATGTCATGTTAAGAACTGATTCAGTAAGACAGCTATCATAATCAGGTCCGTATGGGGTGGTCGAACCCCCAACAGATGGAATATTTATCCATAAAATAAAGGCTAAAAATGTGGCCGTTTCTACTGACTACCTGATGCAGGCTTTTATACTGAAGGTGCATGCTGCTGTCAACGATTTTCACCAACTGAAACTGTTGCGTACCTACTCAAATCACCAAAAGCTCAGGTTCGCTTAAGACTTGGTCATTAAGTGGGGGTAACTATGGGAATATCGAGGTGAGCTTGGTGTTATCGATACATCGATCGAGACTACTACTAATTTAAGCAAACCTAACCTTGTATGTTGAATAATAAACTAGTAATTCACGATTAGTAAAGCATCTTATGCTGTACGCAAAAAGAATACAATAGTTGAACCGCTCTTCAGTTGTAATTTAAATATAATTTACATTTTAATATAATTTAAACTTAACGGTTTATTTGCAAATTATTCACAAAGCTTTTGGGAGTTTGAGTTATGTTAATTAAGTAAGATGCTGATCAATGCAACTGCGATAGACCAAATGAGAGCACTTGGCATCATTATGCTGCGCTTTCTCGCTTCATTCACTATAATAACCTATCAAAAGCTGCGTTGCTCTGCCTGGTTAAGCCTAACAAAATTTAAAATGTAAGTACAATAACTTCTAACTTATTCACTTAGCTAACTGTGATTATATGCCAAGAAAACGCGTTCAATATAAGCAGACACACAAAATAAGTTTATTTGTGGACCCTCAGCAAAGCTTCAGTGGGATTATGCAAAAGGGAATTTTCCTTTACCTAATGCCGTATTTGATAAAATATCTCAGTTTTTACGCTAACACCCATGCAATGAGATATGCACTTTAAGCATCACCTCTGTACGTTAGGGCTTGCTTCCCTTATAACATTTTTAATTAAATCAAAAGATTATTTTCTTTATAGAACAACAACACTTGATGACATTCAAAATCAATTGATTAATGCTGCAAAGCATTTAAAAAGCAACCAGAATCCACTTCGAAGAAAAATAATGACACCAGTTTCAACACCAATTCTGATGGCTTATGATGAAAAAGAAGACGAAGATTCTGGCGATATTACTGGTTACGCATACAAAAGCTCACGTAATGATAGCAAAAATGTTAATGTAAGTAAGGAGTATCAATTAAGTAAGTAAGTATCAATTTATTATTTGCAATGTGCAATTCATTATTTCAAAATGGGTAACTAGCTTTCGATCCTGTTGAAATTTGTATACTCTGTTCAAAAAATGAGAAGTGTATTGGTTTTTCGCTTGGCTTAACGAACAAGATTCTTTTCATTTCTAAGTGCTGGTTGTTGAGTTCATCCAAGAAAATAAGATAGTTCCACCTCGGATCGTTTACAACAATTATGTCGCCTGTGTCGTTAGGGCCAAATATTTTTTTAGACATAAACAAGAAATCACGTACATACTCATAACTCTTAAATTAAAAGAGTACCTCTATCCCTTTAGCCGCAGTTTAATTGTACCTTAAATCTCCAAACTTCATTTCATATCTATCAGCTTGCGACAATTTCGACAGTTTTTTCTTGGTTGCATCGGAAAACATGGCATTCCAAGTGAGTTTTTTTTATTTTGTATTTTTTTATACCCTTGCAGAGGGTATTATAATTTTGTCGTGAAATGTGTAACGCATAGAAGGAGACATCTCCGACCCCATAAAGTATATATATTCTTGATCAGCATCAACAGCCGAGTCGATAGAGCCATGTCCGTCTGTCCGTCTGTCCGTCTGTCTGTTTCTATGCGAACTAGTCTCTCAGTTTTAAAGCTATCTTAATGAAATTTTGCAGAAGTCCCTCTTTCTGTTACACGCAGCACATATGTGAAAACCAGCTGGATTGGACCACTATATCATATAGCTGCCATAGGAACGATCGGTCGAAAATTAAGTTTTTGTATGAAAAAACATTTGGTTTATCAAGATATCTTGACCAAACTCGGCATTTGTTAGTTTTACTTAACTCCTCATATATATGCAAAATCCTATTAAGATCGGACCACTATATCATATAGCTGCCATAGGAACGATCGGTCGAAAATTAAGTTTTTGTATGAAAAAACATTTTGTTTTTTAAGATATCTTGATCAAACTCGGCATTTGTTAGTTTTACTTTACTCCTCATATATATGCAAAATCCTGCTAAGATCGGACCATTATATCATATAGCTGCGATAGGATCGATCGGTCGAAAATTAAGTTTTTGTATGAAAAAAGATTTTGTTTTTCAAGATATCTTGACCAAACTCGGCATTTATTAGTTTTACTTTACTCTTCAAATATATGCAAAATCCTATTAAGATGGGACCACTATATCATATAGCTGCCATAGGAACGATCGGGTGAAAACTAGGTTTTTGATTAAAAACCTTTTTTGTTTATCAAGATATCTTGACCAAACTCGGCATTAACTATTTTCCCTGTGCTTCTTAGATACGGGCAAAGCACTATAAGCATTATGAAAAGGTTGGGTCTGCAAGGGTATTAGATCTTCGGCGTGCCGAAGATAGCCTTTCTTTCTCGTTAAATAGTATGATTGTTCAATTACGATTTGGTTCCTAAAACAATTGACTGGTTTGTGATTTGTATCTATCCTATAAGTGAGGGATTCCTCACTATGAATACTGGTCACATCTGAATCTTGATAATCTTCTAAGGCGTTAACATGCTGTTGTGATAGGGCATCAGCAACGTTATTCTCCTTTCCTGGCTTATAAGAAATATGTGCATTATGGTTCATCCACAAACGCTTTCCATCTTTTTAGCCTAGGGTTAGGGTTTTTCTCGGACATTGTGCTTGTTAACGGTTGGTGGTCAGTAAAAATGTTTACAATTACCGTACAGGTAATTGCGTAAATTCTGCAATGCATGGCAATTGGACGCTTATTTTGCGACAGCACGGCCCCTTAAGCCATGCCCCGAAGCGTCTTTAGTTAAATCAAAGCGATGGCTTAATTTTTTGAGGGGTTGGCACCTATTTTGCCATTTTCGCCCTTTGAGATGTCTGTAAAGGTAGACACTCTCATGCCTGCTTCATACAATGTTTTAAGGACTTTGTTAATGTCTCTAACATGATCCTCTTTTCTTGTTGAAAATATTATTATGTTGTCGACGTAAATATAACAAGTTTTCCCTATTTGCTCCCGCAAGACATCATCAATTGCCCGTTGGAATATGCTTGTGGCGTTTTTAAGACCAAAAGGAAGTCTTCAAAATTGATACTTCCCATTGTTTACCGAAAAAGCAATATTTTCTCGGTCTTTCTCCGGCAGTTCTATTTGGTCGGAACCTGATTTTAAGTCCAGAGTCGTTAAGTACTGGGCTTTCCCCTTGTTTGACAGTATTGTCGTAATAGAAGGTATAGGGTATTTGTCGTCAATAGTCTGCTGGCTTAGCTTTCGAAAATCTATTACCAGTCTTTTTTTCTTATGTCCCAACTCGTCGACACCTTTTTGTCGACTACCCCTATTGGGTTATTGTAAGGGGATCTGGACGGTCGAATTATGTCATCTGCTAGAAGTTGTTTAACCTTTGCATTGACAAAGTCTGCAACGCCAATTGGGTAAGGGTAAAGTTTTAAATAGACGGGCTCTCCATTAGTTCGTATGGTAGCTATCGTGTTAATGTTATAAGGCAGGGACTCGTTTGGGTCCGCGAAGGCCTTTGAACTTTGTTTAATCATCATTTTGTTAAAATCTTCCCTTACGATGTGCGGTACGTCCGCGTCGTCTATGTTAATAAAGTTCATATTTTGACACTTTGTATACAAAATTGATTCCGAACCGTGTTCGTGTTCGATTATGTTTTGTGTTAAGTTAATTTTGGAATTGACTTTTTTTAGTAGGTCGAGATCAAATAGATACCGTCGAAATCAAAATGAAAAAATAGGACTTTGCATTAAAAAGATGTATCAGACATTTTTGTTCGATTTTTTATGCCCATGGAATGATTTAACGACAAACAGGTTCTCGACTGGCACGAAGTGTGTCAGCCCTGTCAATGGTTTTATGTAGTTCTAAGAAGCTCCGTGTCTATTAATAATCGAATTGTTTGACCTGCTACTGTACGCGTGATGTACGGTAGCAGGGACTTTCCCCTAAGAAAATTGCAAAATTCTGCATTGGTCAAATATTTGTCGACCGCTGCTGCCTCAGACTGTGCCTTCGTCTCATAATTTAGATCATTATGCTGCTCTTGAGTTGTGTAGTTAACCTTTTGATGGCACCGCATGAATTTGTTTTGCAAACCCTGGGTTCCTCTATGACCTGTTTGTTGTCTAGAGCGCGACAAAGAGCCTACTTCCATTGGCGCTGGGGCCTGGTTGCGTTGTTATTGTGCTGAGCCTGGTTTCTACCACCCTGACTCTTAGTGTAATGGGGATTTTTACCCTGATAACCCTGGTTGTTGTCTTTTTGCTGACCGTTGTGCGAGTTTTTCTGACGAACTACTTTGAGGACCGCTTGGGTTACCTTGCCGCCATCCCTGGCGTTGGCCGTCGGGCTTTTGCGACTTGTCCTCAATATACCTGGCATAATTAGCGGCGAACATAAACCTGCGTTGCTTACTTCTCCCTCTTGGGCCAGGGCGGATGGCAGATATCGCGGTTGAGCGGGAAACACTGCCTGTTAGAGGGACTTTTTAAGCCCAGAAACGAAAGTATGCAGCGCGTAGTCTCTGAACTTTGCGTTGCGGCTACTACATTGTGGGTCATTATTGTTTAATTTGTCAGTAGCGTAAGTTTTCTATCGATATCGTCATAGTATTTTAGCAGAGGCAGGTCGCCTTCCTTCTTTGTATCCAACTGTTGCTGGATAATACCAATCGGAGTTTTGACTGCGTAAGTATAATCTAAGCGGGCAATAATTGCGTTAAAATGTAACACCGTGCTTAATGACGCTAGTGTTGCGTCTAAAGGACCTCCAATTTTTTTACGAATAATTGCAGCCGCTTGGTAATGTCGGAAGCTACCGTCATAAGATTTAAAAATTTCGTATGCTGCAAGTGCAGCCTGTCGCCAAGAGACATAATTTTCTTGGTTGCCATCAAATTGTGGTTTACAATGTCTAAGGGTTCATTACAAATAACCACCCCT
This sequence comes from Drosophila novamexicana, assembly GCF_003285875.2. Lineage (NCBI taxonomy): Eukaryota > Metazoa > Arthropoda > Insecta > Diptera > Drosophilidae > Drosophila > Drosophila novamexicana. Next base: position 42,883 of record NW_020824802.1, on the reverse strand, counting down.
AATTTTAGCTGGTTCGTACACTACTATGTCTTGTGCATTTTGCATTCTACCGCTTTGCATTTGTTCCTTTAATGCTCTTAAATTCTCTTCAAAATTCTTCTCTTGGTGCAGTGCACCAGCAGACTCTGCCAATTGAATAAGCTGTTCGTTATTCATATTGTTCACTGTTTGTTGTTTTTGGTTTTTCGATAAATTTTCCCTGTAACTCGGCAACAATTCTTCGTCACTATCACTATCTGTACTAACTTTATTTCTATACATTAATTCTTGAGTAAGGACAACCGAGCTTTTACATATGTTTTTATACACTGAAACCATTAAAAATGGGTAAAAAGGGTATATTGTATTTGTGCAAAATGCAAATGTATGACACAGGCAGAAGGAAGCATCTCCGACCCCATAAAGTATATATATTCTTGATCAGCACCAATAGCCGAGTCGATTTGCCATGTCCGTCTGTCTGTCCGTCCGTCCGTATGTATGGACGCAAGGATCTCAAAACCTATAAGAGCTAGAGATTTGAAATTGTAGATGTAGATGCTTCTAGTTCCTGCGCAGATCGATTCATGCGCGTCTGCTTCGCATTCTATCGCATTCTAACAGCATTTTAGTTGGTTTTTTTCTCGCTAATAATTAGCATTGCAGCACCTTCTCTGGCACGACCCGTTGGGTGATCCGCTCTGTAGCAAACATACCCCTCCATGGCTAATTACAGGCCGGTGTGTAGGTGGGTTTCTGAAATGTACCTGTTGACAGCCAACCTTTCTAATGCGAAGCGCGTCTCTATCATTAGGAGCCTACTTAAGGGCTACATACCAGTAGTTGCGACTTGACGAATTGTTGGTGGGGTTGGCACTGGCGTCAACGTGACCGTGGGCTGCAAAGGCACCTTCTGTCCTCCTTGAGACAAAAGTGCGTGACTTGGACCCTGTTCTCAGTGTGCTTGCGAATAATGGCTCTTGCGCGTAGTTCCTTAGTGCACCTTGGACTCGTAGTTATCTGGGCCAACTGCCTGGCCAAGGGTCTGTTCCATTGCGAGAATATTGTTAACTCCAGGAACTTTTATGGGCTCAGGCCCAGGCTTGGGGACCTTTTGTGCAGCGTGAGATTCGGCTAAAACTAGCGGAGCTTCGTCGGCAGGTTCCATTACGTCGTCTTTGGTGACAGAGGCTCCTTCCTGGGGCGCAAGTGGAGCATATCTGTTGCCATTTGCCGTGGAGGCGAGCAGTGAGAGCAGTGAAGCTTTCACCTGCATTGCTGAGTTTTCAATTTTGCGGGTACTTTCCCTTTTTTGACGGACTCGGCCAATAGCGTCGCCCCTCGCCGTTAATATGGGCCAACCTTTTGCCAGCTGGACAGCGCTTCCTGAAAGGCTGGTGAATTACCGTCCCTCCTTGGAGGGTGCAGAGCAGAGTTTTGGCTGCTATGAGCCCTGCAAGATGCAGCTGCCAGGGAAGAGCCCTGAGTGCCATATGTAACGGATGGGCTGGAAAGCCGGTGCGTGTTCAAATGTTATTATACCAGTGGAAGCTGAGGTCCTGCAGCTGGACGAGGTGAATAATGGAAATAGAAAACAGAATGCAATTAACTCAAGCCACAACTTGTGTGGGATGTTAATATAAACTATGCCAACTTTGGTAACAATAACGCTTAAGAATGATTTTATTGGTATGTTTGATTTCTTATTCTAGCGTTTAGCATAAATCTGCTTCTTAGCAAGAGCGTATTATAAAGCCATATACTTTTCTGTCACCCAAGCTTCTACTGCTATTACTGCAAAAACTAACTTCGTCTTCCGATATAGTTTCTATTCTTTATGAGACTGTCAGAGGTTTTATTTCTCAGAATTCAAATCTTTTAATAGGTAGCACTTGCTTCGATTCGGATATAATAACGTTTTCAGAAACATGGTAAAATTTAACCATATGTGACTGGAAGTTTTTTTGAACAATTTCATTGTGTATAAAAATGATCGGCCGACTCGAGGTGGTGGGGTATAAAATAATATATATAATAATCTTTACAAATTGCATGCTAGACCATTTGTTGTTTCGAATCAATTAAGTTTCTAATCTTTTGAATAGAACACTTAATATTGTATTTTTCAGCGATTACCTTATTGCTCATGTGTCCAGGCCCCCTGCTTTATCTGTTCATGAAGATATATATCTTCCTATTTTAGAAATGGCAATGTTCAATTGCCGTTCTCTTATAACTTATTCGTCAGCTACTAATTCGCCCGGCTTTCGCAAAGGAAACTTTTCCTTGCTTAATCAACCATTTTATGCAACGTCATTATTTTTGATACCCTTGCAGAGGGTATTATAATTTTGTCGTGAAATGTGTAACGCATAGATGAATATGCGAACTAGTCTCTCAGTTTTAAAGCTATCTTAATGAAATTTTGCAGAAGTCCCTCTTTCTGTTGCACGCAGCACATATGTCAAAACCAGCTGGATCTGACGACTATATCATATATCTGCCATCGGTCGAAAATTAAGTTTTTGTATGAAAAAACATTTTGTTTAGCAAGATATCTTGACCAAACTCGGAATTTATTAGTTTTACTATACTACTCATATATATGCAAAATCCTATTAAGATCGGACTACTATATCATATAGCTGCCATAGGAACGATCAGTCGAAAACTAGGCTTTTGATTAAAAACCTTGTCTGTTTATCAAGATATCTTGACCAAACTCGACATTAACTATTTTTCCTGTGCTTCTTAGATACGGGCAAAGCACTATAAGCATTATGATAAGGTTGGGTCTGCAAGGGTATTAGATATTCGGCGTGCCGAAGATAGCCTTTCTTTCTCGTTTTTATATGACTCGGTTGATATTATTTTTTATTTTAATGTATATTTATTTTATTGTTAACAAGATCACTACTAGCTAATATGCCAGCCTAAGCTAGTTATATAGGGGGAACAAATTTAAGAAGAGTTACTACCAATTAGGCTAAGGTGTATAAGGCTATAAAGTAAAAAGTTTTGTTTTCATATTTTGTATTTAAAGAAATCCAGTGGATGGCGCAAATACCAAGGAGCATTACCTATCCTTCTAAGAATTTTGCTCTGCGCTACTCTTATTTTGCAGTGCATAGTGCATAGGTCCATATAGGAGTCAGTATTGATTTGTAAATCTTTACTTTGTTTGTAAGAGAAACATTGTTTTTCGCAGAAAGGAGCCACGTTATCTTTGTAGCTTAAGACTAAACTGTTTGTTACCGCTGGAGAGGACTCTCTTTTGATATTCCATTCTAAGGCCCATGTTTTGAAGCAAGGTGTACTTGTATCGCCTCTATGGCAGTGCCTATCATCTGTATACATGGCAATAAGGACAACCTCCCTGTCCACTGCTGTAACCAAGCTCGCTGTTGGCATGTCAGCTGTGCATGTTGTGTAGAGAGTTCAACATTACCTCCGGCAGAATAAATGGGTTGGAGAGCAAAGACATTTGACATGGGGCTGCCAGCGATTCTTAACCTTTTTTTCTGCATTCGGATGTGAGCTTAATTGGCTTAAGCCGGCTCTCCAGACTATTTTCGAAGGTTTCGGCTTCCTGCTGACTAGCACCAGCCACCTTGCTTGTCTCTTAAAGCGGCTTGCCAGTTTCCAGAGCAAATAGCTTGTGGATGCATTTGTTCGTGCGTCGTCCAGAAGTCGATCAATTTGTGACGGCTTGCATCTATTTAGGACCTTTTGTAGACGGTTGGCAAGCGTTTTATAGATTTAATGAACACGTTCATCCCCCGTTCTGGCATATTCCCTTCTGACTCTTCTTTTTAAGCAAAGCTGAGCACTAACATTGAGGAGTGAGAGCCGAAACAAATAGTAGAATACCAAAAGACCAAAATCATTGAGCAAACAAAGGGATTACGTTGCTTGGCGAGAAGTGGATATATTCGCATATTTTATAGCTCTAAAATTAGTGGTATTATTGGCATACTCGATTTTACCTACGCAGATAACCTATACATCTATACAATAGATTCTGCTAAATCTTGGCACTCTAAGACATGGTAACTTATTACTATTTGAATATTACGAAAAAATTGAAAAGAATTAGTCTCTTCTCACCAACAACTCATTTATAAGACATCATGCAGTTGGTGCAAAAAAAACATTCCCAGTTGTAGTTAATGACGCACTCCACTGATTTGTCTCCGGTCTTAAGAAATATCCTAAGTCGGTTGTAGCCTCGGGTTAGCAGCAAGATAAAGTCAGCAACGAATCACACAATGTGCTAAAAACTTTGCAAGAGTTTATAATAGATACCGGCGCCTGAAAAAGTTATATAATACCGTTATCCGAAGGGTACACCTAGTACTGGTTGATAAACCACTTGCAGTCAAATCTATCCATGAGGGTACTATCAGGTAAAAATGTCTAGTCTATTTAAATATTGTTAAATTATACATTTTCATTCTGACAACCTTATGCGACTTCGAATGCATAAATGCCTTGACCTGCTCATGCAGGTAAACGCTAACATTGAACTAATAAATTCTATTATCAAATTTGACTCAAAGCCAACTCAAATCGTGAAATGCATAAACGTAAATTTTATATAAATCGACGATGCGGACGTACCCCATACCATGAAAGCATCCTTCCTGACAAGTACCCCATACCTTCAATTTCGACAATCCTGTCAAGCATGGTTAAGTTCAATTTGATACATGGGGCTTAAATCAGGCTATCATTAAATTAAAATCGCTTAGAGACAACGGGGAAAAACCACCTTCTCAATAAAGTATATTTCAAAGGTCAAAACACGTTGTTCTGAGAGAACATTGGTTGGGTCCTAAGGAAGCTGTACGACGCTGGTGTGTGTGTATATGCCTTAAAACAACACCCTATATACAAATATAAAGTATGCGGAACTTTGTTGCATACAATAACAATTATACATTAAACAAGCCCAGAGCCAGTTTATGCATTGCCTCCGGCTCGTTTTACGCAGCGCGGCTCACTAGCCTTCTAGCTGACCGTTCATGTTTACGCTGCATATCCCACGCTCCGTCAGAGCGCATTTCTTGAGCAACATATGTATGCTCACTAACACAAGCATATAAAAGCAACACACTCTCCATCTCTTTGTAGCTATTAACCAATAACACCATAAGAACACATATGTATCTATAGGCTAAGCATAAGCCCATTGAGTAATAAAGAGAAAGAGCAGGCGTTTGGATGAAAAGCTCTTTTTAGAAATACTTCCTGAGCGATAACGAGGTTGCAAACAAAAATTGCAAACACAACACCCGGCTGTCTGCAGCTACTTCTGCCGATGCCCACAATTCAATGACAAATTCAAGACATTTTCCATAAGAACCAACAACAACCATAATCAAAATAAACGACTCGACAATGAAAAAAGCATGCCACAAATTCTGTCCTTGCTATCCCTCTTTATTTGAGGCTACAGTCTATGATCTTAGCTTCTGTACCCTTCTAACTCATTGTTGTGGTTTCTAAGCACTGCTAAGCCTATAATTCGCAAAGTCATGTCTTCTTCTTCTTCTCCACTCGCTTTCAAATTACAAGCAGATCGGCAAATTTTTATCATTTTTCGACCAGCAAGGCACCTTTTCTCAAGTAGGGTATTTTAACTATTCAAAAGCAATGAAACCAAATAACACAAACCATCTTATACATGTATATTTATTTAATATCTATAAAATATATAACTTTGTATTTAGTGTACAACTATTAGTAGTCAATAATAATTGTTTTCTTTATAAATTATATACCATTCTTATACAAAAGAGTAACAATAACTCGACCCGCCTAATAGTTTTTGTATATGTGTTTCATCTTACACATATTGGTGCAAAACTGCATATCCTATCATATCATGTCTGCCAAGCCAAGGGAAGTCTATGAATTTAAGAAGATTGCAACGTTCTGTTGCGCATGTGACGTCACAGTCCTTGGCTTTTTATCATTTCGTATTTGAAATGATTACATATGTCATTCAATTATATACTATAAAGAACCCTATTCATGAACTATTTTAATGTACCTAAAAAAAGTAGAAATATATACTAAACATCAGAAGAAATAAAATTCTATTAACTGCGACGTAATAATATATGATGTTGGGCGCCGTGCACGTAACCCTTTGCTGGCATTCAAATTTTCTACCTACTTGCGCCGAGACTCGGCTCTGCCACAACAACATTATTAGCGCTGCTTTGTAGGAACGACAACGAAACCCGCAAAGAACAAAGTGGCATTATTTGTCCCTTTTCTTTGCATTAAGTTTCCTATGTCCTCATTATGGCTCACAAACCTCTCGTTGATCAAAACGGGGGATGAAGAACAAATTGGGTTTCGTGCGCACTGTTGTTGTTTTGCACGTGATTTGTTGTTTCTTCCTATGGTAAATGAGCTTTTTTTTGGGTTTGATTTTCCGTTTTTTTAAAACGGTAAAAAAAGCTCAGAGTATCAGTTCAGCTCTATCTCTTTATTACTCAATGGCATAACCCCTTAATTATTGAATAAAAGCATTCTCATGAAATAACCTAACCAGCACAGACGTGCTAAAATATTTTGTATCTAATACTATAGTAGTAAATATATTACATGGCGACCGTGACATGGTCAGTAGAACATCTGGAACAAGTAAGAGGTTCTAGTCGGGAGCTCCCGACTTGGGGATACCCTGAACCCTCTTCTTCCAACATCAAATGCATATACAGTATGTCAAGAAATTGTTTTCACACTAGAAAAAAAAATTATTTTTCGACTTTCTTAGCAAAAATAAATACTTTCAAATATTGCAAATATTTTTTTTTTAATTTATTATAGTTGCTTATAGTATTTACTAAAAGAATTCATAAAAATAATAATAGAAAGTAGAATGATATGTGAGAAATAATTCAAAAACCAAAAATAGTTGGCTTTGCCGCTGTCAAACAATTGTTTACACATTTGGCAAAAGTAATAATTAAATTAATTTAAGGCACTGAAATTACATATTTTTCTTATATTTAATATTTTGTATGGCCACTATTGGTATTAATGACTTCGTTTAGGCGCTTTTTCATTGAATGAATAAGCTTTTTAAAATCATAATGGCTCGGCAACTGCTGCCACTCTTCTAGTATAGCAGTTTTAAGTGCAGTTCGGTTCTTTGGATGCCTTTTAGCCACTCTTTTCTTTAACAAAGCCCAGACATTTTCGATGGGATTAAGATCAGGACTTTGTGCAGGTGTATCGAAGACTTTACCGCAGTTATAAAGTAGCCACAAGCGTATCATATGCGCCTTCTGCTTTGGGTCGTTATCCTGATAAAATTTAAAATTCGGCATATTATTGTTTATAAACCCAAATTTATTCGCGCTGCTTGTCAACTGGTTCTTCAAAATGCTTAAATACTGTTGTGCGTCCATCGTGTTTTCAATAAAAGCCAAATCTCCGACTCCTTGGCTTGAGATGCACCCCCAAATCATTATGGACAGTTTTACAAATTTGACTGTCGGAATGATGTTTCGGTTTTCTAAAGATGTTAAGGGCTTACGCCACACCCTTGTTGGCCCATCATTATAATATAGCATCATTTTCGTCTCATCGCAGAAGATGACGTCATCCCAATATTCGGCAGGTTGGTTGTGGTACATTGTGGCAAAGGACAAGCGTTTTCCAACATTTACATCAGAGAGCATTGGTTTCTTGCGAGCAGCTCTTGATTTGTACTCGTGTCGTAGTATGACCTGACGTACTGTTTCGTGGGATACCCCTAGATCCAACTCTTCCTTAAGATCTCTTGCAAGAGTTCTCGTCGAAATCATAGGATTTTGGTCCAGTTTTTTTACCAATGCGCGCTCCGCTCGTTTATTTATTTTTTGCTTCCGACCGGCTCCTTTCTTTAGCTCCAATCTTCCCTCGTTTTCAGCGCGATTTATAATATTATAAATGGTCTTGCGGGTTACAGAAAACATTTCTGATAATTCCAGCGCACTTTTACCCAATTGGTGATTAAAATACACTAACTGGACCACCTCAAAAGATAATCTCTTGCCTGGCATTTTTAAGAGTGTCTAAATAATTTCTGACGCGCAACAAACGAAAATTTTCAGTTCATAACAAGCCAAATTCGTAGAACAGAGCATGTGCAAGGCCAAAGTTACTGTAAATTTACCGCTATTCACTGCATAAGCGCACAGAGGAATGCAGAACATTTTTGTGTAAACAATTGTTTGACAGCGGCAAAGCCAACTATTTTTGGTTTTTGAATTATTTCTCACATATCATTCTACTTTCTATTATTATTTTTATGAATTCTTTTAGTAAATACTATAAGCAACTATAATAAATTAAAAAAAAAATATTTGCAATATTTGAAAGTATTTATTTTTGCTAAGAAAGTCGAAAAATAATTTTTTTTTCTAGTGTGAAAACAATTTCTTGACATACTGTATATATTCTATTTTAAAAGCTATATGTATGTCAAGTTTGGTGACTCTCGCTCTTGTTATTTACCAAAATTGGCCAAAAAACAGGATATCGATATCGATTTTATCGATTGCTTGAAAACGGAGTTAGTTATCGATTATCGGAGACAAAATCGATCTGCGCTGGCCCTAGGAGCACCTACATCTAAAATTTCAAGTCTCTAGCTCTTATAGGTTTTGAGATCCTTGCGTTCATACATACGGACGGGCGGACGGACAGACAGACGGACATGGCTAGATCGACTCGGCTATTGATGCTGATCAAGAATATATATACTTTATGGGGTCGGAGAGACTTCCTTCTGTCTGTTACATACATTTGGATTTTGCACAAATACAAATTACCCTTATACCCATTTTTAATGGGTTCAAGGTATAAAAATTGTACGACACATTAGAGAGGAGATCACTGCGTTGATCGAAGTAGGATTATTATATATTAATATACACAAACGAAAAGGCCTTCTGCCAAAATATAATATAAACGAGAAAGAAAGGCTATCTTCGGCACGCCGAGGATCTAATACCCTTACAGACCCCACCTTTTCATAATGCTTATAATACTTTGCCCGTATCTAAGTAGCACAGGGAAAATAGTTAATGCCGAGTTTGGTCAAGATATCTTGATAAACAAAAAAATATTTTAATCAAAAACCTAGTTTTCGACCGATCGTTCTATGGCAGATATATGATATAGTAATCCAATCTTAATAGGATTTTGCATAAATATAAGGAGCTTAGTATAAATAATAATTGCCGAGTTTGGTCGGGATATCTTGAAAAACAAAGCTTTTTTATACAAAAACTTAATTTTCGACCGATCGTTCCTATGGCAGCTATATAATATAGTAGTCCGATCTTAATAGGATATTGCATATATGAGGAGCTTAGTAAAACTAAAAAATGCCGAGTTTGGTCAAGGTATCTTGAAAAACAAAATGCTTTTTCATACAAAAACTTAATTTTCGACCGATTATTCCTATGGCAGCTATATGATATAATGGTCCGATCTTAATAGGATTTTGCATAAATATAAGGAGTTTAGTATAAATAATAATTGCCGAGTTTGGTCAAGATATCTTGATAAACAAAATGTTTTTTCATACAAAAACTTAATTTTCGACCGATCGTTCCTATGGCAGCTATATAATATAGTAGTCCGATCTTAATAGGATTTTGCATATATATGAGGAGCTTAGTAAAATTAAAAAATGCCGAGTTTGGTCAAGGTATCTTGAAAAACAAAATGTTTTTTCATACAAAAACTTAATTTTCGACCGATTATTCCTATGGCAGCTATATGATATAGTGGTCCGATCCAGCTGGTTTTCACATATGTGCTGCGTGCAACAGAAAGAGGGACTTGTGCAAAGTTTCACTAAGATAGCTTTAAAACTGAGAGACTAGATCGCATAGAAACAGACGGACGAACACGGCTCTATCGACTCGGCTGTTGATGCTGATCAAGAATATATATACTTTATGGGGTCGGAGATGTCTCCTTCTATGCGTTACACATTTCACGACAAAATTATAATACCCTCTGCAAGGGTATAAAAAAATATATATTTAAATTTTCGTTCTGGAATGTTTTGATGCTAGCTTCTTCTAAAATATCAGCTATACTGGCATTTGTGAGGTATTCATTCGTTATTTCATTAACATCAATATCATCCAGAATTGTAGGGCTGATCAAGTTTATTTTTGACAAAGTAATTGCGAGTATTAAATCTTCTAAATCTGTTATTATTAATCTATTTTTTGCCAGAATTGTTTCGTACAAATGTTCCGTGTACAGACTGTTGTCTGTTTTCTGGATGGCGTTTAAGGAGTTTGCAATTACGTTAAGCTTACTTAATGCTGTCGTTATGGACCACCCTAATAAGAACTGTCGTGACCAAATCGGCCTCTATAACCTCTTTCGAGCATATCGGTGTCAATTTATTTACAAGTCGTTTGTTCGTTTTTAACCAAACATTTTCTCCATCCTGATATTCTCTGTTACTTCTGTCCGAGTTTGTTTGCCTTAACTTCTCGTGCTTAGTGTTTTGAATTTTGTCCCTGATATGTGTTTTAAATTCTATTGGGGCTGCATGGAAGACTTCAACTGGTTTTTTGTTGATGACTGAGTGTATTGTTCTATTGTATTCTATAGTTTAGAGTAGAATAAGCTCTATGGTTTCGTGAATCTTTCGATAGATCCTCATACACCGTGAAATTTCCGCGAGAGTGTCTTTCGAAGTGCCCATTTGAGGTGCTGTTCAAAGGAGGTGTATTGGAAATTTTAATTTCGAAATATTTTGCTATGGATCTAATGGTTTCAGAGTTGAGTGATTTTTCGTTGTCACAATAAATGGTTTTTACTTTTGGAAAAATGTTTATTAATTAAAGTATCGGTGCTTTGATGTCTACGATCGCTCTTGAATAAATAGGTTGGACTATGGCAAACTAAAAAAATGTATCGATGCGTGTCAGAAAATATTTTGTCCATAGAAAAAACATTGATATGGATAATTTCACCGGTATATAACAGGATAGGTGTTGTTCCTAAAAACCTGTCTCTTTGGGTGGCGGTTGCATTTCGCCATGGAGCAAGTTTTGCAATTTGCTATATCTGATGCTAAATAGCTCATCTTGGGGGAATAGTAATCGCGAAGTACTTGTTTTATATTTTCCTGCGCAGCTCGGTGAGCTTGATTATGTTCCATTGTCATGATCTCTCTTTGCTCGGTTTTATTGGTAATATCCACTCCAAGGTATTTGGTGTGCCTAAATGTGTTTGATGGGAATGATTCTACTAATTTATGCTGAATGGAAGCCAATATTAGGAGTTCGCAAAATATTGCATTTACGACATCTGTTTTAACTATATCTTGTAATGTTTGTGAAAGAGACTCGTGGTCTAATAATCTAACAATGTGTCGTATATTATTTTTATACCCTTGCAGAGGGTATTATAATTTTGTCGTGAAATGTGTAACGCATAGAAGGAGACATCTCCGACCCCATAAAGTATATATATTCTTGATCAGCATCAACAGCCGAGTCGATAGAGCCATGTCCGTCTGTCCGTCTGACCGTCTGTCCGTCTGTCTGTTTCTATGCGAACTAGTCTCTCAGTTTTACAGCTATCTTAATGAAATTTTGCAGAAGTCCCTCTTTCTGTTACACGCAGCACATATGTGAAAACCAGCTGGATTGGACCACTATATCATATAGCTGCCATAGGAACGATCGGTCGAAAATTAAGTTTTTGTATGAAAAAACATTTGGTTTGTCAAGATATCTTGACCAAACTCGGCATTCGTTAGTTTTACTTTACTCCTCATATATATGCAAAATCCTATTAAGATCGGACCACTACATCATATAGCTGCCATAGGAACGATCGGTCGAAAATTAAGTTTTTGTATGAAAAAACATTTTGTTTTTTAAGATATCTTGATCAAACTCGGCATTTGTTAGTTTTACTTTACTCCTCATATATATGCAAAATCCTGCTAAGATCGGACCATTATATCATATAGCTGCGATAGGATCGATCGGTCGAAAATTAAGTTTTTGTATGAAAAAAGATTTTGTTTTTCAAGATATCTTGACCAAACTCGGCATTTATTAGTTTTACTTTACTCTTCAAATATATGCAAAATCCTATTAAGATGGGACCACTATATCATATAGCTGCCATAGGAACGATCGGGTGAAAACTAGGTTTTTGATTAAAAACCTTTTTTGTTTATAAAGATATCTTGACCAAACTCGGCATTAACTATTTTCCCTGTGCTTCTTAGATACGGGCAAAGCACTATAAGCATTATGAAAAGGTTGGGTCTGCAAGGGTATTAGATCTTCGGCGTGCCGAAGATAGCCTTTCTTTCTCGTTAAATAGTATGATTGTTCAATTACGATTTGGTTCCTAAAACAATTGACTGGTTTGTGATTTGTATCAATCCTATAAGTGAGGGATTCCTCACTATGAATACTGGTCACATCTGAATCTTGCTAATCTTCTAAGGCGTTAACATGCTCTTGTGATAGGGCATCAGCAACGTTATTCTCCTTTCCTGGCTTATAAGAAATATGTGCGTTATGGTTCATCCACAAACGCTTTCCATCTTTTTAGTCTAGGGTTAGGGTTTTTCTCGGACATTGTGCTTGTTAACGGTTTGTGGTCAGTAAAAATGTTTACAATTACCGTACAGGTAATTGCGTAAATTCTGCAATGCATGGCAATTGGACGCTTATTTTGCGACAGCACGGCCCCTTAAGCCATGCCCCGAAGCGTCTTTAGTTAAATCAAAGCGATGGCTTAATTTTTTGAGGGGTTGGCACCTATTTTGCCATTTTCGCCCTTTGAGATGTCTGTAAAGGTAGACACTCTCATGCCTGCTTCATACAATGTTTTAAGGACTTTGTTAATGTCTCTAACATGATCCTCTTTTCTTGTTGAAAATATTATTATGTTGTCGACGTAAATATAACAAGTTTTCCCTATTTGCTCCCGCAAGACATCATCAATTGCCCGTTGGAATATGCTTGTGGCGTTTTTAAGACCAAAAGGAAGTCTTCAAAATTGATACTTCCCATTGTTTACCGAAAAAGCAATATTTTCTCGGTCTTTCTCCGGCAGTTCTATTTGGTGGGAACCTGATTTTAAGTCCAGAGTCGTTAAGTACTGGGCTTTCCCCTTGTTTGACAGTATTGTCGTAATAGAAGGTATAGGGTATTTGTCGTCAATAGTCTGCTGGCTTAGCTTTCGAAAATCTATTACCAGTCTTTTTTTCTTATGTCCCAACTCGTCGACACCTTTTTGTCGACTACCCCTATTGGGTTATTGTAAGGGGATCTGGACGGTCGAATTATGTCATCTGCTAGAAGTTGTTTAACCTTTGCATTGACAAAGTCTGCAACGCCAATTGGGTAAGGGTAAAGTTTTAAATAGACGGGCTCTCCATTAGTTCGTATGGTAGCTATCGTGTTAATGTTATAAGGCAGGGACTCGTTTGGGTCCGCGAAGGCCTTTGAACTTTGTTTAATCATCATTTTGTTAAAATCTTCCCTTACGATGTGCGGTACGTCCGCGTCGTCGATGTTAATAAAGTTCATATTTTGACACTTTGTATACAAAATTGATTCCGAACCGTGTTCGTGTTCGATTATGTTTTGTGTTAAGTTAATTTTGGAATTGACTTTTTTTAGTAGGTCGAGATCAAATAGATACCGTCGAAATCAAAATGAAAAAATAGGACTTTGCATTAAAAAGATGTATCAGACATTTTTGTTCGATTTTTGTATGCCCATGGAATGATTTAACGACAAACAGGTTCTCGACTGGCACGAAGTGTGTCAGCCCTGTCAATGGTTTTATGTAGTTCTAAGAAGCTCCGTGTCTATTAATAATCGAATTGTTTGACCTGCTACTGTACGCGTGATGTACGGTAGCAGGGACTTTCCCCTAAGAAAATTGCAAAATTCTGCATTGGTCAAATATTTGTCGACCGCTGCTGCCTCAGACTGTGCCTTCGTCTCATAATTTAGATCATTATGCTGCTCTTGAGTTGTGTAGTTAACCTTTTGATGGCACCGCATGAATTTGTTTTGCAAACCCTGGGTTCCTCTATGACCTGTTTGTTGTCTAGAGCGCGACAAAGAGCCTACTTCCATTGGCGCTGGGGCCTGGTTGCGTTGTTATTGTGCTGAGCCTGGTTTCTACCACCCTGACTCTTAGTGTAATGGGGATTTTTACCCTGATAACCCTGGTTGTTGTCTTTTTGCTGACCGTTGTGCGAATTTTTCTGACGAACTACTTTGAGGACCGCTTGGGTTACCTTGCCGCCATCCCTGGCGTTGGCCGTCGGGCTTTTGCGACTTGTCCTCAATATACCTGGCATAATTAGCGGCGAACATAAACCTGCGTTGCTTACTTCTCCCTCTTGGGCCAGGGCGGATGGCAGATATCGCGGTTGAGCGGGAAACACTGCCTGTTAGAGGGACTTTTTAAGCCCAGAAACGAAAGTATGCAGCGCGTCGTCTCTGAACTTTGCGTTGCGGCTACTACATTGTGGGTCATTATTGTTTAATTTGTCAGTAGCGTAAGTTTTCTATCGATATCGTCATAGTATTTTAGCAGAGGCAGGTCGCCTTCCTTCTTTGTATCCAACTGTTGCTGGATAATACCAATCGGAGTTTTGACTGCGTAAGTAAAATCTAAGCGGGCAATAATTGCGTTAAAATGTAACACCGTGCTTAATGACGCTAGTGTTGCGTCTAAAGGACCTCCAATTTTTTTACGAATAATTGCAGCCGCTTGGTAATGTCGGAAGCTACCGTCATAAGATTTAAAAATTTCGTATGCTGCAAGTGCAGCCTGTCGCCAAGAGACATAATTTTCTTGGTTGCCATCAAATTGTGGTTTACAATGTCTAAGGGTTCATTACAAATAACCACCCCTAATTTTAGCTGGTACACTACTATGTCTTGTGCATTTTGCATTCTACCGCTTTGCATTTGTTCCTTTAATGCTCTTAAATTCTCTTCAAAATTCTTCTCTTGGTGCAGTGCACCAGCAGACTCTGCCAATTGAATAAGCTGTTCGTTATTCATATTGTTCACTGTTTGTTGTTTTTGGTTTTTCGATAAATTTTCCCTGTAACTCGGCAACAATTCTTCGTCACTATCACTATCTGTACTAACTTTATTTCTATACATTAATTCTTGAGTAAGGACAACCGAGCTTTTACATATGTTTTTATACACTGAAACCATTAAAAATGGGTAAAAAGGGTATATTGTATTTGTGCAAAATGCAAATGTATGACACAGGCAGAAGGAAGCATCTCCGACCCCATAAAGTATATATATTCTTGATCAGCACCAATAGCCGAGTCGATTTGCCATGTCCGTCTGTCTGTCCGTCCGTCCGTATGTATGGACGCAAGGATCTCAAAACCTATAAGAGCTAGAGATTTGAAATTGTAGATGTAGATGCTTCTAGTTCCTGCGCAGATCGATTCATGCGCGTCTGCTTCGCATTCTATCGCATTCTAACAGCATTTTAGTTGGTTTTTTTCTCGCTAATAATTAGCATTGCAGCACCTTCTCTGGCACGACCCGTTGGGTGATCCGCTCTGTAGCAAACATACCCCTCCATGGCTAATTACAGGCCGGTGTGTAGGTGGGTTTCTGAAATGTACCTGTTGACAGCCAACCTTTCTAATGCGAAGCGCGTCTCTATCATTAGGAGCCTATTTAAGGTCTACATACCAGTAGTTGCGACTTGACGAATTGTTGGTGGGGTTGGCACTGGCGTCAACGTGACCGTGGGCTGCAAAGGCACCTTCTGTCCTCCTTGAGACAAAAGTGCGTGACTTGGACCCTGTTCTCAGTGTGCTTGCGAATAATGGCTCTTGCGCGTAGTTCCTTAGTGCACCTTGGACTCGTAGTTATCTGGGCCAACTGCCTGGCCAAGGGTCTGTTCCATTGCGAGAATATTGTTAACTCCAGGAACTTTTATGGGCTCAGGCCCAGGCTTGGGGACCTTTTGTGCAGCGTGAGATTCGGCTAAAACTAGCGGAGCTTCGTCGGCAGGTTCCATTACGTCGTCTTTGGTGACAGAGGCTCCTTCCTGGGGCGCAAGTGGAGCATATCTGTTGCCATTTGCCGTGGAGGCGAGCAGTGAGAGCAGTGAAGCTTTCACCTGCATTGCTGAGTTTTCAATTTTGCGGGTACTTTCCCTTTTTTGACGGACTCGGCCAATAGCGTCGCCCCTCGCCGTTAATATGGGCCAACCTTTTGCCAGCTGGACAGCGCTTCCTGAAAGGCTGGTGAATTACCGTCCCTCCTTGGAGGGTGCAGAGCAGAGTTTTGGCTGCTATGAGCCCTGCAAGATGCAGCTGCCAGGGAAGAGCCCTGAGTGCCATATGTAACGGATGGGCTGGAAAGCCGGTGCGTGTTCAAATGTTATTATACCAGTGGAAGCTGAGGTCCTGCAGCTGGACGAGGTGAATAATGGAAATAGAAAACAGAATGCAATTAACTCAAGCCACAACTTGTGTGGGATGTTAATATAAACTATGCCAACTTTGGTAACAATAACGCTTAAGAATGATTTTATTGGTATGTTTGATTTCTTATTCTAGCGTTTAGCATAAATCTGCTTCTTAGCAAGAGCGTATTATAAAGCCATATACTTTTCTGTCACCCAAGCTTCTACTGCTATTACTGCAAAAACTAACTTCGTCTTCCGATATAGTTTCTATTCTTTATGAGACTGTCAGAGGTTTTATTTCTCAGAATTCAAATCTTTTAATAGGTAGCACTTGCTTCGATTCGGATATAATAACGTTTTCAGAAACATGGTAAAATTTAACCATATGTGACTGGAAGTTTTTTTGAACAATTTCATTGTGTATAAAAATGATCGGCCGACTCGAGGTGGTGGGGTATAAAATAATATATATAATAATCTTTACAAATTGCATGCTAGACCATTTGTTGTTTCGAATCAATTAAGTTTCTAATCTTTTGAATAGAACACTTAATATTGTATTTTCAGCGATTACCTTATTGCTCATGTGTCCAGGCCCCCTGCTTTATCTGTTCATGAAGATATATATCTTCCTATTTTAGAAATGGCAATGTTCAATTGCCGTTCTCTTATAACTTATTCGTCAGCTACTAATTCGCCCGGCTTTCGCAAAGGAAACTTTTCCTTGCTTAATCAACCATTTTATGCAACGTCATTATTTTTGATACCCTTGCAGAGGGTATTATAATTTTGTCGTGAAATGTGTAACGCATAGATGAATATGCGAACTAGTCTCTCAGTTTTAAAGCTATCTTAATGAAATTTTGCAGAAGTCCCTCTTTCTGTTGCACGCAGCACATATGTCAAAACCAGCTGGATCTGACGACTATATCATATATCTGCCATCGGTCGAAAATTAAGTTTTTGTATGAAAAAACATTTTGTTTAGCAAGATATCTTGACCAAACTCGGAATTTATTAGTTTTACTATACTACTCATATATATGCAAAATCCTATTAAGATCGGACTACTATATCATATAGCTGCCATAGGAACGATCAGTCGAAAACTAGGCTTTTGATTAAAAACCTTGTCTGTTTATCAAGATATCTTGACCAAACTCGACATTAACTATTTTTCCTGTGCTTCTTAGATACGGGCAAAGCACTATAAGCATTATGATAAGGTTGGGTCTGCAAGGGTATTAGATATTCGGCGTGCCGAAGATAGCCTTTCTTTCTCGTTTTTATATGACTCGGTTGATATTATTTTTTATTTTAATGTATATTTATTTTATTGTTAACAAGATCACTACTAGCTAATATGCCAGCCTAAGCTAGTTATATAGGGGGAACAAATTTAAGAAGAGTTACTACCAATTAGGCTAAGGTGTATAAGGCTATAAAGTAAAAAGTTTTGTTTTCATATTTTGTATTTAAAGAAATCCAGTGGATGGCGCAAATACCAAGGAGCATTACCTATCCTTCTAAGAATTTTGCTCTGCGCTACTCTTATTTTGCAGTGCATAGTGCATAGGTCCATATAGGAGTCAGTATTGATTTGTAAATCTTTACTTTGTTTGTAAGAGAAACATTGTTTTTCGCAGAAAGGAGCCACGTTATCTTTGTAGCTTAAGACTAAACTGTTTGTTACCGCTGGAGAGGACTCTCTTTTGATATTCCATTCTAAGGCCCATGTTTTGAAGCAAGGTGTACTTGTATCGCCTCTATGGCAGTGCCTATCATCTGTATACATGGCAATAAGGACAACCTCCCTGTCCACTGCTGTAACCAAGCTCGCTGTTGGCATGTCAGCTGTGCATGTTGTGTAGAGAGTTCAACATTACCTCCGGCAGAATAAATGGGTTGGAGAGCAAAGACATTTGACATGGGGCTGCCAGCGATTCTTAACCTTTTTTTCTGCATTCGGATGTGAGCTTAATTGGCTTAAGCCGGCTCTCCAGACTATTTTCGAAGGTTTCGGCTTCCTGCTGACTAGCACCAGCCACCTTGCTTGTCTCTTAAAGCGGCTTGCCAGTTTCCAGAGCAAATAGCTTGTGGATGCATTTGTTCGTGCGTCGTCCAGAAGTCGATCAATTTGTGACGGCTTGCATCTATTTAGGACCTTTTGTAGACGGTTGGCAAGCGTTTTATAGATTTAATGAACACGTTCATCCCCCGTTCTGGCATATTCCCTTCTGACTCTTCTTTTTAAGCAAAGCTGAGCACTAACATTGAGGAGTGAGAGCCGAAACAAATAGTAGAATACCAAAAAAACAAAATCATTGAGCAAACAAAGGGATTACGTTGCTTGGCGAGAAGTGGATATATTCGCATATTTTATAGCTCTAAAATTAGTGGTATTATTGGCATACTCGATTTTACCTACGCAGATAACCTATACATCTATACAATAGATTCTGCTAAATCTTGGCACTCTAAGACATGGTAACTTATTACTATTTGAATATTACGAAAAAATTGAAAAGAATTAGTCTCTTCTCACCAACAACTCATTTATAAGACATCATGCAGTTGGTGCAAAAAAAACATTCCCAGTTGTAGTTAATGACGCACTCCACTGATTTGTCTCCGGTCTTAAGAAATATCCTAAGTCGGTTGTAGCCTCGGGTTAGCAGCAAGATAAAGTCAGCAACGAATCACACAATGTGCTAAAAACTTTGCAAGAGTTTATAATAGATACCGGCGCCTGAAAAAGTTATATAATACCGTTATCCGAAGGGTACACCTAGTACTGGTTGATAAGCCACTTGCAGTCAAATCTATCCATGAGGGTACTATCAGGTAAAAATGTCTAGTCTATTTAAATATTGTTAAATTATACATTTTCATTCTGACAACCTTATGCGACTTCGAATGCATAAATGCCTTGACCTGCTCATGCAGGTAAACGCTAACATTGAACTAATAAATTCTATTATCAAATTTGACTCAAAGCCAACTCAAATCGTGAAATGCATAAACGTAAATTTTATATAAATCGACGATGCGGACGTACCCCATACCATGAAAGCATCCTTCCTGACAAGTACCCCATACCTTCAATTTCGACAATCCTGTCAAGCATGGTTAAGTTCAATTTGATACATGGGGCTTAAATCAGGCTATCATTAAATTAAAATCGCTTAGAGACAACGGGGAAAAACCACCTTCTCAATAAAGTATATTTCAAAGGTCAAAACACGTTGTTCTGAGAGAACATTGGTTGGGTCCTAAGGAAGCTGTACGACGCTGGTGTGTGTGTATATGCCTTAAAACAACACCCTATATACAAATATAAAGTATGCGGAACTTTGTTGCATACAATAACAATTATACATTAAACAAGCCCAGAGCCAGTTTATGCATTGCCTCCGGCTCGTTTTACGCAGCGCGGCTCACTAGCCTTCTAGCTGACCGTTCATGTTTACGCTGCATATCCCACGCTCCGTCAGAGCGCATTTCTTGAGCAACATATATATGCTCACTAACACAAGAATATAAAAGCAACACACTCTCCATCTCTTTGTAGCTATTAACCAATAACACCATAAGAACACATATGTATCTATAGGCTAAGCATAAGCCCATTGAGTAATAAAGAGAAAGAGCAGGCGTTTGGATGAAAAGCTCTTTTTAGAAATACTTCCTGAGCGATAACGAGGTTGCAAACAAAAATTGCAAACACAACACCCGGCTGTCTGCAGCTACTTCTGCCGATGCCCACAATTCAATGACAAATTCAAGACATTTTCCATAAGAACCAACAACAACCATAATCAAAATAAACGACTCGACAATGAAAAAAGCATGCCACAAATTCTGTCCTTGCTATCCCTCTTTATTTGAGGCTACAGTCTATGATCTTAGCTTCTGTACCCTTCTAACTCATTGTTGTGGTTTCTAAGCACTGCTAAGCCTATAATTCGCAAAGTCATGTCTTCTTCTTCTTCTCCACTCGCTTTCAAATTACAAGCAGATCGGCAAATTTTTATCATTTTTCGACCAGCAAGGCACCTTTTCTCAAGTAGGGTATTTTAACTATTCAAAAGCAATGAAACCAAATAACACAAACCATCTTATACATGTATATTTATTTAATATCTATAAAATATATAACTTTGTATTTAGTGTACAACTATTAGTAGTCAATAATAATTGTTTTCTTTATAAATTATATACCATTCTTATACAAAAGAGTAACAATAACTCGACCCGCCTAATAGTTTTTGTATATGTGTTTCATCTTACACATATTGGTGCAAAACTGCATATCCTATCATATCATGTCTGCCAAGCCAAGGGAAGTCTATGAATTTAAGAAGATTGCAACGTTCTGTTGCGCATGTGACGTCACAGTCCTTGGCTTTTTATCATTTCGTATTTGAAATGATTACATATGTCATTCAATTATATACTATAAAGAACCCTATTCATGAACTATTTTAATGTACCTAAGAAAGGTAGAAATATATACTAAACATCAGAAGAAATAAAATTCTATTAACTGCGACGTAATAATATATGATGTTGGGCGCCGTGCACGTAACCCTTTGCTGGCATTCAAATTTTCTACCTACTTGCGCCGAGACTCGGCTCTGCCACAACAACATTATTAGCGCTGCTTTGTAGGAACGACAACGAAACCCGCAAAGAACAAAGTGGCATTATTTGTCCCTTTTCTTTGCATTAAGTTTCCTATGTCCTCATTATGGCTCACAAACCTCTCGTTGATCAAAACGGGGGATGAAGAACAAATTGGGTTTCGTGCGCACTGTTGTTGTTTTGCACGTGATTTGTTGTTTCTTCCTATGGTAAATGAGCTTTTTTTTGGGTTTGATTTTCCGTTTTTTTAAAACGGTAAAAAAAGCTCAGAGTATCAGTTCAGCTCTATCTCTTTATTACTCAATGGCATAACCCCTTAATTATTGAATAAAAGCATTCTCATGCAATAACCTAACCAGCACAGACGTGCTAAAATATTTTATATCTAATACTGTAATAGTAAATATATTACATGGCGACCGTGACATGGTCAGTAGAACATCTGGAACAAGTAAAAGGTTCTAGTCGGGAGCTCCCGACTTGGGGATACCCTGAACCCTCTTCTTCCAACATCAAATGCATATATATATTCTATTTTAAAAGCTATATGTATGTCAAGTTTGGTGACTCTCGCTCTTGTTATTTACCAAAATTGGCCAAAAAACAGGATATCGATATCGATTTTATCGATTGCTTGAAAACGGAGTAAGTTATCGATTATCGGAAACAAAATCGATCTGCGCTGGCCCTAGGAGCACCTACATCTAAATTTCAAGTCTCTAGCTCTTATAGGTTCTGAGATCCTTGCGTTCATACATACGGACGGGCGGACGGACAGACAGACGGACATGGCTAGATCGACTCGGCTATTGATGCTGATCAAGAATATATATACTTTATGGGGTTGGAGAAGCTTCCTTCTGCCTGTTACATACATTTGGATTTTGCACAAATACAAATTACCCTTATACCCATTTTTAATGGGTGCAGGGTATAAAAATTGTACGACACATTAGAGAGGAGATCACTGCGTTGATCGAAGTATGATTATTATATATTAATATACACAAACGAAAAGGCCTTCTGCCAAAATATAATATAAACGAGAAAGAAAGGCTATCTTCGGCACGCCGAGGATCTAATACCCTTGCAGACCCCACCTTTTCATAATGCTTATAGTGCTTTGCGCGTATCTAAGTAGCACAGGGAAAATAGTTAATGCCGAGTTTGGTCAAGACATCTTGATAAACAAAAAAATATTTTAATCAAAAACCTAGTTTTCGACCGATCGTTCTATGGCAGATATATGATATAGTAATCCAATCTTAATAGGATTTTGCATAAATATAAGGAGCTTAGTATAAATAATAATTGCCGAGTTTGGTCGGGATATCTTGAAAAACAAAGCTTTTTTATACAAAAACTTAATTTTCGACCGATCGTTCCTATGGCAGCTATATAATATAGTAGTCCGATCTTAATAGGATATTGCATATATATGAGGAGCTTAGTAAAACTAAAAAATGCCGAGTTTGGTCAAGGTATCTTGAAAAACAAAATGCTTTTTCATACAAAAACTTAATTTTCGACCGATTATTCCTATGGCAGCTATATGATATAATGGTCCGATCTTAATAGGATTTTGCATAAATATAAGGAGCTTAGTATAAATAATAATTGCCGAGTTTGGTCAAGATATCTTGATAAACAAAATGTTTTTTCATACAAAAACTTAATTTTCGACCGATTATTCCTATGGCAGCTATATGATATAATGGTCCGATCTTAATAGGATTTTGCATATATATGAGGAGCATAGTAAAACTAATAAATGGCGAGTTTGGTTAAGATATCTTAAAAAACAAAATGTTTTTTCATGAAAAACTTAATTTTCGACCGATCGTTCCTATGGCAGCTATATGATATAGTGGTCCGATCTTAATAGTATTTCGCATATATATGAGGAATAAAGTAAAACTAATAAATTCCGAGTTTGGTCAAGGTATCTTGACAAACAAAATGCTCTTTTTCGTACAAAAACTTAATTTTCGACCGATCATTCCTATGGCAGCTATATGATATAATGGTCCGATCTTAATAGGATTTTGCATATATATGAGGAGCATAGTAAAACTAATAAATGCCGAGTTTGGTCAAGATATCTTGATATACAAAACGTGTTTTCATACAACTTAATTTTCGACCGATCGTTCCTATGACAGCTATATGATATAGTGGTCCGATCTTGATAGGATTTTGCATATATAGAAGGAATAAAGGAAAACTAATAAATGCCGAGTTTGGTCAAGGTATCTTAAAAACAAAATGCTTTTTCATACTAAAACTTAATTTTCGACCGATCGTTCCTATGACAGCTATATGAGATAGTGGTTCGATCTTAATAGGATTTGGCATATATATGAGGAGTAAAGTAAAACTACGAAATGCCAAGTTTGGTCAAGATATCTTGATAAACAAAATGTTTTTTCATACAACAACTTAATTTTTGTCCGATTGTTCCTATGGCAGCTATATGATATATTGGTCCGATCTTAATAGGAGTTTGCATATATATGAGGAACACAGCAAAGCTAGTAAATGCCGAGTTTGGTCAAGATATCTTGAAAAACAAAATGTTTTTTCATACAAAAACTTAATTTTCGACCGATCGTTCCTATGACAGCTATATGAGATAGTGGTTCGATCTTAATAGGATTTGGCATATATATGAGGAGCATAGAAAAACTAATAAATGCCGAGTTTGGTCAAGATATCTTGATAAACAAAATGTTTCTTCATACAAAAACTTAATTTTCGACCGATCGTTCCTATGACAGCTATATGATATAGTGATCCGATCTTAATAGCATTTTGCATATATATGAACAGCTTAGTAAAACTAATAAATTCCGAGTTTGGTCAAGATATTTTAATAAACAAAATGTTTTTTCATACAAAAACTTAATTTTCGACCGATCGTTCCTATGGCAGCTATATGATATAGTGGTCCGATCTTAAGAGCATTTTGCATATATATGAGGAGTAAAGTAAAACTAATAAATGCCGAGTTTGGTCAAGATATTTTGAAAAACAAAATGTTTTTATATACAAAAACTTAATTTTCGACCGATCGTTCCTATGGCAGCTGTATGATATAGTGGTCCGATCCAGCTGGTTTTCACATATATGTAGTTTCTTTATTACTATAGAATTACAAAGTTTCTTATTATAATTTGTTTCAAAGTGGTTAACTTTTACAAATATGTTTAATATTATAAGATGATTGATTAATATTATTTTATAGTTATTATGGGATGATTTTAGTTATAATTAAAACTTTAACTCTTCGACGGACGACGAGCTCTTCAGTCAACTCCCAAATGCAAAGTGTCCGCTTTTTCTTTTCGCGTTGCGCAGCCTGCTCTTTGACGCAAAACTGCAAAGCTACAAATGAGCGAAGAGAGAGCGATCAGAAACAACGACCGCTGCGCGTTGTTCTCTGTTGCTCGCCTTCTAGGGTTCCCACATTCGGCCCTCCTGACACGTCCTTCGACCAGAAGGAATCCCACATCTTCATATACTCTGAAACTGTTGTCGTGTTACACGGTCCTTCTCCACTGCCTAGTTTCTCAACTTCATATCTACCATGATTCTTAACGTCCACCATCTTATATGGCCCCAAAAATTTTCCCTTTAATTTTAATCCCGTACCATACTGAGTGCGCTTTATAGCTACTAAATCGTTTATTTTGTACTGAATATCCTTTTTCCTTTTTAGATCAAATTGCCTTCTATTTTCATCTTGCAGCTTTTGGATATTTTCCCGCGCCTGCTCACGCGTTGCCCTTCGTTCGTCTTCCAACTCATCGATCAAACTTTCTTTCACTAGTTTATTTAACTCTAGATCGTCTGGTATACGCATTTCCAGACCTGTTAGAATATTGAAAGGGGATACTTTTGTGCTCCTTGGCGCAGTCCGGTTGATCACTTGTTGAACTCTTCCCAAATGTTTATGCCAACTGCCAGGACTATCATGGCTTAACTTAGAAAGCATTGGCACGACTATTTTATGCATTCGCTCTACCTGACCATTTCCTCGCGGTACTCCGGTAGCTATAATCAGATGCGCTATGCTTTGTTTCTTGCAATAGTCTTTAAAAAGATGTGACGTAAATGCAGTACCTCTATCAGAAACGATTCGCTCTGGATTTCCAAACAGGACAGATTGCCTTTCTAAGCAATTTAAAACTTCATCAACACCAGTGCTGCGGGTGGGGTACAACCACACAAATTTGGAGAACCCATCTACCACCACTAGGATGTGGTTATAGCGTTTGCTGGTTAGCTCCATTGGCCCTACGTGATCGATATGATAAGTACACAATGGTCTGTCTCCCTTATCTATCGGAGTCAGAAATCCTTCCTTTTTCCCAGTTTTAGCGCCAGTTTTTCCCAGTTTTTCATAATAATGCACTCTATGCAACTATCTACAGTTCGGGCCACCTTCTCCTTTAGTTTTGGTATAAAATAGTTTTTCTCCACGAGATCCTGAGTCTTTTTAGCGGAAAAATGACCCTGCTTGTGTGCAATACGAATGATTTCCGTTTCCATTTGACACGGCACAACAATTAACTCCCGATTCGGGTCTTTATACAAGATTTTGTTTTCAATGTAGAAATCTTCATACCCCTTTTCCTCAACAATTTGGCGAATTATCTTTGTCCATTCATCCCCCAACTGTGCTTCTCTCAAACGATGTACTAAGCTATCGGTCAACACATAGCAGAAAACACGGCTCAAGGCGTCAACATGACGCATTTTGGAACCCGAACGATGCTCAATTTCATAGTCGAAGTCTTGCAAGTACATTGCCCATCTGGCTACACGCAAAGGCACTTCTTTTTTCCTCAATTTTAAACTTTATTCCTAATACGTACACACGCCATTTTATTAGAGCAGACATGACGGCAAGGACTTCTAATTCGTATGAATCGTACTTTTCTTCAGCTGCATTTGTCTTACGGCTCATATACTGAACAGGATGAAACAAACAGTCTTCTGGGTCTTTCTGCAACAATACTCCACCAAAACCAAACTTGCTAGCATCCGTGTGAATTTCCGTTTGTAACTTAGGACCTTAGGTCCACTGGTCAAAGCTGCTTTCAATTGCTCAAATGCGACATGCTGCAAATCTTTAAATTCAAACATTGCATCCTTTCGCAAAATGTCGGACAACGGTTTTGCAATTACTGCGTACCCCTCTACAAACCTACGAAAATAGGATGTCAGCCCCAAAAATCGCTGAATATCCTTTTTATCCCGGGGTATCGGAAAATTTGCAACAGCCTGGGTCTTTTCCTTGCTCGGAGTTATAGTGCCCTTTTGCACTATATACCCTAAGAAGCTAACTTTCCCTTGCAACAGTTGACACTTCGACCAATTTATGCGTAGACCATTCTTTCCTGCAACCTGCAACACTCTTTTAAGCTTCACCAGGCCCTCTTCGACATTGCTGCTCGGAATTATGACGTCGTCCATATAAACGACCGCATCATTATTTTGGATTAATTCTCGCATAACTGCCATTATGAATCTAGTAAACACTGCTGGAGAGTTTGAAATTCCGAAAGGCACGTATAAAAATTCATACTGCCCATTTTGAGTCACAAATGAAGTATATTTTTGCGAGCCTGTTTCAACTGGTACATGGAAAAATCCATTTGTCAAATCTAGTGTAGTGAAAATTGACGCACCTTGCAGCTTCTCAATTACAGTATCCATTTGAGGCATAGGAAAATTATCACGAATCACCTTTTCGTTTAGCTTACGGTAGTCGCAGCACAAACGCTTTTTGCCATTCTTTTTGGCCACTAAAACAACTGGTGAGGCGTACTCTGACATACTGGGCTTGATCATTTTCTCCGCTAGCCATTCTTTCACTTGCTTATCAACAATTTTCTGATCACACACGGCTATACGTCTCGGATGCTGAAATACTGGCAGCTCGTCTGTTAAAATAATCTTCATCTCAATTGGAGATCTTGGATTTCTGGTTGGTTTGTACGAATGTACTAGTTGCTTAACCTCTTTTTGTTGCAACTTACTCAAATGGGAAAAATCTAATTCGATCGTAACCGCCTCTTGGTCCACAGCTAACATGCACATACTTTCAAACTCATGAAACAGTTCAAAACAAGAACTATTGTCAGCGCTGATCATTTTATTTTCTACATCAACTTTCGGTTTTAATAAAGTCCCCTTTTTAGTCACTTGCAAGTCAACATAATCCAAAATGGTTCTGCCAAGAATTGCTTCGAAACTTATATCCTCATCTGGTACGACATGAAATTCGATTTCCATTTGAATGTAATCAATCTTGACGGGTATTATAAAGCTTCCATACGTCAGAATTTGGCTGTCAGCTATACCCGTTAGAGTCTTAGAACATCCTGTTAACTGTCTGATTCCTAACTTCCGATACACACACCTACGCATAAGACACAGGTCCGCTCCGGTATCCACTAAACCTTTGCAAATCACTGCGCCACAAACGACATCTTTTAATTCTAAGCCAGAAGAAGTGAACGTGCTTAATGACTTTAACGTCCACTTTTCGTCTCGGACAACATTCGTCGATTTTTCTTGTTTATATTGGCTCTCACCATTACACTGCACGGCACGGTGTCCTGGCTTACCACATTTAAAACAAGAAAAAGTATTTTTGGGACAGTCCTTTATTACATGTGAGTCGGCGCCACATTTAAAACATTTACGGCTTTTGTTTGCTTGAAAGTATTGACCCACGGTAGGTTCTCTTTTTGCAATTGTCGATCCAGGTTTACTGGGCGGTGGGCAAGAACCACGAACTTTCTGATAGGTTTCTATCTGAGCTTTCAACTGTTTGATTGTTCTTGCTTGATACAATAGCGACTTGTTAGTTTTAGAATCCGGTATGCCTTCTATAAAATAGTCAATCAAACTCTCATCCTCGAGATCGATAGATTTTGCTATTTCCATCAACGCATATAAAAATTCTAACAATGTCTCGCCCTTTTTCTGCTGTCGCTTTCCCAAACGTCTATGAACTTCTGCTGATGACAACCTTACCTCAAATTCATTTTTCAATGCGTTCTTTAGCGCTTCCCAGTTATTAATACCCCGCTGACTACGAATAAATGATTTAGCGGCACCCTCAAGCAACTGTTTGGCATAGATAAATAACTGTAAGTCGCTCCACTGTACTGTTATAGCGCATTCTTCTAGCTCACTCACCCACTGTTCAATATCTCTCGAACTCGACCCAACAAATTTGTATACGCTACCCTCAACATCTTTCAGCGTAAACCACGACCTAGCTCTTTCAGGACTCTGCATCAAAGGTGCTGTATTAACCGACGTATCATCACCTGATCCCTCTTCTTCTATTTCCATGTCATAATGTTCCAATAGTCTTGCTTGCAGTTCAGCTTTGCGTCCTGCAGTACTCAATTGCAAATCTGTTAATTTTTCGCGTAATTGATCGACACGAAGACTTAGAATCTCGTTTCTCTCCATTTTACAAAATGGTTACTCGGTTACTTAGATTTTAGGTTTTCAAATTATTCTTATTTACTATTTTCAGATTTGATATTCTTACATGTAAATTTTCAGCACAACAGCTTCAGTTTGTCCTATGTTAATTAGTAATAACAGCGGCTGCTCTCTTTTGTAGCTTAAGTTTAACAGCCTCGACGGTCACTCTCTTTTGTATCTTGAGTTTAACAGCGCTAAGGGCCGTTTATTTTTTAATTTGTTCTCAGCTGTTATCAAAATGTTAAAGCTATGTTAACGAATAATGTCGATGAACATAAAACAATTGTGCCAACAAATAATTTTAATTTTCTTCCGTGTTTCGTGTCACCGTCCGTGACTAAATTTCTTAGTTAATAATGTACGATCTGTCTTCGCAAGATACACCACTTGCTAAGGTCAGCACAAATAGTAATATTTTATTTTGCAGCGATGCTGCAGCTCACCAAACGATTTAAACGTTTCTCAACACTCCCACGAAGGACTCCGTCGCTACGTACTGGATCATCTGCCTGCGTAACTGTTAATACCAACTCTGCTCCAGCCTTCTATTACGCTCGACCACCTTGCCAGCGTACCAAGAAATTGCTGCTGTCTATTTCACGCCTTAGCCAACTTGCCTGCGTTCCTCATAGATGCCAGCTGCTTTGATCGTTTTTGGTTTCCCTTACGCACCGGCTCATCTGCCTGCGTAACAGCAAAACGCCAACTCTTCTCCAGCCTTCTATTACTTTTCTCTTCTCTCTTCTCGTTCTTTCTGTCTGCTTCACTTTTGGCGATGCATACACACAAAGTCCGGATTTCACCAGAAATTTATTTTTTGGAATAACGTTTCACTGAGTGTCTGTTGCTATCTCGCTCACACTTTACTTTGCACTTCTCTCTTCTCGTTCTTTCTGTCTGCTTCACTTTTGGCGATGCATACACACAAAGTCCGGATTTCACCAGAAATGTATTTTTTGGAATAACTTTTACTGAGCGTCTGTTGCTATCCCGCTCACACTTTACTTTGCACTTCTCTCTTCTCCAACTTTACGCGTCTTTTATATCGACCTTTACGATGATGTTTTTCCTTTAAAATTCACTCACTTTGTCTAATTGTTTTAATTGTAACTTGGATACTTCCCGGACGAGCCCCCAATTTGTAGTTTCTTTATTACTATAGAATTACAAAGTTTCTTATTATAATTTGTTTCAAAGTGGTTAACTTTTACAAATATGTTTAATATTATAAGATGATTGATTAATATTATTTTATAGTTATTATGGGATGATTTTAGTTATAATTAAAACTTTAACTCTTCGACGGACGACGAGCTCTTCAGTCAACTCCCAAATGCAAAGTGTCCGCTTTTTCTTTTCGCGTTGCGCAGCCTGCTCTTTGACGCAAAACTTCAAAGCTACAAATGAGCGAAGAGAGAGCGATCAGAAACAACGACCGCTGCGCGTTGTTCTCTGTTGCTCGCCTTCTAGGGTTCCCACATATATGCTGCGTGGAACAGAAAGAGGGACTTCTGCAAAGTTTCATTAAGATAGCTTTAAAACTAAGAGACTAGTTCGCATAGAAACAGACAGACGGACTGACGGTTAGGCGGACAGACGGTCAGGCGGATAGACGGTCAGACGGACAGACGGACATGGCTCTATCGACTCGGCTGTTGATGCTGATTAAGAATATATATATCTTATGGGGTCGGAGATGTCTCCTACTATGCGTTACACATTTCACGACAAAATTATAATACCCTCTGCAAGGGTATAAAAAGGTTTCTAATCAAAAACCTAGTTTTCGACCGATCGTTTCTATGGCAGATATATGATATAGTAATCCGATCTTAATAGAATTTAGCATATATATGAGTAGTATTGTAAAATTAATAAATGCCGAGTTTGGCTAAGATATCTTAAAAAACAAAATGTTTTTTCATGAAAAACTTAATTTTCGACCGATCGTTCCTATGGCAGCTATATGATATAGTGGTCCGATCTTAAAAGGATTTCGCATATTTATGAGGAATAAAGTAAAACTAATAAATTCCGAGTTTGGTCAAGGTATCTTGAAAAACAAAATGCTCTTTTTCTTACAAAAACTTAATTTTCGACCGATCGTTCCTATGGCAGCTATTTGATATAATGGTCCGATCTTAATAAGATTTTGCATATATATGAGGAGCATAGTAAAACTAATAAATGCCGAGTTTGGTCAAGATATCTTGATATACAAAACGTGTTTTCATACAACTTAATTTTCGACCGATCGTTCCTATGGCAGCTATATGATATAGTGGTCCGATCTTAAGAGCATTTTACATATATATGAAGAGTAAAGTAAAACTATTAAATAAAATATACTAATAATTGCCGAGTTTGGTCAAGATATCTTGATAAACAAAATGTTTTTTCATACAAAAACTTAATTTTCGACCGATCGTTCCTATGGCGGCTATATGATATAGTGTACCGATCTTAATAGGATTTTGCATATATATGAGCAGTTTGGTAAAACTAATAAATTCGGAGTTTGGTCCAGATATTTTAATAAACAAAATGTTTTTTCATACAAAAACTTAATTTTCGACCGGTTGTTCCTATGGCAGCTATATGATATAGTGGTCCGATCTTAATAGGATTTCGCATATATATGAGGAATAAAGTAAAACTAATAAATTCCGAGTTTGGTCAAGGTATCTTGAAAAACAAAATGCTCTTTTTCTTACAAAAACTTAATTTTCGACCGATCGTTCCTATGGCAGCTATTTGATATAATGGTCCGATCTTAATAAGATTTTGCATATATATGAGGAGCATAGTAAAACTAATAAATGCCGAGTTTGGTCAAGATATCTTGATATACAAAACGTGTTTTCATACAACTTAATTTTCGACCGATCGTTCCTATGACAGCTATATGATATAGTGGTCCGATCTTGATAGGATTTTGCATATATAGAAGGAATAAAGGAAAACTGATAAATGCCGAGTTGGGTCAAGGTATCTTAAAAACAAAATGCTTTTTCATACAAAAACTTAATTTTCGACCGATCGTTCCTATGTCAGCTATATGATATATTGGTCCAATCTTAATAGGAGTTTGCATATATATGAGGAACAAAGCAAAGCTAGTAAATGCCGAGTTTGGTCAACATGTCTTAAAAAACAAAATGTTTTTTCATACAAAAACTTAATTTTCGACCGATCGTTCCTATGGCAGCTATATGATATAGTGTACCGATCTTAATAGGATATTGCATATATATGAGCAGTTTAGTAAAACTAATAAATTCCGAGTTTGGTCAAGATATTTTAATAAACAAAATGTTTTTCATACAAAATCTTAATTTTCGACCGATCGTTCCTATGGCAGCTATATGATATAGTGGTCCGATCTTAATAGAATTTAGCATATATATGAGTAGTATTGTAAAATTAATAAATGCCGAGTTTGGCTAAGATATCTTAAAAAACAAAATGTTTTTTCATGAAAAACTTAATTTTCGACCGATCGTTCCTATGGCAGCTATATGATATAGTGGTCCGATCTTAATAGGATTTCGCATATATATGAGGAATAAAGTAAAACTAATAAATTCCGAGTTTGGTCAAGGTATCTTGAAAAACAAAATGCTCTTTTTCTTACAAAAACTTAATTTTCGACCGATCCTTCCTATGGCAGCTATTTGATATAATGGTCCGATCTTAATAAGATTTTGCATATATATGAGGAGCATAGTAAAACTAATAAATGCCGAGTTTGGTCAAGATATCTTGATATACAAAACGTGTTTTCATACAACTTAATTTTCGACCGATCGTTCCTATGACAGCTATATGATATAGTGGTCCGATCTTGATAGGATTTTGCATATATAGAAGGAATAAAGGAAAACTAATAAATGCCGAGTTGGGTCAAGGTATCTTAAAAACAAAATGCTTTTTCATACAAAAACTTAATTTTCGACCGATCGTTCCTATGACAGCTATATGATATATTGGTCCAATCTTAATAGGAGTTTGCATATATATGAGGAACAAAGCAAAGCTAGTAAATGCCGAGTTTGGTCAACATGTCTTAAAAAACAAAATGTTTTTTCATACAAAAACTTAATTTTCTACCGATCGTTCCTATGGCAGCTATATGATATAGTGTACCGATCTTAATAGGATATTGCATATATATGAGCAGTTTAGTAAAACTAATAAATTCCGAGTTTGGTCAAGATATTTTAATAAACAAAATGTTTTTCATACAAAAACTTAATTTTCGACCGATCGTTCCTATGGCAGCTATATGATATAGTGGTCCGATCTTAATAGAATTTAGCATATATATGAGTAGTATTGTAAAATTAATAAATGCCGAGTTTGGCTAAGATATCTTAAAAAACAAAATGTTTTTTCATGAAAAACTTAATTTTCGACCGATCGTTCCTATGGCAGCTATATGATATAGTGGTCCGATCTTAATAGGATTTCCCATATATATGAGGAATAAAGTAAAACTAATAATTTCCGAGTTTGGTCAAGGTATCTTAAAAACAAAATGCTTTTTCATACAAAAACTTAATTTTCGGCCCATCGTTCCTATGGCAGCTATATGATATATTGGTCCAATCTTAATAGGATATTGCATATATATGAGGAACAAAGCAAAGCTAGTAAATGCCGAGTTTGGTCAACATGTCTTAAAAAACAAAATGTTTTTTCATACAAAAACTTAATTTTCGACCGATCGTTCCTATGGCAGCTATATGATATAGTGTACCGATCTTAATAGGATATTGCATATATATGAGCAGTTTAGTAAAACTAATAAATTCCGAGTTTGGTCAAGATATTTTAATAAACAAAATGTTTATTCATACAAAAACTTAATTTTCGACCGATCGTTCCTATGGCAGCTATATGATATAGTGGTCCGATCTTAACAGCATTTTGCATATATATGAGGAGTAAAGTAAAACTAATAAACGCCGAGTTTGGTCAAGATATTTTGAAAAACAAAATGTTTTTTCATACAAAAACTTAAATTTCTACCGATCGTTCATATGGCAGCTATATGATATAGTGGTCCGATTTTAAGAGCATTTAACATATATATGAAGAGTAAAGTAAAACTATTAAATAAAATAAACTAATAATTGCCGAGTTTGGTCAAGATATCTTGATAAACAAAATATTTTTTCATACAAAAACTTACTTTTCGACCGATCGTTCCTATGGCAGCTATATGATTTAGTGGTCCGATCTTAATAGCATTTTGCATGTATGTGGAGGGTAAAGTAAAACTAATAAATGCCGAGTTTGGTCAAGATATCTTGATGAACAAAATGTTTTTTCATACAAAAACTTAATTTTCGACCGATCGTTCCTATGGCAGCTATATGATATAGTGTACCGATCTTAATAGGATATTGCATATATAAGAGCAGTTTAGTAAAACTAATAAATTCCGAGTTTGGTCAAGATATTTTAATAAACAAAATGTTTTTTCATACAAAACTTAATTTTCGACCGATCGTTCCTATGGCAGCTATATGATATAGTGGTCCGATCTTAATAGAATTTAGCATATATATGAGTAGTATTGTAAAATTAATAAATGCCGAGTTTGGCTAAGATATCTTAAAAAACAAAATGTTTTTTCATGAAAAACTTAATTTTCGACCGATCGTTCCTATGGCAGCTATATGATATAGTGGTCCGATCTTAATAGGATTTCCCATATATATGAGGAATAAAGTAAAACTAATAAATTCCGAGTTTGGTCAAGGTATCTTAAAAACAAAATGCTTTTTCATACAAAAACTTAATTTTCGGCCCATCGTTCCTATGGCAGCTATATGATATATTGGTCCAATCTTAATAGGATATTGCATATATATGAGGAACAAAGCAAAGCTAGTAAATGCCGAGTTTGGTCAACATGTCTTAAAAAACAAAATGTTTTTTCATACGAAAACTTAATATTCGACCGATCGTTCCTATGGCAGCTATATGATATAGTGTACCGATCTTAATAGGATATTGCATATATATGAGCAGTTTAGTAAAACTAATAAATTCCGAGTTTGGTCAAGATATTTTAATAAACAAAATGTTTTTTCATACAAAAACTTAATTTTCGACCGATCGTTCCTATGGCAGCTATATGATATAGTGGTCCGATCTTAACAGCATTTTGCATATATATGAGGAGTAAAGTAAAACTAATAAACACCGAGTTTGGTCAAGATATTTTGAAAAACAAAATGTTTTTTCATACAAAAACTTAAATTTCTACCGATCGTTCCTATGGCAGCTATATGATATAGTGGTCCGATCTTAAGAGCATTTTACATATATATGAAGAGTAAAGTAAAACTATTAAATAAAATAAACTAATAATTGCCGAGTTTGGTCAAGATATCTTGATAAACAAAATGTTTTTTCATACAAAAACTTAATTTTCGACCGATCGTTCCTATGGCAGCTATATGATATAATGGTCCGATCTTAATAAGATTTTGCATATATATGAGGAGCATAGTAAAACTAATAAATGCCGAGTTTGGTCAAGATATCTTGATATACAAAACGTGTTTTCATACAACTTAATTTTCGACCGATCGTTCCTATGACAGCTATATGATATAGTGGTCCGATCGTGATAGGATTTTGCATATATAGAAGGAATAAAGGAAAACTAATAAATGCCGAGTTTGGTCAAGGTATCTTAAAAACAAAATGCTTTTTCATACAAAAACTTAATTTTCGGCCGATCGTTCCTATGGCAGCTATATGATATAGTGGTTCGATCTTAATAGGATTTTGCATATATATGAGGAGTAAAGTAAAACTACGAAATGCCAAGTTTGGTCAAGATATCTTGATAAACAAACTGTTTTTTCATACAACAACTTAATTTTCGTCCGATCGTTCCTATGGCAGCTATATGATATAGTGGTCCGATCTTAATAGGATTTCGCATATATATGAGGAATAAAGTAAAACTAATAAATTCCGAGTTTGGTCCAGATATTTTAATAAACAAAATGTTTTTTCATACAAAAACTTAATTTTCGACCGGTCGTTCCTATGGCAGCTATATGATATAGTGGTCCGATCTTAATAGGATTTCGCATTTATATGAGGAATAAAGTAAAACTAATAAATTCCGAGTTTGGTCAAGGTATCTTGAAAAACAAAATGCTCTTTTTCTTACAAAAACTTAATTTTCGACCGATCGTTCCTATGGCAGCTATATGATATAATGGTCCGATCTTAATAAGATTTTGCATATATATGAGGAGCATAGTAAAACTAATAAATGCCGAGTTTGGTCAAGATATCTTGATATTCAAAACGTGTTTTCATACAACTTAATTTTCGACCGATCGTTCCTATGGCAGCTATATGATTTAGTGGTCCGATCTTAATAGCATTTTGCATGTATATGGAGGGTAAAGTAAAACTAATAAATGCCGAGTTTGGTCAAGATATCATAAAAACAAAATGCTTTTTCATACAAAAACTTAATTTTCGACCGATCGTTCCTATGACAGCTATATGATATATTGGTCCAATCTTAATAGGAGTTTGCATATATATGAGGAACAAAGCAAAGCTAGTAAATGCCGAGTTTGGTCAACATGTCTTAAAAAACAAAATGTTTTTTCATACAAAAACTTAATTTTCGACCGATCGTTCCTATGACAGCTATATGATATAGTGGTCCGATCTTAATAGGATTTGGCATATATATGAGGAGTAAAGTAAAATTAATAAATGCCGAGTTTGGTCAAGATATTTTAAT
Source organism: Drosophila novamexicana (assembly GCF_003285875.2). Classification (NCBI taxonomy): domain Eukaryota; kingdom Metazoa; phylum Arthropoda; class Insecta; order Diptera; family Drosophilidae; genus Drosophila; species Drosophila novamexicana. The sequence continues at coordinate 6,483 of NW_020824802.1, read as the reverse complement.
AAACAAAATGTTTTTTCATACAAAAACTTAGTTTTCGACCGATTGTTCCTATGACAGCTATATGATATAGTGGTCCGATCTTAATAGGATTTCGCATATATATGAGGAATAAAGTAAAACTAATAAATTCCGAGTTTGGTCCAGATATTTTAATAAACAAAATGTTTTTTCATACAAAAACTTAATTTTCGACCGGTCGTTCCTATGGCAGCTATATGATATAGTGGTCCGATCTTAATAGGATTTCGCATTTATATGAGGAATAAAGTAAAACTAATAAATTCCGAGTTTGGTCAAGGTATCTTGAAAAACAAAATGCTCTTTTTCTTACAAAAACTTAATTTTCGACCGATCGTTCCTATGGCAGCTATATGATATAATGGTCCGATCTTAATAAGATTTTGCATATATATGAGGAGCATAGTAAAACTAATAAATGCCGAGTTTGGTCAAGATATCTTGATATACAAAACGTGTTTTCATACAACTTAATTTTCGACCGATCGTTCCTATGACAGCTATATGATATAGTGGTCCGATCTTGATAGGATTTTGCATATAGAAGGAATAAAGTAAAACTAATAAATTCCGAGTTTGGTCAAGGTATCATAAAAACAAAATGCTTTTTCATACAAAAACTTAATTTTCGACCGATCGTTCCTATGACAGCTATATGATATATTGGTCCAATCTTAATAGGAGTTTGCATATATATGAGGAACAAAGCAAAGCTAGTAAATGCCGAGTTTGGTCAACATGTCTTAAAAAACAAAATGTTTTTTCATACAAAAACTTAATTTTCGACCGATCGTTCCTATGACAGCTATATGATATAGTGGTCCGATCTTAATAGGATTTGGCATATATATGAGGAGTAAAGTAAAATTAATAAATGCCGAGTTTGGTCAAGATATTTTAATAAACAAAATGTTTTTTCATACAAAAACTTACTTTTCGACCGATCGTTCCTATGGCAGCTATATGATTTAGTGGTCCGATCTTAATAGCATTTTGCATGTATATGGAGGGTAAAGTAAAACTAATAAATGCCGAGTTTGGTCAAGATATCTTGATGAACAAAATGTTTTTTCATACAAAAACTTAATTTTCGACCGATCGTTCCTATGGCAGCTATATGATATAGTGTACCGATCTTAATAGGATATTGCATATATATGAGCAGTTCAGTAAAACTAATAAATTCCGAGTTTGGTCAAGATATTTTAATAAACAAAATGTTTTTTCATACAAAAACTTAATTTTCGACCGATCGTTCCTATGGCAGCTATATGATATAGTGGTCCGATCTTAACAGCATTTTGCATATATATGAGGAGTAAAGTAAAACTAATAAACGCCGAGTTTGGTCAACATATTTTGAAAAACAAAATGATTTTTCATACAAAAACTTAAATTTCTACCGATCGTTCCTATGGCAGCTATATGATATAGTGGTCCGCTCTTAAGAGCATTTTACATATATATGAAGAGTAAAGTAAAACTATTAAATAAAATAAACTAATAATTGCCGAGTTTGGTCAAGATATCTTGAAAAACAAAATGTTTTTTCATACAAAAACTTAATTTTCGACCGATCGTTCCTATGGCAGCTATATGATATAGTGTACCGATCTTAATAGGATTTTGCATATATATGAGCAGTTTAGTAAAACTAATAAATGCCGAGTTTGGTCAACATGTCTTAAAAAACAAAATGTTTTTTCATACAAAAACTTAATTTTCGACCGATCGTTCCTATGACAGCTATATGATATAGTGGTCCGATCTTAATAGGATTTGGCATATATATGAGGAGTAAAGTAAAACTAATAAATGCCGAGTTTGGTCAAGATATCTTGATATACAAAACGTGTTTTCATACAACTTAATTTTCGACCGATCGTTCCTATGACAGCTATATGATATAGTGGTCCGATCTTGATAGGATTTTGCATATATAGAAGGAATAAAGGAAAACTAATAAATGCCGAGTTGGGTCAAGGTATCTTAAAAACAAAATGCTTTTTCATACAAAAACTTAATTTTCGGCCGATCGTTCCTATGGCAGCTATATGATATAGTGGTTCGATCTTAATAGGATTTTGCATATATATGAGGAGTAAAGTAAAACTACGAAATGCCAAGTTTGGTCAAGATATCTTGATAAACAAACTGTTTTTTCATACAACAACTTAATTTTCGTCCGATCGTTCCTATGGCAGCTATATGATATATTGGTCCGATCTTAATAGGAGTTTGCATATATATGAGGAACACAGCAAAGCTAGTAAATGCCGAGTTTGGTCAAGATGTCTTGCAAAACAAAATGTTTTTTCATACAAAAACTTAATTTTCGACCGATCGTTCGGTCCTATGACAGCTATATGATATAGTGGTCCGATCTTAATAGGATTTGGCATATATATGAGGAGTAAAGTAAATCTAATAAATGCCGAGTTTGGCTAAGATATCTTGAAAAACAAAATGTTTTTTCATAAAAAAACTTAGTTTTCGACCGATCGTTCCTATGGCAGCTATATGATATAGTGTACCGATCTTAATAGGATTTTGCATATATATGAGGAGCATAGTAAAACTAATAAATGGCGAGTTTGGTTAAGATATCTTAAAAAACAAAATGCTTTTTCATGAAAAACTTAATTTTCAACCGATCGTTCCTATGGCAGCTATATGATATAGTGGTCCGATCTTAATAGGATTTCGCATATATATAAGGAATAAAGTAAAACTAATAAATTCCGAGTTTGGTCAAGGTATCTTGAAAAACAAAATGCTCTTTTTCATACAAAAACTTAATTTTCGACCGTTCGTTCCTATGGCAGCTATATGATATAGTGGTCCGATCTTGATAGGATTTGCATATATAGAAGGAATAAAGGAAAACTAATAAATGCCGAGTTTGGTCAAGGTATCTTAAAAACAAAATGCTTTTTCATACAAAAACTTAAATTTCTACCGATCGTTTCTATGGCAGCTATATGATATAGTGGTCCGATCTTAAGAGCATTTTGCATATATATGAGGAGTAAAGTAAAACTAATAAATGCCGAGTTTTGTCAAGATATTTTGAAAAACAAAATGTTTTTTTATACAAAAACTTAATTTTCGACCGATCGTTCCTATGGCAGCTGTATGATATAGTGGTCCGATCCAGCTGGTTTTCACATACATATATGCTGCGTGGAACAGAAAGAGGGACTTCTGCAAAGTTTCATTAAGATAGCTTTAAAACTAAGAGAGTAGTTCGCATAGAAACAGACAGACGGTCAGGCGGACAGACGGTCAGGCGGACAGACGGTCAGACGGACAGACGGACATGGCTCTATCGACTCGGCTGTTGATGCTGATTAAGAATATATATATCTTATGGGGTCGGAGATGTCTCCTACTATGCGTTACACATTTCACGACAAAATTATAATACCCTCTGCAAGGGTATAAAAAGGTTTCTAATCAAAAACCTAGTTTTCGACCGATCGTTTCTATGACAGATATATGATATAGTAATCCGATCTTAATAGAATTTAGCATATATATGAGTAGTATTGTAAAATTAATAAATGCCGAGTTTGGCTAAGATATCTTAAAAAACAAAATGTTTTTTCATGAAAAACTTAATTTTCGACCGATCGTTCCTATGGCAGCTATATGATATAGTGGTCCGATCTTAATAGGATTTCGCATATATATGAGGAATAAAGTAAAACTAATAAATTCCGAGTTTGGTCAAGGTATCTTGAAAAAAAAAATGCTCTTTATCATACAAAAACTTAATTTTCGACCGATCGTTCCTATGGCAGCTATATGATATAATGGTCCGATCTTAATAAGATTTTGCATATATATGAGGAGCATAGTAAAACTAATAAATGCCGAGTGTGGTCAAGATATCTTGATAAACAAAATGTTTTTTCATACAAAAACTTAATTTTCGACCGATCGTTCCTATGGCAGCTATATGATATAGTGTACCGATCTTAATAGGATTTTGCATATATATGAGCAGCTTAGTAAAACTAATAAATTCCGAGTTTGGTCAAGATATTTTAATAAACAAAATGTTTTTTCATACAAAAACTTAATTTTCGACCGATCGTTCCTATGGCAGCTATATGATATAGTGGTCCGATCTAAAGAGCATTTTGCATATATATGAGGAGTAAAGTAAAACTAGTAAATTCCGAGTTTGGTCAAGATATTTTGAAAAACAAAATGTTTTTTCATACAAAAACATAATTTTCGACCGATCGTTCCTATGGCAGCTATATGATATAGTGTACCGAACTTAATAGGATTTTGCATATATATGAGGAACATAGAAAAACTAATAAATGCTGAGTTTGGTCAAGATATCTGGAAAAACAAATTGTTTTTTCATACAAAAACATAATTTTTGACCGATCGTTCCTATGGCAGCTATATGATATAGTGGTCCGCTCGTAAGAGCATTTTGCATATATATGAGGAGTAAAGTAAAACTATTAAATAAAATAAACTAATAATTGCCGAGTTTGGTCAAGATGTCTTGAAAAACAAAATGTTTTTTCATACAAAAACTTAATTTTCGACCGATCGTTCCTATGACAGCTATATAATATAGTGGTCCGATCTTAATAGGATTTGGCATATATATGAGGAGTAAATTAAACTAATAAATGCCGAATTTGGTCAAGATATCTTGATAAGCAAAATGTTTTTTCATACAAAAACTTAATTTTCGACCGATCGTTCCTATGGCAGCTATATGATATAGTGGTCCGATCTTAATAGCATTTTGCATATATATGGAGGGTAAAGTAAAACTAATAAATGCCGAGTTTGGTCCAGATATCTTGATAAACAAAATGTTTTTTCATACAAAAACTTAATTTTCGACCGATCGTTCCTATGGCAGCTATATGATATAGTGTACCGATCTTAATAGGATTTTGCATATATATGAGCAGTTTAGTAAAACTAATAAATTCCGAGTTTGGTCAAGATATTTTAATAAACAAAATGTTTTTTCATACAAAAACTTAATTTCGACCGATCGTTCCTATGGCAGCTATATGATATAGTGGTCCGATCTTAACAGCATTTTGCATATATATGAGGAGTAAAGTAAAACTAATAAATGCCGAGTTTGGTCATTATATTTTGAAAAACAAAATGTTTTTTCATACAAAAACTTAAATTTCTACCGATCGTTCCTATGGCAGCTATATGATATAGTGGTCCGCTCTTAAGAGCATTTTGCATATATATCAGGAGTAAAGTAAAACTATTAAGTAAAATAAACTAATAATTGCCGAGTTTGGTCAAGATATCTTGATAAACAAAATGTTTTTTCATACAAAAACTTAATTTTCGACCGATCGTTCCTATGGCAGCTATATGATATAGTGTACCGATCTTAATAGGATTTTGCATATATATGAGCAGCTTAGTAAAACTAATAAATTCCGAGTTTGGTAAAGATATTTTAATAAGCAAAATGTTTTTTCATACAAAAACTTAATTTTCGACCGATCGTTGCTATGGCAGCTATATGATATAGTGGTCCGATCTAAAGAGCATTTGGCATATATATGAGGAGTAAAGTAAAACTAGTAAATTCCGAGTTTGGTCAAGATATTTTGAAAAACAAAATGTTTTTTCATACAAAAACATAATTTTCGACCGATCGTTCCTATGGCAGCTATATGATATAGTGGTCCGATCTTAATAGCATTTAGCATATATATGGAGGGTAAAGTAAAACTAATAAATGCCGAGTTTGGTCCAGATATCTTGATAAACAAACTGTGTTTTCATACAAAAACTTAATTTTCGACCGATAGTTCCTATGGCAGCTATATGATATAGTGTACCGATCTTAATAGGATTTTGCATTTATATGAGCAGTTTAGTAAAACTAATAAATTCCGAGCTTGGTCAAGATATTTTAATAAACAAAATGTTTTTTCACACAAACACTTAATTTTCGACCGATCGTTCCTATGGCAGCTATATGATATAGTGGTCCGATCTTAATAGGATTTTACATATATATGAGCAGCTTAGTAAAACTAATAAATTCCAAGTTTGGTCAAGATATTTTAATAAACAAAATGTTTTTTCATACAAAGACTTAATTTTCGACCGATCGTTCCTATGGCAGCTATATGATATAGTGGTCCGCTCGTAAGAGCATTTTGCATATATATGTGGAGTAAAGTAAAACTATTAAATAAAATAAACTAATAATTGCCGAGTTTGGTCAAGATATCTTGATAAAAAAAATGTATTTTCATACAAAAACTTATTTTTCGGCTGATCGTTCCTATGCCAGCAATATGATATAGTGGTCCGATCTTAATAGGATTTTACAAATATATGAGGACCTTAGTAAAACTAATAATTGCCGAGTTTAGTCAAGATATCTTGATAAACAAAATGAATTTTCATACAAAAACTTAAATTTCTACCGATCGTTCCGAT